>NC_090960.1:12926213-13569118 GCF_040807025.1 Struthio camelus
GCGCCCAGCACCAAGGCACTGGCGCCACCAGCCGTGCCCACCACGCGGCACCCGACCACTGTGACCCGCCGCTCCCCCGCCCCGCGCCTCACAGACGCTTGCCAGACAACACGCCGCTGTGCCGCGGGGACACCCAGGCGACACGACCAGGCACGGCAGCAGCCAGGCCACCCCGCAGGGCCCCAGAACAACACAGCCGGCACAACTCTCCAGCCCTTCCAGTCGCTTCTAGACCCGCAAGGCTTTGAACCGGCGCTGCCTCTGAACAGCCTTTCCCAGCCCTGCTCAGGGTCGGCGCCCACCTCCACGAAGCAGAGACAAAGGGCTCCCACGGGGGCTCCTCCGGCCCGCTCCTGCCTCTCTCTTTTGCCTCCGCTCCCCTCAGGGCACTCCCCCAAGGGGCCTGCCTGCTCTGGGGCCCTTTGGGGCTTCAGGGCAGGAGGCCGCATCCCTCGGACACCACTCGCCCTCTCTGGGGCCTTGCTCCAGGGGCTCACAAATGAGCCCATGGGGCCACCCAGCACACCCCCTCACCAGCACACCCAAGGCCAGGGCCCGAGGCTTAGACGAGCCGCCTTCCAAAGAGCACAACGAGCCCAACCGCCCACCGCTCTCCAGGAGTCGCAGTCCACTCTCTCACAAAGGGCGCGGACGTCTCTCGCAAGCACAACCTTGAGCCAAGCCAGCAGCTTCCCGCACTGCCCGTGCCACATGCAACATGCACTGAAGGCTCTGCCTCCACACTCCCACCCTGCAGGGTCCTCGCAGAGTCCCAGAGCACCAGCCACCGTGACCCACCCAAGGAGCGTGGGGCCTGGCAGGTCAAAGCTTTAGTTGTCTTCCGATTTGGTCCACGCGCTTCTGCCCTACACCCGCACTAGGAGGCAGGCAGCAGGAAGGACCGCTTCTCTCGCCTCTCTCACGAAGCAAGGAAGAGCGCTCCACTCATTGCCACCTGGACTTTTCAAGGTTGCACGGAGACTACCACCTCAGGGCCTCAGGGGGCACGAGTTGCAAAAAAAAAAACCCCAAGAACGGTCACAATGCAAGAGCTCGAGCACTCTTCCTCCCTTGCCCCTCCCCACCCCCTTCCCCCCAACAAACAAGGGGAAACTCTAAAAGCGCTCACGTCGCAAAGGCCAAGGGGCTAGTGCTTCCAGCACGCAGCATGCAGAATGCCTGCCCAAAAGGCGGGAGGCTGTTGGTGGGAGGTGCGTGCTCACCACCGCTCCCGCTGCTCGTAGCACTGCAGCTAGACCAAAGCGCGGCTGCCCACTGCCACCCCCAAGGCAGGCGAAAACCAGCGCCTTGGCAGCGGCACGACTGCCGGCACCTCACTCCACCACCCCGAGCCCAGTCGGGCCTGCCAATGGCACGCTCTCTCCTTTCCCTGCTGCAGCACGCGCGCCTCACACGGCACCAGCACGCGGCAGGAAGTTACAGAGGCTGCAGCTGGAAGCGAGAGAGACCTGGGCGGCGCATCCCTTGCAGGCCACTCTTGCCTTGCCTCGCCTCGCCTTGCCTTGCCTCCTGAAAGGCAGAGCTTGCCTGAGGACACTGTGCACAGGCAAGGCATCAGCCCCTTGGGAGTCATCTCCCAACGGCCGACCCGCCCGTCTCAAAAGAGCCCCTCGCCAGAAGGCCTTTGCTCGCCCAAAGAGCTTCCAGCAAGCAAGCGCCTAGCCTGCAGCAAGCATCTCCCACGGCCTCCTGCTCCCGCAGCAAACACTGCTGCAGAGGAGAGCTCTCCCTTGGGAAAGCACACGAGCAGGCAGGAGGGAAAACGCATGCTTGGGCCGCATCTCGGAGCCAGGAGCAGCACTCGCTGCCTTTTGGTCACCATCCTGCCTGGCGCTCCTGGCAAGAGCTTTGGAAACTGAAGGCCGCAACCGCAGCGCACAGAGACCAGCAGGCTGCCAGCATCCATCCCTGCCTCCCACCGCGAGGGCAGCCTGGGCTCGGCGAGCCAAGGCAGAGCCTCACCTGCCGCGGCTGCCCAGCTCCCCTTCCTGCCGGCGCTGCCCACGCACAGCCCTGCTCTCTCTCGCCGCCTCGTCCCTCTTGGCGCCCAGCACCAAGACACTGGCGCCACCAGCCGTGCCCACCACGCGGCACCCGACCACTGTGACCCGCCGCTCCCCCGCCCCGCGCCTCACAGACGCTTGCCAGACAACACGCCGCTGTGCCGCGGGGACACCCAGGCGACACGACCAGGCACGGCAGCAGCCAGGCCACCCCGCAGGGCCCCAGAACAACACAGCCGGCACAACTCTCCAGCCCTTCCAGTCGCTTCTAGACCCGCAAGGCTTTGAACCGGCGCTGCCTCTGAACAGCCTTTCCCAGCCCTGCTCAGGGTCGGCGCCCACCTCCACGAAGCAGAGACAAAGGGCTCCCACGGGGGCTCCTCCGGCCCGCTCCTGCCTCTCTCTTTTGCCTCCGCTCCCCTCAGGGCACTCCCCCAAGGGGCCTGCCTGCTCTGGGGCCCTTTGGGGCTTCAGGGCAGGAGGCCGCATCCCTCGGACACCACTCGCCCTCTCTGGGGCCTTGCTCCAGGGGCTCACAAATGAGCCCATGGGGCCACCCAGCACACCCCCTCACCAGCACACCCAAGGCCAGGGCCCGAGGCTTAGACGAGCCGCCTTCCAAAGAGCACAACGAGCCCAACCGCCCACCGCTCTCCAGGAGTCGCAGTCCACTCTCTCACAAAGGGCGCGGACGTCTCTCGCAAGCACAACCTTGAGCCAAGCCAGCAGCTTCCCGCACTGCCCGTGCCACATGCAACATGCACTGAAGGCTCTGCCTCCACACTCCCACCCTGCAGGGTCCTCGCAGAGTCCCAGAGCACCAGCCACCGTGACCCACCCAAGGAGCGTGGGGCCTGGCAGGTCAAAGCTTTAGTTGTCTTCCGATTTGGTCCACGCGCTTCTGCCCTACACCCGCACTAGGAGGCAGGCAGCAGGAAGGACCGCTTCTCTCGCCTCTCTCACGAAGCAAGGAAGAGCGCTCCACTCATTGCCACCTGGACTTTTCAAGGTTGCACGGAGACTACCACCTCAGGGCCTCAGGGGGCACGAGTTGCAAAAAAAAAAACCCCAAGAACGGTCACAATGCAAGAGCTCGAGCACTCTTCCTCCCTTGCCCCTCCCCACCCCCTTCCCCCCAACAAACAAGGGGAAACTCTAAAAGCGCTCACGTCGCAAAGGCCAAGGGGCTAGTGCTTCCAGCACGCAGCATGCAGAATGCCTGCCCAAAAGGCGGGAGGCTGTTGGCGGGAGGTGCGTGCTCACCACCGCTCCCGCTGCTCGTAGCACTGCAGCTAGACCAAAGCGCGGCTGCCCACTGCCACCCCCAAGGCAGGCGAAAACCAGCGCCTTGGCAGCGGCACGACTGCCGGCACCTCACTCCACCACCCCGAGCCCAGTCGGGCCTGCCAATGGCACGCTCTCTCCTTTCCCTGCTGCAGCACGCGCGCCTCACACGGCACCAGCACGCGGCAGGAAGTTACAGAGGCTGCAGCTGGAAGCGAGAGAGACCTGGGCGGCGCATCCCTTGCAGGCCACTCTTGCCTTGCCTCGCCTCGCCTTGCCTTGCCTCCTGAAAGGCAGAGCTTGCCTGAGGACACTGTGCACAGGCAAGGCATCAGCCCCTTGGGAGTCATCTCCCAACGGCCGACCCGCCCGTCTCAAAAGAGCCCCTCGCCAGAAGGCCTTTGCTCGCCCAAAGAGCTTCCAGCAAGCAAGCGCCTAGCCTGCAGCAAGCATCTCCCACGGCCTCCTGCTCCCGCAGCAAACACTGCTGCAGAGGAGAGCTCTCCCTTGGGAAAGCACACGAGCAGGCAGGAGGGAAAACGCATGCTTGGGCCGCATCTCGGAGCCAGGAGCAGCACTCGCTGCCTTTTGGTCACCATCCTGCCTGGCGCTCCTGGCAAGAGCTTTGGAAACTGAAGGCCGCAACCGCAGCGCACAGAGACCAGCAGGCTGCCAGCATCCATCCCTGCCTCCCACCGCGAGGGCAGCCTGGGCTCGGCGAGCCAAGGCAGAGCCTCACCTGCCGCGGCTGCCCAGCTCCCCTTCCTGCCGGCGCTGCCCACGCACAGCCCTGCTCTCTCTCGCCGCCTCGTCCCTCTTGGCGCCCAGCACCAAGACACTGGCGCCACCAGCCGTGCCCACCACGCGGCACCCGACCACTGTGACCCGCCGCTCCCCCGCCCCGCGCCTCACAGACGCTTGCCAGACAACACGCCGCTGTGCCGCGGGGACACCCAGGCGACACAACGACCAGGCACGGCAGCAGCCAGGCCACCCCGCAGGGCCCCAGAACAACACAGCCGGCACAACTCTCCAGCCCTTCCAGTCGCTTCTAGACCCGCAAGGCTTTGAACCGGCGCTGCCTCTGAACAGCCTTTCCCAGCCCTGCTCAGGGTCGGCGCCCACCTCCACGAAGCAGAGACAAAGGGCTCCCACGGGGGCTCCTCCGGCCCGCTCCTGCCTCTCTCTTTTGCCTCCGCTCCCCTCAGGGCACTCCCCCAAGGGGCCTGCCTGCTCTGGGGCCCTTTGGGGCTTCAGGGCAGGAGGCCGCATCCCTCGGACACCACTCGCCCTCTCTGGGGCCTTGCTCCAGGGGCTCACAAATGAGCCCACGGGGCCACCCAGCACACCCCCTCACCAGCACACCCAAGGCCAGGGCCCGAGGCTTAGACGAGCCGCCTTCCAAAGAGCACAACGAGCCCAACCGCCCACCGCTCTCCAGGAGTCGCAGTCCACTCTCTCACAAAGGGCGCGGACGTCTCTCGCAAGCACAACCTTGAGCCAAGCCAGCAGCTTCCCGCACTGCCCGTGCCACATGCAACATGCACTGAAGGCTCTGCCTCCACACTCCCACCCTGCAGGGTCCTCGCAGAGTCCCAGAGCACCAGCCACCGTGACCCACCCAAGGAGCGTGGGGCCTGGCAGGTCAAAGCTTTAGTTGTCTTCCGATTTGGTCCACGCGCTTCTGCCCTACACCCGCACTAGGAGGCAGGCAGCAGGAAGGACCGCTTCTCTCGCCTCTCTCACGAAGCAAGGAAGAGCGCTCCACTCATTGCCACCTGGACTTTTCAAGGTTGCACGGAGACTACCACCTCAGGGCCTCAGGGGGCACGAGTTGCAAAAAAAAAACCCCCAAGAACGGTCACAATGCAAGAGCTCGAGCACTCTTCCTCCCTTGCCCCTCCCCACCCCCTTCCCCCCAACAAACAAGGGGAAACTCTAAAAGCGCTCACGTCGCAAAGGCCAAGGGGCTAGTGCTTCCAGCACGCAGCATGCAGAATGCCTGCCCAAAAGGCGGGAGGCTGTTGGCGGGAGGTGCGTGCTCACCACCGCTCCCGCTGCTCGTAGCACTGCAGCTAGACCAAAGCGCGGCTGCCCACTGCCACCCCCAAGGCAGGCGAAAACCAGCGCCTTGGCAGCGGCACGACTGCCGGCACCTCACTCCACCACCCCGAGCCCAGTCGGGCCTGCCAATGGCACGCTCTCTCCTTTCCCTGCTGCAGCACGCGCGCCTCACACGGCACCAGCACGCGGCAGGAAGTTACAGAGGCTGCAGCTGGAAGCGAGAGAGACCTGGGCGGCGCATCCCTTGCAGGCCACTCTTGCCTTGCCTCGCCTCGCCTTGCCTTGCCTCCTGAAAGGCAGAGCTTGCCTGAGGACACTGTGCACAGGCAAGGCATCAGCCCCTTGGGAGTCATCTCCCAACGGCCGACCCGCCCGTCTCAAAAGAGCCCCTCGCCAGAAGGCCTTTGCTCGCCCAAAGAGCTTCCAGCAAGCAAGCGCCTAGCCTGCAGCAAGCATCTCCCACGGCCTCCTGCTCCCGCAGCAAACACTGCTGCAGAGGAGAGCTCTCCCTTGGGAAAGCACACGAGCAGGCAGGAGGGAAAACGCATGCTTGGGCCGCATCTCGGAGCCAGGAGCAGCACTCGCTGCCTTTTGGTCACCATCCTGCCTGGCGCTCCTGGCAAGAGCTTTGGAAACTGAAGGCCGCAACCGCAGCGCACAGAGACCAGCAGGCTGCCAGCATCCATCCCTGCCTCCCACCGCGAGGGCAGCCTGGGCTCGGCGAGCCAAGGCAGAGCCTCACCTGCCGCGGCTGCCCAGCTCCCCTTCCTGCCGGCGCTGCCCACGCACAGCCCTGCTCTCTCTCGCCGCCTCGTCCCTCTTGGCGCCCAGCACCAAGACACTGGCGCCACCAGCCGTGCCCACCACGCGGCACCCGACCACTGTGACCCGCCGCTCCCCCGCCCCGCGCCTCACAGACGCTTGCCAGACAACACGCCGCTGTGCCGCGGGGACACCCAGGCGACACGACCAGGCACGGCAGCAGCCAGGCCACCCCGCAGGGCCCCAGAACAACACAGCCGGCACAACTCTCCAGCCCTTCCAGTCGCTTCTAGACCCGCAAGGCTTTGAACCGGCGCTGCCTCTGAACAGCCTTTCCCAGCCCTGCTCAGGGTCGGCGCCCACCTCCACGAAGCAGAGACAAAGGGCTCCCACGGGGGCTCCTCCGGCCCGCTCCTGCCTCTCTCTTTTGCCTCCGCTCCCCTCAGGGCACTCCCCCAAGGGGCCTGCCTGCTCTGGGGCCCTTTGGGGCTTCAGGGCAGGAGGCCGCATCCCTCGGACACCACTCGCCCTCTCTGGGGCCTTGCTCCAGGGGCTCACAAATGAGCCCATGGGGCCACCCAGCACACCCCCTCACCAGCACACCCAAGGCCAGGGCCCGAGGCTTAGACGAGCCGCCTTCCAAAGAGCACAACGAGCCCAACCGCCCACCGCTCTCCAGGAGTCGCAGTCCACTCTCTCACAAAGGGCGCGGACGTCTCTCGCAAGCACAACCTTGAGCCAAGCCAGCAGCTTCCCGCACTGCCCGTGCCACATGCAACATGCACTGAAGGCTCTGCCTCCACACTCCCACCCTGCAGGGTCCTCGCAGAGTCCCAGAGCACCAGCCACCGTGACCCACCCAAGGAGCGTGGGGCCTGGCAGGTCAAAGCTTTAGTTGTCTTCCGATTTGGTCCACGCGCTTCTGCCCTACACCCGCACTAGGAGGCAGGCAGCAGGAAGGACCGCTTCTCTCGCCTCTCTCACGAAGCAAGGAAGAGCGCTCCACTCATTGCCACCTGGACTTTTCAAGGTTGCACGGAGACTACCACCTCAGGGCCTCAGGGGGCACGAGTTGCAAAAAAAAAAACCCCAAGAACGGTCACAATGCAAGAGCTCGAGCACTCTTCCTCCCTTGCCCCTCCCCACCCCCTTCCCCCCAACAAACAAGGGGAAACTCTAAAAGCGCTCACGTCGCAAAGGCCAAGGGGCTAGTGCTTCCAGCACGCAGCATGCAGAATGCCTGCCCAAAAGGCGGGAGGCTGTTGGCGGGAGGTGCGTGCTCACCACCGCTCCCGCTGCTCGTAGCACTGCAGCTAGACCAAAGCGCGGCTGCCCACTGCCACCCCCAAGGCAGGTGAAAACCAGCGCCTTGGCAGCGGCACGACTGCCGGCACCTCACTCCACCACCCCGAGCCCAGTCGGGCCTGCCAATGGCACGCTCTCTCCTTTCCCTGCTGCAGCACGCGCGCCTCACACGGCACCAGCACGCGGCAGGAAGTTACAGAGGCTGCAGCTGGAAGCGAGAGAGACCTGGGCGGCGCATCCCTTGCAGGCCACTCTTGCCTTGCCTCGCCTCGCCTTGCCTTGCCTCCTGAAAGGCAGAGCTTGCCTGAGGACACTGTGCACAGGCAAGGCATCAGCCCCTTGGGAGTCATCTCCCAACGGCCGACCCGCCCGTCTCAAAAGAGCCCCTCGCCAGAAGGCCTTTGCTCGCCCAAAGAGCTTCCAGCAAGCAAGCGCCTAGCCTGCAGCAAGCATCTCCCACGGCCTCCTGCTCCCGCAGCAAACACTGCTGCAGAGGAGAGCTCTCCCTTGGGAAAGCACACGAGCAGGCAGGAGGGAAAACGCATGCTTGGGCCGCATCTCGGAGCCAGGAGCAGCACTCGCTGCCTTTTGGTCACCATCCTGCCTGGCGCTCCTGGCAAGAGCTTTGGAAACTGAAGGCCGCAACCGCAGCGCACAGAGACCAGCAGGCTGCCAGCATCCATCCCTGCCTCCCACCGCGAGGGCAGCCTGGGCTCGGCGAGCCAAGGCAGAGCCTCACCTGCCGCGGCTGCCCAGCTCCCCTTCCTGCCGGCGCTGCCCACGCACAGCCCTGCTCTCTCTCGCCGCCTCGTCCCTCTTGGCGCCCAGCACCAAGACACTGGCGCCACCAGCCGTGCCCACCACGCGGCACCCGACCACTGTGACCCGCCGCTCCCCCGCCCCGCGCCTCACAGACGCTTGCCAGACAACACGCCGCTGTGCCGCGGGGACACCCAGGCGACACAACGACCAGGCACGGCAGCAGCCAGGCCACCCCGCAGGGCCCCAGAACAACACAGCCGGCACAACTCTCCAGCCCTTCCAGTCGCTTCTAGACCCGCAAGGCTTTGAACCGGCGCTGCCTCTGAACAGCCTTTCCCAGCCCTGCTCAGGGTCGGCGCCCACCTCCACGAAGCAGAGACAAAGGGCTCCCACGGGGGCTCCTCCGGCCCGCTCCTGCCTCTCTCTTTTGCCTCCGCTCCCCTCAGGGCACTCCCCCAAGGGGCCTGCCTGCTCTGGGGCCCTTTGGGGCTTCAGGGCAGGAGGCCGCATCCCTCGGACACCACTCGCCCTCTCTGGGGCCTTGCTCCAGGGGCTCACAAATGAGCCCACGGGGCCACCCAGCACACCCCCTCACCAGCACACCCAAGGCCAGGGCCCGAGGCTTAGACGAGCCGCCTTCCAAAGAGCACAACGAGCCCAACCGCCCACCGCTCTCCAGGAGTCGCAGTCCACTCTCTCACAAAGGGCGCGGACGTCTCTCGCAAGCACAACCTTGAGCCAAGCCAGCAGCTTCCCGCACTGCCCGTGCCACATGCAACATGCACTGAAGGCTCTGCCTCCACACTCCCACCCTGCAGGGTCCTCGCAGAGTCCCAGAGCACCAGCCACCGTGACCCACCCAAGGAGCGTGGGGCCTGGCAGGTCAAAGCTTTAGTTGTCTTCCGATTTGGTCCACGCGCTTCTGCCCTACACCCGCACTAGGAGGCAGGCAGCAGGAAGGACCGCTTCTCTCGCCTCTCTCACGAAGCAAGGAAGAGCGCTCCACTCATTGCCACCTGGACTTTTCAAGGTTGCACGGAGACTACCACCTCAGGGCCTCAGGGGGCACGAGTTGCAAAAAAAACCCCCAAGAACGGTCACAATGCAAGAGCTCGAGCACTCTTCCTCCCTTGCCCCTCCCCACCCCCTTCCCCCCAACAAACAAGGGGAAACTCTAAAAGCGCTCACGTCGCAAAGGCCAAGGGGCTAGTGCTTCCAGCACGCAGCATGCAGAATGCCTGCCCAAAAGGCGGGAGGCTGTTGGCGGGAGGTGCGTGCTCACCACCGCTCCCGCTGCTCGTAGCACTGCAGCTAGACCAAAGCGCGGCTGCCCACTGCCACCCCCAAGGCAGGCGAAAACCAGCGCCTTGGCAGCGGCACGACTGCCGGCACCTCACTCCACCACCCCGAGCCCAGTCGGGCCTGCCAATGGCACGCTCTCTCCTTTCCCTGCTGCAGCACGCGCGCCTCACACGGCACCAGCACGCGGCAGGAAGTTACAGAGGCTGCAGCTGGAAGCGAGAGAGACCTGGGCGGCGCATCCCTTGCAGGCCACTCTTGCCTTGCCTCGCCTCGCCTTGCCTTGCCTCCTGAAAGGCAGAGCTTGCCTGAGGACACTGTGCACAGGCAAGGCATCAGCCCCTTGGGAGTCATCTCCCAACGGCCGACCCGCCCGTCTCAAAAGAGCCCCTCGCCAGAAGGCCTTTGCTCGCCCAAAGAGCTTCCAGCAAGCAAGCGCCTAGCCTGCAGCAAGCATCTCCCACGGCCTCCTGCTCCCGCAGCAAACACTGCTGCAGAGGAGAGCTCTCCCTTGGGAAAGCACACGAGCAGGCAGGAGGGAAAACGCATGCTTGGGCCGCATCTCGGAGCCAGGAGCAGCACTCGCTGCCTTTTGGTCACCATCCTGCCTGGCGCTCCTGGCAAGAGCTTTGGAAACTGAAGGCCGCAACCGCAGCGCACAGAGACCAGCAGGCTGCCAGCATCCATCCCTGCCTCCCACCGCGAGGGCAGCCTGGGCTCGGCGAGCCAAGGCAGAGCCTCACCTGCCGCGGCTGCCCAGCTCCCCTTCCTGCCGGCGCTGCCCACGCACAGCCCTGCTCTCTCTCGCCGCCTCGTCCCTCTTGGCGCCCAGCACCAAGACACTGGCGCCACCAGCCGTGCCCACCACGCGGCACCCGACCACTGTGACCCGCCGCTCCCCCGCCCCGCGCCTCACAGACGCTTGCCAGACAACACGCCGCTGTGCCGCGGGGACACCCAGGCGACACGACCAGGCACGGCAGCAGCCAGGCCACCCCGCAGGGCCCCAGAACAACACAGCCGGCACAACTCTCCAGCCCTTCCAGTCGCTTCTAGACCCGCAAGGCTTTGAACCGGCGCTGCCTCTGAACAGCCTTTCCCAGCCCTGCTCAGGGTCGGCGCCCACCTCCACGAAGCAGAGACAAAGGGCTCCCACGGGGGCTCCTCCGGCCCGCTCCTGCCTCTCTCTTTTGCCTCCGCTCCCCTCAGGGCACTCCCCCAAGGGGCCTGCCTGCTCTGGGGCCCTTTGGGGCTTCAGGGCAGGAGGCCGCATCCCTCGGACACCACTCGCCCTCTCTGGGGCCTTGCTCCAGGGGCTCACAAATGAGCCCATGGGGCCACCCAGCACACCCCCTCACCAGCACACCCAAGGCCAGGGCCCGAGGCTTAGACGAGCCGCCTTCCAAAGAGCACAACGAGCCCAACCGCCCACCGCTCTCCAGGAGTCGCAGTCCACTCTCTCACAAAGGGCGCGGACGTCTCTCGCAAGCACAACCTTGAGCCAAGCCAGCAGCTTCCCGCACTGCCCGTGCCACATGCAACATGCACTGAAGGCTCTGCCTCCACACTCCCACCCTGCAGGGTCCTCGCAGAGTCCCAGAGCACCAGCCACCGTGACCCACCCAAGGAGCGTGGGGCCTGGCAGGTCAAAGCTTTAGTTGTCTTCCGATTTGGTCCACGCGCTTCTGCCCTACACCCGCACTAGGAGGCAGGCAGCAGGAAGGACCGCTTCTCTCGCCTCTCTCACGAAGCAAGGAAGAGCGCTCCACTCATTGCCACCTGGACTTTTCAAGGTTGCACGGAGACTACCACCTCAGGGCCTCAGGGGGCACGAGTTGCAAAAAAAAAAACCCCAAGAACGGTCACAATGCAAGAGCTCGAGCACTCTTCCTCCCTTGCCCCTCCCCACCCCCTTCCCCCCAACAAACAAGGGGAAACTCTAAAAGCGCTCACGTCGCAAAGGCCAAGGGGCTAGTGCTTCCAGCACGCAGCATGCAGAATGCCTGCCCAAAAGGCGGGAGGCTGTTGGCGGGAGGTGCGTGCTCACCACCGCTCCCGCTGCTCGTAGCACTGCAGCTAGACCAAAGCGCGGCTGCCCACTGCCACCCCCAAGGCAGGTGAAAACCAGCGCCTTGGCAGCGGCACGACTGCCGGCACCTCACTCCACCACCCCGAGCCCAGTCGGGCCTGCCAATGGCACGCTCTCTCCTTTCCCTGCTGCAGCACGCGCGCCTCACACGGCACCAGCACGCGGCAGGAAGTTACAGAGGCTGCAGCTGGAAGCGAGAGAGACCTGGGCGGCGCATCCCTTGCAGGCCACTCTTGCCTTGCCTCGCCTCGCCTTGCCTTGCCTCCTGAAAGGCAGAGCTTGCCTGAGGACACTGTGCACAGGCAAGGCATCAGCCCCTTGGGAGTCATCTCCCAACGGCCGACCCGCCCGTCTCAAAAGAGCCCCTCGCCAGAAGGCCTTTGCTCGCCCAAAGAGCTTCCAGCAAGCAAGCGCCTAGCCTGCAGCAAGCATCTCCCACGGCCTCCTGCTCCCGCAGCAAACACTGCTGCAGAGGAGAGCTCTCCCTTGGGAAAGCACACGAGCAGGCAGGAGGGAAAACGCATGCTTGGGCCGCATCTCGGAGCCAGGAGCAGCACTCGCTGCCTTTTGGTCACCATCCTGCCTGGCGCTCCTGGCAAGAGCTTTGGAAACTGAAGGCCGCAACCGCAGCGCACAGAGACCAGCAGGCTGCCAGCATCCATCCCTGCCTCCCACCGCGAGGGCAGCCTGGGCTCGGCGAGCCAAGGCAGAGCCTCACCTGCCGCGGCTGCCCAGCTCCCCTTCCTGCCGGCGCTGCCCACGCACAGCCCTGCTCTCTCTCGCCGCCTCGTCCCTCTTGGCGCCCAGCACCAAGACACTGGCGCCACCAGCCGTGCCCACCACGCGGCACCCGACCACTGTGACCCGCCGCTCCCCCGCCCCGCGCCTCACAGACGCTTGCCAGACAACACGCCGCTGTGCCGCGGGGACACCCAGGCGACACAACGACCAGGCACGGCAGCAGCCAGGCCACCCCGCAGGGCCCCAGAACAACACAGCCGGCACAACTCTCCAGCCCTTCCAGTCGCTTCTAGACCCGCAAGGCTTTGAACCGGCGCTGCCTCTGAACAGCCTTTCCCAGCCCTGCTCAGGGTCGGCGCCCACCTCCACGAAGCAGAGACAAAGGGCTCCCACGGGGGCTCCTCCGGCCCGCTCCTGCCTCTCTCTTTTGCCTCCGCTCCCCTCAGGGCACTCCCCCAAGGGGCCTGCCTGCTCTGGGGCCCTTTGGGGCTTCAGGGCAGGAGGCCGCATCCCTCGGACACCACTCGCCCTCTCTGGGGCCTTGCTCCAGGGGCTCACAAATGAGCCCATGGGGCCACCCAGCACACCCCCTCACCAGCACACCCAAGGCCAGGGCCCGAGGCTTAGACGAGCCGCCTTCCAAAGAGCACAACGAGCCCAACCGCCCACCGCTCTCCAGGAGTCGCAGTCCACTCTCTCACAAAGGGCGCGGACGTCTCTCGCAAGCACAACCTTGAGCCAAGCCAGCAGCTTCCCGCACTGCCCGTGCCACATGCAACATGCACTGAAGGCTCTGCCTCCACACTCCCACCCTGCAGGGTCCTCGCAGAGTCCCAGAGCACCAGCCACCGTGACCCACCCAAGGAGCGTGGGGCCTGGCAGGTCAAAGCTTTAGTTGTCTTCCGATTTGGTCCACGCGCTTCTGCCCTACACCCGCACTAGGAGGCAGGCAGCAGGAAGGACCGCTTCTCTCGCCTCTCTCACGAAGCAAGGAAGAGCGCTCCACTCATTGCCACCTGGACTTTTCAAGGTTGCACGGAGACTACCACCTCAGGGCCTCAGGGGGCACGAGTTGCAAAAAAAAAAACCCCAAGAACGGTCACAATGCAAGAGCTCGAGCACTCTTCCTCCCTTGCCCCTCCCCACCCCCTTCCCCCCAACAAACAAGGGGAAACTCTAAAAGCGCTCACGTCGCAAAGGCCAAGGGGCTAGTGCTTCCAGCACGCAGCATGCAGAATGCCTGCCCAAAAGGCGGGAGGCTGTTGGCGGGAGGTGCGTGCTCACCACCGCTCCCGCTGCTCGTAGCACTGCAGCTAGACCAAAGCGCGGCTGCCCACTGCCACCCCCAAGGCAGGTGAAAACCAGCGCCTTGGCAGCGGCACGACTGCCGGCACCTCACTCCACCACCCCGAGCCCAGTCGGGCCTGCCAATGGCACGCTCTCTCCTTTCCCTGCTGCAGCACGCGCGCCTCACACGGCACCAGCACGCGGCAGGAAGTTACAGAGGCTGCAGCTGGAAGCGAGAGAGACCTGGGCGGCGCATCCCTTGCAGGCCACTCTTGCCTTGCCTCGCCTCGCCTTGCCTTGCCTCCTGAAAGGCAGAGCTTGCCTGAGGACACTGTGCACAGGCAAGGCATCAGCCCCTTGGGAGTCATCTCCCAACGGCCGACCCGCCCGTCTCAAAAGAGCCCCTCGCCAGAAGGCCTTTGCTCGCCCAAAGAGCTTCCAGCAAGCAAGCGCCTAGCCTGCAGCAAGCATCTCCCACGGCCTCCTGCTCCCGCAGCAAACACTGCTGCAGAGGAGAGCTCTCCCTTGGGAAAGCACACGAGCAGGCAGGAGGGAAAACGCATGCTTGGGCCGCATCTCGGAGCCAGGAGCAGCACTCGCTGCCTTTTGGTCACCATCCTGCCTGGCGCTCCTGGCAAGAGCTTTGGAAACTGAAGGCCGCAACCGCAGCGCACAGAGACCAGCAGGCTGCCAGCATCCATCCCTGCCTCCCACCGCGAGGGCAGCCTGGGCTCGGCGAGCCAAGGCAGAGCCTCACCTGCCGCGGCTGCCCAGCTCCCCTTCCTGCCGGCGCTGCCCACGCACAGCCCTGCTCTCTCTCGCCGCCTCGTCCCTCTTGGCGCCCAGCACCAAGACACTGGCGCCACCAGCCGTGCCCACCACGCGGCACCCGACCACTGTGACCCGCCGCTCCCCCGCCCCGCGCCTCACAGACGCTTGCCAGACAACACGCCGCTGTGCCGCGGGGACACCCAGGCGACACAACGACCAGGCACGGCAGCAGCCAGGCCACCCCGCAGGGCCCCAGAACAACACAGCCGGCACAACTCTCCAGCCCTTCCAGTCGCTTCTAGACCCGCAAGGCTTTGAACCGGCGCTGCCTCTGAACAGCCTTTCCCAGCCCTGCTCAGGGTCGGCGCCCACCTCCACGAAGCAGAGACAAAGGGCTCCCACGGGGGCTCCTCCGGCCCGCTCCTGCCTCTCTCTTTTGCCTCCGCTCCCCTCAGGGCACTCCCCCAAGGGGCCTGCCTGCTCTGGGGCCCTTTGGGGCTTCAGGGCAGGAGGCCGCATCCCTCGGACACCACTCGCCCTCTCTGGGGCCTTGCTCCAGGGGCTCACAAATGAGCCCATGGGGCCACCCAGCACACCCCCTCACCAGCACACCCAAGGCCAGGGCCCGAGGCTTAGACGAGCCGCCTTCCAAAGAGCACAACGAGCCCAACCGCCCACCGCTCTCCAGGAGTCGCAGTCCACTCTCTCACAAAGGGCGCGGACGTCTCTCGCAAGCACAACCTTGAGCCAAGCCAGCAGCTTCCCGCACTGCCCGTGCCACATGCAACATGCACTGAAGGCTCTGCCTCCACACTCCCACCCTGCAGGGTCCTCGCAGAGTCCCAGAGCACCAGCCACCGTGACCCACCCAAGGAGCGTGGGGCCTGGCAGGTCAAAGCTTTAGTTGTCTTCCGATTTGGTCCACGCGCTTCTGCCCTACACCCGCACTAGGAGGCAGGCAGCAGGAAGGACCGCTTCTCTCGCCTCTCTCACGAAGCAAGGAAGAGCGCTCCACTCATTGCCACCTGGACTTTTCAAGGTTGCACGGAGACTACCACCTCAGGGCCTCAGGGGGCACGAGTTGCAAAAAAAAAAACCCCAAGAACGGTCACAATGCAAGAGCTCGAGCACTCTTCCTCCCTTGCCCCTCCCCACCCCCTTCCCCCCAACAAACAAGGGGAAACTCTAAAAGCGCTCACGTCGCAAAGGCCAAGGGGCTAGTGCTTCCAGCACGCAGCATGCAGAATGCCTGCCCAAAAGGCGGGAGGCTGTTGGCGGGAGGTGCGTGCTCACCACCGCTCCCGCTGCTCGTAGCACTGCAGCTAGACCAAAGCGCGGCTGCCCACTGCCACCCCCAAGGCAGGTGAAAACCAGCGCCTTGGCAGCGGCACGACTGCCGGCACCTCACTCCACCACCCCGAGCCCAGTCGGGCCTGCCAATGGCACGCTCTCTCCTTTCCCTGCTGCAGCACGCGCGCCTCACACGGCACCAGCACGCGGCAGGAAGTTACAGAGGCTGCAGCTGGAAGCGAGAGAGACCTGGGCGGCGCATCCCTTGCAGGCCACTCTTGCCTTGCCTCGCCTCGCCTTGCCTTGCCTCCTGAAAGGCAGAGCTTGCCTGAGGACACTGTGCACAGGCAAGGCATCAGCCCCTTGGGAGTCATCTCCCAACGGCCGACCCGCCCGTCTCAAAAGAGCCCCTCGCCAGAAGGCCTTTGCTCGCCCAAAGAGCTTCCAGCAAGCAAGCGCCTAGCCTGCAGCAAGCATCTCCCACGGCCTCCTGCTCCCGCAGCAAACACTGCTGCAGAGGAGAGCTCTCCCTTGGGAAAGCACACGAGCAGGCAGGAGGGAAAACGCATGCTTGGGCCGCATCTCGGAGCCAGGAGCAGCACTCGCTGCCTTTTGGTCACCATCCTGCCTGGCGCTCCTGGCAAGAGCTTTGGAAACTGAAGGCCGCAACCGCAGCGCACAGAGACCAGCAGGCTGCCAGCATCCATCCCTGCCTCCCACCGCGAGGGCAGCCTGGGCTCGGCGAGCCAAGGCAGAGCCTCACCTGCCGCGGCTGCCCAGCTCCCCTTCCTGCCGGCGCTGCCCACGCACAGCCCTGCTCTCTCTCGCCGCCTCGTCCCTCTTGGCGCCCAGCACCAAGACACTGGCGCCACCAGCCGTGCCCACCACGCGGCACCCGACCACTGTGACCCGCCGCTCCCCCGCCCCGCGCCTCACAGACGCTTGCCAGACAACACGCCGCTGTGCCGCGGGGACACCCAGGCGACACAACGACCAGGCACGGCAGCAGCCAGGCCACCCCGCAGGGCCCCAGAACAACACAGCCGGCACAACTCTCCAGCCCTTCCAGTCGCTTCTAGACCCGCAAGGCTTTGAACCGGCGCTGCCTCTGAACAGCCTTTCCCAGCCCTGCTCAGGGTCGGCGCCCACCTCCACGAAGCAGAGACAAAGGGCTCCCACGGGGGCTCCTCCGGCCCGCTCCTGCCTCTCTCTTTTGCCTCCGCTCCCCTCAGGGCACTCCCCCAAGGGGCCTGCCTGCTCTGGGGCCCTTTGGGGCTTCAGGGCAGGAGGCCGCATCCCTCGGACACCACTCGCCCTCTCTGGGGCCTTGCTCCAGGGGCTCACAAATGAGCCCACGGGGCCACCCAGCACACCCCCTCACCAGCACACCCAAGGCCAGGGCCCGAGGCTTAGACGAGCCGCCTTCCAAAGAGCACAACGAGCCCAACCGCCCACCGCTCTCCAGGAGTCGCAGTCCACTCTCTCACAAAGGGCGCGGACGTCTCTCGCAAGCACAACCTTGAGCCAAGCCAGCAGCTTCCCGCACTGCCCGTGCCACATGCAACATGCACTGAAGGCTCTGCCTCCACACTCCCACCCTGCAGGGTCCTCGCAGAGTCCCAGAGCACCAGCCACCGTGACCCACCCAAGGAGCGTGGGGCCTGGCAGGTCAAAGCTTTAGTTGTCTTCCGATTTGGTCCACGCGCTTCTGCCCTACACCCGCACTAGGAGGCAGGCAGCAGGAAGGACCGCTTCTCTCGCCTCTCTCACGAAGCAAGGAAGAGCGCTCCACTCATTGCCACCTGGACTTTTCAAGGTTGCACGGAGACTACCACCTCAGGGCCTCAGGGGGCACGAGTTGCAAAAAAAACCCCCAAGAACGGTCACAATGCAAGAGCTCGAGCACTCTTCCTCCCTTGCCCCTCCCCACCCCCTTCCCCCCAACAAACAAGGGGAAACTCTAAAAGCGCTCACGTCGCAAAGGCCAAGGGGCTAGTGCTTCCAGCACGCAGCATGCAGAATGCCTGCCCAAAAGGCGGGAGGCTGTTGGCGGGAGGTGCGTGCTCACCACCGCTCCCGCTGCTCGTAGCACTGCAGCTAGACCAAAGCGCGGCTGCCCACTGCCACCCCCAAGGCAGGCGAAAACCAGCGCCTTGGCAGCGGCACGACTGCCGGCACCTCACTCCACCACCCCGAGCCCAGTCGGGCCTGCCAATGGCACGCTCTCTCCTTTCCCTGCTGCAGCACGCGCGCCTCACACGGCACCAGCACGCGGCAGGAAGTTACAGAGGCTGCAGCTGGAAGCGAGAGAGACCTGGGCGGCGCATCCCTTGCAGGCCACTCTTGCCTTGCCTCGCCTCGCCTTGCCTTGCCTCCTGAAAGGCAGAGCTTGCCTGAGGACACTGTGCACAGGCAAGGCATCAGCCCCTTGGGAGTCATCTCCCAACGGCCGACCCGCCCGTCTCAAAAGAGCCCCTCGCCAGAAGGCCTTTGCTCGCCCAAAGAGCTTCCAGCAAGCAAGCGCCTAGCCTGCAGCAAGCATCTCCCACGGCCTCCTGCTCCCGCAGCAAACACTGCTGCAGAGGAGAGCTCTCCCTTGGGAAAGCACACGAGCAGGCAGGAGGGAAAACGCATGCTTGGGCCGCATCTCGGAGCCAGGAGCAGCACTCGCTGCCTTTTGGTCACCATCCTGCCTGGCGCTCCTGGCAAGAGCTTTGGAAACTGAAGGCCGCAACCGCAGCGCACAGAGACCAGCAGGCTGCCAGCATCCATCCCTGCCTCCCACCGCGAGGGCAGCCTGGGCTCGGCGAGCCAAGGCAGAGCCTCACCTGCCGCGGCTGCCCAGCTCCCCTTCCTGCCGGCGCTGCCCACGCACAGCCCTGCTCTCTCTCGCCGCCTCGTCCCTCTTGGCGCCCAGCACCAAGACACTGGCGCCACCAGCCGTGCCCACCACGCGGCACCCGACCACTGTGACCCGCCGCTCCCCCGCCCCGCGCCTCACAGACGCTTGCCAGACAACACGCCGCTGTGCCGCGGGGACACCCAGGCGACACGACCAGGCACGGCAGCAGCCAGGCCACCCCGCAGGGCCCCAGAACAACACAGCCGGCACAACTCTCCAGCCCTTCCAGTCGCTTCTAGACCCGCAAGGCTTTGAACCGGCGCTGCCTCTGAACAGCCTTTCCCAGCCCTGCTCAGGGTCGGCGCCCACCTCCACGAAGCAGAGACAAAGGGCTCCCACGGGGGCTCCTCCGGCCCGCTCCTGCCTCTCTCTTTTGCCTCCGCTCCCCTCAGGGCACTCCCCCAAGGGGCCTGCCTGCTCTGGGGCCCTTTGGGGCTTCAGGGCAGGAGGCCGCATCCCTCGGACACCACTCGCCCTCTCTGGGGCCTTGCTCCAGGGGCTCACAAATGAGCCCACGGGGCCACCCAGCACACCCCCTCACCAGCACACCCAAGGCCAGGGCCCGAGGCTTAGACGAGCCGCCTTCCAAAGAGCACAACGAGCCCAACCGCCCACCGCTCTCCAGGAGTCGCAGTCCACTCTCTCACAAAGGGCGCGGACGTCTCTCGCAAGCACAACCTTGAGCCAAGCCAGCAGCTTCCCGCACTGCCCGTGCCACATGCAACATGCACTGAAGGCTCTGCCTCCACACTCCCACCCTGCAGGGTCCTCGCAGAGTCCCAGAGCACCAGCCACCGTGACCCACCCAAGGAGCGTGGGGCCTGGCAGGTCAAAGCTTTAGTTGTCTTCCGATTTGGTCCACGCGCTTCTGCCCTACACCCGCACTAGGAGGCAGGCAGCAGGAAGGACCGCTTCTCTCGCCTCTCTCACGAAGCAAGGAAGAGCGCTCCACTCATTGCCACCTGGACTTTTCAAGGTTGCACGGAGACTACCACCTCAGGGCCTCAGGGGGCACGAGTTGCAAAAAAAAAAACCCAAGAACGGTCACAATGCAAGAGCTCGAGCACTCTTCCTCCCTTGCCCCTCCCCACCCCCTTCCCCCCAACAAACAAGGGGAAACTCTAAAAGCGCTCACGTCGCAAAGGCCAAGGGGCTAGTGCTTCCAGCACGCAGCATGCAGAATGCCTGCCCAAAAGGCGGGAGGCTGTTGGCGGGAGGTGCGTGCTCACCACCGCTCCCGCTGCTCGTAGCACTGCAGCTAGACCAAAGCGCGGCTGCCCACTGCCACCCCCAAGGCAGGCGAAAACCAGCGCCTTGGCAGCGGCACGACTGCCGGCACCTCACTCCACCACCCCGAGCCCAGTCGGGCCTGCCAATGGCACGCTCTCTCCTTTCCCTGCTGCAGCACGCGCGCCTCACACGGCACCAGCACGCGGCAGGAAGTTACAGAGGCTGCAGCTGGAAGCGAGAGAGACCTGGGCGGCGCATCCCTTGCAGGCCACTCTTGCCTTGCCTCGCCTCGCCTTGCCTTGCCTCCTGAAAGGCAGAGCTTGCCTGAGGACACTGTGCACAGGCAAGGCATCAGCCCCTTGGGAGTCATCTCCCAACGGCCGACCCGCCCGTCTCAAAAGAGCCCCTCGCCAGAAGGCCTTTGCTCGCCCAAAGAGCTTCCAGCAAGCAAGCGCCTAGCCTGCAGCAAGCATCTCCCACGGCCTCCTGCTCCCGCAGCAAACACTGCTGCAGAGGAGAGCTCTCCCTTGGGAAAGCACACGAGCAGGCAGGAGGGAAAACGCATGCTTGGGCCGCATCTCGGAGCCAGGAGCAGCACTCGCTGCCTTTTGGTCACCATCCTGCCTGGCGCTCCTGGCAAGAGCTTTGGAAACTGAAGGCCGCAACCGCAGCGCACAGAGACCAGCAGGCTGCCAGCATCCATCCCTGCCTCCCACCGCGAGGGCAGCCTGGGCTCGGCGAGCCAAGGCAGAGCCTCACCTGCCGCGGCTGCCCAGCTCCCCTTCCTGCCGGCGCTGCCCACGCACAGCCCTGCTCTCTCTCGCCGCCTCGTCCCTCTTGGCGCCCAGCACCAAGACACTGGCGCCACCAGCCGTGCCCACCACGCGGCACCCGACCACTGTGACCCGCCGCTCCCCCGCCCCGCGCCTCACAGACGCTTGCCAGACAACACGCCGCTGTGCCGCGGGGACACCCAGGCGACACGACCAGGCACGGCAGCAGCCAGGCCACCCCGCAGGGCCCCAGAACAACACAGCCGGCACAACTCTCCAGCCCTTCCAGTCGCTTCTAGACCCGCAAGGCTTTGAACCGGCGCTGCCTCTGAACAGCCTTTCCCAGCCCTGCTCAGGGTCGGCGCCCACCTCCACGAAGCAGAGACAAAGGGCTCCCACGGGGGCTCCTCCGGCCCGCTCCTGCCTCTCTCTTTTGCCTCCGCTCCCCTCAGGGCACTCCCCCAAGGGGCCTGCCTGCTCTGGGGCCCTTTGGGGCTTCAGGGCAGGAGGCCGCATCCCTCGGACACCACTCGCCCTCTCTGGGGCCTTGCTCCAGGGGCTCACAAATGAGCCCACGGGGCCACCCAGCACACCCCCTCACCAGCACACCCAAGGCCAGGGCCCGAGGCTTAGACGAGCCGCCTTCCAAAGAGCACAACGAGCCCAACCGCCCACCGCTCTCCAGGAGTCGCAGTCCACTCTCTCACAAAGGGCGCGGACGTCTCTCGCAAGCACAACCTTGAGCCAAGCCAGCAGCTTCCCGCACTGCCCGTGCCACATGCAACATGCACTGAAGGCTCTGCCTCCACACTCCCACCCTGCAGGGTCCTCGCAGAGTCCCAGAGCACCAGCCACCGTGACCCACCCAAGGAGCGTGGGGCCTGGCAGGTCAAAGCTTTAGTTGTCTTCCGATTTGGTCCACGCGCTTCTGCCCTACACCCGCACTAGGAGGCAGGCAGCAGGAAGGACCGCTTCTCTCGCCTCTCTTACGAAGCAAGGAAGAGCGCTCCACTCATTGCCACCTGGACTTTTCAAGGTTGCACGGAGACTACCACCTCAGGGCCTCAGGGGGCACGAGTTGCAAAAAAAACCCCCAAGAATGGTCACAATGCAAGAGCTCGAGCACTCTTCCTCCCTTGCCCCTCCCCACCCCCTTCCCCCCAACAAACAAGGGGAAACGCTAAAAGCGCTCACGTCGCAAAGGCCAAGGGGCTAGTGCTTCCAGCACGCAGCATGCAGAATGCCTGCCCAAAAGGCGGGAGGCTGTTGGCGGGAGGTGCGTGCTCACCACCGCTCCCGCTGCTCGTAGCACTGCAGCTAGACCAAAGCGCGGCTGCCCACTGCCACCCCCAAGGCAGGCGAAAACCAGCGCCTTGGCAGCGGCACGACTGCCGGCACCTCACTCCACCACCCCGAGCCCAGTCGGGCCTGCCAATGGCACGCTCTCTCCTTTCCCTGCTGCAGCACGCGCGCCTCACACGGCACCAGCACGCGGCAGGAAGTTACAGAGGCTGCAGCTGGAAGCGAGAGAGACCTGGGCGGCGCATCCCTTGCAGGCCACTCTTGCCTTGCCTCGCCTCGCCTTGCCTTGCCTCCTGAAAGGCAGAGCTTGCCTGAGGACACTGTGCACAGGCAAGGCATCAGCCCCTTGGGAGTCATCTCCCAACGGCCGACCCGCCCGTCTCAAAAGAGCCCCTTGCCAGAAGGCCTTTGCTCGCCCAAAGAGCTTCCAGCAAGCAAGCGCCTAGCCTGCAGCAAGCATCTCCCACGGCCTCCTGCTCCCGCAGCAAACACTGCTGCAGAGGAGAGCTCTCCCTTGGGAAAGCACACGAGCAGGCAGGAGGGAAAACGCATGCTTGGGCCGCATCTCGGAGCCAGGAGCAACACTCGCTGCCTTTTGGTCACCATCCTGCCTGGCGCTCCTGGCAAGAGCTTTGGAAACTGAAGGCCGCAACCGCAGCGCACAGAGACCAGCAGGCTGCCAGCATCCATCCCTGCCTCCCACCGCGAGGGCAGCCTGGGCTCGGCGAGCCAAGGCAGAGCCTCACCTGCCGCGGCTGCCCAGCTCCCCTTCCTGCCGGCGCTGCCCACGCACAGCCCTGCTCTCTCTCGCCGCCTCGTCCCTCTTGGCGCCCAGCACCAAGACACTGGCGCCACCAGCCGTGCCCACCACGCGGCACCCGACCACTGTGACCCGCCGCTCCCCCGCCCCGCGCCTCACAGACGCTTGCCAGACAACACGCTGCTGTGCCGCGGGGACACCCAGGCGACACGACCAGGCACGGCAGCAGCCAGGCCACCCCGCAGGGCCCCAGAACAACACAGCCGGCACAACTCTCCAGCCCTTCCAGTCGCTTCTAGACCCGCAAGGCTTTGAACCGGCGCTGCCTCTGAACAGCCTTTCCCAGCCCTGCTCAGGGTCGGCGCCCACCTCCACGAAGCAGAGACAAAGGGCTCCCACGGGGGCTCCTCCGGCCCGCTCCTGCCTCTCTCTTTTGCCTCCGCTCCCCTCAGGGCACTCCCCCAAGGGGCCTGCCTGCTCTGGGGCCCTTTGGGGCTTCAGGGCAGGAGGCCGCATCCCTCGGACACCACTCGCCCTCCCTGGGGCCTTGCTCCAGGGGCTCACAAATGAGCCCACGGGGCCACCCAGCACACCCCCTCACCAGCACACCCAAGGCCAGGGCCCGAGGCTTAGACGAGCCGCCTTCCAAAGAGCACAACGAGCCCAACCGCCCACCGCTCTCCAGGAGTCGCAGTCCACTCTCTCACAAAGGGCGCGGACGTCTCTCGCAAGCACAACCTTGAGCCAAGCCAGCAGCTTCCCGCACTGCCCGTGCCACATGCAACATGCACTGAAGGCTCTGCCTCCACACTCCCACCCTGCAGGGTCCTCGCAGAGTCCCAGAGCACCAGCCACCGTGACCCACCCAAGGAGCGTGGGGCCTGGCAGGTCAAAGCTTTAGTTGTCTTCCGATTTGGTCCACGCGCTTCTGCCCTACACCCGCACTAGGAGGCAGGCAGCAGGAAGGACCGCTTCTCTCGCCTCTCTCACGAAGCAAGGAAGAGCGCTCCACTCATTGCCACCTGGACTTTTCAAGGTTGCACGGAGACTACCACCTCAGGGCCTCAGGGGGCACGAGTTGCAAAAAAAAACCCCAAGAACGGTCACAATGCAAGAGCTCGAGCACTCTTCCTCCCTTGCCCCTCCCCACCCCCTTCCCCCCAACAAACAAGGGGAAACTCTAAAAGCGCTCACCTCGCAAAGGCCAAGGGGCTAGTGCTTCCAGCACGCAGCATGCAGAATGCCTGCCCAAAAGGCGGGAGGCTGTTGGCGGGAGGTGCGTGCTCACCACCGCTCCCGCTGCTCGTAGCACTGCAGCTAGACCAAAGCGCGGCTGCCCACTGCCACCCCCAAGGCAGGCGAAAACCAGCGCCTTGGCAGCGGCACGACTGCCGGCACCTCACTCCACCACCCCGAGCCCAGTCGGGCCTGCCAATGGCACGCTCTCTCCTTTCCCTGCTGCAGCACGCGCGCCTCACACGGCACCAGCACGCGGCAGGAAGTTACAGAGGCTGCAGCTGGAAGCGAGAGAGACCTGGGCGGCGCATCCCTTGCAGGCCACTCTTGCCTTGCCTCGCCTCGCCTTGCCTTGCCTCCTGAAAGGCAGAGCTTGCCTGAGGACACTGTGCACAGGCAAGGCATCAGCCCCTTGGGAGTCATCTCCCAACGGCCGACCCGCCCGTCTCAAAAGAGCCCCTCGCCAGAAGGCCTTTGCTCGCCCAAAGAGCTTCCAGCAAGCAAGCGCCTAGCCTGCAGCAAGCATCTCCCACGGCCTCCTGCTCCCGCAGCAAACACTGCTGCAGAGGAGAGCTCTCCCTTGGGAAAGCACACGAGCAGGCAGGAGGGAAAACGCATGCTTGGGCCGCATCTCGGAGCCAGGAGCAGCACTCGCTGCCTTTTGGTCACCATCCTGCCTGGCGCTCCTGGCAAGAGCTTTGGAAACTGAAGGCCGCAACCGCAGCGCACAGAGACCAGCAGGCTGCCAGCATCCATCCCTGCCTCCCACCGCGAGGGCAGCCTGGGCTCGGCGAGCCAAGGCAGAGCCTCACCTGCCGCGGCTGCCCAGCTCCCCTTCCTGCCGGCGCTGCCCACGCACAGCCCTGCTCTCTCTCGCCGCCTCGTCCCTCTTGGCGCCCAGCACCAAGACACTGGCGCCACCAGCCGTGCCCACCACGCGGCACCCGACCACTGTGACCCGCCGCTCCCCCGCCCCGCGCCTCACAGACGCTTGCCAGACAACACGCCGCTGTGCCGCGGGGACACCCAGACGACACGACCAGGCACGGCAGCAGCCAGGCCACCCCACAGGGCCCCAGAACAACACAGCCGGCACAACTCTCCAGCCCTTCCAGTCGCTTCTAGACCCGCAAGGCTTTGAACCGGCGCTGCCTCTGAACAGCCTTTCCCAGCCCTGCTCAGGGTCGGCGCCCACCTCCACGAAGCAGAGACAAAGGGCTCCCACGGGGGCTCCTCCGGCCCGCTCCTGCCTCTCTCTTTTGCCTCCGCTCCCCTCAGGGCACTCCCCCAAGGGGCCTGCCTGCTCTGGGGCCCTTTGGGGCTTCAGGGCAGGAGGCCGCATCCCTCGGACACCACTCGCCCTCTCTGGGGCCTTGCTCCAGGGGCTCACAAATGAGCCCACGGGGCCACCCAGCACACCCCCTCACCAGCACACCCAAGGCCAGGGCCCGAGGCTTAGACGAGCCGCCTTCCAAAGAGCACAACGAGCCCAACCGCCCACCGCTCTCCAGGAGTCGCAGTCCACTCTCTCACAAAGGGCGCGGACGTCTCTCGCAAGCACAACCTTGAGCCAAGCCAGCAGCTTCCCGCACTGCCCGTGCCACATGCAACATGCACTGAAGGCTCTGCCTCCACACTCCCACCCTGCAGGGTCCTCGCAGAGTCCCAGAGCACCAGCCACCGTGACCCACCCAAGGAGCGTGGGGCCTGGCAGGTCAAAGCTTTAGTTGTCTTCCGATTTGGTCCACGCGCTTCTGCCCTACACCCGCACTAGGAGGCAGGCAGCAGGAAGGACCGCTTCTCTCGCCTCTCTTACGAAGCAAGGAAGAGCGCTCCACTCATTGCCACCTGGACTTTTCAAGGTTGCACGGAGACTACCACCTCAGGGCCTCAGGGGGCACGAGTTGCAAAAAAAAAAAACCCAAGAACGGTCACAATGCAAGAGCTCGAGCACTCTTCCTCCCTTGCCCCTCCCCACCCCCTTCCCCCCAACAAACAAGGGGAAACTCTAAAAGCGCTCACGTCGCAAAGGCCAAGGGGCTAGTGCTTCCAGCACGCAGCATGCAGAATGCCTGCCCAAAAGGCGGGAGGCTGTTGGCGGGAGGTGCGTGCTCACCACCGCTCCCGCTGCTCGTAGCACTGCAGCTAGACCAAAGCGCGGCTGCCCACTGCCACCCCCAAGGCAGGCGAAAACCAGCGCCTTGGCAGCGGCACGACTGCCGGCACCTCACTCCACCACCCCGAGCCCAGTCGGGCCTGCCAATGGCACGCTCTCTCCTTTCCCTGCTGCAGCACGCGCGCCTCACACGGCACCAGCACGCGGCAGGAAGTTACAGAGGCTGCAGCTGGAAGCGAGAGAGACCTGGGCGGCGCATCCCTTGCAGGCCACTCTTGCCTTGCCTCGCCTCGCCTTGCCTTGCCTCCTGAAAGGCAGAGCTTGCCTGAGGACACTGTGCACAGGCAAGGCATCAGCCCCTTGGGAGTCATCTCCCAACGGCCGACCCGCCCGTCTCAAAAGAGCCCCTCGCCAGAAGGCCTTTGCTCGCCCAAAGAGCTTCCAGCAAGCAAGCGCCTAGCCTGCAGCAAGCATCTCCCACGGCCTCCTGCTCCCGCAGCAAACACTGCTGCAGAGGAGAGCTCTCCCTTGGGAAAGCACACGAGCAGGCAGGAGGGAAAACGCATGCTTGGGCCGCATCTCGGAGCCAGGAGCAGCACTCGCTGCCTTTTGGTCACCATCCTGCCTGGCGCTCCTGGCAAGAGCTTTGGAAACTGAAGGCCGCAACCGCAGCGCACAGAGACCAGCAGGCTGCCAGCATCCATCCCTGCCTCCCACCGCGAGGGCAGCCTGGGCTCGGCGAGCCAAGGCAGAGCCTCACCTGCCGCGGCTGCCCAGCTCCCCTTCCTGCCGGCGCTGCCCACGCACAGCCCTGCTCTCTCTCGCCGCCTCGTCCCTCTTGGCGCCCAGCACCAAGACACTGGCGCCACCAGCCGTGCCCACCACGCGGCACCCGACCACTGTGACCCGCCGCTCCCCCGCCCCGCGCCTCACAGACGCTTGCCAGACAACACGCCGCTGTGCCGCGGGGACACCCAGGCGACACGACCAGGCACGGCAGCAGCCAGGCCACCCCGCAGGGCCCCAGAACAACACAGCCGGCACAACTCTCCAGCCCTTCCAGTCGCTTCTAGACCCGCAAGGCTTTGAACCGGCGCTGCCTCTGAACAGCCTTTCCCAGCCCTGCTCAGGGTCGGCGCCCACCTCCACGAAGCAGAGACAAAGGGCTCCCACGGGGGCTCCTCCGGCCCGCTCCTGCCTCTCTCTTTTGCCTCCGCTCCCCTCAGGGCACTCCCCCAAGGGGCCTGCCTGCTCTGGGGCCCTTTGGGGCTTCAGGGCAGGAGGCCGCATCCCTCGGACACCACTCGCCCTCTCTGGGGCCTTGCTCCAGGGGCTCACAAATGAGCCCACGGGGCCACCCAGCACACCCCCTCACCAGCACACCCAAGGCCAGGGCCCGAGGCTTAGACGAGCCGCCTTCCAAAGAGCACAACGAGCCCAACCGCCCACCGCTCTCCAGGAGTCGCAGTCCACTCTCTCACAAAGGGCGCGGACGTCTCTCGCAAGCACAACCTTGAGCCAAGCCAGCAGCTTCCCGCACTGCCCGTGCCACATGCAACATGCACTGAAGGCTCTGCCTCCACACTCCCACCCTGCAGGGTCCTCGCAGAGTCCCAGAGCACCAGCCACCGTGACCCACCCAAGGAGCGTGGGGCCTGGCAGGTCAAAGCTTTAGTTGTCTTCTGATTTGGTCCACGCGCTTCTGCCCTACACCCGCACTAGGAGGCAGGCAGCAGGAAGGACCGCTTCTCTCGCCTCTCTCACGAAGCAAGGAAGAGCGCTCCACTCATTGCCACCTGGACTTTTCAAGGTTGCACGGAGACTACCACCTCAGGGCCTCAGGGGGCACGAGTTGCAAAAAAAAAAACCCCAAGAACGGTCACAATGCAAGAGCTCGAGCACTCTTCCTCCCTTGCCCCTCCCCACCCCCTTCCCCCCAACAAACAAGGGGAAACTCTAAAAGCGCTCACGTCGCAAAGGCCAAGGGGCTAGTGCTTCCAGCACGCAGCATGCAGAATGCCTGCCCAAAAGGCGGGAGGCTGTTGGCGGGAGGTGCGTGCTCACCACCGCTCCCGCTGCTCGTAGCACTGCAGCTAGACCAAAGCGCGGCTGCCCACTGCCACCCCCAAGGCAGGCGAAAACCAGCGCCTTGGCAGCGGCACGACTGCCGGCACCTCACTCCACCACCCCGAGCCCAGTCGGGCCTGCCAATGGCACGCTCTCTCCTTTCCCTGCTGCAGCACGCGCGCCTCACACGGCACCAGCACGCGGCAGGAAGTTACAGAGGCTGCAGCTGGAAGCGAGAGAGACCTGGGCGGCGCATCCCTTGCAGGCCACTCTTGCCTTGCCTCGCCTCGCCTTGCCTTGCCTCCTGAAAGGCAGAGCTTGCCTGAGGACACTGTGCACAGGCAAGGCATCAGCCCCTTGGGAGTCATCTCCCAACGGCCGACCCGCCCGTCTCAAAAGAGCCCCTCGCCAGAAGGCCTTTGCTCGCCCAAAGAGCTTCCAGCAAGCAAGCGCCTAGCCTGCAGCAAGCATCTCCCACGGCCTCCTGCTCCCGCAGCAAACACTGCTGCAGAGGAGAGCTCTCCCTTGGGAAAGCACACGAGCAGGCAGGAGGGAAAACGCATGCTTGGGCCGCATCTCGGAGCCAGGAGCAGCACTCGCTGCCTTTTGGTCACCATCCTGCCTGGCGCTCCTGGCAAGAGCTTTGGAAACTGAAGGCCGCAACCGCAGCGCACAGAGACCAGCAGGCTGCCAGCATCCATCCCTGCCTCCCACCGCGAGGGCAGCCTGGGCTCGGCGAGCCAAGGCAGAGCCTCACCTGCCGCGGCTGCCCAGCTCCCCTTCCTGCCGGCGCTGCCCACGCACAGCCCTGCTCTCTCTCGCCGCCTCGTCCCTCTTGGCGCCCAGCACCAAGACACTGGCGCCACCAGCCGTGCCCACCACGCGGCACCCGACCACTGTGACCCGCCGCTCCCCCGCCCCGCGCCTCACAGACGCTTGCCAGACAACACGCCGCTGTGCCGCGGGGACACCCAGGCGACACGACCAGGCACGGCAGCAGCCAGGCCACCCCGCAGGGCCCCAGAACAACACAGCCGGCACAACTCTCCAGCCCTTCCAGTCGCTTCTAGACCCGCAAGGCTTTGAACCGGCGCTGCCTCTGAACAGCCTTTCCCAGCCCTGCTCAGGGTCGGCGCCCACCTCCACGAAGCAGAGACAAAGGGCTCCCACGGGGGCTCCTCCGGCCCGCTCCTGCCTCTCTCTTTTGCCTCCGCTCCCCTCAGGGCACTCCCCCAAGGGGCCTGCCTGCTCTGGGGCCCTTTGGGGCTTCAGGGCAGGAGGCCGCATCCCTCGGACACCACTCGCCCTCTCTGGGGCCTTGCTCCAGGGGCTCACAAATGAGCCCACGGGGCCACCCAGCACACCCCCTCACCAGCACACCCAAGGCCAGGGCCCGAGGCTTAGACGAGCCGCCTTCCAAAGAGCACAACGAGCCCAACCGCCCACCGCTCTCCAGGAGTCGCAGTCCACTCTCTCACAAAGGGCGCGGACGTCTCTCGCAAGCACAACCTTGAGCCAAGCCAGCAGCTTCCCGCACTGCCCGTGCCACATGCAACATGCACTGAAGGCTCTGCCTCCACACTCCCACCCTGCAGGGTCCTCGCAGAGTCCCAGAGCACCAGCCACCGTGACCCACCCAAGGAGCGTGGGGCCTGGCAGGTCAAAGCTTTAGTTGTCTTCCGATTTGGTCCACGCGCTTCTGCCCTACACCCGCACTAGGAGGCAGGCAGCAGGAAGGACCGCTTCTCTCGCCTCTCTCACGAAGCAAGGAAGAGCGCTCCACTCATTGCCACCTGGACTTTTCAAGGTTGCACGGAGACTACCACCTCAGGGCCTCAGGGGGCACGAGTTGCAAAAAAAAAAAACCCAAGAACGGTCACAATGCAAGAGCTCGAGCACTCTTCCTCCCTTGCCCCTCCCCACCCCCTTCCCCCCAACAAACAAGGGGAAACTCTAAAAGCGCTCACCTCGCAAAGGCCAAGGGGCTAGTGCTTCCAGCACGCAGCATGCAGAATGCCTGCCCAAAAGGCGGGAGGCTGTTGGCGGGAGGTGCGTGCTCACCACCGCTCCCGCTGCTCGTAGCACTGCAGCTAGACCAAAGCGCGGCTGCCCACTGCCACCCCCAAGGCAGGCGAAAACCAGCGCCTTGGCAGCGGCACGACTGCCGGCACCTCACTCCACCACCCCGAGCCCAGTCGGGCCTGCCAATGGCACGCTCTCTCCTTTCCCTGCTGCAGCACGCGCGCCTCACACGGCACCAGCACGCGGCAGGAAGTTACAGAGGCTGCAGCTGGAAGCGAGAGAGACCTGGGCGGCGCATCCCTTGCAGGCCACTCTTGCCTTGCCTCGCCTCGCCTTGCCTTGCCTCCTGAAAGGCAGAGCTTGCCTGAGGACACTGTGCACAGGCAAGGCATCAGCCCCTTGGGAGTCATCTCCCAACGGCCGACCCACCCGTCTCAAAAGAGCCCCTCGCCAGAAGGCCTTTGCTCGCCCAAAGAGCTTCCAGCAAGCAAGCGCCTAGCCTGCAGCAAGCATCTCCCACGGCCTCCTGCTCCCGCAGCAAACACTGCTGCAGAGGAGAGCTCTCCCTTGGGAAAGCACACGAGCAGGCAGGAGGGAAAACGCATGCTTGGGCCGCATCTCGGAGCCAGGAGCAACACTCGCTGCCTTTTGGTCACCATCCTGCCTGGCGCTCCTGGCAAGAGCTTTGGAAACTGAAGGCCGCAACCGCAGCGCACAGAGACCAGCAGGCTGCCAGCATCCATCCCTGCCTCCCACCGCGAGGGCAGCCTGGGCTCGGCGAGCCAAGGCAGAGCCTCACCTGCCGCGGCTGCCCAGCTCCCCTTCCTGCCGGCGCTGCCCACGCACAGCCCTGCTCTCTCTCGCCGCCTCGTCCCTCTTGGCGCCCAGCACCAAGACACTGGCGCCACCAGCCGTGCCCACCACGCGGCACCCGACCACTGTGACCCGCCGCTCCCCCGCCCCGCGCCTCACAGACGCTTGCCAGACAACACGCCGCTGTGCCGCGGGGACACCCAGGCAACACAACGACCAGGCACGGCAGCAGCCAGGCCACCCCGCAGGGCCCCAGAACAACACAGCCGGCACAACTCTCCAGCCCTTCCAGTCGCTTCTAGACCCGCAAGGCTTTGAACCGGCGCTGCCTCTGAACAGCCTTTCCCAGCCCTGCTCAGGGTCGGCGCCCACCTCCACGAAGCAGAGACAAAGGGCTCCCACGGGGGCTCCTCCGGCCCGCTCCTGCCTCTCTCTTTTGCCTCCGCTCCCCTCAGGGCACTCCCCCAAGGGGCCTGCCTGCTCTGGGGCCCTTTGGGGCTTCAGGGCAGGAGGCCGCATCCCTCGGACACCACTCGCCCTCCCTGGGGCCTTGCTCCAGGGGCTCACAAATGAGCCCACGGGGCCACCCAGCACACCCCCTCACCAGCACACCCAAGGCCAGGGCCCGAGGCTTAGACGAGCCGCCTTCCAAAGAGCACAACGAGCCCAACCGCCCACCGCTCTCCAGGAGTCGCAGTCCACTCTCTCACAAAGGGCGCGGACGTCTCTCGCAAGCACAACCTTGAGCCAAGCCAGCAGCTTCCCGCACTGCCCGTGCCACATGCAACATGCACTGAAGGCTCTGCCTCCACACTCCCACCCTGCAGGGTCCTCGCAGAGTCCCAGAGCACCAGCCACCGTGACCCACCCAAGGAGCGTGGGGCCTGGCAGGTCAAAGCTTTAGTTGTCTTCCGATTTGGTCCACGCGCTTCTGCCCTACACCCGCACTAGGAGGCAGGCAGCAGGAAGGACCGCTTCTCTCGCCTCTCTTACGAAGCAAGGAAGAGCGCTCCACTCATTGCCACCTGGACTTTTCAAGGTTGCACGGAGACTACCACCTCAGGGCCTCAGGGGGCACGAGTTGCAAAAAAAAAAACCCCAAGAACGGTCACAATGCAAGAGCTCGAGCACTCTTCCTCCCTTGCCCCTCCCCACCCCCTTCCCCCCAACAAACAAGGGGAAACTCTAAAAGCGCTCACGTCGCAAAGGCCAAGGGGCTAGTGCTTCCAGCACGCAGCATGCAGAATGCCTGCCCAAAAGGCGGGAGGCTGTTGGCGGGAGGTGCGTGCTCACCACCGCTCCCGCTGCTCGTAGCACTGCAGCTAGACCAAAGCGCGGCTGCCCACTGCCACCCCCAAGGCAGGCGAAAACCAGCGCCTTGGCAGCGGCACGACTGCCGGCACCTCACTCCACCACCCCGAGCCCAGTCGGGCCTGCCAATGGCACGCTCTCTCCTTTCCCTGCTGCAGCACGCGCGCCTCACACGGCACCAGCACGCGGCAGGAAGTTACAGAGGCTGCAGCTGGAAGCGAGAGAGACCTGGGCGGCGCATCCCTTGCAGGCCACTCTTGCCTTGCCTCGCCTCGCCTTGCCTTGCCTCCTGAAAGGCAGAGCTTGCCTGAGGACACTGTGCACAGGCAAGGCATCAGCCCCTTGGGAGTCATCTCCCAACGGCCGACCCGCCCGTCTCAAAAGAGCCCCTCGCCAGAAGGCCTTTGCTCGCCCAAAGAGCTTCCAGCAAGCAAGCGCCTAGCCTGCAGCAAGCATCTCCCACGGCCTCCTGCTCCCGCAGCAAACACTGCTGCAGAGGAGAGCTCTCCCTTGGGAAAGCACACGAGCAGGCAGGAGGGAAAACGCATGCTTGGGCCGCATCTCGGAGCCAGGAGCAACACTCGCTGCCTTTTGGTCACCATCCTGCCTGGCGCTCCTGGCAAGAGCTTTGGAAACTGAAGGCCGCAACCGCAGCGCACAGAGACCAGCAGGCTGCCAGCATCCATCCCTGCCTCCCACCGCGAGGGCAGCCTGGGCTCGGTGAGCCAAGGCAGAGCCTCACCTGCCGCGGCTGCCCAGCTCCCCTTCCTGCCGGCGCTGCCCACGCACAGCCCTGCTCTCTCTCGCCGCCTCGTCCCTCTTGGCGCCCAGCACCAAGACACTGGCGCCACCAGCCGTGCCCACCACGCGGCACCCGACCACTGTGACCCGCCGCTCCCCCGCCCCGCGCCTCACAGACGCTTGCCAGACAACACGCCGCTGTGCCGCGGGGACACCCAGGCAACACAACGACCAGGCACGGCAGCAGCCAGGCCACCCCGCAGGGCCCCAGAACAACACAGCCGGCACAACTCTCCAGCCCTTCCAGTCGCTTCTAGACCCGCAAGGCTTTGAACCGGCGCTGCCTCTGAACAGCCTTTCCCAGCCCTGCTCAGGGTCGGCACCCACCTCCACGAAGCAGAGACAAAGGGCTCCCACGGGGGCTCCTCCGGCCCGCTCCTGCCTCTCTCTTTTGCCTCCGCTCCCCTCAGGGCACTCCCCCAAGGGGCCTGCCTGCTCTGGGGCCCTTTGGGGCTTCAGGGCAGGAGGCCGCATCCCTCGGACACCACTCGCCCTCCCTGGGGCCTTGCTCCAGGGGCTCACAAATGAGCCCACGGGGCCACCCAGCACACCCCCTCACCAGCACACCCAAGGCCAGGGCCCGAGGCTTAGACGAGCCGCCTTCCAAAGAGCACAACGAGCCCAACCGCCCACCGCTCTCCAGGAGTCGCAGTCCACTCTCTCACAAAGGGCGCGGACGTCTCTCGCAAGCACAACCTTGAGCCAAGCCAGCAGCTTCCCGCACTGCCCGTGCCACATGCAACATGCACTGAAGGCTCTGCCTCCACACTCCCACCCTGCAGGGTCCTCGCAGAGTCCCAGAGCACCAGCCACCGTGACCCACCCAAGGAGCGTGGGGCCTGGCAGGTCAAAGCTTTAGTTGTCTTCCGATTTGGTCCACGCGCTTCTGCCCTACACCCGCACTAGGAGGCAGGCAGCAGGAAGGACCGCTTCTCTCGCCTCTCTTACGAAGCAAGGAAGAGCGCTCCACTCATTGCCACCTGGACTTTTCAAGGTTGCACGGAGACTACCACCTCAGGGCCTCAGGGGGCACGAGTTGCAAAAAAAAAAACCCCAAGAACGGTCACAATGCAAGAGCTCGAGCACTCTTCCTCCCTTGCCCCTCCCCACCCCCTTCCCCCCAACAAACAAGGGGAAACTCTAAAAGCGCTCACGTCGCAAAGGCCAAGGGGCTAGTGCTTCCAGCACGCAGCATGCAGAATGCCTGCCCAAAAGGCGGGAGGCTGTTGGCGGGAGGTGCGTGCTCACCACCGCTCCCGCTGCTCGTAGCACTGCAGCTAGACCAAAGCGCGGCTGCCCACTGCCACCCCCAAGGCAGGCGAAAACCAGCGCCTTGGCAGCGGCACGACTGCCGGCACCTCACTCCACCACCCCGAGCCCAGTCGGGCCTGCCAATGGCACGCTCTCTCCTTTCCCTGCTGCAGCACGCGCGCCTCACACGGCACCAGCACGCGGCAGGAAGTTACAGAGGCTGCAGCTGGAAGCGAGAGAGACCTGGGCGGCGCATCCCTTGCAGGCCACTCTTGCCTTGCCTCGCCTCGCCTTGCCTTGCCTCCTGAAAGGCAGAGCTTGCCTGAGGACACTGTGCACAGGCAAGGCATCAGCCCCTTGGGAGTCATCTCCCAACGGCCGACCCGCCCGTCTCAAAAGAGCCCCTCGCCAGAAGGCCTTTGCTCGCCCAAAGAGCTTCCAGCAAGCAAGCGCCTAGCCTGCAGCAAGCATCTCCCACGGCCTCCTGCTCCCGCAGCAAACACTGCTGCAGAGGAGAGCTCTCCCTTGGGAAAGCACACGAGCAGGCAGGAGGGAAAACGCATGCTTGGGCCGCATCTCGGAGCCAGGAGCAGCACTCGCTGCCTTTTGGTCACCATCCTGCCTGGCGCTCCTGGCAAGAGCTTTGGAAACTGAAGGCCGCAACCGCAGCGCACAGAGACCAGCAGGCTGCCAGCATCCATCCCTGCCTCCCACCGCGAGGGCAGCCTGGGCTCGGCGAGCCAAGGCAGAGCCTCACCTGCCGCGGCTGCCCAGCTCCCCTTCCTGCCGGCGCTGCCCACGCACAGCCCTGCTCTCTCTCGCCGCCTCGTCCCTCTTGGCGCCCAGCACCAAGACACTGGCGCCACCAGCCGTGCCCACCACGCGGCACCCGACCACTGTGACCCGCCGCTCCCCCGCCCCGCGCCTCACAGACGCTTGCCAGACAACACGCCGCTGTGCCGCGGGGACACCCAGGCAACACAACGACCAGGCACGGCAGCAGCCAGGCCACCCCGCAGGGCCCCAGAACAACACAGCCGGCACAACTCTCCAGCCCTTCCAGTCGCTTCTAGACCTGCAAGGCTTTGAACCGGCGCTGCCTCTGAACAGCCTTTCCCAGCCCTGCTCAGGGTCGGCGCCCACCTCCACGAAGCAGAGACAAAGGGCTCCCACGGGGGCTCCTCCGGCCCGCTCCTGCCTCTCTCTTTTGCCTCCGCTCCCCTCAGGGCACTCCCCCAAGGGGCCTGCCTGCTCTGGGGCCCTTTGGGGCTTCAGGGCAGGAGGCCGCATCCCTCGGACACCACTCGCCCTCCCTGGGGCCTTGCTCCAGGGGCTCACAAATGAGCCCACGGGGCCACCCAGCACACCCCCTCACCAGCACACCCAAGGCCAGGGCCCGAGGCTTAGACGAGCCGCCTTCCAAAGAGCACAACGAGCCCAACCGCCCACCGCTCTCCAGGAGTCGCAGTCCACTCTCTCACAAAGGGCGCGGACGTCTCTCGCAAGCACAACCTTGAGCCAAGCCAGCAGCTTCCCGCACTGCCCGTGCCACATGCAACATGCACTGAAGGCTCTGCCTCCACACTCCCACCCTGCAGGGTCCTCGCAGAGTCCCAGAGCACCAGCCACCGTGACCCACCCAAGGAGCGTGGGGCCTGGCAGGTCAAAGCTTTAGTTTCTTCCGATTTGGTCCACGCGCTTCTGCCCTACACCCGCACTAGGAGGCAGGCAGCAGGAAGGACCGCTTCTCTCGCCTCTCTTACGAAGCAAGGAAGAGCGCTCCACTCATTGCCACCTGGACTTTTCAAGGTTGCACGGAGACTACCACCTCAGGGCCTCAGGGGGCACGAGTTGCAAAAAAAAAAACCCCAAGAACGGTCACAATGCAAGAGCTCGAGCACTCTTCCTCCCTTGCCCCTCCCCACCCCCTTCCCCCCAACAAACAAGGGGAAACTCTAAAAGCGCTCACGTCGCAAAGGCCAAGGGGCTAGTGCTTCCAGCACGCAGCATGCAGAATGCCTGCCCAAAAGGCGGGAGGCTGTTGGCGGGAGGTGCGTGCTCACCACCGCTCCCGCTGCTCGTAGCACTGCAGCTAGACCAAAGCGCGGCTGCCCACTGCCACCCCCAAGGCAGGCGAAAACCAGCGCCTTGGCAGCGGCACGACTGCCGGCACCTCACTCCACCACCCCGAGCCCAGTCGGGCCTGCCAATGGCACGCTCTCTCCTTTCCCTGCTGCAGCACGCGCGCCTCACACGGCACCAGCACGCGGCAGGAAGTTACAGAGGCTGCAGCTGGAAGCGAGAGAGACCTGGGCGGCGCATCCCTTGCAGGCCACTCTTGCCTTGCCTCGCCTCGCCTTGCCTTGCCTCCTGAAAGGCAGAGCTTGCCTGAGGACACTGTGCACAGGCAAGGCATCAGCCCCTTGGGAGTCATCTCCCAACGGCCGACCCGCCCGTCTCAAAAGAGCCCCTCGCCAGAAGGCCTTTGCTCGCCCAAAGAGCTTCCAGCAAGCAAGCGCCTAGCCTGCAGCAAGCATCTCCCACGGCCTCCTGCTCCCGCAGCAAACACTGCTGCAGAGGAGAGCTCTCCCTTGGGAAAGCACACGAGCAGGCAGGAGGGAAAACGCATGCTTGGGCCGCATCTCGGAGCCAGGAGCAGCACTCGCTGCCTTTTGGTCACCATCCTGCCTGGCGCTCCTGGCAAGAGCTTTGGAAACTGAAGGCCGCAACCGCAGCGCACAGAGACCAGCAGGCTGCCAGCATCCATCCCTGCCTCCCACCGCGAGGGCAGCCTGGGCTCGGCGAGCCAAGGCAGAGCCTCACCTGCCGCGGCTGCCCAGCTCCCCTTCCTGCCGGCGCTGCCCACGCACAGCCCTGCTCTCTCTCGCCGCCTCGTCCCTCTTGGCGCCCAGCACCAAGACACTGGCGCCACCAGCCGTGCCCACCACGCGGCACCCGACCACTGTGACCCGCCGCTCCCCCGCCCCGCGCCTCACAGACGCTTGCCAGACAACACGCCGCTGTGCCGCGGGGACACCCAGGCGACACGACCAGGCACGGCAGCAGCCAGGCCACCCCGCAGGGCCCCAGAACAACACAGCCGGCACAACTCTCCAGCCCTTCCAGTCGCTTCTAGACCCGCAAGGCTTTGAACCGGCGCTGCCTCTGAACAGCCTTTCCCAGCCCTGCTCAGGGTCGGCGCCCACCTCCACGAAGCAGAGACAAAGGGCTCCCACGGGGGCTCCTCCGGCCCGCTCCTGCCTCTCTCTTTTGCCTCCGCTCCCCTCAGGGCACTCCCCCAAGGGGCCTGCCTGCTCTGGGGCCCTTTGGGGCTTCAGGGCAGGAGGCCGCATCCCTCGGACACCACTCGCCCTCCCTGGGGCCTTGCTCCAGGGGCTCACAAATGAGCCCACGGGGCCACCCAGCACACCCCCTCACCAGCACACCCAAGGCCAGGGCCCGAGGCTTAGACGAGCCGCCTTCCAAAGAGCACAACGAGCCCAACCGCCCACCGCTCTCCAGGAGTCGCAGTCCACTCTCTCACAAAGGGCGCGGACGTCTCTCGCAAGCACAACCTTGAGCCAAGCCAGCAGCTTCCCGCACTGCCCGTGCCACATGCAACATGCACTGAAGGCTCTGCCTCCACACTCCCACCCTGCAGGGTCCTCGCAGAGTCCCAGAGCACCAGCCACCGTGACCCACCCAAGGAGCGTGGGGCCTGGCAGGTCAAAGCTTTAGTTGTCTTCCGATTTGGTCCACGCGCTTCTGCCCTACACCCGCACTAGGAGGCAGGCAGCAGGAAGGACCGCTTCTCTCGCCTCTCTCACGAAGCAAGGAAGAGCGCTCCACTCATTGCCACCTGGACTTTTCAAGGTTGCACGGAGACTACCACCTCAGGGCCTCAGGGGGCACGAGTTGCAAAAAAAAAAACCCCAAGAACGGTCACAATGCAAGAGCTCGAGCACTCTTCCTCCCTTGCCCCTCCCCACCCCCTTCCCCCCAACAAACAAGGGGAAACTCTAAAAGCGCTCACGTCGCAAAGGCCAAGGGGCTAGTGCTTCCAGCACGCAGCATGCAGAATGCCTGCCCAAAAGGCGGGAGGCTGTTGGCGGGAGGTGCGTGCTCACCACCGCTCCCGCTGCTCGTAGCACTGCAGCTAGACCAAAGCGCGGCTGCCCACTGCCACCCCCAAGGCAGGCGAAAACCAGCGCCTTGGCAGCGGCACGACTGCCGGCACCTCACTCCACCACCCCGAGCCCAGTCGGGCCTGCCAATGGCACGCTCTCTCCTTTCCCTGCTGCAGCACGCGCGCCTCACACGGCACCAGCACGTGGCAGGAAGTTACAGAGGCTGCAGCTGGAAGCGAGAGAGACCTGGGCGGCGCATCCCTTGCAGGCCACTCTTGCCTTGCCTCGCCTCGCCTTGCCTTGCCTCCTGAAAGGCAGAGCTTGCCTGAGGACACTGTGCACAGGCAAGGCATCAGCCCCTTGGGAGTCATCTCCCAACGGCCGACCCGCCCGTCTCAAAAGAGCCCCTCGCCAGAAGGCCTTTGCTCGCCCAAAGAGCTTCCAGCAAGCAAGCGCCTAGCCTGCAGCAAGCATCTCCCACGGCCTCCTGCTCCCGCAGCAAACACTGCTGCAGAGGAGAGCTCTCCCTTGGGAAAGCACACGAGCAGGCAGGAGGGAAAACGCATGCTTGGGCCGCATCTCGGAGCCAGGAGCAACACTCGCTGCCTTTTGGTCACCATCCTGCCTGGCGCTCCTGGCAAGAGCTTTGGAAACTGAAGGCCGCAACCGCAGCGCACAGAGACCAGCAGGCTGCCAGCATCCATCCCTGCCTCCCACCGCGAGGGCAGCCTGGGCTCGGCGAGCCAAGGCAGAGCCTCACCTGCCGCGGCTGCCCAGCTCCCCTTCCTGCCGGCGCTGCCCACGCACAGCCCTGCTCTCTCTCGCCGCCTCGTCCCTCTTGGCGCCCAGCACCAAGACACTGGCGCCACCAGCCGTGCCCACCACGCGGCACCCGACCACTGTGACCCGCCGCTCCCCCGCCCCGCGCCTCACAGACGCTTGCCAGACAACACGCCGCTGTGCCGCGGGGACACCCAGGCGACACGACCAGGCACGGCAGCAGCCAGGCCACCCCGCAGGGCCCCAGAACAACACAGCCGGCACAACTCTCCAGCCCTTCCAGTCGCTTCTAGACCCGCAAGGCTTTGAACCGGCGCTGCCTCTGAACAGCCTTTCCCAGCCCTGCTCAGGGTCGGCGCCCACCTCCACGAAGCAGAGACAAAGGGCTCCCACGGGGGCTCCTCTGGCCCGCTCCTGCCTCTCTCTTTTGCCTCCGCTCCCCTCAGGGCACTCCCCCAAGGGGCCTGCCTGCTCTGGGGCCCTTTGGGGCTTCAGGGCAGGAGGCCGCATCCCTCGGACACCACTCGCCCTCCCTGGGGCCTTGCTCCAGGGGCTCACAAATGAGCCCACGGGGCCACCCAGCACACCCCCTCACCAGCACACCCAAGGCCAGGGCCCGAGGCTTAGACGAGCCGCCTTCCAAAGAGCACAACGAGCCCAACCGCCCACCGCTCTCCAGGAGTCGCAGTCCACTCTCTCACAAAGGGCGCGGACGTCTCTCGCAAGCACAACCTTGAGCCAAGCCAGCAGCTTCCCGCACTGCCCGTGCCACATGCAACATGCACTGAAGGCTCTGCCTCCACACTCCCACCCTGCAGGGTCCTCGCAGAGTCCCAGAGCACCAGCCACCGTGACCCACCCAAGGAGCGTGGGGCCTGGCAGGTCAAAGCTTTAGTTGTCTTCCGATTTGGTCCACGCGCTTCTGCCCTACACCCGCACTAGGAGGCAGGCAGCAGGAAGGACCGCTTCTCTCGCCTCTCTTACGAAGCAAGGAAGAGCGCTCCACTCATTGCCACCTGGACTTTTCAAGGTTGCACGGAGACTACCACCTCAGGGCCTCAGGGGGCACGAGTTGCAAAAAAAAAAACCCCAAGAACGGTCACAATGCAAGAGCTCGAGCACTCTTCCTCCCTTGCCCCTCCCCACCCCCTTCCCCCCAACAAACAAGGGGAAACTCTAAAAGCGCTCACGTCGCAAAGGCCAAGGGGCTAGTGCTTCCAGCACGCAGCATGCAGAATGCCTGCCCAAAAGGCGGGAGGCTGTTGGCGGGAGGTGCGTGCTCACCACCGCTCCCGCTGCTCGTAGCACTGCAGCTAGACCAAAGCGCGGCTGCCCACTGCCACCCCCAAGGCAGGCGAAAACCAGCGCCTTGGCAGCGGCACGACTGCCGGCACCTCACTCCACCACCCCGAGCCCAGTCGGGCCTGCCAATGGCACGCTCTCTCCTTTCCCTGCTGCAGCACGCGCGCCTCACACGGCACCAGCACGCGGCAGGAAGTTACAGAGGCTGCAGCTGGAAGCGAGAGAGACCTGGGCGGCGCATCCCTTGCAGGCCACTCTTGCCTTGCCTCGCCTCGCCTTGCCTTGCCTCCTGAAAGGCAGAGCTTGCCTGAGGACACTGTGCACAGGCAAGGCATCAGCCCCTTGGGAGTCATCTCCCAACGGCCGACCCGCCCGTCTCAAAAGAGCCCCTCGCCAGAAGGCCTTTGCTCGCCCAAAGAGCTTCCAGCAAGCAAGCGCCTAGCCTGCAGCAAGCATCTCCCACGGCCTCCTGCTCCCGCAGCAAACACTGCTGCAGAGGAGAGCTCTCCCTTGGGAAAGCACACGAGCAGGCAGGAGGGAAAACGCATGCTTGGGCCGCATCTCGGAGCCAGGAGCAACACTCGCTGCCTTTTGGTCACCATCCTGCCTGGCGCTCCTGGCAAGAGCTTTGGAAACTGAAGGCCGCAACCGCAGCGCACAGAGACCAGCAGGCTGCCAGCATCCATCCCTGCCTCCCACCGCGAGGGCAGCCTGGGCTCGGCGAGCCAAGGCAGAGCCTCACCTGCCGCGGCTGCCCAGCTCCCCTTCCTGCCGGCGCTGCCCACGCACAGCCCTGCTCTCTCTCGCCGCCTCGTCCCTCTTGGCGCCCAGCACCAAGACACTGGCGCCACCAGCCGTGCCCACCACGCGGCACCCGACCACTGTGACCCGCCGCTCCCCCGCCCCGCGCCTCACAGACGCTTGCCAGACAACACGCCGCTGTGCCGCGGGGACACCCAGGCGACACAACGACCAGGCACGGCAGCAGCCAGGCCACCCCGCAGGGCCCCAGAACAACACAGCCGGCACAACTCTCCAGCCCTTCCAGTCGCTTCTAGACCCGCAAGGCTTTGAACCGGCGCTGCCTCTGAACAGCCTTTCCCAGCCCTGCTCAGGGTCGGCGCCCACCTCCACGAAGCAGAGACAAAGGGCTCCCACGGGGGCTCCTCCGGCCCGCTCCTGCCTCTCTCTTTTGCCTCCGCTCCCCTCAGGGCACTCCCCCAAGGGGCCTGCCTGCTCTGGGGCCCTTTGGGGCTTCAGGGCAGGAGGCCGCATCCCTCGGACACCACTCGCCCTCCCTGGGGCCTTGCTCCAGGGGCTCACAAATGAGCCCACGGGGCCACCCAGCACACCCCCTCACCAGCACACCCAAGGCCAGGGCCCGAGGCTTAGACGAGCCGCCTTCCAAAGAGCACAACGAGCCCAACCGCCCACCGCTCTCCAGGAGCCGCAGTCCACTCTCTCACAAAGGGCGCGGACGTCTCTCGCAAGCACAACCTTGAGCCAAGCCAGCAGCTTCCCGCACTGCCCGTGCCACATGCAACATGCACTGAAGGCTCTGCCTCCACACTCCCACCCTGCAGGGTCCTCGCAGAGTCCCAGAGCACCAGCCACCGTGACCCACCCAAGGAGCGTGGGGCCTGGCAGGTCAAAGCTTTAGTTGTCTTCCGATTTGGTCCACGCGCTTCTGCCCTACACCCGCACTAGGAGGCAGGCAGCAGGAAGGACCGCTTCTCTCGCCTCTCTTACGAAGCAAGGAAGAGCGCTCCACTCATTGCCACCTGGACTTTTCAAGGTTGCACGGAGACTACCACCTCAGGGCCTCAGGGGGCACGAGTTGCAAAAAAAAAACCCCCAAGAACGGTCACAATGCAAGAGCTCGAGCACTCTTCCTCCCTTGCCCCTCCCCACCCCCTTCCCCCCAACAAACAAGGGGAAACTCTAAAAGCGCTCACGTCGCAAAGGCCAAGGGGCTAGTGCTTCCAGCACGCAGCATGCAGAATGCCTGCCCAAAAGGCGGGAGGCTGTTGGCGGGAGGTGCGTGCTCACCACCGCTCCCGCTGCTCGTAGCACTGCAGCTAGACCAAAGCGCGGCTGCCCACTGCCACCCCCAAGGCAGGCGAAAACCAGCGCCTTGGCAGCGGCACGACTGCCGGCACCTCACTCCACCACCCCGAGCCCAGTCGGGCCTGCCAATGGCACGCTCTCTCCTTTCCCTGCTGCAGCACGCGCGCCTCACACGGCACCAGCACGCGGCAGGAAGTTACAGAGGCTGCAGCTGGAAGCGAGAGAGACCTGGGCGGCGCATCCCTTGCAGGCCACTCTTGCCTTGCCTCGCCTCGCCTTGCCTTGCCTCCTGAAAGGCAGAGCTTGCCTGAGGACACTGTGCACAGGCAAGGCATCAGCCCCTTGGGAGTCATCTCCCAACGGCCGACCCGCCCGTCTCAAAAGAGCCCCTCGCCAGAAGGCCTTTGCTCGCCCAAAGAGCTTCCAGCAAGCAAGCGCCTAGCCTGCAGCAAGCATCTCCCACGGCCTCCTGCTCCCGCAGCAAACACTGCTGCAGAGGAGAGCTCTCCCTTGGGAAAGCACACGAGCAGGCAGGAGGGAAAACGCATGCTTGGGCCGCATCTCGGAGCCAGGAGCAACACTCGCTGCCTTTTGGTCACCATCCTGCCTGGCGCTCCTGGCAAGAGCTTTGGAAACTGAAGGCCGCAACCGCAGCGCACAGAGACCAGCAGGCTGCCAGCATCCATCCCTGCCTCCCACCGCGAGGGCAGCCTGGGCTCGGCGAGCCAAGGCAGAGCCTCACCTGCCGCGGCTGCCCAGCTCCCCTTCCTGCCGGCGCTGCCCACGCACAGCCCTGCTCTCTCTCGCCGCCTCGTCCCTCTTGGCGCCCAGCACCAAGACACTGGCGCCACCAGCCGTGCCCACCACGCGGCACCCGACCACTGTGACCCGCCGCTCCCCCGCCCCGCGCCTCACAGACGCTTGCCAGACAACACGCCGCTGTGCCGCGGGGACACCCAGGCGACACGACCAGGCACGGCAGCAGCCAGGCCACCCCGCAGGGCCCCAGAACAACACAGCCGGCACAACTCTCCAGCCCTTCCAGTCGCTTCTAGACCCGCAAGGCTTTGAACCGGCGCTGCCTCTGAACAGCCTTTCCCAGCCCTGCTCAGGGTCGGCGCCCACCTCCACGAAGCAGAGACAAAGGGCTCCCACGGGGGCTCCTCCGGCCCGCTCCTGCCTCTCTCTTTTGCCTCCGCTCCCCTCAGGGCACTCCCCCAAGGGGCCTGCCTGCTCTGGGGCCCTTTGGGGCTTCAGGGCAGGAGGCCGCATCCCTCGGACACCACTCGCCCTCCCTGGGGCCTTGCTCCAGGGGCTCACAAATGAGCCCACGGGGCCACCCAGCACACCCCCTCACCAGCACACCCAAGGCCAGGGCCCGAGGCTTAGACGAGCCGCCTTCCAAAGAGCACAACGAGCCCAACCGCCCACCGCTCTCCAGGAGTCGCAGTCCACTCTCTCACAAAGGGCGCGGACGTCTCTCGCAAGCACAACCTTGAGCCAAGCCAGCAGCTTCCCGCACTGCCCGTGCCACATGCAACATGCACTGAAGGCTCTGCCTCCACACTCCCACCCTGCAGGGTCCTCGCAGAGTCCCAGAGCACCAGCCACCGTGACCCACCCAAGGAGCGTGGGGCCTGGCAGGTCAAAGCTTTAGTTGTCTTCCGATTTGGTCCACGCGCTTCTGCCCTACACCCGCACTAGGAGGCAGGCAGCAGGAAGGACCGCTTCTCTCGCCTCTCTTACGAAGCAAGGAAGAGCGCTCCACTCATTGCCACCTGGACTTTTCAAGGTTGCACGGAGACTACCACCTCAGGGCCTCAGGGGGCACGAGTTGCAAAAAAAAAAACCCCAAGAACGGTCACAATGCAAGAGCTCGAGCACTCTTCCTCCCTTGCCCCTCCCCACCCCCTTCCCCCCAACAAACAAGGGGAAACTCTAAAAGCGCTCACGTCGCAAAGGCCAAGGGGCTAGTGCTTCCAGCACGCAGCATGCAGAATGCCTGCCCAAAAGGCGGGAGGCTGTTGGCGGGAGGTGCGTGCTCACCACCGCTCCCGCTGCTCGTAGCACTGCAGCTAGACCAAAGCGCGGCTGCCCACTGCCACCCCCAAGGCAGGCGAAAACCAGCGCCTTGGCAGCGGCACGACTGCCGGCACCTCACTCCACCACCCCGAGCCCAGTCGGGCCTGCCAATGGCACGCTCTCTCCTTTCCCTGCTGCAGCACGCGCGCCTCACACGGCACCAGCACGCGGCAGGAAGTTACAGAGGCTGCAGCTGGAAGCGAGAGAGACCTGGGCGGCGCATCCCTTGCAGGCCACTCTTGCCTTGCCTCGCCTCGCCTTGCCTTGCCTCCTGAAAGGCAGAGCTTGCCTGAGGACACTGTGCACAGGCAAGGCATCAGCCCCTTGGGAGTCATCTCCCAACGGCCGACCCGCCCGTCTCAAAAGAGCCCCTCGCCAGAAGGCCTTTGCTCGCCCAAAGAGCTTCCAGCAAGCAAGCGCCTAGCCTGCAGCAAGCATCTCCCACGGCCTCCTGCTCCCGCAGCAAACACTGCTGCAGAGGAGAGCTCTCCCTTGGGAAAGCACACGAGCAGGCAGGAGGGAAAACGCATGCTTGGGCCGCATCTCGGAGCCAGGAGCAACACTCGCTGCCTTTTGGTCACCATCCTGCCTGGCGCTCCTGGCAAGAGCTTTGGAAACTGAAGGCCGCAACCGCAGCGCACAGAGACCAGCAGGCTGCCAGCATCCATCCCTGCCTCCCACCGCGAGGGCAGCCTGGGCTCGGCGAGCCAAGGCAGAGCCTCACCTGCCGCGGCTGCCCAGCTCCCCTTCCTGCCGGCGCTGCCCACGCACAGCCCTGCTCTCTCTCGCCGCCTCGTCCCTCTTGGCGCCCAGCACCAAGACACTGGCGCCACCAGCCGTGCCCACCACGCGGCACCCGACCACTGTGACCCGCCGCTCCCCCGCCCCGCGCCTCACAGACGCTTGCCAGACAACACGCCGCTGTGCCGCGGGGACACCCAGGCGACACAACGACCAGGCACGGCAGCAGCCAGGCCACCCCGCAGGGCCCCAGAACAACACAGCCGGCACAACTCTCCAGCCCTTCCAGTCGCTTCTAGACCCGCAAGGCTTTGAACCGGCGCTGCCTCTGAACAGCCTTTCCCAGCCCTGCTCAGGGTCGGCGCCCACCTCCACGAAGCAGAGACAAAGGGCTCCCACGGGGGCTCCTCCGGCCCGCTCCTGCCTCTCTCTTTTGCCTCCGCTCCCCTCAGGGCACTCCCCCAAGGGGCCTGCCTGCTCTGGGGCCCTTTGGGGCTTCAGGGCAGGAGGCCGCATCCCTCGGACACCACTCGCCCTCCCTGGGGCCTTGCTCCAGGGGCTCACAAATGAGCCCACGGGGCCACCCAGCACACCCCCTCACCAGCACACCCAAGGCCAGGGCCCGAGGCTTAGACGAGCCGCCTTCCAAAGAGCACAACGAGCCCAACCGCCCACCGCTCTCCAGGAGTCGCAGTCCACTCTCTCACAAAGGGCGCGGACGTCTCTCGCAAGCACAACCTTGAGCCAAGCCAGCAGCTTCCCGCACTGCCCGTGCCACATGCAACATGCACTGAAGGCTCTGCCTCCACACTCCCACCCTGCAGGGTCCTCGCAGAGTCCCAGAGCACCAGCCACCGTGACCCACCCAAGGAGCGTGGGGCCTGGCAGGTCAAAGCTTTAGTTGTCTTCCGATTTGGTCCACGCGCTTCTGCCCTACACCCGCACTAGGAGGCAGGCAGCAGGAAGGACCGCTTCTCTCGCCTCTCTTACGAAGCAAGGAAGAGCGCTCCACTCATTGCCACCTGGACTTTTCAAGGTTGCACGGAGACTACCACCTCAGGGCCTCAGGGGGCACGAGTTGCAAAAAAAAAAACCCCAAGAACGGTCACAATGCAAGAGCTCGAGCACTCTTCCTCCCTTGCCCCTCCCCACCCCCTTCCCCCCAACAAACAAGGGGAAACTCTAAAAGCGCTCACGTCGCAAAGGCCAAGGGGCTAGTGCTTCCAGCACGCAGCATGCAGAATGCCTGCCCAAAAGGCGGGAGGCTGTTGGCGGGAGGTGCGTGCTCACCACCGCTCCCGCTGCTCGTAGCACTGCAGCTAGACCAAAGCGCGGCTGCCCACTGCCACCCCCAAGGCAGGCGAAAACCAGCGCCTTGGCAGCGGCACGACTGCCGGCACCTCACTCCACCACCCCGAGCCCAGTCGGGCCTGCCAATGGCACGCTCTCTCCTTTCCCTGCTGCAGCACGCGCGCCTCACACGGCACCAGCACGCGGCAGGAAGTTACAGAGGCTGCAGCTGGAAGCGAGAGAGACCTGGGCGGCGCATCCCTTGCAGGCCACTCTTGCCTTGCCTCGCCTCGCCTTGCCTTGCCTCCTGAAAGGCAGAGCTTGCCTGAGGACACTGTGCACAGGCAAGGCATCAGCCCCTTGGGAGTCATCTCCCAACGGCCGACCCGCCCGTCTCAAAAGAGCCCCTCGCCAGAAGGCCTTTGCTCGCCCAAAGAGCTTCCAGCAAGCAAGCGCCTAGCCTGCAGCAAGCATCTCCCACGGCCTCCTGCTCCCGCAGCAAACACTGCTGCAGAGGAGAGCTCTCCCTTGGGAAAGCACACGAGCAGGCAGGAGGGAAAACGCATGCTTGGGCCGCATCTCGGAGCCAGGAGCAGCACTCGCTGCCTTTTGGTCACCATCCTGCCTGGCGCTCCTGGCAAGAGCTTTGGAAACTGAAGGCCGCAACCGCAGCGCACAGAGACCAGCAGGCTGCCAGCATCCATCCCTGCCTCCCACCGCGAGGGCAGCCTGGGCTCGGCGAGCCAAGGCAGAGCCTCACCTGCCGCGGCTGCCCAGCTCCCCTTCCTGCCGGCGCTGCCCACGCACAGCCCTGCTCTCTCTCGCCGCCTCGTCCCTCTTGGCGCCCAGCACCAAGACACTGGCGCCACCAGCCGTGCCCACCACGCGGCACCCGACCACTGTGACCCGCCGCTCCCCCGCCCCGCGCCTCACAGACGCTTGCCAGACAACACGCCGCTGTGCCGCGGGGACACCCAGGCAACACAACGACCAGGCACGGCAGCAGCCAGGCCACCCCGCAGGGCCCCAGAACAACACAGCCGGCACAACTCTCCAGCCCTTCCAGTCGCTTCTAGACCCGCAAGGCTTTGAACCGGCGCTGCCTCTGAACAGCCTTTCCCAGCCCTGCTCAGGGTCGGCGCCCACCTCCACGAAGCAGAGACAAAGGGCTCCCACGGGGGCTCCTCCGGCCCGCTCCTGCCTCTCTCTTTTGCCTCCGCTCCCCTCAGGGCACTCCCCCAAGGGGCCTGCCTGCTCTGGGGCCCTTTGGGGCTTCAGGGCAGGAGGCCGCATCCCTCGGACACCACTCGCCCTCCCTGGGGCCTTGCTCCAGGGGCTCACAAATGAGCCCACGGGGCCACCCAGCACACCCCCTCACCAGCACACCCAAGGCCAGGGCCCGAGGCTTAGACGAGCCGCCTTCCAAAGAGCACAACGAGCCCAACCGCCCACCGCTCTCCAGGAGTCGCAGTCCACTCTCTCACAAAGGGCGCGGACGTCTCTCGCAAGCACAACCTTGAGCCAAGCCAGCAGCTTCCCGCACTGCCCGTGCCACATGCAACATGCACTGAAGGCTCTGCCTCCACACTCCCACCCTGCAGGGTCCTCGCAGAGTCCCAGAGCACCAGCCACCGTGACCCACCCAAGGAGCGTGGGGCCTGGCAGGTCAAAGCTTTAGTTGTCTTCCGATTTGGTCCACGCGCTTCTGCCCTACACCCGCACTAGGAGGCAGGCAGCAGGAAGGACCGCTTCTCTCGCCTCTCTTACGAAGCAAGGAAGAGCGCTCCACTCATTGCCACCTGGACTTTTCAAGGTTGCACGGAGACTACCACCTCAGGGCCTCAGGGGGCACGAGTTGCAAAAAAAAAAACCCCAAGAACGGTCACAATGCAAGAGCTCGAGCACTCTTCCTCCCTTGCCCCTCCCCACCCCCTTCCCCCCAACAAACAAGGGGAAACTCTAAAAGCGCTCACGTCGCAAAGGCCAAGGGGCTAGTGCTTCCAGCACGCAGCATGCAGAATGCCTGCCCAAAAGGCGGGAGGCTGTTGGCGGGAGGTGCGTGCTCACCACCGCTCCCGCTGCTCGTAGCACTGCAGCTAGACCAAAGCGCGGCTGCCCACTGCCACCCCCAAGGCAGGCGAAAACCAGCGCCTTGGCAGCGGCACGACTGCCGGCACCTCACTCCACCACCCCGAGCCCAGTCGGGCCTGCCAATGGCACGCTCTCTCCTTTCCCTGCTGCAGCACGCGCGCCTCACACGGCACCAGCACGCGGCAGGAAGTTACAGAGGCTGCAGCTGGAAGCGAGAGAGACCTGGGCGGCGCATCCCTTGCAGGCCACTCTTGCCTTGCCTCGCCTCGCCTTGCCTTGCCTCCTGAAAGGCAGAGCTTGCCTGAGGACACTGTGCACAGGCAAGGCATCAGCCCCTTGGGAGTCATCTCCCAACGGCCGACCCGCCCGTCTCAAAAGAGCCCCTCGCCAGAAGGCCTTTGCTCGCCCAAAGAGCTTCCAGCAAGCAAGCGCCTAGCCTGCAGCAAGCATCTCCCACGGCCTCCTGCTCCCGCAGCAAACACTGCTGCAGAGGAGAGCTCTCCCTTGGGAAAGCACACGAGCAGGCAGGAGGGAAAACGCATGCTTGGGCCGCATCTCGGAGCCAGGAGCAGCACTCGCTGCCTTTTGGTCACCATCCTGCCTGGCGCTCCTGGCAAGAGCTTTGGAAACTGAAGGCCGCAACCGCAGCGCACAGAGACCAGCAGGCTGCCAGCATCCATCCCTGCCTCCCACCGCGAGGGCAGCCTGGGCTCGGCGAGCCAAGGCAGAGCCTCACCTGCCGCGGCTGCCCAGCTCCCCTTCCTGCCGGCGCTGCCCACGCACAGCCCTGCTCTCTCTCGCCGCCTCGTCCCTCTTGGCGCCCAGCACCAAGACACTGGCGCCACCAGCCGTGCCCACCACGCGGCACCCGACCACTGTGACCCGCCGCTCCCCCGCCCCGCGCCTCACAGACGCTTGCCAGACAACACGCCGCTGTGCCGCGGGGACACCCAGGCGACACGACCAGGCACGGCAGCAGCCAGGCCACCCCGCAGGGCCCCAGAACAACACAGCCGGCACAACTCTCCAGCCCTTCCAGTCGCTTCTAGACCCGCAAGGCTTTGAACCGGCGCTGCCTCTGAACAGCCTTTCCCAGCCCTGCTCAGGGTCGGCGCCCACCTCCACGAAGCAGAGACAAAGGGCTCCCACGGGGGCTCCTCCGGCCCGCTCCTGCCTCTCTCTTTTGCCTCCGCTCCCCTCAGGGCACTCCCCCAAGGGGCCTGCCTGCTCTGGGGCCCTTTGGGGCTTCAGGGCAGGAGGCCGCATCCCTCGGACACCACTCGCCCTCCCTGGGGCCTTGCTCCAGGGGCTCACAAATGAGCCCACGGGGCCACCCAGCACACCCCCTCACCAGCACACCCAAGGCCAGGGCCCGAGGCTTAGACGAGCCGCCTTCCAAAGAGCACAACGAGCCCAACCGCCCACCGCTCTCCAGGAGTCGCAGTCCACTCTCTCACAAAGGGCGCGGACGTCTCTCGCAAGCACAACCTTGAGCCAAGCCAGCAGCTTCCCGCACTGCCCGTGCCACATGCAACATGCACTGAAGGCTCTGCCTCCACACTCCCACCCTGCAGGGTCCTCGCAGAGTCCCAGAGCACCAGCCACCGTGACCCACCCAAGGAGCGTGGGGCCTGGCAGGTCAAAGCTTTAGTTGTCTTCCGATTTGGTCCACGCGCTTCTGCCCTACACCCGCACTAGGAGGCAGGCAGCAGGAAGGACCGCTTCTCTCGCCTCTCTTACGAAGCAAGGAAGAGCGCTCCACTCATTGCCACCTGGACTTTTCAAGGTTGCACGGAGACTACCACCTCAGGGCCTCAGGGGGCACGAGTTGCAAAAAAAAAAACCCCAAGAACGGTCACAATGCAAGAGCTCGAGCACTCTTCCTCCCTTGCCCCTCCCCACCCCCTTCCCCCCAACAAACAAGGGGAAACTCTAAAAGCGCTCACGTCGCAAAGGCCAAGGGGCTAGTGCTTCCAGCACGCAGCATGCAGAATGCCTGCCCAAAAGGCGGGAGGCTGTTGGCGGGAGGTGCGTGCTCACCACCGCTCCCGCTGCTCGTAGCACTGCAGCTAGACCAAAGCGCGGCTGCCCACTGCCACCCCCAAGGCAGGCGAAAACCAGCGCCTTGGCAGCGGCACGACTGCCGGCACCTCACTCCACCACCCCGAGCCCAGTCGGGCCTGCCAATGGCACGCTCTCTCCTTTCCCTGCTGCAGCACGCGCGCCTCACACGGCACCAGCACGCGGCAGGAAGTTACAGAGGCTGCAGCTGGAAGCGAGAGAGACCTGGGCGGCGCATCCCTTGCAGGCCACTCTTGCCTTGCCTCGCCTCGCCTTGCCTTGCCTCCTGAAAGGCAGAGCTTGCCTGAGGACACTGTGCACAGGCAAGGCATCAGCCCCTTGGGAGTCATCTCCCAACGGCCGACCCGCCCGTCTCAAAAGAGCCCCTCGCCAGAAGGCCTTTGCTCGCCCAAAGAGCTTCCAGCAAGCAAGCGCCTAGCCTGCAGCAAGCATCTCCCACGGCCTCCTGCTCCCGCAGCAAACACTGCTGCAGAGGAGAGCTCTCCCTTGGGAAAGCACACGAGCAGGCAGGAGGGAAAACGCATGCTTGGGCCGCATCTCGGAGCCAGGAGCAACACTCGCTGCCTTTTGGTCACCATCCTGCCTGGCACTCCTGGCAAGAGCTTTGGAAACTGAAGGCCGCAACCGCAGCGCACAGAGACCAGCAGGCTGCCAGCATCCATCCCTGCCTCCCACCGCGAGGGCAGCCTGGGCTCGGCGAGCCAAGGCAGAGCCTCACCTGCCGCGGCTGCCCAGCTCCCCTTCCTGCCGGCGCTGCCCACGCACAGCCCTGCTCTCTCTCGCCGCCTCGTCCCTCTTGGCGCCCAGCACCAAGACACTGGCGCCACCAGCCGTGCCCACCACGCGGCACCCGACCACTGTGACCCGCCGCTCCCCCGCCCCGCGCCTCACAGACGCTTGCCAGACAACACGCCGCTGTGCCGCGGAGACACCCAGGCGACACGACCAGGCACGGCAGCAGCCAGGCCACCCCGCAGGGCCCCAGAACAACACAGCCGGCACAACTCTCCAGCCCTTCCAGTCGCTTCTAGACCCGCAAGGCTTTGAACCGGCGCTGCCTCTGAACAGCCTTTCCCAGCCCTGCTCAGGGTCGGCGCCCACCTCCACGAAGCAGAGACAAAGGGCTCCCACGGGGGCTCCTCCGGCCCGCTCCTGCCTCTCTCTTTTGCCTCCGCTCCCCTCAGGGCACTCCCCCAAGGGGCCTGCCTGCTCTGGGGCCCTTTGGGGCTTCAGGGCAGGAGGCCGCATCCCTCGGACACCACTCGCCCTCCCTGGGGCCTTGCTCCAGGGGCTCACAAATGAGCCCACGGGGCCACCCAGCACACCCCCTCACCAGCACACCCAAGGCCAGGGCCCGAGGCTTAGACGAGCCGCCTTCCAAAGAGCACAACGAGCCCAACCGCCCACCGCTCTCCAGGAGTCGCAGTCCACTCTCTCACAAAGGGCGCGGACGTCTCTCGCAAGCACAACCTTGAGCCAAGCCAGCAGCTTCCCGCACTGCCCGTGCCACATGCAACATGCACTGAAGGCTCTGCCTCCACACTCCCACCCTGCAGGGTCCTCGCAGAGTCCCAGAGCACCAGCCACCGTGACCCACCCAAGGAGCGTGGGGCCTGGCAGGTCAAAGCTTTAGTTGTCTTCCGATTTGGTCCACGCGCTTCTGCCCTACACCCGCACTAGGAGGCAGGCAGCAGGAAGGACCGCTTCTCTCGCCTCTCTTACGAAGCAAGGAAGAGCGCTCCACTCATTGCCACCTGGACTTTTCAAGGTTGCACGGAGACTACCACCTCAGGGCCTCAGGGGGCACGAGTTGCAAAAAAAAAAACCCCAAGAACGGTCACAATGCAAGAGCTCGAGCACTCTTCCTCCCTTGCCCCTCCCCACCCCCTTCCCCCCAACAAACAAGGGGAAACTCTAAAAGCGCTCACGTCGCAAAGGCCAAGGGGCTAGTGCTTCCAGCACGCAGCATGCAGAATGCCTGCCCAAAAGGCGGGAGGCTGTTGGCGGGAGGTGCGTGCTCACCACCGCTCCCGCTGCTCGTAGCACTGCAGCTAGACCAAAGCGCGGCTGCCCACTGCCACCCCCAAGGCAGGCGAAAACCAGCGCCTTGGCAGCGGCACGACTGCCGGCACCTCACTCCACCACCCCGAGCCCAGTCGGGCCTGCCAATGGCACGCTCTCTCCTTTCCCTGCTGCAGCACGCGCGCCTCACACGGCACCAGCACGCGGCAGGAAGTTACAGAGGCTGCAGCTGGAAGCGAGAGAGACCTGGGCGGCGCATCCCTTGCAGGCCACTCTTGCCTTGCCTCGCCTCGCCTCGCCTTGCCTCCTGAAAGGCAGAGCTTGCCTGAGGACACTGTGCACAGGCAAGGCATCAGCCCCTTGGGAGTCATCTCCCAACGGCCGACCCGCCCGTCTCAAAAGAGCCCCTCGCCAGAAGGCCTTTGCTCGCCCAAAGAGCTTCCAGCAAGCAAGCGCCTAGCCTGCAGCAAGCATCTCCCACGGCCTCCTGCTCCCGCAGCAAACACTGCTGCAGAGGAGAGCTCTCCCTTGGGAAAGCACACGAGCAGGCAGGAGGGAAAACGCATGCTTGGGCCGCATCTTGGAGCCAGGAGCAACACTCGCTGCCTTTTGGTCACCATCCTGCCTGGCGCTCCTGGCAAGAGCTTTGGAAACTGAAGGCCGCAACCGCAGCACACAGAGACCAGCAGGCTGCCAGCATCCATCCCTGCCTCCCACCGCGAGGGCAGCCTGGGCTCGGCGAGCCAAGGCAGAGCCTCACCTGCCGCGGCTGCCCAGCTCCCCTTCCTGCCGGCGCTGCCCACGCACAGCCCTGCTCTCTCTCGCCGCCTCGTCCCTCTTGGCGCCCAGCACCAAGACACTGGCGCCACCAGCCGTGCCCACCACGCGGCACCCGACCACTGTGACCCGCCGCTCCCCCGCCCCGCGCCTCACAGACGCTTGCCAGACAACACGCCGCTGTGCCGCGGGGACACCCAGGCAACACAACGACCAGGCACGGCAGCAGCCAGGCCACCCCGCAGGGCCCCAGAACAACACAGCCGGCACAACTCTCCAGCCCTTCCAGTCGCTTCTAGACCCGCAAGGCTTTGAACCGGCGCTGCCTCTGAACAGCCTTTCCCAGCCCTGCTCAGGGTCGGCGCCCACCTCCACGAAGCAGAGACAAAGGGCTCCCACGGGGGCTCCTCCGGCCCGCTCCTGCCTCTCTCTTTTGCCTCCGCTCCCCTCAGGGCACTCCCCCAAGGGGCCTGCCTGCTCTGGGGCCCTTTGGGGCTTCAGGGCAGGAGGCCGCATCCCTCGGACACCACTCGCCCTCCCTGGGGCCTTGCTCCAGGGGCTCACAAATGAGCCCACGGGGCCACCCAGCACACCCCCTCACCAGCACACCCAAGGCCAGGGCCCGAGGCTTAGACGAGCCGCCTTCCAAAGAGCACAACGAGCCCAACCGCCCACCGCTCTCCAGGAGTCGCAGTCCACTCTCTCACAAAGGGCGCGGACGTCTCTCGCAAGCACAACCTTGAGCCAAGCCAGCAGCTTCCCGCACTGCCCGTGCCACATGCAACATGCACTGAAGGCTCTGCCTCCACACTCCCACCCTGCAGGGTCCTCGCAGAGTCCCAGAGCACCAGCCACCGTGACCCACCCAAGGAGCGTGGGGCCTGGCAGGTCAAAGCTTTAGTTGTCTTCCGATTTGGTCCACGCGCTTCTGCCCTACACCCGCACTAGGAGGCAGGCAGCAGGAAGGACCGCTTCTCTCGCCTCTCTTACGAAGCAAGGAAGAGCGCTCCACTCATTGCCACCTGGACTTTTCAAGGTTGCACGGAGACTACCACCTCAGGGCCTCAGGGGGCACGAGTTGCAAAAAAAAAAACCCCAAGAACGGTCACAATGCAAGAGCTCGAGCACTCTTCCTCCCTTGCCCCTCCCCACCCCCTTCCCCCCAACAAACAAGGGGAAACTCTAAAAGCGCTCACGTCGCAAAGGCCAAGGGGCTAGTGCTTCCAGCACGCAGCATGCAGAATGCCTGCCCAAAAGGCGGGAGGCTGTTGGCGGGAGGTGCGTGCTCACCACCGCTCCCGCTGCTCGTAGCACTGCAGCTAGACCAAAGCGCGGCTGCCCACTGCCACCCCCAAGGCAGGCGAAAACCAGCGCCTTGGCAGCGGCACGACTGCCGGCACCTCACTCCACCACCCCGAGCCCAGTCGGGCCTGCCAATGGCACGCTCTCTCCTTTCCCTGCTGCAGCACGCGCGCCTCACACGGCACCAGCACGCGGCAGGAAGTTACAGAGGCTGCAGCTGGAAGCGAGAGAGACCTGGGCGGCGCATCCCTTGCAGGCCACTCTTGCCTTGCCTCGCCTCGCCTTGCCTTGCCTCCTGAAAGGCAGAGCTTGCCTGAGGACACTGTGCACAGGCAAGGCATCAGCCCCTTGGGAGTCATCTCCCAACGGCCGACCCGCCCGTCTCAAAAGAGCCCCTCGCCAGAAGGCCTTTGCTCGCCCAAAGAGCTTCCAGCAAGCAAGCGCCTAGCCTGCAGCAAGCATCTCCCACGGCCTCCTGCTCCCGCAGCAAACACTGCTGCAGAGGAGAGCTCTCCCTTGGGAAAGCACACGAGCAGGCAGGAGGGAAAACGCATGCTTGGGCCGCATCTCGGAGCCAGGAGCAACACTCGCTGCCTTTTGGTCACCATCCTGCCTGGCGCTCCTGGCAAGAGCTTTGGAAACTGAAGGCCGCAACCGCAGCGCACAGAGACCAGCAGGCTGCCAGCATCCATCCCTGCCTCCCACCGCGAGGGCAGCCTGGGCTCGGCGAGCCAAGGCAGAGCCTCACCTGCCGCGGCTGCCCAGCTCCCCTTCCTGCCGGCGCTGCCCACGCACAGCCCTGCTCTCTCTCGCCGCCTCGTCCCTCTTGGCGCCCAGCACCAAGACACTGGCGCCACCAGCCGTGCCCACCACGCGGCACCCGACCACTGTGACCCGCCGCTCCCCCGCCCCGCGCCTCACAGACGCTTGCCAGACAACACGCCGCTGTGCCGCGGGGACACCCAGGCGACACGACCAGGCACGGCAGCAGCCAGGCCACCCCGCAGGGCCCCAGAACAACACAGCCGGCACAACTCTCCAGCCCTTCCAGTCGCTTCTAGACCCGCAAGGCTTTGAACCGGCGCTGCCTCTGAACAGCCTTTCCCAGCCCTGCTCAGGGTCGGCGCCCACCTCCACGAAGCAGAGACAAAGGGCTCCCACGGGGGCTCCTCCGGCCCGCTCCTGCCTCTCTCTTTTGCCTCCGCTCCCCTCAGGGCACTCCCCCAAGGGGCCTGCCTGCTCTGGGGCCCTTTGGGGCTTCAGGGCAGGAGGCCGCATCCCTCGGACACCACTCGCCCTCCCTGGGGCCTTGCTCCAGGGGCTCACAAATGAGCCCACGGGGCCACCCAGCACACCCCCTCACCAGCACACCCAAGGCCAGGGCCCGAGGCTTAGACGAGCCGCCTTCCAAAGAGCACAACGAGCCCAACCGCCCACCGCTCTCCAGGAGTCGCAGTCCACTCTCTCACAAAGGGCGCGGACGTCTCTCGCAAGCACAACCTTGAGCCAAGCCAGCAGCTTCCCGCACTGCCCGTGCCACATGCAACATGCACTGAAGGCTCTGCCTCCACACTCCCACCCTGCAGGGTCCTCGCAGAGTCCCAGAGCACCAGCCACCGTGACCCACCCAAGGAGCGTGGGGCCTGGCAGGTCAAAGCTTTAGTTGTCTTCCGATTTGGTCCACGCGCTTCTGCCCTACACCCGCACTAGGAGGCAGGCAGCAGGAAGGACCGCTTCTCTCGCCTCTCTTACGAAGCAAGGAAGAGCGCTCCACTCATTGCCACCTGGACTTTTCAAGGTTGCACGGAGACTACCACCTCAGGGCCTCAGGGGGCACGAGTTGCAAAAAAAAAAACCCCAAGAACGGTCACAATGCAAGAGCTCGAGCACTCTTCCTCCCTTGCCCCTCCCCACCCCCTTCCCCCCAACAAACAAGGGGAAACTCTAAAAGCGCTCACGTCGCAAAGGCCAAGGGGCTAGTGCTTCCAGCACGCAGCATGCAGAATGCCTGCCCAAAAGGCGGGAGGCTGTTGGCGGGAGGTGCGTGCTCACCACCGCTCCCGCTGCTCGTAGCACTGCAGCTAGACCAAAGCGCGGCTGCCCACTGCCACCCCCAAGGCAGGCGAAAACCAGCGCCTTGGCAGCGGCACGACTGCCGGCACCTCACTCCACCACCCCGAGCCCAGTCGGGCCTGCCAATGGCACGCTCTCTCCTTTCCCTGCTGCAGCACGCGCGCCTCACACGGCACCAGCACGCGGCAGGAAGTTACAGAGGCTGCAGCTGGAAGCGAGAGAGACCTGGGCGGCGCATCCCTTGCAGGCCACTCTTGCCTTGCCTCGCCTCGCCTTGCCTTGCCTCCTGAAAGGCAGAGCTTGCCTGAGGACACTGTGCACAGGCAAGGCATCAGCCCCTTGGGAGTCATCTCCCAACGGCCGACCCGCCCGTCTCAAAAGAGCCCCTCGCCAGAAGGCCTTTGCTCGCCCAAAGAGCTTCCAGCAAGCAAGCGCCTAGCCTGCAGCAAGCATCTCCCACGGCCTCCTGCTCCCGCAGCAAACACTGCTGCAGAGGAGAGCTCTCCCTTGGGAAAGCACACGAGCAGGCAGGAGGGAAAACGCATGCTTGGGCCGCATCTCGGAGCCAGGAGCAACACTCGCTGCCTTTTGGTCACCATCCTGCCTGGCGCTCCTGGCAAGAGCTTTGGAAACTGAAGGCCGCAACCGCAGCGCACAGAGACCAGCAGGCTGCCAGCATCCATCCCTGCCTCCCACCGCGAGGGCAGCCTGGGCTCGGCGAGCCAAGGCAGAGCCTCACCTGCCGCGGCTGCCCAGCTCCCCTTCCTGCCGGCGCTGCCCACGCACAGCCCTGCTCTCTCTCGCCGCCTCGTCCCTCTTGGCGCCCAGCACCAAGACACTGGCGCCACCAGCCGTGCCCACCACGCGGCACCCGACCACTGTGACCCGCCGCTCCCCCGCCCCGCGCCTCACAGACGCTTGCCAGACAACACGCCGCTGTGCCGCGGGGACACCCAGGCAACACAACGACCAGGCACGGCAGCAGCCAGGCCACCCCGCAGGGCCCCAGAACAACACAGCCGGCACAACTCTCCAGCCCTTCCAGTCGCTTCTAGACCCGCAAGGCTTTGAACCGGCGCTGCCTCTGAACAGCCTTTCCCAGCCCTGCTCAGGGTCGGCGCCCACCTCCACGAAGCAGAGACAAAGGGCTCCCACGGGGGCTCCTCCGGCCCGCTCCTGCCTCTCTCTTTTGCCTCCGCTCCCCTCAGGGCACTCCCCCAAGGGGCCTGCCTGCTCTGGGGCCCTTTGGGGCTTCAGGGCAGGAGGCCGCATCCCTCGGACACCACTCGCCCTCCCTGGGGCCTTGCTCCAGGGGCTCACAAATGAGCCCACGGGGCCACCCAGCACACCCCCTCACCAGCACACCCAAGGCCAGGGCCCGAGGCTTAGACGAGCCGCCTTCCAAAGAGCACAACGAGCCCAACCGCCCACCGCTCTCCAGGAGTCGCAGTCCACTCTCTCACAAAGGGCGCGGACGTCTCTCGCAAGCACAACCTTGAGCCAAGCCAGCAGCTTCCCGCACTGCCCGTGCCACATGCAACATGCACTGAAGGCTCTGCCTCCACACTCCCACCCTGCAGGGTCCTCGCAGAGTCCCAGAGCACCAGCCACCGTGACCCACCCAAGGAGCGTGGGGCCTGGCAGGTCAAAGCTTTAGTTGTCTTCCGATTTGGTCCACGCGCTTCTGCCCTACACCCGCACTAGGAGGCAGGCAGCAGGAAGGACCGCTTCTCTCGCCTCTCTTACGAAGCAAGGAAGAGCGCTCCACTCATTGCCACCTGGACTTTTCAAGGTTGCACGGAGACTACCACCTCAGGGCCTCAGGGGGCACGAGTTGCAAAAAAAAAAACCCCAAGAACGGTCACAATGCAAGAGCTCGAGCACTCTTCCTCCCTTGCCCCTCCCCACCCCCTTCCCCCCAACAAACAAGGGGAAACTCTAAAAGCGCTCACGTCGCTAAGGCCAAGGGGCTAGTGCTTCCAGCACGCAGCATGCAGAATGCCTGCCCAAAAGGCGGGAGGCTGTTGGTGGGAGGTGCGTGCTCACCACCGCTCCCGCTGCTCGTAGCACTGCAGCTAGACCAAAGCGCGGCTGCCCACTGCCACCCCCAAGGCAGGCGAAAACCAGCGCCTTGGCAGCGGCACGACTGCCGGCACCTCACTCCACCACCCCGAGCCCAGTCGGGCCTGCCAATGGCACGCTCTCTCCTTTCCCTGCTGCAGCACGCGCGCCTCACACGGCACCAGCACGCGGCAGGAAGTTACAGAGGCTGCAGCTGGAAGCGAGAGAGACCTGGGCGGCGCATCCCTTGCAGGCCACTCTTGCCTTGCCTCGCCTCGCCTTGCCTTGCCTCCTGAAAGGCAGAGCTTGCCTGAGGACACTGTGCACAGGCAAGGCATCAGCCCCTTGGGAGTCATCTCCCAACGGCCGACCCGCCCGTCTCAAAAGAGCCCCTCGCCAGAAGGCCTTTGCTCGCCCAAAGAGCTTCCAGCAAGCAAGCGCCTAGCCTGCAGCAAGCATCTCCCACGGCCTCCTGCTCCCGCAGCAAACACTGCTGCAGAGGAGAGCTCTCCCTTGGGAAAGCACACGAGCAGGCAGGAGGGAAAACGCATGCTTGGGCCGCATCTCGGAGCCAGGAGCAACACTCGCTGCCTTTTGGTCACCATCCTGCCTGGCGCTCCTGGCAAGAGCTTTGGAAACTGAAGGCCGCAACCGCAGCGCACAGAGACCAGCAGGCTGCCAGCATCCATCCCTGCCTCCCACCGCGAGGGCAGCCTGGGCTCGGCGAGCCAAGGCAGAGCCTCACCTGCCGCGGCTGCCCAGCTCCCCTTCCTGCCGGCGCTGCCCACGCACAGCCCTGCTCTCTCTCGCCGCCTCGTCCCTCTTGGCGCCCAGCACCAAGACACTGGCGCCACCAGCCGTGCCCACCACGCGGCACCCGACCACTGTGACCCGCCGCTCCCCCGCCCCGCGCCTCACAGACGCTTGCCAGACAACACGCCGCTGTGCCGCGGAGACACCCAGGCAACACAACGACCAGGCACGGCAGCAGCCAGGCCACCCCGCAGGGCCCCAGAACAACACAGCCGGCACAACTCTCCAGCCCTTCCAGTCGCTTCTAGACCCGCAAGGCTTTGAACCGGCGCTGCCTCTGAACAGCCTTTCCCAGCCCTGCTCAGGGTCGGCGCCCACCTCCACGAAGCAGAGACAAAGGGCTCCCACGGGGGCTCCTCCGGCCCGCTCCTGCCTCTCTCTTTTGCCTCCGCTCCCCTCAGGGCACTCCCCCAAGGGGCCTGCCTGCTCTGGGGCCCTTTGGGGCTTCAGGGCAGGAGGCCGCATCCCTCGGACACCACTCGCCCTCCCTGGGGCCTTGCTCCAGGGGCTCACAAATGAGCCCACGGGGCCACCCAGTACACCCCCTCACCAGCACACCCAAGGCCAGGGCCCGAGGCTTAGACGAGCCGCCTTCCAAAGAGCACAACGAGCCCAACCGCCCACCGCTCTCCAGGAGTCGCGGTCCACTCTCTCACAAAGGGCGCGGACGTCTCTCGCAAGCACAACCTTGAGCCAAGCCAGCAGCTTCCCGCACTGCCCGTGCCACATGCAACATGCACTGAAGGCTCTGCCTCCACACTCCCACCCTGCAGGGTCCTCGCAGAGTCCCAGAGCACCAGCCACCGTGACCCACCCAAGGAGCGTGGGGCCTGGCAGGTCAAAGCTTTAGTTGTCTTCCGATTTGGTCCACGCGCTTCTGCCCTACACCCGCACTAGGAGGCAGGCAGCAGGAAGGACCGCTTCTCTCGCCTCTCTTACGAAGCAAGGAAGAGCGCTCCACTCATTGCCACCTGGACTTTTCAAGGTTGCACGGAGACTACCACCTCAGGGCCTCAGGGGGCACGAGTTGCAAAAAAAACCCCCAAGAACGGTCACAATGCAAGAGCTCGAGCACTCTTCCTCCCTTGCCCCTCCCCACCCCCTTCCCCCCAACAAACAAGGGGAAACTCTAAAAGCGCTCACGTCGCAAAGGCCAAGGGGCTAGTGCTTCCAGCACGCAGCATGCAGAATGCCTGCCCAAAAGGCGGGAGGCTGTTGGCGGGAGGTGCGTGCTCACCACCGCTCCCGCTGCTCGTAGCACTGCAGCTAGACCAAAGCGCGGCTGCCCACTGCCACCCCCAAGGCAGGCGAAAACCAGCGCCTTGGCAGCGGCACGACTGCCGGCACCTCACTCCACCACCCCGAGCCCAGTCGGGCCTGCCAATGGCACGCTCTCTCCTTTCCCTGCTGCAGCACGCGCGCCTCACACGGCACCAGCACGCGGCAGGAAGTTACAGAGGCTGCAGCTGGAAGCGAGAGAGACCTGGGCGGCGCATCCCTTGCAGGCCACTCTTGCCTTGCCTCGCCTCGCCTTGCCTTGCCTCCTGAAAGGCAGAGCTTGCCTGAGGACACTGTGCACAGGCAAGGCATCAGCCCCTTGGGAGTCATCTCCCAACGGCCGACCCGCCCGTCTCAAAAGAGCCCCTCGCCAGAAGGCCTTTGCTCGCCCAAAGAGCTTCCAGCAAGCAAGCGCCTAGCCTGCAGCAAGCATCTCCCACGGCCTCCTGCTCCCGCAGCAAACACTGCTGCAGAGGAGAGCTCTCCCTTGGGAAAGCACACGAGCAGGCAGGAGGGAAAACGCATGCTTGGGCCGCATCTCGGAGCCAGGAGCAACACTCGCTGCCTTTTGGTCACCATCCTGCCTGGCGCTCCTGGCAAGAGCTTTGGAAACTGAAGGCCGCAACCGCAGCGCACAGAGACCAGCAGGCTGCCAGCATCCATCCCTGCCTCCCACCGCGAGGGCAGCCTGGGCTCGGCGAGCCAAGGCAGAGCCTCACCTGCCGCGGCTGCCCAGCTCCCCTTCCTGCCGGCGCTGCCCACGCACAGCCCTGCTCTCTCTCGCCGCCTCGTCCCTCTTGGCGCCCAGCACCAAGACACTGGCGCCACCAGCCGTGCCCACCACGCGGCACCCGACCACTGTGACCCGCCGCTCCCCCGCCCCGCGCCTCACAGACGCTTGCCAGACAACACGCCGCTGTGCCGCGGGGACACCCAGGCGACACGACCAGGCACGGCAGCAGCCAGGCCACCCCGCAGGGCCCCAGAACAACACAGCCGGCACAACTCTCCAGCCCTTCCAGTCGCTTCTAGACCCGCAAGGCTTTGAACCGGCGCTGCCTCTGAACAGCCTTTCCCAGCCCTGCTCAGGGTCGGCGCCCACCTCCACGAAGCAGAGACAAAGGGCTCCCACGGGGGCTCCTCCGGCCCGCTCCTGCCTCTCTCTTTTGCCTCCGCTCCCCTCAGGGCACTCCCCCAAGGGGCCTGCCTGCTCTGGGGCCCTTTGGGGCTTCAGGGCAGGAGGCCGCATCCCTCGGACACCACTCGCCCTCCCTGGGGCCTTGCTCCAGGGGCTCACAAATGAGCCCACGGGGCCACCCAGCACACCCCCTCACCAGCACACCCAAGGCCAGGGCCCGAGGCTTAGACGAGCCGCCTTCCAAAGAGCACAACGAGCCCAACCGCCCACCGCTCTCCAGGAGTCGCAGTCCACTCTCTCACAAAGGGCGCGGACGTCTCTCGCAAGCACAACCTTGAGCCAAGCCAGCAGCTTCCCGCACTGCCCGTGCCACATGCAACATGCACTGAAGGCTCTGCCTCCACACTCCCACCCTGCAGGGTCCTCGCAGAGTCCCAGAGCACCAGCCACCGTGACCCACCCAAGGAGCGTGGGGCCTGGCAGGTCAAAGCTTTAGTTGTCTTCCGATTTGGTCCACGCGCTTCTGCCCTACACCCGCACTAGGAGGCAGGCAGCAGGAAGGACCGCTTCTCTCGCCTCTCTTACGAAGCAAGGAAGAGCGCTCCACTCATTGCCACCTGGACTTTTCAAGGTTGCACGGAGACTACCACCTCAGGGCCTCAGGGGGCACGAGTTGCAAAAAAAAAAACCCCAAGAACGGTCACAATGCAAGAGCTCGAGCACTCTTCCTCCCTTGCCCCTCCCCACCCCCTTCCCCCCAACAAACAAGGGGAAACTCTAAAAGCGCTCACGTCGCAAAGGCCAAGGGGCTAGTGCTTCCAGCACGCAGCATGCAGAATGCCTGCCCAAAAGGCGGGAGGCTGTTGGCGGGAGGTGCGTGCTCACCACCGCTCCCGCTGCTCGTAGCACTGCAGCTAGACCAAAGCGCGGCTGCCCACTGCCACCCCCAAGGCAGGCGAAAACCAGCGCCTTGGCAGCGGCACGACTGCCGGCACCTCACTCCACCACCCCGAGCCCAGTCGGGCCTGCCAATGGCACGCTCTCTCCTTTCCCTGCTGCAGCACGCGCGCCTCACACGGCACCAGCACGCGGCAGGAAGTTACAGAGGCTGCAGCTGGAAGCGAGAGAGACCTGGGCGGCGCATCCCTTGCAGGCCACTCTTGCCTTGCCTTGCCTCGCCTCGCCTTGCCTCCTGAAAGGCAGAGCTTGCCTGAGGACACTGTGCACAGGCAAGGCATCAGCCCCTTGGGAGTCATCTCCCAACGGCCGACCCGCCCGTCTCAAAAGAGCCCCTCGCCAGAAGGCCTTTGCTCGCCCAAAGAGCTTCCAGCAAGCAAGCGCCTAGCCTGCAGCAAGCATCTCCCACGGCCTCCTGCTCCCGCAGCAAACACTGCTGCAGAGGAGAGCTCTCCCTTGGGAAAGCACACGAGCAGGCAGGAGGGAAAACGCATGCTTGGGCCGCATCTCGGAGCCAGGAGCAACACTCGCTGCCTTTTGGTCACCATCCTGCCTGGCGCTCCTGGCAAGAGCTTTGGAAACTGAAGGCCGCAACCGCAGCGCACAGAGACCAGCAGGCTGCCAGCATCCATCCCTGCCTCCCACCGCGAGGGCAGCCTGGGCTCGGCGAGCCAAGGCAGAGCCTCACCTGCCGCGGCTGCCCAGCTCCCCTTCCTGCCGGCGCTGCCCACGCACAGCCCTGCTCTCTCTCGCCGCCTCGTCCCTCTTGGCGCCCAGCACCAAGACACTGGCGCCACCAGCCGTGCCCACCACGCGGCACCCGACCACTGTGACCCGCCGCTCCCCCGCCCCGCGCCTCACAGACGCTTGCCAGACAACACGCCGCTGTGCCGCGGGGACACCCAGGCAACACAACGACCAGGCACGGCAGCAGCCAGGCCACCCCGCAGGGCCCCAGAACAACACAGCCGGCACAACTCTCCAGCCCTTCCAGTCGCTTCTAGACCCGCAAGGCTTTGAACCGGCGCTGCCTCTGAACAGCCTTTCCCAGCCCTGCTCAGGGTCGGCGCCCACCTCCACGAAGCAGAGACAAAGGGCTCCCACGGGGGCTCCTCCGGCCCGCTCCTGCCTCTCTCTTTTGCCTCCGCTCCCCTCAGGGCACTCCCCCAAGGGGCCTGCCTGCTCTGGGGCCCTTTGGGGCTTCAGGGCAGGAGGCCGCATCCCTCGGACACCACTCGCCCTCCCTGGGGCCTTGCTCCAGGGGCTCACAAATGAGCCCACGGGGCCACCCAGCACACCCCCTCACCAGCACACCCAAGGCCAGGGCCCGAGGCTTAGACGAGCCGCCTTCCAAAGAGCACAACGAGCCCAACCGCCCACCGCTCTCCAGGAGTCGCAGTCCACTCTCTCACAAAGGGCGCGGACGTCTCTCGCAAGCACAACCTTGAGCCAAGCCAGCAGCTTCCCGCACTGCCCGTGCCACATGCAACATGCACTGAAGGCTCTGCCTCCACACTCCCACCCTGCAGGGTCCTCGCAGAGTCCCAGAGCACCAGCCACCGTGACCCACCCAAGGAGCGTGGGGCCTGGCAGGTCAAAGCTTTAGTTGTCTTCCGATTTGGTCCACGCGCTTCTGCCCTACACCCGCACTAGGAGGCAGGCAGCAGGAAGGACCGCTTCTCTCGCCTCTCTTACGAAGCAAGGAAGAGCGCTCCACTCATTGCCACCTGGACTTTTCAAGGTTGCACGGAGACTACCACCTCAGGGCCTCAGGGGGCACGAGTTGCAAAAAAAAAAACCCCAAGAACGGTCACAATGCAAGAGCTCGAGCACTCTTCCTCCCTTGCCCCTCCCCACCCCCTTCCCCCCAACAAACAAGGGGAAACTCTAAAAGCGCTCACGTCGCAAAGGCCAAGGGGCTAGTGCTTCCAGCACGCAGCATGCAGAATGCCTGCCCAAAAGGCGGGAGGCTGTTGGCGGGAGGTGCGTGCTCACCACCGCTCCCGCTGCTCGTAGCACTGCAGCTAGACCAAAGCACGGCTGCCCACTGCCACCCCCAAGGCAGGCGAAAACCAGCGCCTTGGCAGCGGCACGACTGCCGGCACCTCACTCCACCACCCCGAGCCCAGTCGGGCCTGCCAATGGCACGCTCTCTCCTTTCCCTGCTGCAGCACGCGCGCCTCACACGGCACCAGCACGCGGCAGGAAGTTACAGAGGCTGCAGCTGGAAGCGAGAGAGACCTGGGCGGCGCATCCCTTGCAGGCCACTCTTGCCTTGCCTCGCCTCGCCTTGCCTTGCCTCCTGAAAGGCAGAGCTTGCCTGAGGACACTGTGCACAGGCAAGGCATCAGCCCCTTGGGAGTCATCTCCCAACGGCCGACCCGCCCGTCTCAAAAGAGCCCCTCGCCAGAAGGCCTTTGCTCGCCCAAAGAGCTTCCAGCAAGCAAGCGCCTAGCCTGCAGCAAGCATCTCCCACGGCCTCCTGCTCCCGCAGCAAACACTGCTGCAGAGGAGAGCTCTCCCTTGGGAAAGCACACGAGCAGGCAGGAGGGAAAACGCATGCTTGGGCCGCATCTCGGAGCCAGGAGCAACACTCGCTGCCTTTTGGTCACCATCCTGCCTGGCGCTCCTGGCAAGAGCTTTGGAAACTGAAGGCCGCAACCGCAGCGCACAGAGACCAGCAGGCTGCCAGCATCCATCCCTGCCTCCCACCGCGAGGGCAGCCTGGGCTCGGCGAGCCAAGGCAGAGCCTCACCTGCCGCGGCTGCCCAGCTCCCCTTCCTGCCGGCGCTGCCCACGCACAGCCCTGCTCTCTCTCGCCGCCTCGTCCCTCTTGGCGCCCAGCACCAAGACACTGGCGCCACCAGCCGTGCCCACCACGCGGCACCCGACCACTGTGACCCGCCGCTCCCCCGCCCCGCGCCTCACAGACGCTTGCCAGACAACACGCCGCTGTGCCGCGGAGACACCCAGGCAACACAACGACCAGGCACGGCAGCAGCCAGGCCACCCCGCAGGGCCCCAGAACAACACAGCCGGCACAACTCTCCAGCCCTTCCAGTCGCTTCTAGACCCGCAAGGCTTTGAACCGGCGCTGCCTCTGAACAGCCTTTCCCAGCCCTGCTCAGGGTCGGCGCCCACCTCCACGAAGCAGAGACAAAGGGCTCCCACGGGGGCTCCTCCGGCCCGCTCCTGCCTCTCTCTTTTGCCTCCGCTCCCCTCAGGGCACTCCCCCAAGGGGCCTGCCTGCTCTGGGGCCCTTTGGGGCTTCAGGGCAGGAGGCCGCATCCCTCGGACACCACTCGCCCTCCCTGGGGCCTTGCTCCAGGGGCTCACAAATGAGCCCACGGGGCCACCCAGTACACCCCCTCACCAGCACACCCAAGGCCAGGGCCCGAGGCTTAGACGAGCCGCCTTCCAAAGAGCACAACGAGCCCAACCGCCCACCGCTCTCCAGGAGTCGCGGTCCACTCTCTCACAAAGGGCGCGGACGTCTCTCGCAAGCACAACCTTGAGCCAAGCCAGCAGCTTCCCGCACTGCCCGTGCCACATGCAACATGCACTGAAGGCTCTGCCTCCACACTCCCACCCTGCAGGGTCCTCGCAGAGTCCCAGAGCACCAGCCACCGTGACCCACCCAAGGAGCGTGGGGCCTGGCAGGTCAAAGCTTTAGTTGTCTTCCGATTTGGTCCACGCGCTTCTGCCCTACACCCGCACTAGGAGGCAGGCAGCAGGAAGGACCGCTTCTCTCGCCTCTCTTACGAAGCAAGGAAGAGCGCTCCACTCATTGCCACCTGGACTTTTCAAGGTTGCACGGAGACTACCACCTCAGGGCCTCAGGGGGCACGAGTTGCAAAAAAAACCCCCAAGAACGGTCACAATGCAAGAGCTCGAGCACTCTTCCTCCCTTGCCCCTCCCCACCCCCTTCCCCCCAACAAACAAGGGGAAACTCTAAAAGCGCTCACGTCGCAAAGGCCAAGGGGCTAGTGCTTCCAGCACGCAGCATGCAGAATGCCTGCCCAAAAGGCGGGAGGCTGTTGGCGGGAGGTGCGTGCTCACCACCGCTCCCGCTGCTCGTAGCACTGCAGCTAGACCAAAGCGCGGCTGCCCACTGCCACCCCCAAGGCAGGCGAAAACCAGCGCCTTGGCAGCGGCACGACTGCCGGCACCTCACTCCACCACCCCGAGCCCAGTCGGGCCTGCCAATGGCACGCTCTCTCCTTTCCCTGCTGCAGCACGCGCGCCTCACACGGCACCAGCACGCGGCAGGAAGTTACAGAGGCTGCAGCTGGAAGCGAGAGAGACCTGGGCGGCGCATCCCTTGCAGGCCACTCTTGCCTTGCCTCGCCTCGCCTTGCCTTGCCTCCTGAAAGGCAGAGCTTGCCTGAGGACACTGTGCACAGGCAAGGCATCAGCCCCTTGGGAGTCATCTCCCAACGGCCGACCCGCCCGTCTCAAAAGAGCCCCTCGCCAGAAGGCCTTTGCTCGCCCAAAGAGCTTCCAGCAAGCAAGCGCCTAGCCTGCAGCAAGCATCTCCCACGGCCTCCTGCTCCCGCAGCAAACACTGCTGCAGAGGAGAGCTCTCCCTTGGGAAAGCACACGAGCAGGCAGGAGGGAAAACGCATGCTTGGGCCGCATCTCGGAGCCAGGAGCAACACTCGCTGCCTTTTGGTCACCATCCTGCCTGGCGCTCCTGGCAAGAGCTTTGGAAACTGAAGGCCGCAACCGCAGCGCACAGAGACCAGCAGGCTGCCAGCATCCATCCCTGCCTCCCACCGCGAGGGCAGCCTGGGCTCGGCGAGCCAAGGCAGAGCCTCACCTGCCGCGGCTGCCCAGCTCCCCTTCCTGCCGGCGCTGCCCACGCACAGCCCTGCTCTCTCTCGCCGCCTCGTCCCTCTTGGCGCCCAGCACCAAGACACTGGCGCCACCAGCCGTGCCCACCACGCGGCACCCGACCACTGTGACCCGCCGCTCCCCCGCCCCGCGCCTCACAGACGCTTGCCAGACAACACGCCGCTGTGCCGCGGGGACACCCAGGCGACACGACCAGGCACGGCAGCAGCCAGGCCACCCCGCAGGGCCCCAGAACAACACAGCCGGCACAACTCTCCAGCCCTTCCAGTCGCTTCTAGACCCGCAAGGCTTTGAACCGGCGCTGCCTCTGAACAGCCTTTCCCAGCCCTGCTCAGGGTCGGCGCCCACCTCCACGAAGCAGAGACAAAGGGCTCCCACGGGGGCTCCTCCGGCCCGCTCCTGCCTCTCTCTTTTGCCTCCGCTCCCCTCAGGGCACTCCCCCAAGGGGCCTGCCTGCTCTGGGGCCCTTTGGGGCTTCAGGGCAGGAGGCCGCATCCCTCGGACACCACTCGCCCTCCCTGGGGCCTTGCTCCAGGGGCTCACAAATGAGCCCACGGGGCCACCCAGCACACCCCCTCACCAGCACACCCAAGGCCAGGGCCCGAGGCTTAGACGAGCCGCCTTCCAAAGAGCACAACGAGCCCAACCGCCCACCGCTCTCCAGGAGTCGCAGTCCACTCTCTCACAAAGGGCGCGGACGTCTCTCGCAAGCACAACCTTGAGCCAAGCCAGCAGCTTCCCGCACTGCCCGTGCCACATGCAACATGCACTGAAGGCTCTGCCTCCACACTCCCACCCTGCAGGGTCCTCGCAGAGTCCCAGAGCACCAGCCACCGTGACCCACCCAAGGAGCGTGGGGCCTGGCAGGTCAAAGCTTTAGTTGTCTTCCGATTTGGTCCACGCGCTTCTGCCCTACACCCGCACTAGGAGGCAGGCAGCAGGAAGGACCGCTTCTCTCGCCTCTCTTACGAAGCAAGGAAGAGCGCTCCACTCATTGCCACCTGGACTTTTCAAGGTTGCACGGAGACTACCACCTCAGGGCCTCAGGGGGCACGAGTTGCAAAAAAAAAAACCCCAAGAACGGTCACAATGCAAGAGCTCGAGCACTCTTCCTCCCTTGCCCCTCCCCACCCCCTTCCCCCCAACAAACAAGGGGAAACTCTAAAAGCGCTCACGTCGCAAAGGCCAAGGGGCTAGTGCTTCCAGCACGCAGCATGCAGAATGCCTGCCCAAAAGGCGGGAGGCTGTTGGCGGGAGGTGCGTGCTCACCACCGCTCCCGCTGCTCGTAGCACTGCAGCTAGACCAAAGCGCGGCTGCCCACTGCCACCCCCAAGGCAGGCGAAAACCAGCGCCTTGGCAGCGGCACGACTGCCGGCACCTCACTCCACCACCCCGAGCCCAGTCGGGCCTGCCAATGGCACGCTCTCTCCTTTCCCTGCTGCAGCACGCGCGCCTCACACGGCACCAGCACGCGGCAGGAAGTTACAGAGGCTGCAGCTGGAAGCGAGAGAGACCTGGGCGGCGCATCCCTTGCAGGCCACTCTTGCCTTGCCTTGCCTCGCCTCGCCTTGCCTCCTGAAAGGCAGAGCTTGCCTGAGGACACTGTGCACAGGCAAGGCATCAGCCCCTTGGGAGTCATCTCCCAACGGCCGACCCGCCCGTCTCAAAAGAGCCCCTCGCCAGAAGGCCTTTGCTCGCCCAAAGAGCTTCCAGCAAGCAAGCGCCTAGCCTGCAGCAAGCATCTCCCACGGCCTCCTGCTCCCGCAGCAAACACTGCTGCAGAGGAGAGCTCTCCCTTGGGAAAGCACACGAGCAGGCAGGAGGGAAAACGCATGCTTGGGCCGCATCTCGGAGCCAGGAGCAACACTCGCTGCCTTTTGGTCACCATCCTGCCTGGCGCTCCTGGCAAGAGCTTTGGAAACTGAAGGCCGCAACCGCAGCGCACAGAGACCAGCAGGCTGCCAGCATCCATCCCTGCCTCCCACCGCGAGGGCAGCCTGGGCTCGGCGAGCCAAGGCAGAGCCTCACCTGCCGCGGCTGCCCAGCTCCCCTTCCTGCCGGCGCTGCCCACGCACAGCCCTGCTCTCTCTCGCCGCCTCGTCCCTCTTGGCGCCCAGCACCAAGACACTGGCGCCACCAGCCGTGCCCACCACGCGGCACCCGACCACTGTGACCCGCCGCTCCCCCGCCCCGCGCCTCACAGACGCTTGCCAGACAACACGCCGCTGTGCCGCGGGGACACCCAGGCAACACAACGACCAGGCACGGCAGCAGCCAGGCCACCCCGCAGGGCCCCAGAACAACACAGCCGGCACAACTCTCCAGCCCTTCCAGTCGCTTCTAGACCCGCAAGGCTTTGAACCGGCGCTGCCTCTGAACAGCCTTTCCCAGCCCTGCTCAGGGTCGGCGCCCACCTCCACGAAGCAGAGACAAAGGGCTCCCACGGGGGCTCCTCCGGCCCGCTCCTGCCTCTCTCTTTTGCCTCCGCTCCCCTCAGGGCACTCCCCCAAGGGGCCTGCCTGCTCTGGGGCCCTTTGGGGCTTCAGGGCAGGAGGCCGCATCCCTCGGACACCACTCGCCCTCCCTGGGGCCTTGCTCCAGGGGCTCACAAATGAGCCCACGGGGCCACCCAGCACACCCCCTCACCAGCACACCCAAGGCCAGGGCCCGAGGCTTAGACGAGCCGCCTTCCAAAGAGCACAACGAGCCCAACCGCCCACCGCTCTCCAGGAGTCGCAGTCCACTCTCTCACAAAGGGCGCGGACGTCTCTCGCAAGCACAACCTTGAGCCAAGCCAGCAGCTTCCCGCACTGCCCGTGCCACATGCAACATGCACTGAAGGCTCTGCCTCCACACTCCCACCCTGCAGGGTCCTCGCAGAGTCCCAGAGCACCAGCCACCGTGACCCACCCAAGGAGCGTGGGGCCTGGCAGGTCAAAGCTTTAGTTGTCTTCCGATTTGGTCCACGCGCTTCTGCCCTACACCCGCACTAGGAGGCAGGCAGCAGGAAGGACCGCTTCTCTCGCCTCTCTTACGAAGCAAGGAAGAGCGCTCCACTCATTGCCACCTGGACTTTTCAAGGTTGCACGGAGACTACCACCTCAGGGCCTCAGGGGGCACGAGTTGCAAAAAAAAAAACCCCAAGAACGGTCACAATGCAAGAGCTCGAGCACTCTTCCTCCCTTGCCCCTCCCCACCCCCTTCCCCCCAACAAACAAGGGGAAACTCTAAAAGCGCTCACGTCGCAAAGGCCAAGGGGCTAGTGCTTCCAGCACGCAGCATGCAGAATGCCTGCCCAAAAGGCGGGAGGCTGTTGGCGGGAGGTGCGTGCTCACCACCGCTCCCGCTGCTCGTAGCACTGCAGCTAGACCAAAGCACGGCTGCCCACTGCCACCCCCAAGGCAGGCGAAAACCAGCGCCTTGGCAGCGGCACGACTGCCGGCACCTCACTCCACCACCCCGAGCCCAGTCGGGCCTGCCAATGGCACGCTCTCTCCTTTCCCTGCTGCAGCACGCGCGCCTCACACGGCACCAGCACGCGGCAGGAAGTTACAGAGGCTGCAGCTGGAAGCGAGAGAGACCTGGGCGGCGCATCCCTTGCAGGCCACTCTTGCCTTGCCTCGCCTCGCCTTGCCTTGCCTCCTGAAAGGCAGAGCTTGCCTGAGGACACTGTGCACAGGCAAGGCATCAGCCCCTTGGGAGTCATCTCCCAACGGCCGACCCGCCCGTCTCAAAAGAGCCCCTCGCCAGAAGGCCTTTGCTCGCCCAAAGAGCTTCCAGCAAGCAAGCGCCTAGCCTGCAGCAAGCATCTCCCACGGCCTCCTGCTCCCGCAGCAAACACTGCTGCAGAGGAGAGCTCTCCCTTGGGAAAGCACACGAGCAGGCAGGAGGGAAAACGCATGCTTGGGCCGCATCTCGGAGCCAGGAGCAACACTCGCTGCCTTTTGGTCACCATCCTGCCTGGCGCTCCTGGCAAGAGCTTTGGAAACTGAAGGCCGCAACCGCAGCGCACAGAGACCAGCAGGCTGCCAACATCCATCCCTGCCTCCCACCGCGAGGGCAGCCTGGGCTCGGCGAGCCAAGGCAGAGCCTCACCTGCCGCGGCTGCCCAGCTCCCCTTCCTGCCGGCGCTGCCCACGCACAGCCCTGCTCTCTCTCGCCGCCTCGTCCCTCTTGGCGCCCAGCACCAAGACACTGGCGCCACCAGCCGTGCCCACCACGCGGCACCCGACCACTGTGACCCGCCGCTCCCCCGCCCCGCGCCTCACAGACGCTTGCCAGACAACACGCCGCTGTGCCGCGGGGACACCCAGGCGACACGACCAGGCACGGCAGCAGCCAGGCCACCCCGCAGGGCCCCAGAACAACACAGCCGGCACAACTCTCCAGCCCTTCCAGTCGCTTCTAGACCCGCAAGGCTTTGAACCGGCGCTGCCTCTGAACAGCCTTTCCCAGCCCTGCTCAGGGTCGGCGCCCACCTCCACGAAGCAGAGACAAAGGGCTCCCACGGGGGCTCCTCCGGCCCGCTCCTGCCTCTCTCTTTTGCCTCCGCTCCCCTCAGGGCACTCCCCCAAGGGGCCTGCCTGCTCTGGGGCCCTTTGGGGCTTCAGGGCAGGAGGCCGCATCCCTCGGACACCACTCGCCCTCCCTGGGGCCTTGCTCCAGGGGCTCACAAATGAGCCCACGGGGCCACCCAGCACACCCCCTCACCAGCACACCCAAGGCCAGGGCCCGAGGCTTAGACGAGCCGCCTTCCAAAGAGCACAACGAGCCCAACCGCCCACCGCTCTCCAGGAGTCGCAGTCCACTCTCTCACAAAGGGCGCGGACGTCTCTCGCAAGCACAACCTTGAGCCAAGCCAGCAGCTTCCCGCACTGCCCGTGCCACATGCAACATGCACTGAAGGCTCTGCCTCCACACTCCCACCCTGCAGGGTCCTCGCAGAGTCCCAGAGCACCAGCCACCGTGACCCACCCAAGGAGCGTGGGGCCTGGCAGGTCAAAGCTTTAGTTGTCTTCCGATTTGGTCCACGCGCTTCTGCCCTACACCCGCACTAGGAGGCAGGCAGCAGGAAGGACCGCTTCTCTCGCCTCTCTTACGAAGCAAGGAAGAGCGCTCCACTCATTGCCACCTGGACTTTTCAAGGTTGCACGGAGACTACCACCTCAGGGCCTCAGGGGGCACGAGTTGCAAAAAAAAAAACCCCAAGAACGGTCACAATGCAAGAGCTCGAGCACTCTTCCTCCCTTGCCCCTCCCCACCCCCTTCCCCCCAACAAACAAGGGGAAACTCTAAAAGCGCTCACGTCGCAAAGGCCAAGGGGCTAGTGCTTCCAGCACGCAGCATGCAGAATGCCTGCCCAAAAGGCGGGAGGCTGTTGGCGGGAGGTGCGTGCTCACCACCGCTCCCGCTGCTCGTAGCACTGCAGCTAGACCAAAGCGCGGCTGCCCACTGCCACCCCCAAGGCAGGCGAAAACCAGCGCCTTGGCAGCGGCACGACTGCCGGCACCTCACTCCACCACCCCGAGCCCAGTCGGGCCTGCCAATGGCACGCTCTCTCCTTTCCCTGCTGCAGCACGCGCGCCTCACACGGCACCAGCACGCGGCAGGAAGTTACAGAGGCTGCAGCTGGAAGCGAGAGAGACCTGGGCGGCGCATCCCTTGCAGGCCACTCTTGCCTTGCCTCGCCTCGCCTTGCCTTGCCTCCTGAAAGGCAGAGCTTGCCTGAGGACACTGTGCACAGGCAAGGCATCAGCCCCTTGGGAGTCATCTCCCAACGGCCGACCCGCCCGTCTCAAAAGAGCCCCTCGCCAGAAGGCCTTTGCTCGCCCAAAGAGCTTCCAGCAAGCAAGCGCCTAGCCTGCAGCAAGCATCTCCCACGGCCTCCTGCTCCCGCAGCAAACACTGCTGCAGAGGAGAGCTCTCCCTTGGGAAAGCACACGAGCAGGCAGGAGGGAAAACGCATGCTTGGGCCGCATCTCGGAGCCAGGAGCAACACTCGCTGCCTTTTGGTCACCATCCTGCCTGGCGCTCCTGGCAAGAGCTTTGGAAACTGAAGGCCGCAACCGCAGCGCACAGAGACCAGCAGGCTGCCAGCATCCATCCCTGCCTCCCACCGCGAGGGCAGCCTGGGCTCGGCGAGCCAAGGCAGAGCCTCACCTGCCGCGGCTGCCCAGCTCCCCTTCCTGCCGGCGCTGCCCACGCACAGCCCTGCTCTCTCTCGCCGCCTCGTCCCTCTTGGCGCCCAGCACCAAGACACTGGCGCCACCAGCCGTGCCCACCACGCGGCACCCGACCACTGTGACCCGCCGCTCCCCCGCCCCGCGCCTCACAGACGCTTGCCAGACAACACGCCGCTGTGCCGCGGAGACACCCAGGCAACACAACGACCAGGCACGGCAGCAGCCAGGCCACCCCGCAGGGCCCCAGAACAACACAGCCGGCACAACTCTCCAGCCCTTCCAGTCGCTTCTAGACCCGCAAGGCTTTGAACCGGCGCTGCCTCTGAACAGCCTTTCCCAGCCCTGCTCAGGGTCGGCGCCCACCTCCACGAAGCAGAGACAAAGGGCTCCCACGGGGGCTCCTCCGGCCCGCTCCTGCCTCTCTCTTTTGCCTCCGCTCCCCTCAGGGCACTCCCCCAAGGGGCCTGCCTGCTCTGGGGCCCTTTGGGGCTTCAGGGCAGGAGGCCGCATCCCTCGGACACCACTCGCCCTCCCTGGGGCCTTGCTCCAGGGGCTCACAAATGAGCCCACGGGGCCACCCAGCACACCCCCTCACCAGCACACCCAAGGCCAGGGCCCGAGGCTTAGACGAGCCGCCTTCCAAAGAGCACAACGAGCCCAACCGCCCACCGCTCTCCAGGAGTCGCGGTCCACTCTCTCACAAAGGGCGCGGACGTCTCTCGCAAGCACAACCTTGAGCCAAGCCAGCAGCTTCCCGCACTGCCCGTGCCACATGCAACATGCACTGAAGGCTCTGCCTCCACACTCCCACCCTGCAGGGTCCTCGCAGAGTCCCAGAGCACCAGCCACCGTGACCCACCCAAGGAGCGTGGGGCCTGGCAGGTCAAAGCTTTAGTTGTCTTCCGATTTGGTCCACGCGCTTCTGCCCTACACCCGCACTAGGAGGCAGGCAGCAGGAAGGACCGCTTCTCTCGCCTCTCTTACGAAGCAAGGAAGAGCGCTCCACTCATTGCCACCTGGACTTTTCAAGGTTGCACGGAGACTACCACCTCAGGGCCTCAGGGGGCACGAGTTGCAAAAAAAAAAACCCCAAGAACGGTCACAATGCAAGAGCTCGAGCACTCTTCCTCCCTTGCCCCTCCCCACCCCCTTCCCCCCAACAAACAAGGGGAAACTCTAAAAGCGCTCACGTCGCAAAGGCCAAGGGGCTAGTGCTTCCAGCACGCAGCATGCAGAATGCCTGCCCAAAAGGCGGGAGGCTGTTGGCGGGAGGTGCGTGCTCACCACCGCTCCCGCTGCTCGTAGCACTGCAGCTAGACCAAAGCGCGGCTGCCCACTGCCACCCCCAAGGCAGGCGAAAACCAGCGCCTTGGCAGCGGCACGACTGCCGGCACCTCACTCCACCACCCCGAGCCCAGTCGGGCCTGCCAATGGCACGCTCTCTCCTTTCCCTGCTGCAGCACGCGCGCCTCACACGGCACCAGCACGCGGCAGGAAGTTACAGAGGCTGCAGCTGGAAGCGAGAGAGACCTGGGCGGCGCATCCCTTGCAGGCCACTCTTGCCTTGCCTTGCCTCGCCTCGCCTTGCCTCCTGAAAGGCAGAGCTTGCCTGAGGACACTGTGCACAGGCAAGGCATCAGCCCCTTGGGAGTCATCTCCCAACGGCCGACCCGCCCGTCTCAAAAGAGCCCCTCGCCAGAAGGCCTTTGCTCGCCCAAAGAGCTTCCAGCAAGCAAGCGCCTAGCCTGCAGCAAGCATCTCCCACGGCCTCCTGCTCCCGCAGCAAACACTGCTGCAGAGGAGAGCTCTCCCTTGGGAAAGCACACGAGCAGGCAGGAGGGAAAACGCATGCTTGGGCCGCATCTCGGAGCCAGGAGCAACACTCGCTGCCTTTTGGTCACCATCCTGCCTGGCGCTCCTGGCAAGAGCTTTGGAAACTGAAGGCCGCAACCGCAGCGCACAGAGACCAGCAGGCTGCCAGCATCCATCCCTGCCTCCCACCGCGAGGGCAGCCTGGGCTCGGCGAGCCAAGGCAGAGCCTCACCTGCCGCGGCTGCCCAGCTCCCCTTCCTGCCGGCGCTGCCCACGCACAGCCCTGCTCTCTCTCGCCGCCTCGTCCCTCTTGGCGCCCAGCACCAAGACACTGGCGCCACCAGCCGTGCCCACCACGCGGCACCCGACCACTGTGACCCGCCGCTCCCCCGCCCCGCGCCTCACAGACGCTTGCCAGACAACACGCCGCTGTGCCGCGGGGACACCCAGGCAACACAACGACCAGGCACGGCAGCAGCCAGGCCACCCCGCAGGGCCCCAGAACAACACAGCCGGCACAACTCTCCAGCCCTTCCAGTCGCTTCTAGACCCGCAAGGCTTTGAACCGGCGCTGCCTCTGAACAGCCTTTCCCAGCCCTGCTCAGGGTCGGCGCCCACCTCCACGAAGCAGAGACAAAGGGCTCCCACGGGGGCTCCTCCGGCCCGCTCCTGCCTCTCTCTTTTGCCTCCGCTCCCCTCAGGGCACTCCCCCAAGGGGCCTGCCTGCTCTGGGGCCCTTTGGGGCTTCAGGGCAGGAGGCCGCATCCCTCGGACACCACTCGCCCTCTCTGGGGCCTTGCTCCAGGGGCTCACAAATGAGCCCACGGGGCCACCCAGCACACCCCCTCACCAGCACACCCAAGGCCAGGGCCCGAGGCTTAGACGAGCCGCCTTCCAAAGAGCACAACGAGCCCAACCGCCCACCGCTCTCCAGGAGTCGCAGTCCACTCTCTCACAAAGGGCGCGGACGTCTCTCGCAAGCACAACCTTGAGCCAAGCCAGCAGCTTCCCGCACTGCCCGTGCCACATGCAACATGCACTGAAGGCTCTGCCTCCACACTCCCACCCTGCAGGGTCCTCGCAGAGTCCCAGAGCACCAGCCACCGTGACCCACCCAAGGAGCGTGGGGCCTGGCAGGTCAAAGCTTTAGTTGTCTTCCGATTTGGTCCACGCGCTTCTGCCCTACACCCGCACTAGGAGGCAGGCAGCAGGAAGGACCGCTTCTCTCGCCTCTCTTACGAAGCAAGGAAGAGCGCTCCACTCATTGCCACCTGGACTTTTCAAGGTTGCACGGAGACTACCACCTCAGGGCCTCAGGGGGCACGAGTTGCAAAAAAAAAAACCCCAAGAACGGTCACAATGCAAGAGCTCGAGCACTCTTCCTCCCTTGCCCCTCCCCACCCCCTTCCCCCCAACAAACAAGGGGAAACTCTAAAAGCGCTCACGTCGCAAAGGCCAAGGGGCTAGTGCTTCCAGCACGCAGCATGCAGAATGCCTGCCCAAAAGGCGGGAGGCTGTTGGCGGGAGGTGCGTGCTCACCACCGCTCCCGCTGCTCGTAGCACTGCAGCTAGACCAAAGCACGGCTGCCCACTGCCACCCCCAAGGCAGGCGAAAACCAGCGCCTTGGCAGCGGCACGACTGCCGGCACCTCACTCCACCACCCCGAGCCCAGTCGGGCCTGCCAATGGCACGCTCTCTCCTTTCCCTGCTGCAGCACGCGCGCCTCACACGGCACCAGCACGCGGCAGGAAGTTACAGAGGCTGCAGCTGGAAGCGAGAGAGACCTGGGCGGCGCATCCCTTGCAGGCCACTCTTGCCTTGCCTCGCCTCGCCTTGCCTTGCCTCCTGAAAGGCAGAGCTTGCCTGAGGACACTGTGCACAGGCAAGGCATCAGCCCCTTGGGAGTCATCTCCCAACGGCCGACCCGCCCGTCTCAAAAGAGCCCCTCGCCAGAAGGCCTTTGCTCGCCCAAAGAGCTTCCAGCAAGCAAGCGCCTAGCCTGCAGCAAGCATCTCCCACGGCCTCCTGCTCCCGCAGCAAACACTGCTGCAGAGGAGAGCTCTCCCTTGGGAAAGCACACGAGCAGGCAGGAGGGAAAACGCATGCTTGGGCCGCATCTCGGAGCCAGGAGCAACACTCGCTGCCTTTTGGTCACCATCCTGCCTGGCGCTCCTGGCAAGAGCTTTGGAAACTGAAGGCCGCAACCGCAGCGCACAGAGACCAGCAGGCTGCCAGCATCCATCCCTGCCTCCCACCGCGAGGGCAGCCTGGGCTCGGCGAGCCAAGGCAGAGCCTCACCTGCCGCGGCTGCCCAGCTCCCCTTCCTGCCGGCGCTGCCCACGCACAGCCCTGCTCTCTCTCGCCGCCTCGTCCCTCTTGGCGCCCAGCACCAAGACACTGGCGCCACCAGCCGTGCCCACCACGCGGCACCCGACCACTGTGACCCGCCGCTCCCCCGCCCCGCGCCTCACAGACGCTTGCCAGACAACACGCCGCTGTGCCGCGGGGACACCCAGGCAACACAACGACCAGGCACGGCAGCAGCCAGGCCACCCCGCAGGGCCCCAGAACAACACAGCCGGCACAACTCTCCAGCCCTTCCAGTCGCTTCTAGACCCGCAAGGCTTTGAACCGGCGCTGCCTCTGAACAGCCTTTCCCAGCCCTGCTCAGGGTCGGCGCCCACCTCCACGAAGCAGAGACAAAGGGCTCCCACGGGGGCTCCTCCGGCCCGCTCCTGCCTCTCTCTTTTGCCTCCGCTCCCCTCAGGGCACTCCCCCAAGGGGCCTGCCTGCTCTGGGGCCCTTTGGGGCTTCAGGGCAGGAGGCCGCATCCCTCGGACACCACTCGCCCTCCCTGGGGCCTTGCTCCAGGGGCTCACAAATGAGCCCACGGGGCCACCCAGCACACCCCCTCACCAGCACACCCAAGGCCAGGGCCCGAGGCTTAGACGAGCCGCCTTCCAAAGAGCACAACGAGCCCAACCGCCCACCGCTCTCCAGGAGTCGCGGTCCACTCTCTCACAAAGGGCGCGGACGTCTCTCGCAAGCACAACCTTGAGCCAAGCCAGCAGCTTCCCGCACTGCCCGTGCCACATGCAACATGCACTGAAGGCTCTGCCTCCACACTCCCACCCTGCAGGGTCCTCGCAGAGTCCCAGAGCACCAGCCACCGTGACCCACCCAAGGAGCGTGGGGCCTGGCAGGTCAAAGCTTTAGTTGTCTTCCGATTTGGTCCACGCGCTTCTGCCCTACACCCGCACTAGGAGGCAGGCAGCAGGAAGGACCGCTTCTCTCGCCTCTCTTACGAAGCAAGGAAGAGCGCTCCACTCATTGCCACCTGGACTTTTCAAGGTTGCACGGAGACTACCACCTCAGGGCCTCAGGGGGCACGAGTTGCAAAAAAAAACCCCAAGAACGGTCACAATGCAAGAGCTCGAGCACTCTTCCTCCCTTGCCCCTCCCCACCCCCTTCCCCCCAACAAACAAGGGGAAACTCTAAAAGCGCTCACGTCGCAAAGGCCAAGGGGCTAGTGCTTCCAGCACGCAGCATGCAGAATGCCTGCCCAAAAGGCGGGAGGCTGTTGGCGGGAGGTGCGTGCTCACCACCGCTCCCGCTGCTCGTAGCACTGCAGCTAGACCAAAGCGCGGCTGCCCACTGCCACCCCCAAGGCAGGCGAAAACCAGCGCCTTGGCAGCGGCACGACTGCCGGCACCTCACTCCACCACCCCGAGCCCAGTCGGGCCTGCCAATGGCACGCTCTCTCCTTTCCCTGCTGCAGCACGCGCGCCTCACACGGCACCAGCACGCGGCAGGAAGTTACAGAGGCTGCAGCTGGAAGCGAGAGAGACCTGGGCGGCGCATCCCTTGCAGGCCACTCTTGCCTTGCCTCGCCTCGCCTTGCCTTGCCTCCTGAAAGGCAGAGCTTGCCTGAGGACACTGTGCACAGGCAAGGCATCAGCCCCTTGGGAGTCATCTCCCAACGGCCGACCCGCCCGTCTCAAAAGAGCCCCTCGCCAGAAGGCCTTTGCTCGCCCAAAGAGCTTCCAGCAAGCAAGCGCCTAGCCTGCAGCAAGCATCTCCCACGGCCTCCTGCTCCCGCAGCAAACACTGCTGCAGAGGAGAGCTCTCCCTTGGGAAAGCACACGAGCAGGCAGGAGGGAAAACGCATGCTTGGGCCGCATCTCGGAGCCAGGAGCAACACTCGCTGCCTTTTGGTCACCATCCTGCCTGGCGCTCCTGGCAAGAGCTTTGGAAACTGAAGGCCGCAACCGCAGCGCACAGAGACCAGCAGGCTGCCAGCATCCATCCCTGCCTCCCACCGCGAGGGCAGCCTGGGCTCGGCGAGCCAAGGCAGAGCCTCACCTGCCGCGGCTGCCCAGCTCCCCTTCCTGCCGGCGCTGCCCACGCACAGCCCTGCTCTCTCTCGCCGCCTCGTCCCTCTTGGCGCCCAGCACCAAGACACTGGCGCCACCAGCCGTGCCCACCACGCGGCACCCGACCACTGTGACCCGCCGCTCCCCCGCCCCGCGCCTCACAGACGCTTGCCAGACAACACGCCGCTGTGCCGCGGGGACACCCAGGCGACACGACCAGGCACGGCAGCAGCCAGGCCACCCCGCAGGGCCCCAGAACAACACAGCCGGCACAACTCTCCAGCCCTTCCAGTCGCTTCTAGACCCGCAAGGCTTTGAACCGGCGCTGCCTCTGAACAGCCTTTCCCAGCCCTGCTCAGGGTCGGCGCCCACCTCCACGAAGCAGAGACAAAGGGCTCCCACGGGGGCTCCTCCGGCCCGCTCCTGCCTCTCTCTTTTGCCTCCGCTCCCCTCAGGGCACTCCCCCAAGGGGCCTGCCTGCTCTGGGGCCCTTTGGGGCTTCAGGGCAGGAGGCCGCATCCCTCGGACACCACTCGCCCTCCCTGGGGCCTTGCTCCAGGGGCTCACAAATGAGCCCACGGGGCCACCCAGCACACCCCCTCACCAGCACACCCAAGGCCAGGGCCCGAGGCTTAGACGAGCCGCCTTCCAAAGAGCACAACGAGCCCAACCGCCCACCGCTCTCCAGGAGTCGCAGTCCACTCTCTCACAAAGGGCGCGGACGTCTCTCGCAAGCACAACCTTGAGCCAAGCCAGCAGCTTCCCGCACTGCCCGTGCCACATGCAACATGCACTGAAGGCTCTGCCTCCACACTCCCACCCTGCAGGGTCCTCGCAGAGTCCCAGAGCACCAGCCACCGTGACCCACCCAAGGAGCGTGGGGCCTGGCAGGTCAAAGCTTTAGTTGTCTTCCGATTTGGTCCACGCGCTTCTGCCCTACACCCGCACTAGGAGGCAGGCAGCAGGAAGGACCGCTTCTCTCGCCTCTCTTACGAAGCAAGGAAGAGCGCTCCACTCATTGCCACCTGGACTTTTCAAGGTTGCACGGAGACTACCACCTCAGGGCCTCAGGGGGCACGAGTTGCAAAAAAAAAAACCCCAAGAACGGTCACAATGCAAGAGCTCGAGCACTCTTCCTCCCTTGCCCCTCCCCACCCCCTTCCCCCCAACAAACAAGGGGAAACTCTAAAAGCGCTCACGTCGCAAAGGCCAAGGGGCTAGTGCTTCCAGCACGCAGCATGCAGAATGCCTGCCCAAAAGGCGGGAGGCTGTTGGCGGGAGGTGCGTGCTCACCACCGCTCCCGCTGCTCGTAGCACTGCAGCTAGACCAAAGCGCGGCTGCCCACTGCCACCCCCAAGGCAGGCGAAAACCAGCGCCTTGGCAGCGGCACGACTGCCGGCACCTCACTCCACCACCCCGAGCCCAGTCGGGCCTGCCAATGGCACGCTCTCTCCTTTCCCTGCTGCAGCACGCGCGCCTCACACGGCACCAGCACGCGGCAGGAAGTTACAGAGGCTGCAGCTGGAAGCGAGAGAGACCTGGGCGGCGCATCCCTTGCAGGCCACTCTTGCCTTGCCTCGCCTCGCCTTGCCTTGCCTCCTGAAAGGCAGAGCTTGCCTGAGGACACTGTGCACAGGCAAGGCATCAGCCCCTTGGGAGTCATCTCCCAACGGCCGACCCGCCCGTCTCAAAAGAGCCCCTCGCCAGAAGGCCTTTGCTCGCCCAAAGAGCTTCCAGCAAGCAAGCGCCTAGCCTGCAGCAAGCATCTCCCACGGCCTCCTGCTCCCGCAGCAAACACTGCTGCAGAGGAGAGCTCTCCCTTGGGAAAGCACACGAGCAGGCAGGAGGGAAAACGCATGCTTGGGCCGCATCTCGGAGCCAGGAGCAGCACTCGCTGCCTTTTGGTCACCATCCTGCCTGGCGCTCCTGGCAAGAGCTTTGGAAACTGAAGGCCGCAACCGCAGCGCACAGAGACCAGCAGGCTGCCAGCATCCATCCCTGCCTCCCACCGCGAGGGCAGCCTGGGCTCGGCGAGCCAAGGCAGAGCCTCACCTGCCGCGGCTGCCCAGCTCCCCTTCCTGCCGGCGCTGCCCACGCACAGCCCTGCTCTCTCTCGCCGCCTCGTCCCTCTTGGCGCCCAGCACCAAGACACTGGCGCCACCAGCCGTGCCCACCACGCGGCACCCGACCACTGTGACCCGCCGCTCCCCCGCCCCGCGCCTCACAGACGCTTGCCAGACAACACGCCGCTGTGCCGCGGGGACACCCAGGCAACACAACGACCAGGCACGGCAGCAGCCAGGCCACCCCGCAGGGCCCCAGAACAACACAGCCGGCACAACTCTCCAGCCCTTCCAGTCGCTTCTAGACCCGCAAGGCTTTGAACCGGCGCTGCCTCTGAACAGCCTTTCCCAGCCCTGCTCAGGGTCGGCGCCCACCTCCACGAAGCAGAGACAAAGGGCTCCCACGGGGGCTCCTCCGGCCCGCTCCTGCCTCTCTCTTTTGCCTCCGCTCCCCTCAGGGCACTCCCCCAAGGGGCCTGCCTGCTCTGGGGCCCTTTGGGGCTTCAGGGCAGGAGGCCGCATCCCTCGGACACCACTCGCCCTCCCTGGGGCCTTGCTCCAGGGGCTCACAAATGAGCCCACGGGGCCACCCAGCACACCCCCTCACCAGCACACCCAAGGCCAGGGCCCGAGGCTTAGACGAGCCGCCTTCCAAAGAGCACAACGAGCCCAACCGCCCACCGCTCTCCAGGAGTCGCAGTCCACTCTCTCACAAAGGGCGCGGACGTCTCTCGCAAGCACAACCTTGAGCCAAGCCAGCAGCTTCCCGCACTGCCCGTGCCACATGCAACATGCACTGAAGGCTCTGCCTCCACACTCCCACCCTGCAGGGTCCTCGCAGAGTCCCAGAGCACCAGCCACCGTGACCCACCCAAGGAGCGTGGGGCCTGGCAGGTCAAAGCTTTAGTTGTCTTCCGATTTGGTCCACGCGCTTCTGCCCTACACCCGCACTAGGAGGCAGGCAGCAGGAAGGACCGCTTCTCTCGCCTCTCTTACGAAGCAAGGAAGAGCGCTCCACTCATTGCCACCTGGACTTTTCAAGGTTGCACGGAGACTACCACCTCAGGGCCTCAGGGGGCACGAGTTGCAAAAAAAAAAACCCCAAGAACGGTCACAATGCAAGAGCTCGAGCACTCTTCCTCCCTTGCCCCTCCCCACCCCCTTCCCCCCAACAAACAAGGGGAAACTCTAAAAGCGCTCACGTCGCAAAGGCCAAGGGGCTAGTGCTTCCAGCACGCAGCATGCAGAATGCCTGCCCAAAAGGCGGGAGGCTGTTGGCGGGAGGTGCGTGCTCACCACCGCTCCCGCTGCTCGTAGCACTGCAGCTAGACCAAAGCGCGGCTGCCCACTGCCACCCCCAAGGCAGGCGAAAACCAGCGCCTTGGCAGCGGCACGACTGCCGGCACCTCACTCCACCACCCCGAGCCCAGTCGGGCCTGCCAATGGCACGCTCTCTCCTTTCCCTGCTGCAGCACGCGCGCCTCACACGGCACCAGCACGCGGCAGGAAGTTACAGAGGCTGCAGCTGGAAGCGAGAGAGACCTGGGCGGCGCATCCCTTGCAGGCCACTCTTGCCTTGCCTCGCCTCGCCTTGCCTTGCCTCCTGAAAGGCAGAGCTTGCCTGAGGACACTGTGCACAGGCAAGGCATCAGCCCCTTGGGAGTCATCTCCCAACGGCCGACCCGCCCGTCTCAAAAGAGCCCCTCGCCAGAAGGCCTTTGCTCGCCCAAAGAGCTTCCAGCAAGCAAGCGCCTAGCCTGCAGCAAGCATCTCCCACGGCCTCCTGCTCCCGCAGCAAACACTGCTGCAGAGGAGAGCTCTCCCTTGGGAAAGCACACGAGCAGGCAGGAGGGAAAACGCATGCTTGGGCCGCATCTCGGAGCCAGGAGCAACACTCGCTGCCTTTTGGTCACCATCCTGCCTGGCGCTCCTGGCAAGAGCTTTGGAAACTGAAGGCCGCAACCGCAGCGCACAGAGACCAGCAGGCTGCCAGCATCCATCCCTGCCTCCCACCGCGAGGGCAGCCTGGGCTCGGCGAGCCAAGGCAGAGCCTCACCTGCCGCGGCTGCCCAGCTCCCCTTCCTGCCGGCGCTGCCCACGCACAGCCCTGCTCTCTCTCGCCGCCTCGTCCCTCTTGGCGCCCAGCACCAAGACACTGGCGCCACCAGCCGTGCCCACCACGCGGCACCCGACCACTGTGACCCGCCGCTCCCCCGCCCCGCGCCTCACAGACGCTTGCCAGACAACACGCCGCTGTGCCGCGGGGACACCCAGGCGACACGACCAGGCACGGCAGCAGCCAGGCCACCCCGCAGGGCCCCAGAACAACACAGCCGGCACAACTCTCCAGCCCTTCCAGTCGCTTCTAGACCCGCAAGGCTTTGAACCGGCGCTGCCTCTGAACAGCCTTTCCCAGCCCTGCTCAGGGTCGGCGCCCACCTCCACGAAGCAGAGACAAAGGGCTCCCACGGGGGCTCCTCCGGCCCGCTCCTGCCTCTCTCTTTTGCCTCCGCTCCCCTCAGGGCACTCCCCCAAGGGGCCTGCCTGCTCTGGGGCCCTTTGGGGCTTCAGGGCAGGAGGCCGCATCCCTCGGACACCACTCGCCCTCCCTGGGGCCTTGCTCCAGGGGCTCACAAATGAGCCCACGGGGCCACCCAGCACACCCCCTCACCAGCACACCCAAGGCCAGGGCCCGAGGCTTAGACGAGCCGCCTTCCAAAGAGCACAACGAGCCCAACCGCCCACCGCTCTCCAGGAGTCGCAGTCCACTCTCTCACAAAGGGCGCGGACGTCTCTCGCAAGCACAACCTTGAGCCAAGCCAGCAGCTTCCCGCACTGCCCGTGCCACATGCAACATGCACTGAAGGCTCTGCCTCCACACTCCCACCCTGCAGGGTCCTCGCAGAGTCCCAGAGCACCAGCCACCGTGACCCACCCAAGGAGCGTGGGGCCTGGCAGGTCAAAGCTTTAGTTGTCTTCCGATTTGGTCCACGCGCTTCTGCCCTACACCCGCACTAGGAGGCAGGCAGCAGGAAGGACCGCTTCTCTCGCCTCTCTTACGAAGCAAGGAAGAGCGCTCCACTCATTGCCACCTGGACTTTTCAAGGTTGCACGGAGACTACCACCTCAGGGCCTCAGGGGGCACGAGTTGCAAAAAAAAAAACCCCAAGAACGGTCACAATGCAAGAGCTCGAGCACTCTTCCTCCCTTGCCCCTCCCCACCCCCTTCCCCCCAACAAACAAGGGGAAACTCTAAAAGCGCTCACGTCGCTAAGGCCAAGGGGCTAGTGCTTCCAGCACGCAGCATGCAGAATGCCTGCCCAAAAGGCGGGAGGCTGTTGGCGGGAGGTGCGTGCTCACCACCGCTCCCGCTGCTCGTAGCACTGCAGCTAGACCAAAGCGCGGCTGCCCACTGCCACCCCCAAGGCAGGCGAAAACCAGCGCCTTGGCAGCGGCACGACTGCCGGCACCTCACTCCACCACCCCGAGCCCAGTCGGGCCTGCCAATGGCACGCTCTCTCCTTTCCCTGCTGCAGCACGCGCGCCTCACACGGCACCAGCACGCGGCAGGAAGTTACAGAGGCTGCAGCTGGAAGCGAGAGAGACCTGGGCGGCGCATCCCTTGCAGGCCACTCTTGCCTTGCCTCGCCTCGCCTTGCCTTGCCTCCTGAAAGGCAGAGCTTGCCTGAGGACACTGTGCACAGGCAAGGCATCAGCCCCTTGGGAGTCATCTCCCAACGGCCGACCCGCCCGTCTCAAAAGAGCCCCTCGCCAGAAGGCCTTTGCTCGCCCAAAGAGCTTCCAGCAAGCAAGCGCCTAGCCTGCAGCAAGCATCTCCCACGGCCTCCTGCTCCCGCAGCAAACACTGCTGCAGAGGAGAGCTCTCCCTTGGGAAAGCACACGAGCAGGCAGGAGGGAAAACGCATGCTTGGGCCGCATCTCGGAGCCAGGAGCAACACTCGCTGCCTTTTGGTCACCATCCTGCCTGGCGCTCCTGGCAAGAGCTTTGGAAACTGAAGGCCGCAACCGCAGCGCACAGAGACCAGCAGGCTGCCAGCATCCATCCCTGCCTCCCACCGCGAGGGCAGCCTGGGCTCGGCGAGCCAAGGCAGAGCCTCACCTGCCGCGGCTGCCCAGCTCCCCTTCCTGCCGGCGCTGCCCACGCACAGCCCTGCTCTCTCTCGCCGCCTCGTCCCTCTTGGCGCCCAGCACCAAGACACTGGCGCCACCAGCCGTGCCCACCACGCGGCACCCGACCACTGTGACCCGCCGCTCCCCCGCCCCGCGCCTCACAGACGCTTGCCAGACAACACGCCGCTGTGCCGCGGGGACACCCAGGCGACACGACCAGGCACGGCAGCAGCCAGGCCACCCCGCAGGGCCCCAGAACAACACAGCCGGCACAACTCTCCAGCCCTTCCAGTCACTTCTAGACCCGCAAGGCTTTGAACCGGCGCTGCCTCTGAACAGCCTTTCCCAGCCCTGCTCAGGGTCGGCGCCCACCTCCACGAAGCAGAGACAAAGGGCTCCCACGGGGGCTCCTCCGGCCCGCTCCTGCCTCTCTCTTTTGCCTCCGCTCCCCTCAGGGCACTCCCCCAAGGGGCCTGCCTGCTCTGGGGCCCTTTGGGGCTTCAGGGCAGGAGGCCGCATCCCTCGGACACCACTCGCCCTCCCTGGGGCCTTGCTCCAGGGGCTCACAAATGAGCCCACGGGGCCACCCAGCACACCCCCTCACCAGCACACCCAAGGCCAGGGCCCGAGGCTTAGACGAGCCGCCTTCCAAAGAGCACAACGAGCCCAACCGCCCACCGCTCTCCAGGAGTCGCAGTCCACTCTCTCACAAAGGGCGCGGACGTCTCTCGCAAGCACAACCTTGAGCCAAGCCAGCAGCTTCCCGCACTGCCCGTGCCACATGCAACATGCACTGAAGGCTCTGCCTCCACACTCCCACCCTGCAGGGTCCTCGCAGAGTCCCAGAGCACCAGCCACCGTGACCCACCCAAGGAGCGTGGGGCCTGGCAGGTCAAAGCTTTAGTTGTCTTCCGATTTGGTCCACGCGCTTCTGCCCTACACCCGCACTAGGAGGCAGGCAGCAGGAAGGACCGCTTCTCTCGCCTCTCTTACGAAGCAAGGAAGAGCGCTCCACTCATTGCCACCTGGACTTTTCAAGGTTGCACGGAGACTACCACCTCAGGGCCTCAGGGGGCACGAGTTGCAAAAAAAAAACCCCCAAGAACGGTCACAATGCAAGAGCTCGAGCACTCTTCCTCCCTTGCCCCTCCCCACCCCCTTCCCCCCAACAAACAAGGGGAAACTCTAAAAGCGCTCACGTCGCAAAGGCCAAGGGGCTAGTGCTTCCAGCACGCAGCATGCAGAATGCCTGCCCAAAAGGCGGGAGGCTGTTGGCGGGAGGTGCGTGCTCACCACCGCTCCCGCTGCTCGTAGCACTGCAGCTAGACCAAAGCGCGGCTGCCCACTGCCACCCCCAAGGCAGGCGAAAACCAGCGCCTTGGCAGCGGCACGACTGCCGGCACCTCACTCCACCACCCCGAGCCCAGTCGGGCCTGCCAATGGCACGCTCTCTCCTTTCCCTGCTGCAGCACGCGCGCCTCACACGGCACCAGCACGCGGCAGGAAGTTACAGAGGCTGCAGCTGGAAGCGAGAGAGACCTGGGCGGCGCATCCCTTGCAGGCCACTCTTGCCTTGCCTCGCCTCGCCTTGCCTTGCCTCCTGAAAGGCAGAGCTTGCCTGAGGACACTGTGCACAGGCAAGGCATCAGCCCCTTGGGAGTCATCTCCCAACGGCCGACCCGCCCGTCTCAAAAGAGCCCCTCGCCAGAAGGCCTTTGCTCGCCCAAAGAGCTTCCAGCAAGCAAGCGCCTAGCCTGCAGCAAGCATCTCCCACGGCCTCCTGCTCCCGCAGCAAACACTGCTGCAGAGGAGAGCTCTCCCTTGGGAAAGCACACGAGCAGGCAGGAGGGAAAACGCATGCTTGGGCCGCATCTCGGAGCCAGGAGCAACACTCGCTGCCTTTTGGTCACCATCCTGCCTGGCGCTCCTGGCAAGAGCTTTGGAAACTGAAGGCCGCAACCGCAGCGCACAGAGACCAGCAGGCTGCCAGCATCCATCCCTGCCTCCCACCGCGAGGGCAGCCTGGGCTCGGCGAGCCAAGGCAGAGCCTCACCTGCCGCGGCTGCCCAGCTCCCCTTCCTGCCGGCGCTGCCCACGCACAGCCCTGCTCTCTCTCGCCGCCTCGTCCCTCTTGGCGCCCAGCACCAAGACACTGGCGCCACCAGCCGTGCCCACCACGCGGCACCCGACCACTGTGACCCGCCGCTCCCCCGCCCCGCGCCTCACAGACGCTTGCCAGACAACACGCCGCTGTGCCGCGGGGACACCCAGGCGACACGACCAGGCACGGCAGCAGCCAGGCCACCCCGCAGGGCCCCAGAACAACACAGCCGGCACAACTCTCCAGCCCTTCCAGTCACTTCTAGACCCGCAAGGCTTTGAACCGGCGCTGCCTCTGAACAGCCTTTCCCAGCCCTGCTCAGGGTCGGCGCCCACCTCCACGAAGCAGAGACAAAGGGCTCCCACGGGGGCTCCTCCGGCCCGCTCCTGCCTCTCTCTTTTGCCTCCGCTCCCCTCAGGGCACTCCCCCAAGGGGCCTGCCTGCTCTGGGGCCCTTTGGGGCTTCAGGGCAGGAGGCCGCATCCCTCGGACACCACTCGCCCTCCCTGGGGCCTTGCTCCAGGGGCTCACAAATGAGCCCACGGGGCCACCCAGCACACCCCCTCACCAGCACACCCAAGGCCAGGGCCCGAGGCTTAGACGAGCCGCCTTCCAAAGAGCACAACGAGCCCAACCGCCCACCGCTCTCCAGGAGTCGCAGTCCACTCTCTCACAAAGGGCGCGGACGTCTCTCGCAAGCACAACCTTGAGCCAAGCCAGCAGCTTCCCGCACTGCCCGTGCCACATGCAACATGCACTGAAGGCTCTGCCTCCACACTCCCACCCTGCAGGGTCCTCGCAGAGTCCCAGAGCACCAGCCACCGTGACCCACCCAAGGAGCGTGGGGCCTGGCAGGTCAAAGCTTTAGTTGTCTTCCGATTTGGTCCACGCGCTTCTGCCCTACACCCGCACTAGGAGGCAGGCAGCAGGAAGGACCGCTTCTCTCGCCTCTCTTACGAAGCAAGGAAGAGCGCTCCACTCATTGCCACCTGGACTTTTCAAGGTTGCACGGAGACTACCACCTCAGGGCCTCAGGGGGCACGAGTTGCAAAAAAAAAAACCCCAAGAACGGTCACAATGCAAGAGCTCGAGCACTCTTCCTCCCTTGCCCCTCCCCACCCCCTTCCCCCCAACAAACAAGGGGAAACTCTAAAAGCGCTCACGTCGCAAAGGCCAAGGGGCTAGTGCTTCCAGCACGCAGCATGCAGAATGCCTGCCCAAAAGGCGGGAGGCTGTTGGCGGGAGGTGCGTGCTCACCACCGCTCCCGCTGCTCGTAGCACTGCAGCTAGACCAAAGCGCGGCTGCCCACTGCCACCCCCAAGGCAGGCGAAAACCAGCGCCTTGGCAGCGGCACGACTGCCGGCACCTCACTCCACCACCCCGAGCCCAGTCGGGCCTGCCAATGGCACGCTCTCTCCTTTCCCTGCTGCAGCACGCGCGCCTCACACGGCACCAGCACGCGGCAGGAAGTTACAGAGGCTGCAGCTGGAAGCGAGAGAGACCTGGGCGGCGCATCCCTTGCAGGCCACTCTTGCCTTGCCTCGCCTCGCCTTGCCTTGCCTCCTGAAAGGCAGAGCTTGCCTGAGGACACTGTGCACAGGCAAGGCATCAGCCCCTTGGGAGTCATCTCCCAACGGCCGACCCGCCCGTCTCAAAAGAGCCCCTCGCCAGAAGGCCTTTGCTCGCCCAAAGAGCTTCCAGCAAGCAAGCGCCTAGCCTGCAGCAAGCATCTCCCACGGCCTCCTGCTCCCGCAGCAAACACTGCTGCAGAGGAGAGCTCTCCCTTGGGAAAGCACACGAGCAGGCAGGAGGGAAAACGCATGCTTGGGCCGCATCTCGGAGCCAGGAGCAACACTCGCTGCCTTTTGGTCACCATCCTGCCTGGCGCTCCTGGCAAGAGCTTTGGAAACTGAAGGCCGCAACCGCAGCGCACAGAGACCAGCAGGCTGCCAGCATCCATCCCTGCCTCCCACCGCGAGGGCAGCCTGGGCTCGGCGAGCCAAGGCAGAGCCTCACCTGCCGCGGCTGCCCAGCTCCCCTTCCTGCCGGCGCTGCCCACGCACAGCCCTGCTCTCTCTCGCCGCCTCGTCCCTCTTGGCGCCCAGCACCAAGACACTGGCGCCACCAGCCGTGCCCACCACGCGGCACCCGACCACTGTGACCCGCCGCTCCCCCGCCCCGCGCCTCACAGACGCTTGCCAGACAACACGCCGCTGTGCCGCGGGGACACCCAGGCGACACGACCAGGCACGGCAGCAGCCAGGCCACCCCGCAGGGCCCCAGAACAACACAGCCGGCACAACTCTCCAGCCCTTCCAGTCGCTTCTAGACCCGCAAGGCTTTGAACCGGCGCTGCCTCTGAACAGCCTTTCCCAGCCCTGCTCAGGGTCGGCGCCCACCTCCACGAAGCAGAGACAAAGGGCTCCCACGGGGGCTCCTCCGGCCCGCTCCTGCCTCTCTCTTTTGCCTCCGCTCCCCTCAGGGCACTCCCCCAAGGGGCCTGCCTGCTCTGGGGCCCTTTGGGGCTTCAGGGCAGGAGGCCGCATCCCTCGGACACCACTCGCCCTCCCTGGGGCCTTGCTCCAGGGGCTCACAAATGAGCCCACGGGGCCACCCAGCACACCCCCTCACCAGCACACCCAAGGCCAGGGCCCGAGGCTTAGACGAGCCGCCTTCCAAAGAGCACAACGAGCCCAACCGCCCACCGCTCTCCAGGAGTCGCAGTCCACTCTCTCACAAAGGGCGCGGACGTCTCTCGCAAGCACAACCTTGAGCCAAGCCAGCAGCTTCCCGCACTGCCCGTGCCACATGCAACATGCACTGAAGGCTCTGCCTCCACACTCCCACCCTGCAGGGTCCTCGCAGAGTCCCAGAGCACCAGCCACCGTGACCCACCCAAGGAGCGTGGGGCCTGGCAGGTCAAAGCTTTAGTTGTCTTCCGATTTGGTCCACGCGCTTCTGCCCTACACCCGCACTAGGAGGCAGGCAGCAGGAAGGACCGCTTCTCTCGCCTCTCTTACGAAGCAAGGAAGAGCGCTCCACTCATTGCCACCTGGACTTTTCAAGGTTGCACGGAGACTACCACCTCAGGGCCTCAGGGGGCACGAGTTGCAAAAAAAAAAACCCCAAGAACGGTCACAATGCAAGAGCTCGAGCACTCTTCCTCCCTTGCCCCTCCCCACCCCCTTCCCCCCAACAAACAAGGGGAAACTCTAAAAGCGCTCACGTCGCAAAGGCCAAGGGGCTAGTGCTTCCAGCACGCAGCATGCAGAATGCCTGCCCAAAAGGCGGGAGGCTGTTGGCGGGAGGTGCGTGCTCACCACCGCTCCCGCTGCTCGTAGCACTGCAGCTAGACCAAAGCGCGGCTGCCCACTGCCACCCCCAAGGCAGGCGAAAACCAGCGCCTTGGCAGCGGCACGACTGCCGGCACCTCACTCCACCACCCCGAGCCCAGTCGGGCCTGCCAATGGCACGCTCTCTCCTTTCCCTGCTGCAGCACGCGCGCCTCACACGGCACCAGCACGCGGCAGGAAGTTACAGAGGCTGCAGCTGGAAGCGAGAGAGACCTGGGCGGCGCATCCCTTGCAGGCCACTCTTGCCTTGCCTCGCCTCGCCTTGCCTTGCCTCCTGAAAGGCAGAGCTTGCCTGAGGACACTGTGCACAGGCAAGGCATCAGCCCCTTGGGAGTCATCTCCCAACGGCCGACCCGCCCGTCTCAAAAGAGCCCCTCGCCAGAAGGCCTTTGCTCGCCCAAAGAGCTTCCAGCAAGCAAGCGCCTAGCCTGCAGCAAGCATCTCCCACGGCCTCCTGCTCCCGCAGCAAACACTGCTGCAGAGGAGAGCTCTCCCTTGGGAAAGCACACGAGCAGGCAGGAGGGAAAACGCATGCTTGGGCCGCATCTCGGAGCCAGGAGCAACACTCGCTGCCTTTTGGTCACCATCCTGCCTGGCGCTCCTGGCAAGAGCTTTGGAAACTGAAGGCCGCAACCGCAGCGCACAGAGACCAGCAGGCTGCCAGCATCCATCCCTGCCTCCCACCGCGAGGGCAGCCTGGGCTCGGCGAGCCAAGGCAGAGCCTCACCTGCCGCGGCTGCCCAGCTCCCCTTCCTGCCGGCGCTGCCCACGCACAGCCCTGCTCTCTCTCGCCGCCTCGTCCCTCTTGGCGCCCAGCACCAAGACACTGGCGCCACCAGCCGTGCCCACCACGCGGCACCCGACCACTGTGACCCGCCGCTCCCCCGCCCCGCGCCTCACAGACGCTTGCCAGACAACACGCCGCTGTGCCGCGGGGACACCCAGGCGACACGACCAGGCACGGCAGCAGCCAGGCCACCCCGCAGGGCCCCAGAACAACACAGCCGGCACAACTCTCCAGCCCTTCCAGTCGCTTCTAGACCCGCAAGGCTTTGAACCGGCGCTGCCTCTGAACAGCCTTTCCCAGCCCTGCTCAGGGTCGGCGCCCACCTCCACGAAGCAGAGACAAAGGGCTCCCACGGGGGCTCCTCCGGCCCGCTCCTGCCTCTCTCTTTTGCCTCCGCTCCCCTCAGGGCACTCCCCCAAGGGGCCTGCCTGCTCTGGGGCCCTTTGGGGCTTCAGGGCAGGAGGCCGCATCCCTCGGACACCACTCGCCCTCCCTGGGGCCTTGCTCCAGGGGCTCACAAATGAGCCCACGGGGCCACCCAGCACACCCCCTCACCAGCACACCCAAGGCCAGGGCCCGAGGCTTAGACGAGCCGCCTTCCAAAGAGCACAACGAGCCCAACCGCCCACCGCTCTCCAGGAGTCGCGGTCCACTCTCTCACAAAGGGCGCGGACGTCTCTCGCAAGCACAACCTTGAGCCAAGCCAGCAGCTTCCCGCACTGCCCGTGCCACATGCAACATGCACTGAAGGCTCTGCCTCCACACTCCCACCCTGCAGGGTCCTCGCAGAGTCCCAGAGCACCAGCCACCGTGACCCACCCAAGGAGCGTGGGGCCTGGCAGGTCAAAGCTTTAGTTGTCTTCCGATTTGGTCCACGCGCTTCTGCCCTACACCCGCACTAGGAGGCAGGCAGCAGGAAGGACCGCTTCTCTCGCCTCTCTTACGAAGCAAGGAAGAGCGCTCCACTCATTGCCACCTGGACTTTTCAAGGTTGCACGGAGACTACCACCTCAGGGCCTCAGGGGGCACGAGTTGCAAAAAAAAAACCCCCAAGAACGGTCACAATGCAAGAGCTCGAGCACTCTTCCTCCCTTGCCCCTCCCCACCCCCTTCCCCCCAACAAACAAGGGGAAACTCTAAAAGCGCTCACGTCGCAAAGGCCAAGGGGCTAGTGCTTCCAGCACGCAGCATGCAGAATGCCTGCCCAAAAGGCGGGAGGCTGTTGGCGGGTGGTGCGTGCTCACCACCGCTCCCGCTGCTCGTAGCACTGCAGCTAGACCAAAGCGCGGCTGCCCACTGCCACCCCCAAGGCAGGCGAAAACCAGCGCCTTGGCAGCGGCACGACTGCCGGCACCTCACTCCACCACCCCGAGCCCAGTCAGGCCTGCCAATGGCACGCTCTCTCCTTTCCCTGCTGCAGCACGCGCGCCTCACACGGCACCAGCACGCGGCAGGAAGTTACAGAGGCTGCAGCTGGAAGCGAGAGAGACCTGGGCGGCGCATCCCTTGCAGGCCACTCTTGCCTTGCCTCGCCTCGCCTTGCCTTGCCTCCTGAAAGGCAGAGCTTGCCTGAGGACACTGTGCACAGGCAAGGCATCAGCCCCTTGGGAGTCATCTCCCAACGGCCGACCCGCCCGTCTCAAAAGAGCCCTTCGCCAGAAGGCCTTTGCTCGCCCAAAGAGCTTCCAGCAAGCAAGCGCCTAGCCTGCAGCAAGCATCTCCCACGGCCTCCTGCTCCCGCAGCAAACACTGCTGCAGAGGAGAGCTCTCCCTTGGGAAAGCACACGAGCAGGCAGGAGGGAAAACGCATGCTTGGGCCGCATCTCGGAGCCAGGAGCAACACTCGCTGCCTTTTGGTCACCATCCTGCCTGGCGCTCCTGGCAAGAGCTTTGGAAACTGAAGGCCGCAACCGCAGCGCACAGAGACCAGCAGGCTGCCAGCATCCATCCCTGCCTCCCACCGCGAGGGCAGCCTGGGCTCGGCGAGCCAAGGCAGAGCCTCACCTGCCGCGGCTGCCCAGCTCCCCTTCCTGCCGGCGCTGCCCACGCACAGCCCTGCTCTCTCTCGCCGCCTCGTCCCTCTTGGCGCCCAGCACCAAGACACTGGCGCCACCAGCCGTGCCCACCACGCGGCACCCGACCACTGTGACCCGCCGCTCCCCCGCCCCGCGCCTCACAGACGCTTGCCAGACAACACGCCGCTGTGCCGCGGGGACACCCAGGCGACACGACCAGGCACGGCAGCAGCCAGGCCACCCCGCAGGGCCCCAGAACAACACAGCCGGCACAACTCTCCAGCCCTTCCAGTCGCTTCTAGACCCGCAAGGCTTTGAACCGGCGCTGCCTCTGAACAGCCTTTCCCAGCCCTGCTCAGGGTCGGCGCCCACCTCCACGAAGCAGAGACAAAGGGCTCCCACGGGGGCTCCTCTGGCCCGCTCCTGCCTCTCTCTTTTGCCTCCGCTCCCCTCAGGGCACTCCCCCAAGGGGCCTGCCTGCTCTGGGGCCCTTTGGGGCTTCAGGGCAGGAGGCCGCATCCCTCGGACACCACTCGCCCTCTCTGGGGCCTTGCTCCAGGGGCTCACAAATGAGCCCACGGGGCCACCCAGCACACCCCCTCACCAGCACACCCAAGGCCAGGGCCCGAGGCTTAGACGAGCCGCCTTCCAAAGAGCACAACGAGCCCAACCGCCCACCGCTCTCCAGGAGTCGCAGTCCACTCTCTCACAAAGGGCGCGGACGTCTCTCGCAAGCACAACCTTGAGCCAAGCCAGCAGCTTCCCGCACTGCCCGTGCCACATGCAACATGCACTGAAGGCTCTGCCTCCACACTCCCACCCTGCAGGGTCCTCGCAGAGTCCCAGAGCACCAGCCACCGTGACCCACCCAAGGAGCATGGGGCCTGGCAGGTCAAAGCTTTAGTTGTCTTCCGATTTGGTCCACGCGCTTCTGCCCTACACCCGCACTAGGAGGCAGGCAGCAGGAAGGACCGCTTCTCTCGCCTCTCTTACGAAGCAAGGAAGAGCGCTCCACTCATTGCCACCTGGACTTTTCAAGGTTGCACGGAGACTACCACCTCAGGGCCTCAGGGGGCACGAGTTGCAAAAAAAAAAACCCCAAGAACGGTCACAATGCAAGAGCTCGAGCACTCTTCCTCCCTTGCCCCTCCCCACCCCCTTCCCCCCAACAAACAAGGGGAAACTCTAAAAGCGCTCACGTCGCTAAGGCCAAGGGGCTAGTGCTTCCAGCACGCAGCATGCAGAATGCCTGCCCAAAAGGCGGGAGGCTGTTGGCGGGAGGTGCGTGCTCACCACCGCTCCCGCTGCTCGTAGCACTGCAGCTAGACCAAAGCGCGGCTGCCCACTGCCACCCCCAAGGCAGGCGAAAACCAGCGCCTTGGCAGCGGCACGACTGCCGGCACCTCACTCCACCACCCCGAGCCCAGTCGGGCCTGCCAATGGCACGCTCTCTCCTTTCCCTGCTGCAGCACGCGCGCCTCACACGGCACCAGCACGCGGCAGGAAGTTACAGAGGCTGCAGCTGGAAGCGAGAGAGACCTGGGCGGCGCATCCCTTGACCTCTTAGCGCGTTAGCAGCCCTCAGTGGACTCCTGTAAACTCTTCTAAATCTGGCTTACTTTTAGCTCAGCCTACCCTCCAGGAGTCAGTAGCGTCTTTTTCGTTGCAGGAATCTTCACACCCTGCGGATGGGCCTAGCACATGGCCATGGTGTCTATTTCATACATGTGTTAGAGTTATGCAGCTTTTTCGTGTACACATACCTATAGAAATTCTATCCTGGCGGGTTTTAGCAGTAGTTCTGTCATGGTTCTGAGTCTTAATCTGATTGGAGCATTGGGGTGGTCATGAACCCAGAGCAGTCTAAGGTCATCTTTGGTGGTGAAAGTGGCTCAAAATCATAGGCATCAAGTGAATGGTTGTTACCTGATACATCTCTGCAAAGGACAGCCAGTATTGTGATACTATCAGGGAGGATACTGGATGCACCAAGGGTGTCAAGGTGAAAGGAAAGAATCTAATTTTTGTCTTAGGTTTTGGGGGTTTTTTTTGGTTTTTTTAAGGGCCTTATCATGGGAAAAAAGATCTAGACTTATGAACTTCTGTTTCTCTAGTTCATATTAAGCATGTGATCCTTGTGGTATGCACAACAACTGGAGAGAGGCAAATCTTGGGACTTTGTGCCAATCTGAAGCCATTCGCGAACTATGGGTGGGTAGGGGAGATGGCTGAAGACTGGAGAGTGCACAGAAGCTTTGACACACGCTCAGTCGTGTTTATACCAAGGACTCTGCAAGCTAGAAGGGAGTTTAGGGTGGTCAGTCACCCTGCAGGCAGTTGTGCCCTGGTGTATCGGCCACACAAATGCCCAGCATGGGGACACAAATGGTAATCAGGTCCCGAAGGTTAATCTGGGCAGAGCCACAGCTCCAGAGAGACCTGTTATGAATACATTCCTCCCATCTCCTGCATTTGGCTAGTTTTCAGCACACCAAATTGTTTCAGAGATAATGAGCTTCTTGCACTCCTACATAAGTTGAAGCTGCCTCATCTACCATAGCTGCTGAAAAGGTCTTGCTCTCCGTTTATTCCTCACCAAAGTTTTGATTTCAGTTCCACTGGATCCCAAATCCACAGCAGAATAATTGTGAACCCGGAGGTCTTCAAATTTCTTTTTGCTGGATTCAGCTCTTTAGCAACCAAGAGAAGATTGGAAGCCATTTCCAAAGCAGTCAGGCCTGAACTGGTTCTTGGTCTTAGGGATGCTTTTCCTTCCTCTTTGTTTCCCATCTGAAAACCCTTCTGCCAGGCTTGGTGTCACCAAGAGCCCACAGATGACTCCACTGAGCCCATCAGAGGAGGCCATAGCAGAGGTGTGAGTGTGGTGAGATGAGTGAGCACTAGGCAAATGACAGAAGAACAAGAACCTGGTGTGAGCAGAGCCCAGGGACAACCATGGAGGACTATCTTGAGGTCTCAGCTGTGATTGCAGCTCCTTAAGAGGAGAAACGTGAAGTGCCTGTGGGCATGCTCAAACTGGAGAGGCCAAATAACATGGATCAAGTCCAAAGTCACTCATTCATTCTCCTGGCAGAGCGCTATGGGATTGAAACCCTGCACGGCAGCCTTCCCTGTCAGCAGCCAGGGAAGAGGCATTCTGGCCCTGGATGCTGCAGCATGGATCAGACTCAGAAGCAAGATCAGATCTCTCCTCTGGCATGTCTCGTCACTAAACCACAGATGTGCATAGCAGGCTATTTCCACAAGCCGAGAGGCCCCATTACTGCTCTCAGTTGCTAAGGAGGGAACAATTCTGTGTGCAGCAGTTGTTTTTCTGAGTACCAACAAAGCAGGCAATACTATTTCCATGGTTTTGGTTTTGCCTTATCCTTAGTTGGGGGCCAACATAGGTTTGATTCTGTCCCACTACGGTGGAAGCAGCTCAGAGGAAGAATGCTGCAATGAGATAGCAGCTGCTCACAGGCTGGGAACACCATTGGGAAGAGGGCACTCAGTGGTTTATTACTCATTCCAGGAGACCAGGCTTTTCCCACAAAACCCTGCGGCAATACAGATAGCATCTCTGGTCCTTTAATATTGCTTCATCTTCCATGGTAGTGGACCAGATCCCTGGTCCCTCCTAGAAGGGAACAAATCCTTGCTGAAATCAGTGCTGAGTGAACCACAGGAGGATTTCAAGATTAAACTTGTAAATGTAGAGATTTACCTAGTTTTGCTGTTAGACACTGCAGAACCGTATTTAGCCTGTGGCCCCCACAGCACCTCCCCTACATGCGCATGCACACACACGCGCACACGCACACACATGCGTGCACACACACACACACACACACACACAAAGCCTGGACCCATTTTGGCTGGGCTGCTGTTCCCATGCTGTGTTCATGCATTTGATGTCTCCTCCAGACCTGTAGCACTTCACTCTCAGTCTGGTTGGATTTCCCCTCTCCCAGCCGCCAAACTCATTTCACGCTCAGTGCTTTCAAAACCATGAAGCCCAAACCCAGTAATGCTACTAGCATATTGCAACTTCATCACCAGAATCAGGAGTGAAAATACAGTCCAGAAACCCAGGACAGAGTCCCTGATGACCTCCCTTGAATCATTCTTGCAGCCTTGAATCAGTCCAGGGGGCTGAATTTCGATGAACATGTTAAGCTGCCATAATCCAGCAGTGCCACCTGGAGACATAGCCTGGCCCTCTCATCCTCAGGTGCTCATCCTCAGCTCTTCACACCCCTCTCTGTGCTGGCACAAATGTCTGTGCAGTCCTGCCCCAGGGCAGACTGAAAAACGATATGGCCAAAATAAAAGAGGGTTATTTTTAACGTGGACCATTGCCAGAGCCCATTCACCACTTGGGTAGATGAACACTTGTGCTCATGAAAGGGAGATTGTCCAAGAGGTGGGAAAGTGTGTGGGGGAGAGGAGGGGAGCAGAGCTGCCCAAATTGATCCAATATCACTCTGATGATAGGCTAGTAATTCTTCTCTTTTTGGCCTCTGGATGGGTTTGACCCTCTCAGCCTCATCCTCCTCTTCTTTCCAGCATCTTCACAAGCTCTCCCAGGACCCTCCTCCACCTTGGACACATCCTATGCATCAATATGTTCTTTAATCCCACCTCTCCTGTTCTGGCCTGTGTTCTCATCTCCCCCTTCATTAAATGTCTGTTTTTTTAATGAAGACGAAAACTGAAAAAAAGAAACTACCAAACTCTTCCACATTCCCTGCAGCCTCCTTTATTTGTTGTTCTTCCCTGCTAAGCAGCAAAATAAAGCTCTTCATCTTCTTCTGTGCAGGTGCTCTTAGTTCTGCTTATTGTGTATTCTGCACGCAGCAGGCTCACCTTTTCCGATTACAGCCCCATTCACTTGTGGTGACCCTTCAAGTTCAGCCTTGCTCATGTGCTCTTCTATCTTCGATGCCCTGATGTGCAAGGGCTTGTGCATCCCTCCACATCTCTTCTGACATGTCCAGTACCTCCTCTGTGCTGGGATCTTTGCCCATGGACCCTAGATAGAGACCTGCTCAGGAGCTGCCTGCTTTCAAGCCCTGCTTGGCCTCACAGGTCCCCTGCCAGGAAGGCCCCTGTGATCTGATGCCTGTTTTTGTTTGTTTATTTATTTTTCAGTGATGTCCTTATCCCATAGCTCTTGCTATTACTTTTTGAATGCTCATGCTTTCCCCAAAATTTCCATCTGTACATTTTCACTGTGATCAGGGGAATTCTTATTTGACACTGAAAATGATGAGTGATGAGTCCTGATCTAAATATGGCACTTTTTGCTTCTCCTCCAAAACAAGTCCAGTCCACACACTTTCACTCTCCATAGGATACAGCACATCTTTTACAGAAGACACAGAAAGCCTCGTCTAGTTCCTCACTACACATCCAAAAAATGAGGAGCTGATGCCCTCCCCAGGCTCTCAGAAAAATAGCAGAGGGCTTAAAAGGGTAAGCAAGGAAAAGATCCGCAGCCAGGGAGAGCACCTAGCCACTGTGGGCATGTGGGGATCAGGAAACCCTGTAGGTCATTGTTGAGCCCCCAGGAAGGCGCCTCTGGTGCTGCTGGGACAGAGCCACATGCAGGTCCCCCAAGGAAAGAACCCTCTTCTCAGAGGTGGAAGACCATGTGGCATGTGTGCACACACTGTGCATGATGCATGCATGCAATCTTACACACACGTGTATGGGGATGCAGGTGTTTCCTCTCAGTGCTTGTTTCCTGCAATTCATTCTTTTCCCTCATGCAGTCCTGAGTCTCAGGCAACCTCCAGCATCTTCTCCATACTCTGCAGTGCTGCTGATGCCTTGAGAAAGCATTACCAGGGCAATTCTGGTCTTCAGGGACATACAGTTCCTCTTGCCCAGGCAGGTCCAGGCTTATACCCTCCCTGCAGACACCAGTGTGTCACTGTGAGCGCCCACATCCCTCCGGAGGTTTGTGATATGGTACAGATCCTCCAAGGACAGGTCTCAAGTTCAGGATGCCAAGCTACAGGGTGAGGCTTGGCATGCAGAACTTTGTCCTACCCTGAAGATGGGGAGGGAAGGTAGGCTGATGCATTATGATCTGTGGGGAATTGGGGTATGCAGCTGGCCAACCTAAGCCAAAAGATGGATTTTACATACAGATTTGGCCTCAAAGAGTGCTCAGCATTGGAGAGTCACCAGGCAAGGAAGAATATGTCCCACATCAGACGACCTAGAGATCTTCAGCTGATGTGAACTGGGCTACGAGCACAGTAGCGGGAGCTGAGCTGAGTCCCAGACTTTGCTGTTTGCATTCTCCTTTGTGCTCCCTTGCCAAGCTCTGACAGCCACAGCTCTACTGTGCTAATGGTGCAGATGATGGGTTCCCTGCAGCTGTGCTGTTTCTAGCTCCTTGGCTCAGGGGATGACTCTGAATGAGCCCTAAAGGGAGTAGCCTGGTTTCTGCTCCTATTTGGTCTTCTGGGTTGGAGTTGATCCAGCCATGCCCACCCTCCAGGCACTGCGGCATGCTGTAGCACACTTAATCCAGCCTGACTCCCTGGCCACGAGGCTGGGTACAGGGAAGAACAAGGGTGGCAGGGCTGTGGAGGGCCGTTTAGGGTCCTTTCTAGTGCAAGGAAGGTGCAGAAAGGCCAGCCTGGAACACCTCTCCATGCAGGGCATGCTTGCCTCAGGATGCTGCAGGTGCTCAGCATTTACAGATTCAGAAAATGATTAGACAAATTCATGAAGAATAAACCAAGCTAGAGCTTCCAAGCACTAAGATTCTACTGCCAGCTCAAGAAGTCTGTGAACTGGAAATGGCTGGTGGCATATTCTGGGAAGTACCCTGAAATGCCCAGTCAGTTCATGTACTCTTCCCTGGGCTATTGAACCTGTCAGAAATGGGGTGCAAGACCAGATGGTTCTTCAGTCTGACCCAGAGCAGCTATTCCTACATACATACCAGCCGACACAGACATCCTTGCCCCACTGAGGCACAGGCCATCTGCTTTCAGCATCTGAACTTGATCTAACCCACAGACCCCTCTTCCCTATAACAGCATTTTCAATGTAACACAGAAGGGGGTCTAAAAATTGGGTACTGGTGAACCTGGGAAGTTTTCCATAGGACAGACCAGGGGCCACTGGGCATAGGGATTTCCCATCTTCCTTGGATGGAATCAAGAGGACCAGGGGAAGAGCAGTACATTGGTCTGATGCAGGCTTGTAGGTCTTCCTGCCCACCTATCCTTTTCTTCCTCTTCTCCCCTTCCTCTGAAATCCTCAAATCTTTCACTCCTCCCCCAGAAACCTTGGCAGTTAGGTGATCAGGCTGCCCCTGGGATTTTGGAAGTCCTATGGAGGTGCTGGGCCCCCCTCCTATAAAAAGGGGTGTGGTCCACAGGTACTCAGTGCTTCTTCCCTCTCCTGGGATCACTGGGGACTTCGGTCTTGGTCAGTGATACCTGAGCCCATATCAGCAGGCCATTTCTCCATCCCCTCCCCATTTTACCCTCCTTTTCCTCCAGGCATCCGAAACAACACCTCTGAGCACAGCTACAACCATAACTCTGGGGAAATTAAGGGGGTAAAGGAGGGAGAGGAGGAGACTATGGAGCTAGGACCACAGTACATGGTCTGCAGGGAAAGCAGATCTGGAAAGGGATGGAAACATCTCTTCTTTGAAAAGCTCATCCACTGACATAAGTGCACTCCTGTAATTTCTTATCTTTGGACAGCACAGTGCTACTAAAATATCTAAAACAGGAATTAAAAGTTTTTTTTTCCTTTTTTTTTCTTTCATTCGGTCTTGCTAGAGCACTGTTTTCCAGTTTGAAGGGCCACCTCCTCTGCTGGTGTAAATCACTTCAGCACTTGGATTCACTCACCCTGCACTGATATGCAGAAGTGGAGGAGCTGATTTTGCTGTCTCCAGTGGAATAGATGCCCAGCGGGTGTAAATCAACACAGCGTCTGGCCTGTCTGTTCCTCATGCCTTTCCTCTGCTGAAGACATGAACCCAGGAGGGCAGGGCTGAAATTCATACCAGCCAGATACAGCCAATAACTCCCACGGCAACATACTTTCATCAGCTATTAAGGACTCCACTGGAGCATTTAAAAGGGGGAGGACCTCCAGGGTGATGGTGGCATGGGGTTTTCCTCCTGTTTAAAGATATGCACACTGGTCCTTTTTGGAAAGCAAGCATGCAGCCAGAAGTCTATTAAGGCAGTTTTATGGGAGCTCACACAGAGAGCTCAGATTAATTAGTTGGCAGTATTGTTAATGGTCTCCACTGCAATGAGATGTGCTGGGAAATGCACAGCTCTGAGGTCTTTGGGGGAGCAGATGTGTTGGCAGGGCACGGTCTCTCCCTTGACAGGCTGTTACTCCTTGATTTGAATGTTGTTTGCATAGGCCCCACTGTTCTCTTCACCTGGAGAGCTGCAGCTGTTGGACAGGACTTTCCCACTTGTTTCTTCTCCATCCCACTCATCTTTTGAGATCTTGAAGTAACCAAGTCCAGTCCTCAAGTGGACTAGGAGGACCTTCCCTGCTCACTGGCCCTGTGGTGCCATCAGCAAGGCCAAGAATTTCCAGGATGGTCCAAATGGATTAGGACTTAGCTAGGGACAAAGTAAAAGTGGGGGGAATGTCCATCCTACCTTGGCTCAGCCATGCTTGTGCTGGACTGCGGGCTTATGACACTGGGATGTTGCCCCAGAGAGCCCACTGACCACAAAAAGTAGTCACTCCTGAAAAAGGTCAGATGCTGGGGACAGTGTCTCCAAACTGGTGGGTCTCATTGAAAAGGCGAGATGGCACATTTAGGAGGCCTTTCTCATTCTGGGTTGGCGACAGTGCAGATAGTTATGTCCTTTCTCTAATTCCCCAGTGCAGCTCAGCCATTAGGGCTGGGGGCGATGGGTCCCACTGCCCACATATATGAATATGGATGGAGGATGCCTGAACCAACTACTGGGCCTGGGTTGCAGGGACAGAATGGCAGAGCACAAGAGCCATGCACCCATCACCAGCCGTGTTCCCTGATTCATCCTGGCTGAGCATCCGTGGGGCAGAGAAACAAACTGCAGCAAATCTTTTGTGAATAATCCCCCTACCCATCATCTCAGGACCTTGGCTGAGTTTGTGGAGCTTGTCTGCTCTTTATGTGCCTCAGACCCTTCTTGGCTACGACAGCCTTGGGAGCTGGGTCCCGTGGAGCTGCCAGCACCTTTTTGAGCAGGCAGCCAGAGCTGCGAGAACATCAGAGCCTCTGCTGTTGGCCACCTCCACATTTCTGATCCTTGTATGTGTAAATAAACCAGAGGCCATGCACAAAGCCACAAACCCTGGCCCTCAGCCACAGGCTCCATAAGTCTCCTTGGCTCTTCTTCCTCCTCAGTCCTTCTCTATTGGGAGAGCGGACGTGTCTGTGAGATGCGAGCACTTGAAATCTGCCCAAAAAGAAAACATTTCCCATGTCAGGGAGCCAAAAGAGATGAAATGATCAGGGCTGTCCTGCAATGAGCCAGCTCCGAGCACTTGACCTGAGCCTGACAGACAAGGGCAAGGTCAGGGAGAAACCTAGTCCAGCCAGCCCGTCAGAGGGGATGTGCATGCAAGTGGGCTGGGGGAGGCCAGGAGGAGGAACCTGTGCTCGTGTCCAGTGTCCATTCTCCCCAGGCAGTTCCTCTTCATCACAGCCACTCTGAGCCAGAGCTAGTCTGGTCCGAGCTGACCCAGGGACAGCAGGGTTGAGGGTGTCTGTCTCCCCCATCCCCTGAAAAGCAAGAGCTGAGGTGGTAAATTGACCTCTGCCTTTTAGAGAGAAGCATGGTGCTGAGGAAGGACAAACAGGTCAAATAGCACCAAGAGTCCCACAGGGCCTGCTGTCCTGTATAACACAATGGAGTGCGGTATGGGGAGAGTGAGGGCCAGGGTAGAAATGTGGGATGCACGCTTCTTAGGCTTCCCCAGGGCTGCCACCATCTCCTTGGGGAGGGGGGTGGTGTTCCCCCACCATCAGGTGAGCAGCAGAAGAGGGTGTGCCTGCAGTCCCCCAAACTCTTGCTATGGCCCCTGCATGGTGGTATCTGAAAGCTGCCAAGAGATGGGGGCTAGATGCGGCCCGGGTGTCACTTTATGGGATGCTTTGCTGTGGGACCTGCAAATCCACCCTTGCGACCCTCCTCCTGTGAGGGGCGATCAGAAGGCCTGCCAGGCATCTAGGGTGGTGTCTGGGCCTGCTCAGGGAAGCCTGGGTGAGCGCAAGGAGGTGCCGTCCCTGGATTTCCACAGAGTTCATCTTGTCCCCTGAATCACAGCGAGGAAATTCAAACTATGCAAGGGGCATAAAAGTTCAGAACAAGCCCAAGTCCCCAGCCGGCTGTAAAAGTCTGGCCAAGATGAAGCAAAGCAAAAACTAATCACTCAGGCGAGTAACAGACCCTGAAGAGCACAGCATCTCCTGGAGACAATGTCAGCTCACATCTGCCACTGAGATGAGTTGCAGTATGGGAGCCCCAGATGAGTTTCTGTAGGTCCCTGCATGGGAACTTCAGCTTCTAGGGCAGTGCAGGTGTCCAAGATCTCTGCGCACCCCACAGCACCAGCTGGTTAAGATTAGGCTAAGGCTAGAGTAAGGGTAGGGGTCTGACCCTTTTCCACTGAGTTCCACTGAGCTCTGGAAAAGTCAGAGACAGAGATGCAGTCTGCATTTTCTCTTCCAAGAGAGGCAATGGGCAGAAACTTAACCACAGGAAGTTCCATCTGAACCTGGGGAAAAACTTCTTCACTGTGAGGGTGACAGAGCATTGGAACAGCTTGCCCAGAGAGGTAGTGGAGTCTCCTTCCCTGGAGATATTCAAAACCCGCCTGGACGCGATCCTGGGCAATATGCTCTAGGTGACCCTGCTTGAGCAGGGAGGTTGGACTAGATGATCTCCAGAGGTCCCTTCCAACCTAAACGATTCTGTGATTCTGTGATTCTGTGATTCTGTGATTCCAGCATTTGGTAAGAGTGGGATGTTTACGGGGCCCTGGGCTGTACATTATCTTAGCTTCCAGTCCTCAGGGTTGCTTGAAGGGATTACAGGGGATACGTCCCCAGGATATAGAGATAGAGGTTGCCCAGGGAAAGAAACCAGGAGAATACAAGCAGGTGGACTGTCAGGCTCAGCACAGAGAAAGGGCAGCAGAAGGTGCCACCATGCTCCTCACCATATTGCCACCTGCTCAAGACATTTGCTCCCCTCTCTGTCTCTCCTTGCTCCCTCTCTCCTCACCTCGCTGCCAAAGTGGCTCTTTCCAGGAGCCTCCAAGCACAGGGCCCATCTTTGGTGTTTGGTTTGCTTCATCCACCTGGTGTGCCAACCTCACAGCCTCATCCGTGGGGGCCATGCCGACCACTCAGAATCAGGCTTCTGGCTGAGGTCCTGTGGCCCATGTAGTGGCTGAGGACCATGGGGCCAGTGCTGCGGATGCACTCTAGCTGCTGCAGTGCCATGGCTGTGGTAGCCTTTCCTGGCCAGCACTGCCAAGCAGATTACCCTTATTATTCCTATATGAAGCTGCAGTGCACGGAGAGGGTGGTGGCTTCATTTCAATGCCTCTAAGGCAGGAAAAGAGTCTTGAAAGAAAAGTATATCCAAATACTTGTGTTGACAGGCAGCCTGAGCCCATGCTTGCCACAGCTTTACTCAGTAGAAGAAGGTCTCTGAGCTCTTAAGCTCCCATGTCCGTGTCCTGAGCTTGATCCTTGCAGCCCCTGAGACATGAACCTTTCTTGCTGCTTGGCATACTCTAGATGCCCCTGGACTTAGGGAATCTCTCTTCCTCCAAAACTGTACATTTGTGTGTAACCTGCCCTATTCTACCAGCCAGCAGGAGCAATAGGTGGAGTGGCACTGGCAGAGATCTGCTGCTGTGCCAGACCCGGCCCTAGGGCCACTCACCTGTTCCTCTTCTTATTTATGTACAGCTCCTGGTAATAAATGGGCTTCCCAGGCTGAAAAACTCCAGGAGCTTTCCAAAGTGGAAAAGCACGTGAGAAAGAGCCACAAAAGCTGCCTGTGATAGAAATGCCTGCTTCTCGGAGGTTCATTCACTTACCCTCCTACTACCCTGACTGCAAGCAGCAGAAGAGAAGGGCTCTGCAAGAGCCATGGGAGCACTGGGTTGGATGGGGCTGGTGAATCCCTCCTGCTGTCTGTGGAAAAAGCTGTTCCCAGGGCCCCAAGCTGGCCACAGGCCCTAGTATCTGGGGCATGCTTGAACCCAGAGCTCTGTCCAAACAGCACGATGGCCCATGGCAAAGCAGGAGTTGCCCATTCGAGGCTCAGCTGTGACCATCCAGTACCCTCCTCCCTCCCATCCATGGTTGTCTCCTCTCTGTGGGATGAAGGCTCTTGTGAGGAGCAAGAAGTGGTTCAGAGAGCTGGGCAGATCTCTGTTTCCAAGCTGAGAAGCAAGGTTAAGCACCAGAAGCTAATGAAAGGGCTCAGCAAGCTGACACAAGATACCCCAAGCCCCCTTAATCCTTCAAGTAATCCTGTAAGACTAGCCAAGAAGGGACTTTTCTAGAAGCGAAGGGCAGGATGAGCGAGGTTTGTGTCTCACCCCGTCTTTAAATGGAAGAGTGAGACCTGCCTGGTGCTGTTGCATGTGGTTGCCTGGCAGATGCTTCGCTCACCAGTTTGGCTGTATGCCCGTGGGCAGCATAGCCTGGCTCATAGGTCACCTGGTGCGCAGCTCTGAAAATTAACCTTTGGCCACCCCAGGAGGCTATGCACATACCAGGGTGGGACCTCACATGCACGGAGGCTGAGGGAAAGAAATCCAACCCTTCCCTGACCACGCAGGCTGACAGGGCCTGTGCAGGAGGTCAGAAGCAGAAAGGGTCCAGGAATTCACAAGAAGAATGTGTTTGTTGTTTGATTTTTCAGTAATACATTCTGGGTTGTGGCTAAATCCTATTTCCAAAGTGCTGAGTCTGTTGCAAGAGCTATGAGCGACTCGTGTACTGAGGCAGGCAAGGAAAAACCCATACCACATTCCTGTCTCTTCTGGACTGTCAGCTCTGTGTGCCTTCTGTTCAACAGTGCTGACTTACCAAACTCCAGAGGGAATTGCTCGAGGGATGTGTGGCAGGACTGGGTATTGGACCGAGGAACTCCAGGGCATGTGCTCCCCACAGAATCCTCCAAGCTCTCCCTTGCACATTAAGGAATAGACCCACAGTTTGACCAGAGTCCATTCCTGCTTGAGATCTCCCCAGCATCATCCCCAGACCAGGGTAAAATACCCTGGATCCTGCACATCTGAGACTGCACTTTTAGTGAACTCCCACTGATTTTGGGAGCCCATCTGGAGACATGGTAACCCCCTCAACAATTTGCAGAAAGTTCTGAGCAAAAATTCCTGAAAAAAAAGCCCTTTTACAATATCTCCAGCCAGGAACTCCCCCTCTTTCCCAGAACTCAACCTAAGGCCTCTGCCACCACACCAGAAATCAGGACACAAAATACCTCTGGAGCAGCAACCTCTTCTTCAACACCTCCTGTGTGAAGGCCCTGCTTGCAGCTGCTGGTAGAGGATTGCTGATCCCATAGCTGCAAAACAGAGGATCCAGCAGGCCTGGAGATGGTGAGAACTGGGTGCCTCTTTCCCAGGCTCCCAGCTGTGACCCGATTCAAGGTAGCAGTGATGCTTCTTCCACGGGATGCTAGGATGCTGAGGAAAGGGGATGGGAGCTGAAACACAGTGAGAGGAAGTCTATGTGATCTGGGTGGGTCATCAGTGTCCTCCATGGGGTGCTCATGGGCTGTGTACATTCTGCTTCCTGTGCTGGGAGTCTACTCGGAGAACCATGCTGCTCTGAAGGCAAATGGGAACAGGAAGAATGAGAAGGCTAATGTGTTTTTAAGTGGAGATATTGCTTATAAGCTTGAATCAACGCTCTTATTTCCCCAGGGACCCCAGCAGCAACATTTAAACTATACTTTTTTTTGGAAGGGGCACAGACAGCCAGGAGGACAGGAGCCAGGCCCATGCGGGAAGGAGGCCAGGCTGCTGGGCTGGCGCACAGCTGCATGCCGCAAGGCCCTGGGGAGGAGGAGAACTGTGCCCATGACAGGAAATAGCTTCTCCTCCTGTCCTGCAGCTTTATCTGGCTTTATGTCATCTCAAGGGCAGCAGCCTAAATAGATACTAAGCCTTTGTTTTGGAAGAAGATTGAGTGAGAGGGGCTCAGACCGAGTCGTGAACCTGATATGGCTATTTCACCCGGCTCAGTGCCCTCCTTCCAGCAGCTGTCCTTGGGCCCTCATGAGGTGAAACAACAACCTCACTTCAGTCTCTGCCAACCACATCCACAGTGGAGCAACCTTGAGCACTTGGCACCACCAGCCCATTGCTGGCATCCTGGTGGGACAGCTGAAGCAAACAACCCTCCCTCTGCTACTGAGAGCCACCTCTGAGCTGCTGTGGTTTATACATAACCTATCACAGGGATTGGAATAGCACATCCCCACCAAACAAAGACAGCTCTTTGGAGATGTCTAGGCAGCCATGACGATGAGAGCTGCACTCTGGCTAAAGAGAAGAGGAAAGAGCTGACATCCTAGTGCCCCTGCCCAGGCTCCCTCCTCGGGGCCCGTCCTTCTCAGGGGTGCGTTCCCCACTGGTGGGTGCTGATGGAGCCAGGAGGAGGTGACCATAGTTTGGGATGCTGCTGCTCTAGTCTTCCCCACAGAGCAGCCATGAGACCAAGGCAGGCTGTAAGGAGCCTTGTGAGCTGGAGAGGGCAGGGTCTGCTTTGTCTGTGCTTGTCCAGGGATGGGAATACACATTTCTGAAAAGCAGTTTGGAAAGGAAAGCCCAATCTGAACATCTGCAACATGCAGAACCGTGTAGCAGCCAATCTCCCACATCAAGGCAGCTACCTAAACACAGTCTGTGGGCACAAGGACCGATGCTGCTCAGCACTGTGTCCCATTGTAATTGAGTGGTCTGTTTGGGAGAAACACACTGCAGCAGCCAGACCCCACAAAACTGATCCTTTTCTCTGAGCAAGAGTCCAGTCTGCCTGATAGCCCAGGGCCTGAACTAAGACCCGCTCAAAGCTGACAGTGGGATCTTGAGCTGGATAGCTTCTGTGGATCAGTCATTTGGGCCTCCTATAACTCTCCAGGGTCATTCCCTGTCTCATGAGAGATGCTTTAGTCAAGCCACCCCAGGTGTGCCAGGACACATACCTCTGTCGTGTTTCTCAACTGCCTAAAATGCCTGCTGTCTTTTCGAAAGGGTTAAACATTTACATCCACAGGGCACCACACTCTCCAGGCCCGGGAGTCTGCCCCAGTTGAGACAGCCATGCGTGGTCAGGGCATATCGGTCACCACAGCCACAATGAGCTATAAAGTAGTGTGGCTGGTGTTCTGCCTGCCCACCTCTGAAATTCCGTCACAAATGACTGGGCTGCATTTGCAGCTGTCTTTGCTGGAGGACACCCTCTGGTGTGTGCGGGATTCCCGCTCAGGCTAGCAGCTCTGCATTGGCTATGCAGACCATCACAAGGCGCACAGCAGCCCCATGGCTCCCGCATCATGTATCCTGGCAGTCTCCTCTGTATCATCACACAGAAAATCTCTTGGGAAAAGACTCAGGAAACAGACACTTCTTAGAAACTCTGCTCAGGGCCTTGTTTCCCTCTTACCTCAAGCTGCCAGAACTCTTGCAATAAATCATAGGATTTTCCCAGCACAGCACTCCCACTGCCAGTGCTCTGCTTTTGCCTTTGTCTCTCATTCTCGATTACTTCCCTCCTGTTTGTTTAGCTGTGGCCTCTGCTCTGGAATTACCCCACTCTTTTTGTCAGGGACATATCTTCAGTGCACTTTCGCTGCCCCGATCCCCACATCTCCCTTCCTTGCATGTATATCTGCATGACTGAGGATGGAAAATAAAGGCAGAGAGACAGAAGCTGCACCCATCAGCATGGAGATCTGGTTCTTAGTGGCCAGCCTAGGGACAGGCATTGGATGTGCAGATCCAGCAATGGTGATTGTGGTGTCCAGGCTTGGTTTCGATCCCCAGGAGTTTTTTACCTCCCTGGATTCAAGGAAGCATTTGAGGGCTTCCTGCAAATACAGCTTAGTGTGTCTGACAACACCACGGTGGGATGCCGGGGCTCTTCTCCCACCATTAGACAGTGCTGTTCCAGCAGGACAGCTGGCCAGCAGAAAGGGCTGGGCTTCAGAGAGGCTGCCCCACAGCTTGGCAGGCAGATGAACCATTTGGGGTACAATCCTCCTGTTCATCTTCAGTTCTGAAAATTATTAGGGAACATCCAAGTGGAGTTTGCAGCTCCACGGCCCCAGATATATAGCACAGGTCTACTGCAGTCCTGGAGAGAGCGCTTCCTTTCCTGATGGGAAGGATTCCGTTGGGTTGTGTGTCAACCCTGGGCACTAAAGGACAGAGCAGTCTGTGACCTAGCACCTCTACTGTCCTACATTTCCAGCCAGGGTCCCAGAGGTAGTGGGGAGACAGAGGGGGACCAAGGAGATTTTGGCACATCTTCCTCCTTGCAGCTCCAAAGGTAAAAAATGGAGGGTAACCATGACAAGCTCCTCTGGGATCAATCATGGCTTGAAACTATCCACTAAGTACCCTAACACTGCTTCTGGGATCTCCTAAGAAAATTTGGCCTGCTCTGAGTATGTATTCATTTGTCCTGTAGTCTAGCAAGAAGCCAGGCATTTGAGAAGTGGAAGGGCTGGCTCCGGGTGATACCCAGGTCCACTGGTGACAAGCTAGGCTTCTCTGTGGCCCCCAGACCGGTTTGGTCTGCCTGTTAGCTGCTCCTGGCTGGGAGTTAAAATGGTACCGTACAGGGCTGAGGTCGCATTTCTGCTGCATAAGCCTGGAGGAGGAGACCTATTCACTCACTTAATCTATGGGGGCAGAAATTTTCTCCATGTTTTTTCCATGCTCATAGGAAGGGAGTTCATCATGAAACATTCCAGGGAGAAATCCTCACTGAGTGCTGCATGCTTACCCAGAGCTTGCTCCAGCACTACAGTGCACAAGACAGTAGAGGAAATATTTGCTCCCAGCATACTACATGACAGCAAGCTTACAGGTCATCCCAGGAGAGACTTGTTTGTACATGGACACTCCCTGCTCCAGAGGTTAACCATTGGAGAGAGAAATCAAAGAGTAAGGAAGGGGATCACTGCTTTACTGATGAGGATCTGGGCACAAGAGGAAAGCTTAGAACAAAAAACTCTCAAACGATGCCGAGCCTGCCATGTCCCCTCCAAAAACCAAACTTCATTAGCAATGCAGATAAGAAAAGATGAATGGCTCCAAGAGTTCCTCTAGAGGAGAATGGCTTTACAAAGACAGGGGTTTGCTGCACATAGCTATACTCTGCTCCGACATGGAGCTATTTCCACTATCTGCCAGGGTTTGTGACAGGAGGAGACAAGAAAACCAAGACAGAAGGAAAATAATCTGCTGTCCAAGGTTCCTCCCACTAGAGGGGAAGAGAGAGAGAAGTCTCTTGGCACTGTGCTTAATTTTCATCCCTCAGGAAGTGCTCTGACACAGCATGATAGAAACCAGAACAGCTCTGGATCTTGCATGGTTGGATGCAAGTGGGCCTTGCTCTTCATCTTCAGGCCAGCAAACAGGCACTGTTCTTGGTAGAGGGGAAGATTTGGCTCTCCCATCCCTGTGTATAGTTAATAACCCAACAGGGAAAGGGGGAGGTGGCTTGCAGGTGCCCGGGGCTTGCATTCCTTGTCCTCTTGCAGTGTGTCAGCCAAACCTGGGCAGCTTGACCCAGTCTTCACCAGCTGATGTGTCCATGAGTAGATCTGCTCACTCCTTCCCTTTCCTTGGGCTGGAGGATGCCTGCTCTCACTATGCAGCTAAATAATGTTTCTGGGGTGGCTGACAAAAAGGGATTTCCCCCTCACCCTGCCCAGGGCCTCTCCCTTGACGCTGCTCTGCAATTTTAGCTTGAATAAAGCCCATGTGGCAACATCCCAGGAAACCCAGACACCTTGAGGGTGTGACAGAACAAGGGGTCCTGTGCAACAAGTTGTGTGAACACAGCAGTGAGCCCCTTCAGCAGAGAGAGGAAAAAACACTGCAGGCTCCAAAACAGCTTCACAGTCTTGGAAAGCTGGCAAGATAGGAAAGGAAAAGGAGATGCAGGCAAGGAGGGTGTGCTGGATTCTTGCTATTAAATAGCAAAGCAAAGCAAAATAGATAGTGTTTCCATTCCACTCTGTATCCTGCTCATTTGGCATTGCTTTTCATTTCAATCTGAGAGGAAAAAAGGACTTTTTACTGCAGGACTTCTCATTAGTCTTCTCACAGGAAAACTATTGAGACTTAGCAATGCTGAACTGGTTCAAAGCAAATCACTCCTGCTGCCCTTCCACAGAGGAAGTGGCTTCTGAGTGGCCTGTATCTTGTCCCCGCTAGATTGATGCCTCTGTTGGCTGATGCCCATTATGGTGCTCTGTGCTCCTGTGGTTCCCAAGAGAAACCATATATGCAGTTGAGGAAGACTGGAGGGCATCAAGAGAGGGAAGTAATTGTTCCTCTCTGTTTGGCACTTGTGAGGCCACTTCTGAACTACCGTGTCCAGTTTTGGGCCCCTCGGTACAAGAATGACATTGACAAACTGAAGAGAATTCAGCAGTGAGCCTCTGAAATGATTAGGGACCTGGAGCATAACACAGAGGTTGAGAGAGCTGGGTTTGTTCAGCCTGAAGAAAAGAAGACAAAGGAGGATCTTACAGCTGTCTTCAAATACCCAATGGGAGGGTATGGAGAACACAGAAATAGTCTCTTCTCAGAGGTGCACTGCAAAAGGACAAGAAGTGAAAGACACAAGCTGCAACCAGGTAAATTCTCATGAGATATGTGAAAAAGTCCTTCACTGTGAGAGTGGTCAGACTCTGGAACAGCATCATAGAGAGGCTGAAGGATCTCCATCTTTGGAGACAGAGCTTTCCTGAAAACAGTCCTCAGCTACCTGATCTAGGTTGGCCTTGCTTGGAGTGGAGGATGGGCCAGAGACCTCCAGAGGTCCTTCCAGACTTGAAACTTTTCTTGCTTCAATTACACCAGCTGTGAGGCCTGTCTCCTGGAAGGATGTAGCAATCCTAAGCTACAACCATGGCCTCTGAATCTCACAGAGCCCAGTCCCCCGTGGGGACTACGGCAGGGAATCCTTCCTGGGAACTTCTAACCAACATCCTTTTGATGGAAGAGTTCAGACTAATGCCACCTCGCCTGGAGATGTCTGAGTCAAGATTCCCTAGTCCTTTGTCTGGCTAGTCAGAATCACGGCTCAAGACAAGATCCTGGCCTTGAGAGTGGAAAAACAGTTGAGTATGTTCAAGTTACTCATGCTAGAGAAAAAGGACCAGTGCCTGGGAGTCCCATTTAAGTAAGTATCCTAGTTGCTGGGCTGCAGCCAAGCTCTTCCTCAGTTTCCCAATGGCTTTATCCTGTGTGTTTGCAGCTGCTCTTTTGGTGTCTTTGCTGCCCACTGGCTGGTTCTCACACAGAAAGGAAGAGAGTCTTCACGCAGCCTTACCAGGAGGTTCTCCTCAGAAAGAAAAGGGATTGAACTTGGTTTTTACCTGCTTCCTAGTGTTTGAAGTCTTTCCCAGTCTTTAACCAGGGGAGACAGTAACACCCAACTTGTTGAGCCTGGCTGGAAATTTGACTCAGGCTTTTTCCTAGGACAGTGCCAGCTGGGTTCCTGTTCCCCCCTAACTCATTCAAAGGATTTACCTGGGAAAAGACATGGCATTCCTTCATTTTGAGGACTGATGGTGTAACATAGTCCCTGGGAAACAGTCAATTTATGTCCCTTTAGGTGTGACTGCACTCTGCTTTCATTTCCTGTCGGAGGCACTCGTGCAGCCACACCACAGCCGACAGCCAAACAGCACGGCTCATGCACCAGAGCTCCAGGTTTGCTGCTTAATCCTCATGCATGAACTGGGAAGGGTCTTCCTCTCTATCCCCATGCTGATGCTTGATCTTGCCCTTTCCCCTAGACATTGAGAACCTGACAGTCATGGACAGGGGTCTGGGTCATGGGGGAAAAGGGATGACAGCCAGGTAAGGAACAGACAGAGACTTAACAAAGGTAAGCCGTAGTAAATAAGGTTACCTCCTCCCATCCTGCTCACACTTGGGATCTTCCTGCCTACTTGCAGAGCACCACGTCCTGTGCACAGCTGGCTGCTCTCTGCGTGGCCCCATCCCTCCCCAAGAGGGCTTGCATCATGCCACGAGGCGACTAAACCTGCTGCAGCCTCACTCGGGCCTTTGAGCTCAGCTTTCTTCCCTGGAGGTATAGCACCAAACAAACCAGAGGAGAGAGTGAAAGACAGTCACTGTCCGGACATGTCCAGCTCACTGGAGGTCAGCCACTGTCTCCAGTCGCAAAAATGAAGCCCTAATATACAGCTTCATAGTAGGAACCACTTTTAACCAGAAAATGGCTGTTCACAGATGTAGAGAGACAGGAAACATCTGGATTGTCATAGCTGGCAGGTCCTTTATAAACACAGGATACATTCATTAAACAATATATTTCCCTTCCCTGCCTGCTGGTAGATACCAAGTCAGCCTTTGCTCAGGTGGGATGAGCAAAGCGCTGCACACTGGCTCAGGGTGAGCCCCAGTACTGGCTTCCTTCAGCTTTTGCACCACGGGGTCATGCACACCTTGGCAAAGGTGGTCAGCCATGCAGATATCCCCAGACCAGGACCATCACCCCACCATGCAGCTGCAAGGTGTGGGAAAGCCAGGCATGTGGGATGCTCTAAGCGCCCCAATTCTCTGCCCTGGGGCTCAGAAAATTTGGCAAGGTTGGCCTCTGGAGGTGATGCCCTCCAGTGGGGACGTGGTTGCTGATGCACAGTGAGTGGCTGCCAGGACACAGAGGGACAGAAGTCCACATCCTACCTACATGCCCAGGCAGGCAGAGGCCTAGTCTCTTGCTGGCCCCCAATATCAAGAGCCCAGCGCAACCCATTTTGTACAGTCATTTACAAAGGAGACAGCAAATGCTGATACAACTGTCTGCAGCTGGGCCTGAAAGAGATTGTACCAGAAAAAGGCATTGTGTTTGCTTCCTTCCTTGGTCTTGCTTGATCTTCAGGGGAGCAGAAAATGATTTCAACAAGCACTGAAACAGTTTCTGTAAATGTCTCTCTTCCCCCAAAAGGACAGTTATTGCTATCTTTAATACCATCTGGGAGCTTGTTAGACAGGGAGGTTTGCTTATAGAAACACTTTACGGCTAAGAGGAAATGGGACAAGGGAGGTGTACAGGAAAATTTTACTTAACACTTTGCATTTCAGACACTGCTTTCCCCAATTTTCCTGCAAGTTCAGATAAATGGTTAAAAGGACTTTTGAAGGAATTGTTCATCTCTAGACAAAACCAGGCTGATGCATGCACCAAACAAAAATTGAGCTGACCAGTAGGTCACCATGTGGAACTGTACCACCACTTTTTGTCCTCTGGGCCGTTTCCCTGTCCCAGCTCAGAGAATTGCCTCTTGACAGTCCCTGAGGTTGCTCCAAATTTGAATTCCCCATCCTGGATCATCTGTCCGCTGTGGAGCAATGCAGCAGGGGAATGACTTTGCCGGGTGTGTGGTTGATGTGTGGTTCACCCTCTTTGGAGATAAATGGAGGACTCCCAGCGCTAAACTAAATTAACCTTGAAAAAATCATGTCAGAACTGACTGCAGCAATTAGTTGCTTTTAATGAGCTGCTTCACCCAGGCTGATGTGTGAAGGTCCTGGAGGAAATCAGTGTGTACCACACATGCCCCAGATGCCTGATGGCTAATAGGAAATAGCAGGCCCTCTCCCATTGGCTTCCCAGTAATGTATTCCCATATTCAAGGCCCCAGTTTTCTGCGCATAGGTTTATAAGCCCGAATGCTTAGATGAAGGCTCTTGAGTCCAATTGATTTTGCTGGTGTGTCAATGATAAACAGGAGAATAGGGAAAGGTAGTCATTTTTTTTACAGACGCTGGGGCAGGACAACGCAAAACAGCATTTTTGTGTCAAATGCCCAGGAAAAGAGCAAAGTAACAGTGTAGCAGTCACAGGCTGATGAAAGGACCTGCTGCAGCTTTCTGGCTCTGCTGCAGTGCAGACTCTGTCCAAAGAGAGTCAATCACTCAAGCAGGGACTCAGCTTCACAGGACCCAGCGCTGTTACCCTCCACAGGACTTCACTAAGGGAGGAAAGCATAGCCCTGCTGGGCCCTGAGGTGAGCTGGCTCAGAGCAGGTTCCTTGCCTCTTGCTGCACAGTGGGGCCTACCATTGCTTTTCTCATCCTTCATTTGATCTGCTAAAGAGCTGATCAAGACCCTCTGGCAGAGGCAGGGATGTCTCTAGCCTGTTCTTTGGCCAGACAGCATCCCTGCCAGCTGCACTCCAACTGCTCTTGGCACTTAGCTCCTGCTAAGGTGGACTGGCTGTCCTGGGACTTCATATACCACAGTGTCCCTGGGGTCTCTGCCCTGTTGGGAGATCCCTCTCCACCAGCCAACTGATCCTGCATTGCTGAACCAAAGCAGCATCCTTGATTCTGGAGCTACTGAGTGTTGCTGGCTCTGTCTGGAGGGCCCTGCAGAAAAGATCCGAGTAACCCATTGCCTTTGTTCCCGTCCCAGTGCTGCTGCCGTGCCTCTACCAAGAGGAATATGAAGCACATGTATGTTAGGACTTTGCAACAGCCTTTGATTTCTAGGAGAAGCCAGGCTGTCCTGTCATCCCTCCTAGGTGGGGCATCACATCAACAGGCTGCAACTGCCTCCAGCATTCCTCCCTCCTCCAAGGAACTGGTGCCACAACATCATCTTGTTTCAGGGGATTCACTAACCCCTGCAGTTCGTGGAACAGCTCTGTTGCTGGTCTAGATTCACTTGCAGGCTGCAGAGCAGCTTGAACAAATGCTGGGCCAGATGTCCAGCTCTCCTTCCCCAGCTTGAGCCTGTGGTTCATTGCTCCCATGCTGCATTTCCCTGCCTGCTCCATCCTGCATCTCATCCCTGTGCTGCATCCCTTGAAGTTAATTGCTGATTCCCATCGACTCCCTTGGAGGTAGAACCTGACCACGAAAGGAGGCTCTTCTGTAGCAAATCCCTCATCTGAACATGCTTAAACTCTGGAGACCTCCAGTCCCCAACCTGAGCTCTGGTGTTGTGCTTTGGGCTCAAACAGACAGTACAAATGTTGTTCAGGTGCCAGTTAGAATAAAGTGATTTCTAGAGATGCCTCTGATTCTTTCACTGGATTTCCCTTCACACTACGGCTTAGAGTAAATATCATTTGGGTACCTGATATATATCCTCAGTTCTTAGAAATGTGGATTTCTTTTAAGTATAACCTCCACTAGTAAATACCCTTGATTTAGCTCGAAGGCTTCCAATTTTCAGTTTTAACTATTACAACCTCCACAATGTGTCCTATACCAAAAATTCAAATTAAATTAATATTTACTCATTGACTACTGGAAAAAAAACAGCAATGTTTTCTCTTATTTTTCCTAGGGCATTTTCCTTAGCTCAGAGAAGTTCATATTTGCTGCTTATGCCTAAGATAGTGTGTGTCCAGCACTTTAAACCCAATTCCAATGCTGAGCGATAGCAGACTTTTCTATTTCTACCAGGCACTCTATAAATAGAGAGAATTGTGTGTTGGTACAGCATTTAGAATAAAGTTGTTCACAAATGGAGAAAATAATAGCCTCATCCCGCAACATCCCTGGCTGTCTATGTTCACAGTTATCAGGAGTTCACTGCAGAAGACAATAGAGAATATGATCTGAATGTGAAAGTACCATGTGTCAGGACAGCTTGCACTAACACGACCATGTAGCTGCAGTTAATAAACTTGAAAATAGTGCCATCAGAAACCAAATTCCTCTAGTGTGGATATAATTGAACCTTGGAATCTGCTGCAGTGTCAAATTATAATGCCATAAGTGTCAGAGAAACAAGAAAAGTTGTGGCAGGATGTTGTATGTTTTTGCTGTGATTCAGCAAAGCCACATGAAAAAAAAATCTGCAAAGACTTGAAATGCACCAAACCAGAATCTGTTTGCTTTTTGAAAGATCTGTCATTTCCTGGACAGTATCATTATAGAGGGATTCAAGTGTTCAAAACTTACTCCAAATGTGGTAGATTTTGCAACGCACCCTGGGGCTCTTTCTAAGTATGCACGTGTTTTGCAAGCACAGTGCTCTGCTCTTTACTGGAACAGAAAAAGGACAAATCTTTCTAGGTTTTGTATTATTTGCTCAGATCTACTTTTCAAGAATTGCTTGCCCACTATACCATTTCCCCAGTATAGATCTATTTAGTTAGTGCTATTTCAGGTGCTCACTGTGGATGGACCCAAAAAGGGTTTCTCTCTGCCATGGGGAAGCTTTGAAGGCTATAGCACCCTGGTCTGGAAACCATTGTTTTCTCCACTCAGCCTTGGAGATAGCTCAGCTCCTGTGTTTTGATAACCCTGGACTTCTACAGTGCTCCTGCTCCTGCCCTGAAGTGCTCCTGCATTGGAAAGGAAAGGTCTAGACTTGGTCTAGCATGGGAATGAAGGGTTGAGACTTGATCCATCACATGTTCCCTGCAGTTTTGACCTAGCTTAAGTCTACGAAGGATCTAGGAGCATGCCACTCGTGGGGCCCTGTTGATGACACAGTTTAGTGGGACATGCATGCATATATATGGGAAACAGTTCCTCGGAATAATCCCTTCCCCATATCCCCGTAGTGTTGAGCCTGACCCAGGGCTCCTCCAGTCCCTCCAGCTGCAGCCCTGCTGCTATCAAAGGCCTCATGCCTGCAAAGAGCCTTGCTGTGTTGCATTTCAAGCCTAGGCTCTTTCCTTGAATGACTTGTGATATGTGATTTTCTGTGGCTTTTCAGTGTCTAGTAATGTGGCTGAGCTCATGCTGAAGATTTCCTCTCGATGGCAGCTCAAGGGTAGATCTCTCTCTTTTCCCAGATATAGATTTTATTGCAAGGATAAAATATTTTTTAGATGTTGACTTCTCTATTGAGGCTGGTTGGAAGTGGTCAGTACGCTCTAGCAGACAACAGAGAGCAAACAGGCAGAGAGACAGAAGATTTGTATAAGCTTTTGTGATAAAAGTGAAAACAATTTGAAAGTTGAAAAAAATTATAAAGTAATTCTACACAAGTTTTTATGAATTTTGTGTTTACCCGCAATGGAAAAAATAATTCTGAGATTTTTTTTCCCCCCAAACAAATTAAAAACACTTATTTCTATGTTAAAAAATCTAGGTGAACATCCCCTACTGTAACTTTTCTCCTCTGAATGCATAATTAATAGCAAGTAACTTTTTAAAAAGTGAAATGATCTTTCCCCTAAAACTGGAAACAAGAAATAGTATTTTCTTTAGAAATTGTTTGCTATTGTAGTTAAAAACAGAATAATTCAATCAAGTGGAAATAAAATATATCTATGATGAGAAAAGTGTTACAGGAATCAGATAAAAGGTAAATCCTACTTTTAAGGCCAAGTTTAAAAGTCAGTGCACAGTCATCTTCCAGCAGAATTGTGCAGCCCCTGAAAGCCATGGGCCACATCTGAATCTGAGCTATAAACACTTTGGGGAAGAACTGCCCTATTTTCTGAAAAGCCTAGCGCCCTCGTGAATGTTGAATAGACATTAATGACAATAAATATGGATTTATTAATGATTTAGATTCTAAGCTCCTTGGAGCAGAGCGTGTTTCCTATTCAGGGAGATTAGAACCAGAAGGAGCCAATAAACCCCTTTGACCTGCTGTATATATTCATTTTGGTGCTGTAATAAGCTTGCAGCTTCTTTCCTGACTAAAACTCTCCCTCTGTGAGGTATTCAGAGGTGGAGATGTAGCATCCACCTTTCCTCTGCCTGGTTCTGCGTGGTTTTAACCATCCAAACCCCATGCCTCCATTCCCAGCAACTCAGCTCATCCATTTTCTCCCTGCAGGGACCTTTCACAGAGCTCGTGCTAACCCATGACCCAGGGTGGCAACACGCAAGTCCTGATGCCCATCACCTGTGGGCACCTGTCCTCTTCAGCGATGTTATGCCCATTATTGCCAGCTGCTGCTTTAGCGTGCTGCACCCTGGCTGTTCACCCTTCTTTGGGCCAACGCTTGCTGTGAGTCCAGCATCTAGTCTAGATACCTCCAGCTATAAATACAAATGTATTTACCCTGAAATTTTTCCAAAACAACTAGCCCAAGCCTCCTGACAGCTGGCATATCCATGAGATCTGTCCTCTCGCCAGCCTGCCCTCCTAGGAGCAGGCAGCTCTGGATATGCTTCTCGCTGCTCAAGGCAGTCCCAATCCACCTCTTTTAAGGGCAACCATGCCTGATCTGTGAGGATCTCCTCTGCTTTGTATATCTGGGTCCACGTCTCTATCTTCTAGAGAAGGCTCCTGCTCTGACCATATCACCAGAAGGACCAGGGTGATGAAGGCCCTCAGCAGCTTGCAGATCAGCACACCTTAGACCTGATCGTGAGCAGAACGGAGAGCTGAAAATAAAGGCAGAAAGGCAGAAATCAGGCAAACTTCTCTCTGTTCCTAGTGCAGTACAAGGCTTATGCCCTGCTTAATTCTCCACGGGGCTCAGGAGGTCATGAGTGTTGCCAAGGTCTTCTGCTGAAGCAGATTTCCCTCCAGGTGCAGAAGAAAGCCTGGGGGAGGTAACCCTTAACACCTAACAGATGGCTCCAGGACCAGTCCCCAGCATTGACAGGAGTCTGGCTCTGCTGCCACTCCAGTTTAACGTCTGCATCTGCCCCTGGCTGCCACTGGGCACAGGACACAGCTTGCTATCCCAGTTCCCAGCAGCAAGCCAAGTGATGCGACCTGTGACATGATGGCTCTAATGGCCGCAGCCGAGAGGCACTGGGAAAATCACTCTGGAAAAGCAGCACCAGGCTGCAATTCTGCAGTGACCCATTAATCCATCCTTAGGGGAAGCTTAAAGTGACATATTTGGAAGCAGGCGAAACTCACAAATGAGCTGCTGTAATAGCTGACCCATGGAGGCCCTAAACAGTCCCATGACCCACTCCCCTGCAAGGAAGATATGATGAGACAAGCTCTGCCCTGACATAGGAGCAAGCTGGGAACATCAGTAAGGTGGTCTGGTCGTGCCTGAGTTACACAGCCTCGAGATAAGCCGCTTGTGGTATGCTGGCTCTCCCCACCTCCTGCCATGCCATGCGTGCTGCGTCAGCCATCTCCTCCTTGGTGCCTGCAGTGGCCCAAGCACATTCTTCAGGATTTATTCACCCTGTTTATGAGGGCCAGTTTCCCAGGGCAGTGAGACAGGCCAGCACATGGACAGGGAGAAGAGAAGGGACGAGAAGGGACAGGAAGGGAAGGGAAGGGAAGGGAAGGGAAGGGAAGGGAAGGGAAGGGAAGGGAAGGGAAGGGAAGGGAAGGGGAGGGGAGGGAAGGGGAGGGAAGGGATAGGGAGGGAAGGGGAGGGGAGGGAAGGGAAGGGAAGGGAAGGGGAGGGAAGGGGAGGGAAGAAAACTGTGCTCTGGGAGCAGAGGAAACATTGTTTTAAGTCCTCTACATGGCGCTGGTTGGGTTATTTATAAGGTCTGAGGTCAGGATCTCTGGATCTAAACACACTCATTTCTCTCATGTGCTAATGGATCTAGGCTCCAGGGTGCTGAGCTAAACTTCCAAATACAGCCTGGTCCCCAGAGGCACTGAGCCACCCCATGAGCCTGGGTTTACGTCCTTCCTGCTCTCTGGGACTTGTACACAAAGAGTCTTTAGAGAAAGCTCTGGATTAGACCAGCTCACAGGGCACTGGGACAGAGGCCAGGGCCTCGGCCCCAGCTGCCCTGTTCTCACTACTGACATGATCCTGCCCACAGGGATGGAAATCCCATACCCCAAATGATTTTCTCAATGTTTTTCTTTCCCTAGCAGGAGAGGGGAAAGGAGATTCGCTGTCCCTTTGACCTCTTTGGGATTCAGCCATTCAGTGAGGAGCAGTTAGGCCTCACCTCTGCTGCAAGATGGGTGCTTGCTGCCCTCCTTCAGGCCAGCCTTCTGGCAATCCCAGCTTTAAGGCACAAGGGCTGGTCACTGAACCAGCCTCCCCCAGCTCCTCATCATTATCCCAAGCAGATTGCTTCAGTGGTCAAGGTACAGCCCCTATATGCCGGGCAACAAGGCTCCCAGCTCCCACTCACCCATTCATTTGCTCTGCCAAAGAAAAGGCAGGTGTTGGGTGAGGCAAAGCAGAACACAAACATTGTGTTAATATCGGCTAGTGCTAATCAAAAGCTGATGTTGCACAGCCTGGCCAACAAACATTGCTGGGGATCTGTGGGAAAAATGGGATCCACATGGCAACTCACACTCCAGCTGCCGCCTTATCTCCTGGAAATGTTATCTCATGAAAACTTGAGCTTGGAGCTATTTTATTTTCAGCTGAGTAAAAATGTGCCAGTTATACATTTATATATTAAGGCACAATCTCATGGGAAATTAATTTGCCTAACAGCAGAAATTCTGTCATCACGTGCATCAGCCAGTCTGGGAATGGGGATGTCCAGACCAGGGCCCTGAAATCAAGGGAATGGCTTAAAATAATAATCACAGGAGGATGCACAAGACTGAGCAAATTACGAGAATTTCTTCCCAACTGTAACTGTATTTAAAGGCATTTCAGGGTCGATACATACATGCAAAATCAGAATCTTGGCATGACTCCCATCTCAGTGGATTACCCCACAGAGAGGAATGGGATCAGCCCACGCACACGGCATGCTCCAAAAGCGAGGCTGGCAGCCCAGCCATGTAGCATCCTCCAGGAGCCATGTTTGCTGTGCAGGAACGTGGGATGAGAAGGGACTGCTCTGGCCAAGGTGGGTAGAGTCCCCTGCTATTGCTCAGGCAGTCTCAGCACAGACTAATGGCAATGAGCTCTGGCTGCAAGCCCTCATCCTTTTTGCTCTGGCTGTGAGGCTGTGCCAGAACCACATGATTGCAGTGGTCAGAAACCTTCTAATTTCCAGCCTAAATGTACCCCAGCTACGTTTCTACTCCTACCCCTTCTGTCCTGGTGCCAATATTGTCTTTTCATTTCATTAGGTCTCCTCCTCCCTAGTCTTTATCCTTGGTGTTTATATATGTGATTTGGGCGCCTTTGGTCTCCTTTTGCTTAGGCTAACCCATTCCAACCAGACTAGTCTCTGTCCTGATATAGGGCCTCCATCCCCTCCTAGCCTAAAGCTCCCAGGGACCTGTGTAACACAAACTGAAGGCTAAATCCTGGCTATCATTATTACATCCCTAGCATTTGGTGAGGCTCAGTCCCCTCTACTGCTTGCTATGACCCTAGCAACATGAGGATATAGGCCCACAAGCTCCCATGCACTTCTCCCTGCACTGCTGACTCCCTCTGCATCCCTCGCCTGTGTAGCCTGGGAGTCCTTCTCAGCAGATGGTCTGTGTTTGTGTAGAAAGGGGGATGTGCGTCTCTGCCTCAGCACAACAGCTCCAGGCATCTCTAATAAACAGAGGAATTCCTTGGGGAGACCCTTCAGTACTTGGCTCTGGAGCAGAGTCCCTGTGGGCCAGGAAATACTCTCTTTGCTCTTTGCCTTCGCATCCATGCTGCATTTCCAAAGCTGACTGCAGACCCTGACCCTGACAATGTGTCACCAAAGCATGCAGGAACATGCCTTGCCAGATCTTCAAGCAGCTCCATTGCCTCCTAGCAGAGATAAAAGTCCCTGTGACTGTTTCGGTCAGCGTGACCCACCACTCAACGTGTGTCACAGCATAGGGCTCAGGCTCAGGCCTCAAAGGAGGCTGTGGCTTTGGCTGGAGCCAGTCCAGCTCTCACTGGGTTAACTGGCTCTCTGCACTCCTAGAAATCACCCTGAGCCTGCCAGCACCTTTGAGCCTGCTGCTCAGCATGGGTCTGCCCCATGGATTGGATGGAGCTCAGAGAGAGCAGTCAAGCCATAGGGCTGGGGATGGAAATGATTCTGCACAGACCCCAGGGATGACCAGCCATCTCTCTCCTGCAGCCAACTGACTCAGACAGCAACTGCCCCAGGAGGTGCTTTGGCGTAGAAGCCCAGCGCTTTTCCTCCAGCAGCAGGAATGCTCATTGCAGCAGGGCCTGAGCAATCACTGCAGAAACAGGGCACAGGACAGATGGAAAGCGTAGCCCTGCCATCTGCCTGGTAAACACATTGAGCGGAAACCATGGGCTCGTTCACCTGGGGCACTGCAGGGCCTGATGAGCTCCAAAAACCCACCTCCCCCTGTACATGCTCTACAGAACCACATACAGAGCATCCCCCATTTGACCCAACCCACTGGTTACCACCTTGGAGCTACAACATCATGCCAACCCCAGGCTGGAGGCTGAAAAGTGACTGAGACATTGATGGGCCCACGGCTCTCCAAAACCGGAGAGGCGGTGCTGGCTTGGTGAGCAGGCATGGGGGCGCCTGTCATTCCCCAGCCTGGCTCACAGCACCCAGGAATTCCCTGTGGGCTGATTCACGTGTCCAAGGAGCCTGTCCAAGCCAGGGGGTGTTGAGCGCCTGGCCGCAAAGCTGCCTGTCTGCAATTTGGCAGCCTGGATGGCCTGCGTGAGGGCTGCCAAGTCACATGGTGGCCTTTGCTGCCCAGACGGATGTGTTTGCGTGGAAAGAGCAGTGGGGCATGCAGACCAGGAGTGGCTGAGGAAAGAGCCTAGAAGATCAGCAGGACATTTTAAGGCTTTCTCCATGATTTTTCTGTTAGAAAGCAAAGAGCACAGGATCTCACTGCAATGTGGGCCCTGCTCCATTTGGGTCTGAGGAAGAGAGAGAGGTCTGGAGCCTGCTGGCACCCCTTCACACAGCACTCCCCACAGGCAGCTCTTTGCATCCAGCACTGAACAGCACCCACAGTTGCAAGCACCTGCACAGGAACCCCTAACACCTTGCTCAGCACAGGTCACCTTTCTGCAACGATGACTCGCTTTCCACCAGCCTGAGCCAGAGAAGCTGGGCCCTGTCTTCACTCCTCATCACGAATAGTAGGAAAGTAGCTCCTATTTATAGGTGCATTGGAAGAACGCCGGTAAGAGGATCATGCACTTGGCTTCCCAGAGGACTGGGAGAGGGCTGACCCTGTGAGGAGAGGGTGGTGCGGGTGGGGGTGGCTGCTCACTGAGAACGGATTCCCTGCAGCAGACCCGGGAAGGGAGTCCCGTCATGGGGCTTCTGTTTGCAGTGGCTCTGATCCAATGGTGAAGGGCAACATGGAGCGTCACGGGCATGAGGAGTTGCATTGCTGGGAGCAAAGAAGGGCTCAGATTGCAACTCAGAAAGTGTATGCACAGCGGCAGGCCAGGTCCTAGGAACATTTTGCTCTTGCTCTGAAGGGGAATGGTGCCCATTTTTCCACAGCAGCAGAGCCAGGAGCCTTGGTAGGCCCAGGCATTTTCCAGGCAGGGATGGATGACAGGAGGATACAGCAGCAGAGAGGTGATTTGAGGTGCCCAGGGAGGAGCAGCCAGGGAACGGGCTGTAGCCTCAAGTAGGTGTGGGAAGCTGCAAAACCCAGAGTACGTTGGCACATCCCAAGACTGGAAAGGTGGGGCTTTAGGCAAGGAGCAGGTTTAGAGAGCTGGGAGAGAGACATGGCAAGGCCAAGATGAGGGTGATAGAGGATTGCCTGGCCCTGAGGTGCCCCACTGGACCAGGGGAGATCAGTGCATCTATCTGTACAGGGGGACGGGGCTGCAGGGAGGCACGCTGCCCAAGTGTGTACTGTGATGTTCCCATGGCTCTGTGAGCAGCAGACAGGTTTTGCAAAATCCAGGCAGCTTTGGCTCTGAGTTTCAGCTTGCTGGTCTTTTAAGCTGGCTCGGGTTGTGCTGAGTGCCGCTTTTGGCTTTACCAGGGCTTGTTGCTCAAGTGCTTACAGATCCCTGTGGTTTCTGCCCTTCTCTGTTATTGTCTGCATCCATCAGGGAGCACAGCCCTGAACACTCCCCTTTGCAACAGGCTAGCACTGCTCCACTCAGAGTGTGGTGCAGCCAACCGCGGCAAAGGGCCAGGGCCTGTCCAGGGAAAGTTGCAGCCCTAAACACTGGTTCACACCCTGCTGCCCACACATATGCTCACCCAGGGATGAATGCCCTGACACAGGCCAGACAGTGAGTGCCGTCACCCACAATTCAGATGACAACAGTGGCGGAGCTGGCAGGTGTTGGCAGGCCCTACACATGGGGCTGACAAAGGCAGGGAGGGGCGGCTGCACACCGTGCTTGCAATGATGCTTGCCCATCCAAAGCCTCCCACTGCCACCACTTCCCTACTGATGATGGAAAGCTGCCTCGGTCTGACTCATATGGCAAGGGAGCGCGCAGCTGCTGCACAGTCCCTGTAGAAATGGTTGGGTTCTCAAATGGGCTAGCATCCCTCATATCTGCTCCTCTGGCCCCTCTCACACTCCACAGGTGATGAGGATGTGACACCAGCCAGAGCAGTTGGGGCTCCATGGGGACTGGTCTCCCTCCTGCATCAGCTAGGGAAAGCTTCTCCCAACCCCAAAGTGTGGGTCTGCCCCAGCCCCAGTCTTCTCCAAAGCCTGATCCTTCCTCAAGCCGAGCTGGAAAGCAAGGGAAAGCAATTGGCCCTGCATGTCCTTACTCTGCACTGAGCCCTCATGGCCTGTGCCCCGTTCCAAGCTTGCTGCCTGGTGTGGCTATGGCCCAGCCAGTACCACAGTGTGGCAGCTTTTGGGGTAAAACTCTAGGCTGGAAGCCTTGCAGCCCATCCCTCATTGCATCAGCCCACAGCAGGACTCAAGTGGCAGAGGCATCAGTTGCCTCAGGCAGGAGCTCCTCGTTATGCTACATACAGCACCTAGTGCAGTCAGCCTGTGATGCTCAGGACAGAGCTGCTGCACTCCCTGACACGTTTATGTGGTTCCCAGAACTCCCTGCAAAGGGGAGAGGCAGGATGGGGCACAAAGGCGAACCACAATGCTTGGGGGTGATAGAAACCTGCTTTGCCAGCTCCTTGTCCCCAGGGTGTGTGGGAAGAGAGCGCTAGGCAAGTGGAGGGTCACTATTGCTGCGCTGAGTAGCAGCAGTGATTCACCGGGACAAATGCTGGGCCTGATTAGTTGCTGGCCTGTGGAGCTACTGCCCAGCCTTGGGAAGGGACAGATTTTCCATAGTCATCCTCCAAGGCTTACACCTGCCTTGACTTGCACAGAGGTAAAGAAGAGGTCACGGCCTAAATCCCTCCATGTGGCTCGCCTGAGTCAGAAGGACCTTCAATCTCCCTAGCATTCAATGAATTGTCTGCATGCAATTCAGTCTGGCCTGGCTCCACAGAGGCGGCCAGCAGTGGAAACCGAGCATCTGAATGCCTCTCTGCCGGTGTTAAGTGTCAGTGTCCCAGCCCCAGCAGCACCTCGGTGCCAGCCACATGACAACCACACTGTGCTGCTGGGTGCTGATAGGGCTACAGCCCACTTAGACCCCACATCACCACCAGCTTCCACCCAAGTGACTTTATTTTTCTGCATCTCAATATGACACAGACTCCAATGTCCCCTGGGCAACAGAGCTCCCTGGGTCGGTGTCGTTCTCCCAGATAGAGGCAGCCAGCATCCATGGCATGAGGATGCCATGTTAGCCTTAGTCAAAGTTAAAGTTATTTGTGGGCTGTCTGCCAGTCTCCCTGCAATGGCCCAGGTAGCAATCCAGTGGTTGGGTCCCTGCTTGGCTCCCAAACTTATGCAGCCAGCACCAATGCTCAGGAAAAGAAACGGATGGGAAAAGACCATGGACATCTCCCCAGGTCCACACCCCCTGCCACAGTTTTCCGAGTAAAGCACCTACCACAAGGCCAGGACCTTTAGCCCCAGTCCAAAACCATCCCATTTTTTTATCCAACAAGTAACCACCAAGTGCAAGACCTCCCTTCAGCAGCCATGCAACCCCCAGAAACCTCAGTCCCTCTCTCTCCACCCAGCTCCAAACTTAAGCCCCAAACATCCTCCAAAGGGAGGGCAACAGCTCCCACTCCTTATCTGGAGTCCCCACTGCCAGTCTGGTGGGTTCTGGTAACTGGAGGGGCCGTCTGGTCCCCAGCCAGGATCAGCTGGTGGAGGGGAATGGCAGAGCCACCTCCCTTTGGGGACGGCTCTCCCATGGCTCTGTCACTGCCTTTCTCTGCTTCCCAGCTTTTCAAATAAATTGCACCTCTTTCTCCAAATCTACAGGCTTCCTTTAATCCTCCAAACATTTTTGAGAGCTTTTATCCTTCCCCCTCTGCTCCGGCTTGAATTGTTAGCGTGTATTTACAGCCCTCACTGCAGCTGTGAAGAGTGTGCGGGTTGGGTTCGGGCGTTATTATCTAGCCAAGTAGTAATGCAGCCGAATCCCCCTGAGTTTAATGAATAAATTCAGTCTGTTTTCTCATGGAGACACTCCCACCATTGAAAGCACCCGAACTGAATTGGTGGCAGTCTGATTTATAGCCAAAAACACCAAGTCCATGCCAGTCTCTTCTCCTATCCTTTTTTTTTAAGCACAAAATCATTTGCCCAGCTGAAGGAGGATTTACACAGAGTGAGGCTGAGATGGGCAGATGCTACTGGAAATAACGGGGCTTTGTTGTACCCAGAAGTTCAAGTTTCACACGGTAAATAGAGACTTGCAGAAGCGCGAGGCCTGAGCGGAGCTGGGAAATGTGCTCCCAAGCAGCTCCAAGGGCTGATGTAATAGCAGCCTCAGAGCTGGCTTGCTCGCCACATACCTAATTTTCCCATATAAGGCCAAGGAGAGCAATAATTCTCCTGGCAAGCAGATCAATAAAAACAGATGGTGGGCTTACAATTAGAGATTAAGCACATACCAATCCAGAACAAACAGGCCATAAATCATACGTGAAGGAGGGTATTTATAGTTTAGATCACATTCCTTAATTAATTCAAAATGGCCCAGAAAAGAAAATAATACAAAACTGCTCTTTTCTGCTTTGTTCTTGCCTTGATTTTGCAAAGCTGCATTCTTTTCTCGGGACAAGGGAGGAGAAGGGTATGGGGTAGCCACAGGAAATATGCTGGTGAGATGATCCATCCCTGGCTGCTGGGAGAAGAAAATGAAGGCTGAAGATCTGGAGGGGCTGAGGAAAGAGAGAGGTGGAGCAGGCAGAAAAGCTCCGGCATGCCAGCAGGGCGAATGCTGCAGGATTTAAAACTGTGTATGCGGGAGGGGGATCAGCTGGAGCACTGAATTCATCCACTCACCTTTGGCTTTGCAACATGCCTTCCTGCAGGCGTGCATTGCCTGCAACGCAGTCCTGGGGCAGGCCGGTGGGACGGGACACTCTCACAGGCTCTTGGGATGAGAAGCAGGGGCTTCCTGTGCTGTGGCTCTGGGGGTGTCTCCTTGGGATGCCATCAGGCCATGAACTGCAGCGTCCTGAGCCCAATTCGGGATGATTTGTGCCGGTACCTCCTTTTGCCGGCATCTCCTTGCATCTCATTAGCTGAAAATGCAGCTCCTTGGTGCCTCAGTGGTTACAGCTGCTGGTAGCAGTCCTTGCCGGGCAGGATTCACCTTCTCTGTGTCCCTGTTATTTGTCAGATAACAAAGAGATGGCTGGAGGTTGCACTGCCTGGGGACCTCTGAGGGTCTCCAAGACCTGCCTCAGTTCCGAGGGCCTATTTCCAGCCTGTCTCACGCCATCCTCCCTTGGTGCAGCTTAGGCTGTGGAGGAACAGAGAGCACCCAACCATCAGCCAGCTGTCCTTCACCTTTGGAGTCTCCCTCTGTGTCCCTTGGGCAACAGAGCCCCCTGGGATGGCGCCGTTCTCCCAGGCAGGGGCAGCCAGCATCCATGGCATGGGGACGCAGGATTAGCCTTGGTCAGAGTTAAGGTTATTTGTGGGCTGAGCTCAGGCTTCCTCAGGGAGTCCCACCTCCACACATTTGGTGAAAAGGTTCCTGCTGGCATCCAGACCAGGAGCTGGGCCCATGCAGTTGCCTCAGCCTGAGGCTGGAAGAACAGTGCAGCTGGCGGAAAGACATCAGCACCTGGCTGCTTGGGTGGAAGGGACAACATGTGGCTAGTGACCTCACGGTGTCCCCAAGATACATGTGTGCTGCCTTCCCACACCTGGTGTCCCGCCACCAGCTACTTCCCCTCCAGCAAGAAGGACAGTGCTGACAGGGCATTTGACGTTTACAGGAATGACCAAGGCCCCCGGGAGCTCGAGGCTTTAGGAACCCATACATCACTGCAAGTCTCACTATTAAGTCTCAAAATTGTCTTGGGAGGGTGGAGAGAGGCTACTTCTTCGTAAACATGAAGGACTTCTCTGCTTGGATGTGGAAAGAGCCATGTTGAACAGAGGATGGATGATATAGGGTGATGGCAGGCTGGGCACAGCTCGCCTATGCTCAGAGAGGGATGTCTCACCTCTCCTGCCCCCTCTTCTCCTCTGTCCTCCATCCTCTCTTCCAGAGTGGCCTCTTCCTCCCTTCCTTCCAGCCCTGGTGATTATCACCCTCCACATGCCTGTCCCACTCACTGACCCACCAGAAAACTATTCACATCTGTGTTGGCCAGGTTAGTTTTCTAGTGGATTTATGTCTTAAATAGGCCTGCAGAGGGATCTGATGGATGCCAGCACTGATCCAGGCTGCCTCCAGCCACGTCCTGAAGCCCTGCTCTGCTTTTTCTCATTGCTTTTGAATGAACCAAACCACGTGAAGCTCTGAGGATCCCAGGAAGGCCATCAGCAGAGGCCAAGCAGTGCCCTTGGCATGCGGAGCAGCTCGGGGAGAGTAAGGCTCCTGGCACCCTGCAGACACAGAGCAGAGACAGTAGCAGCAGTGCTGGGCCCTAGACAGCCCACGAGGAAAGGGATGTCTCGTTGATACAACTTACTCCACTCTGTCACAGGCAGGAGAGCAGAGAGTCAGGGCAGCCATAAATATAAGATAAGCACTATGAAGCGTGTCTTTCCCTCCCTGTTATCTGGAGCATTGTCAAACAAACGGGGAATGAAAGAGATTCCTGAGCTGATAAAGCGGGAGACCCTCCAGGACAATGAGCTGAGAAGGGTCCCAGGCAACCAAACATGGTGCCAACATGTGGAAAAGCAGAGAGTACCCAACCGTCAGCCAGCTATCCCTCACCTTTGGAATCTCCCTCTCCTGTGGCAGCTCCTGTGCCCTGCAAATTGGGAAACAGGCATAAGGGACTGTACCAGCCAGAGCCAAAGATGGTCACTCACCGACCAGAGGTGATTTGGGAGGAAGGCCTGGAGCTGAAGGAGTGCTGGATAACTGGTACAGGATGTGAGTCCATGTTTGTTTGCTCAAACCACCAGTTGCACAAAGCAACCCCATTAGCCCTGCATGTTCCGCGGATGTCGCAAGCAGCCTTTGAAGGTCAATCCCTAAGGATAAAAGGGGTCTCACACCACCACAGTGGGTTGTGCAGACCAGATCCAAACATTTCTGTACCATTTAAAATCCCTCAGTGAACAGACTATTTTGGAGGAGTTTCATTTGCGCTCTCCTCCTGTGTTTTCCCATGTGTGAGGCCTGCTGACCCTTTCCATAGGGCACCATGCTATCCCATTACCTGAATGATAGTGTTGCAGATTGCAAAAGGGGTTTGTTTTCTTTCCATAGCCACCAGGAGTGGTGATCAGAGCAGGTCATGGCAGGCTGAGTGATGGGCTGCCACCAGATTGCCTTTGGGTTGCGCACGTCAGCTCTGTGCTGTGTTTCAGAGGGCTGCGAGCTGAAGAGGCTCCATCAGAGACAAAGTGGGGTCCCCACACAGGACCTCCACGGTGGTGTTGGGGGCTGTTCTAGCAGAATTCACATGTAAGCTCAGTAATCACAGAATCACAGAATCACAGAATCATAGAATGGTTGAGGTTGGAAGGGACCTCTGGAGATCATCTAGTCCAACCTCCCTGCTCAAGCAGGGTCCTCTAGAGCACACTGCACAGGATTACATCCAGACAGGTTTTGAATATCTCCAGCGAAGGAGACTCCACTACCTCTCTGGGCAACCTGTTCCAATGCTCAGGCACCCTCACAGTCAAGAAGTTTTTTCTCATGTTCAGATGGAACTTCCTGTGGTTCAGTTTGTGCCCGTTGCCTCTTGTCCTGTCGCTGGGCACCACTGAGAAGAGACTGGCCTCATCCTCTTGACACTCCCCCTTCAGATACTTGTACACATTTATGAGATCGCCTCTCAGTCTTCTCTTCTCCAGACTGAACAGGCCCAGCTCTTGCAGTCTTTCTTCAGAGGAGAGGTGCTCCAGTCCCCTCATCATCTTTGTAGCCCTCCGCTGGACTCTCTCCAGTAGTGCCATATCTCTCTTGTACTGGGGAGCCCAGAACTGGACACAGGACTCCAGGTGCGGCCTCCCCAGGGCTGAGGAGAGGGGCAGGATCACCTCCCTCCACCTGCTGGCAACACTCTGCCTAATGCACCCCAGGAGACCATTGGCCTTCTTGGCCACAAGGGCACACTGCTGGCTCCTGCTTAACTTGTTGTCCACCAGCACTCCCAGGTCCTTCTCTGCAGAGCTGCTTTCCAGCAGGTCAACCCCCAGCCTGTACTGCTGCATGGGATTATTCCTGCCTAGGTGCAGGACCCTGCACTTGCCTTTGTTGAACATCAGGAGGTTCCTCTCCGCCCAGCTCTCCAGCCTCTCCAGGTCCCTCTGAATGGCAGCACAGTCTTCTGGTGTGTCAGCCACTCCTCCCAGCTTTGTATCATCAGCAAACTTGCTGAGGGTGCCCTCTGTCCCTTCCTCCAGGTCATTGATGAATATATTGAACAAGACTGGAGCCAGGACTGACCCCTGGGGGACACCACTAGCTACAGGCCTCCAACTTGACTCTGTGCCATTCACCACAACCCTCGGAGCTCGGCCATCCAGCCAGTTCTCAATCCACCTCACCGTCCACTCATCTAGCCCACACTTCCTGAGCTTCCCTAGGAGGATGTGATGGGAGACCGTGCCCAAAGCCTTGCTGAAGTCCAAGTAGACAACATCCACTGCTCTGCCCTCACCTACCCAGCCAGTCATCCTATCATAGAAGGCTATCAGATTGGTCCAGCATGATTTCCCTTTGGTGAAGCCGTGCTGACTGCTCCTGATCACCTTCTTGTCCTCCAGATGCTTAGTGAGGACCTCCAGGATGAGCTGCTCCATCACCTTTCCAGGGAGGGAGGTGAGGCTGACAGGCCTGTAGTTCCCTGGCTCCTCCTTCTTGCCCTTTTTGAAGACTGGGGTGACATTGGCTTTCTTCCAGGCCTCAGGCACCTCTCTTGTTGTCCATGTCCTTTCAAAGATGATGGAGAGTGGCCTAGCGATAACATCCTCCAGCTCCCTCAGCACTCGCGGATGTATCCCATCAGGGCCCATGGATTTATGGATGTCAAGTTTGGACAAAAGATCTCTAACCTGATCCTCCTCAACCAAGGGAGAGTCTTCCTTTCTCCAGCCTTCCTCTCTTGTCCCCAGGCTCTGGAATTCCTGAGGACTGGCCTTAGCAGTGAAGACTGAAGCAAAGGCAGCATTCAATAACTCTGCCTTCTCCGTATCCTTTGTCACCAGGGCACCCGCCCCATTCAGCAGCGGACCCACGTTTTCCCTAGTCTTCCTTTGGCTATTGATGTATTTGAAGAAGCCCTTCTTGTTGTCCTTGACATCCCTTGCCAAATTTAATTCCAACTGGGCCTTAGCTTTCCTTGTCGCATCCCTGCACACTCTGACAACATCCCTATATTTCTCCCAAGTGGCTTGTCCCCTTTTCCACATTCTGTACACTTCCTTCTTCTGTTGGAGTTTGGCCAGGAGTTCCTTGCTCATCCATGCAGGTCTCCTGCCCGCTTTGCTGGACTTCTTCCTCAGAGGGATGCACCGATCTTGAGGCTGGAGGAGGTGATGGTGCTTGAATATTAACCGGCTTTCTTGGACCCCTCTTCCCTCTAGGGCCCTCTCCCATGAGATTCCCCTGAAGAGGCCAAAGTCAGCTCTCCTGAAGTCCAGGGTTGCGATCCTACTCATTGCCCTGCTCCCTCCTCGGAGGATCCTCAACTCCACCATGTCATGGTCCCTGCAGCCAAGGCTGCCCCCAACCTTCACCTCTCCAACTAGACCTTCTTTATTCGTTATTGCAGGGTCCAGCATTGCACCTCTCCTCGTTGGCGTCTCCACCACCTGAGTCAAGAAATTATCATCAATCCTCTGCAGGAACCTCTTTGACTGTTTGTGCCTAGCTGTGCTAATATGTCTGCTATAAATGCACTGGTGGGGTCCAAGGTGCCTTTGGCTCCCATTCTCCTACAAAGGGGTCCCCTGCATAAGCACTGTAGAGCATTTGCAGCCCATTTGCAGGCAGATGGAGAGGTTTTTGTGGGAGCTCTGCCATCTCCTTATCATAATTTAAAGGCCCCAAGGATGAGGGAAACATCTGCCAGGGCCTGTGCCAAGGATGTAACATGGACAGCCGAGCTGCAAAGCCTGGGAGTTTTCCCAGGAACTATTTAATTTACCAGCAAAGCTGTAACCCATATGCTTACCTGGCCAGTACAGAGATGTCATTTTGGGGGGCTTTCTTCCAGCAGAGGTAAGGCCCATAATTGCTATCGCTGTCCTGGTTCTGACAACATTTGCTGCTTGTAGGACAGTCGCTTTGACTCCCCACCTCAAGCAGCCACCACTGCACTCATCTCACACACACATACAAACATACACACCTGCTTAAATTATTGGCTTCACAGATGAAATGCACCAAAGGATGCCTCTATGTTTCTGCTGAATGAAAGCAGAAATAAATTTTCCCCTAAAATACCTCTTAACACGGCTTACCATTTTTTTGCTCTCTAATCAACAGCTGGTACATTTTTGCCCCAAACCAAGTCCTTTAATGTCCTGAACCATTTTCCTTTCAAGTATTTGCATTTTGCTATTCAAAGTAAAAGGGCACTGAAGTCTTTTATGCCAAGTGATCACAAAAGTTAAAACTATCAGTGGAGATTTTTCACCAAGGGGGAAATTTTCCCTGATTATCCCTGTGGCCGGGACAAGTTCCTGTAAATGAGGAGCCTGCTGGGACCAGTTTTTGGTGGGGAACATTGGTCTCATAGCCTTGAAGCAAAAACAGTCCATAATTGTGCTTGGTGCTGTGCAGATTCTTGCCCCAAAGAGCCTCTGGGCCAAGGAATACCACAGTGTATTTTATAACTGGGAAAGAGATGCCCCAGCTGCTGCCCATGGTATCATGGGGAAACGTCACCACATCTAGGAATCAAATTAGACCTGCCAAGACCTGGCAGAGGCATAGCAGCAGAGGGAGGATGCAGGCAGCCCTCCGCACTGAATCTGTCAAGGCCTCCAAGCTCCCTGCAGGGCCAAGCATATGAGTTCATGCATGCCCAGCAGCACCTTACACTGGTCTGTGCTCACTTTTCAGCTCTGAGCATCCCAGAGCATACAGGGACAAGTACGTCAAATGTGTCTCAATAAACAGAAATCATAAGTTTGTCCACATTTGACTCAAACCACTCCTTTGCTTTTGCTGCTGATGGCTACAACCTGGACACAGAGTCCTTTTTTTATGCAGAAGGATTTTGTTGCACCTTGAGACCAAAGGCCTGGTGCTGGATGTTTCCCCCATGACTTTTTCTTCCATGAGTCTCATCCCACCTTCGTGCCATCCCTGAGCCCTCACAGGACCCGAGGTACGTTCACAGCCCCAATAGCAAGCCATCAGCAGACCTGGGGCTCTGAATGCCAGAGGGGTCAAGTGTTCTGTCCACTTGCTTGTGAGGAGCCAAGGCTTCTATCTGACTGCTTTCATCTGATATTAAATCACCCCAGGAATCCTCCTCTAGCAGTTAGTCAGCTTTCTCCTCCCTCCAGGAAAAAAAAGCTATTTTGTCAGTAAATGCAATAAAAATCTCCCCTTTATCTAGATTCAAGGAGAAGCTAAGCAAAATATTTACACAAGCCTCATGGTATTGTGCTCACTGCGGCTTTCACAGTGTCCTGGTTGCAGCAGGTCCCCCTTGAGCATCGTCCCACCCAGAGGGGGAAATCCTCATGCCTGGGAGCCTCTTGCATTCCCCACAGCGACCGCTTTCCTGGGTTCGTCATCACTGTCCTACCCTGCGCTACCTGCTGTGAGGAGCCATGTCTGTCAAGCAGTCGAAAGCCTTTCACGTCTGTGAGAGTGGGGCTGGGGAGTATGTTTGCTCTTTCATCCAGCTGGGTTGGAGCAATTAAAAACAGCCTGTTAAAACCTGCTGGTATGTACAGTCCTGGACAGGTATAGCATCTCTGACAAAACCCAAGTGGAGTCTGCCTGGCCAAACATGGGCTGCATGGGTCCGAGTTGCCCACCCGGCTGTGGATCTGCTTTTGCACATCCCAAAGCCTGAGGCTGCCTTACTGTGCTGAGGCCCATGCTGTCTTGCTCAGGGCATGTGGATACCCAGCAGCTGGCACCCACCTTGATGGATGTCAAAATTTTACATTGCAGCTTCCCTTGGGTAGGCACATGGGAGTTTTTTCCACTTTCATTCACACTGTAAGATCCAGAGTGATGAAAAGAGCCATGTTGCTCAGCTAGAGCCGCTTAGAAGTAGTGCTGCCCACATGCTTGCTCGTGAACAATGCTCACGTAACAGAGACTGGAGTCGTATCACCCCGGAGAAACGAGTAATGCCCAAGGGGCCTGCCTGTTGCATAGACCTGCTTGTCCCCTCCCAGCCACCAGCCTACCACAAGCAGACAGATATCCATCCATCCCACCTGGTCCCACCATACCCAAAGATTTGGCTGCTTCTGCCAGTGGTGGTTCTCGCCAGAGACTCCCCCTGCATAAAATAGCTGATTTGGCTGCCCCTTCCTCTTGGATTTGCAAAAGTGCTTGGTTAGTTTTCCGGGTCATCCTTCCAGAGAAAGTGAACGTGGGCTGCCCCCTGCAACACCCTCTGGATAAACACCATTGTCCATTCTCCCCATGTAGATATGCCCAGAGAGTTTTTTCGTGACGCAGTAGCAAATTCTGACTGAGTTTGGACTGAGATCTTGGTTTGCTTTCATCAATGAATTTGTGTACCTCTGTGACCCGCATGGCATCTGGTTCTGATAACATATGTTAGCAGATGGCAACTGGCTTTGCTGGTACGGGTCTGTGATTTAACCATGCAGATTGCACTCAGGCTCCTCATTTTGCATCCATTTATGAGGCTGCAGTAATGGAAATTAGATGTTATGTCTCTCATTCCACCTTTCACTGCAATTTGTTTAAACATAATTGCAATGACATGCGGCCCTGCCCCCGCTTGGCCAGGTGAACCACATCTGCCAGAAATGCATTTAATTTGCATCCTTAGTAGCTCTGGCAAATCTGGGAAAGCTGTTTTAGGTAAGTGGGAATAAGTATCTAGAACAAGGACATATTTTGGTTTTGTTTTTCTAGACAGTATAAAGAAATCTGTGCTACTTTTCTCCAAGAGATAAGCTTTTCCTCTGCCATTGTTAACGTTTTTTTTTTTCCTTGATGTACTCTATTTTTGGCATATGCAATAAGCCTTAACATCCTTCCCTATCTCAATGTTCACTGGAGGCCAGTTTAAAATACTTTTGGCCTTTATCTTAGCTTTTCCAGTGCTGAAGTGATACCAAATATCCTTTAGGCCTTATTTTTCTCTTATGAATCACCAACTTTTAAACAAGACCCTACTGGGTATAAAGATTGGGTTAAACAGCTAACAGTGCTGGACACAATGACTTCCTGCAGTCTCCTCTCCAGCAGTAGCTCTGGCACTCGCAGTTTGCATCCTGGAGTCTAGACGAGCCTTTTTTATCCAGTGGAGAAGTATTAGTTCAAGCTCTGGATTTTGCTCCCCCACATTTTTATCAAATGCTCTGGAGGTGCATTTGAAACTATTAAATCTTCCCCTGATAGCAGCCCATTTGCAGATGGAAAAGATATTTCTGCAGTCTTGTGGAGGTAGTTTGTCAAGCAGGTTTCACTAATATTGGTTTTCTGAGATACTTATGCCATTTTCTCCTCTTCTGAGGATTTTGGCATCCCAGTGTAAGCCATTTCTCTCTGCTTTTTCACCATGCTGTTGCAAGGAAGGGTATCCGTGCCCTCCTGGGGTCTCACTGACTGGTTGCTCGTGGAGGCATTTGGCCAAGCTGCCAGAAGAACAAATGGATTTGAACTGGACATAGAGAAATTCCCACTGGAAAGTTAAAGGGGGTCCCAGGTCTCAGGACAGAGAGGGTCTGAAAGCATCGTAGCAGGATAAAAACACCAAGTACTTGGATGTCTCAGCTCTACCCTCAGTCTTGCTGGAAATTAACAGCTTTGTGTCACCAAAGCCTGGTCTGGCAGCGGCTGGGGACTTTGCCTCTCTGCGGACCTACATAGCGATCCCTGAGCATTGCACTCGCTGTTTCTTGTGTGTGGTGGCTGCAGTTGGTGCTGTGAGATCCTCGGGGTCCCTTTTCCCCAGGCTGGATCCTCCTCATGTGGGATCCCTGCCTCTTGTCGGGCTCCCCATCTCTAAACCCTGCAATGGGGCATTAGGGACTTCATGGCCCAGGAGGTCTCTTCCAGTCTTATGCTCCTGTACATTTTTGTGCTTGTATCATATCTCCTGGGGAATGAGGCAGGTTTAATTAACTTTGGAGCAAGGCTTGTACCTTGTGCCTGTTGCACATCTTTGTGTTTCAAACCGCTACACTGGGAACGTGGTTCCCAACACTGCTTACCACACCCAGGCTCTTTGTATCGTTCCCTCGTCAGACAGCACTGCTGCCATATCCTCATGCTTATCCTTTACACCTTCTTGAAATAACTTCTCACTCAGGCACATTATTTCCATTATAGAAGATTTATTCTGTTGTCTTTAGCCCAGCAGCTCTAGCTGCTTAAGGGTGGCTCATGCCCATGAATCACCCTCTTCTACAGTTTCTTTCCAACTCAAAACATCACCTGTATAAAACCAAGTTCCCCCAACACCATTAGAAGCTGTTTTCTTTTTCTTTGCCACCCCCACGTGCTGCCTACCACCCAAATGGCAGTGAGGTCAGCGTATCCTATAGGAGATCTCACTGCATGTGGAGGTTGCTCTTATTTTTCCAAGCATACCTGCCAGAGCCCTGCTAATGCATGAAATGTAAAATTACTTGGCATGAGTCACCCCTCCCGGAATTTTTCCCCTTGAAAGCAGTGGAAATATTCCTCCTACATATTTGGTTCCTCAGGTCTGGGTGTGAGTGGAGAGTTGTGTCAGCTGCTTTCCCGCGGTGATCACCACACACCTCCACCCTCGCGTGGGTGTCCAGAGCGACACGCTGCCTGGCTCTTCGCTTAGCTCTTCCTAGGGGGATTGTCTACGTCACCACTGGGCTATTCTACATCTTTGCATGGAGCTGGGTGTTTCTATGTCCTGGGAAAGATATCTTCAAACTCCTCCTTTATAATTCTAGCATCTTCCCTCTCCATCTAGCAAATGTTCTGTTGTGAAATCTTTGCTCTTAATCACTTTTAGACAACTCATGGGTATTGTTCTCTCTTATAATACTCTCATCTGTATACCTTTCAGTTAAAAACAAACAAACGAAAAGAAAACCCTGAAAGACAACAAGGTCCAGAGACACAGGCTTCGTCTGTGGTGTCCTGAGGAGCTCAAACTCAGAGATGGTAGAGCTTTCTGCCTTGGACCTCCTTCCTTGCAGTGGTTTGCAATCATTCTCAGGCTAGAAGAGCCCTGTCCATCCTAGGAGAGCGTTCAGCGAGGATCGAGAATATTTGCTTGCCCAAGGACAGCTCTGGGGGTCAGATTTTTGCCCCTGTTTTACAGACTGCTGCGGGCTTGGTTTGCCTCCTTGCCAGACTACAAGACTAGCTTTCAGCCCCAGCCTGGTCATTACCTTCTTGCCTTTGCTGTTCTAAAACCATCTCCCACTTATCTCATTTGCCTGCTGAGTGCAGGATACCTGAGACTTCTGCAGGAGCTTCATTGTTGACCTTCACTGAGTTACATGAAACTTGTTATGTCTCAAGTGCCAAAATCAGTCTGTCTCTGCCTCTCCCTGCTGGTCTCCATCACTTGCAGACACTGAGGGAAGCAGTGTTTAAACCTCCCAGTAGCCTCTACACTTGCAGATTTTCTCCCCCACGGCTTTATCTGCTCCGTTCTTCCATTCTAAGTATTTTCTTAGCTTGTTTTCTCCTGACCTCATGGGAGGCTCAGCAGCCTCAGCGCCAAGGATTGTGTCAGAGAGTTGCTTTGGTCTGATGAGTCTGCTCTAATGCATTGGTACCATGTAACCAGAGAGCATCTTCAGCAGCCTGGAGACCCTGGACACCGTTTCACCACCATGCAGTCCTGAGTGAGGAGTGAGGCACCGTGTGTGGGCACCTCTCCACCACAACCACAGCAGGAGCAGCCTGGCAGTGCCCTGGGTGCTCTGATGTGCTTGGCACATGCAGCACTGATGCGCTTGGGCTGCTTGGGCATCCCACACCTGCTGGGGGCCAGTAACAGACCCCAGCAACCTTTGTCTGGAGACAGTGCTCAGCAACATGGACAACTCTACAGCATCACAGCAGGGCCAAACTGGCTCATCCAAAAACTCCTGGATACTCCTGACACTCTGGCCTCATCCACTCGCCTGGTTCAGACCCAACTCCGTGACCCTTGGCTTCATCCCGTAGAGCAAAGGGTGCGGTCAGATCCTGCCGTACACCGCCCGGTTGCACAGCAGATTGGCTGGCCCTTTCCCAACAGCATCTCTGCCCCTTGGCAGCTGCAGAGAAACCAGCAGGGGTGCCCCCTGTGAGCAGCCTTTGGTCCTAGAAACACCCCAAGCTGGGATCTGGCTAGGAGTCAGCAGAGATTCCCAGACAAAACACTTCCCGCACCTTCCCACATCGCGATGAAATCACCCATCAAAAGGCAAGCAGCAGTGCTTCCACCGCCAGCCAGACATCTGTTGCGGGCTGCAGGAGGGGAAAAAGCTGGGAAAATAAACATTTCTTCCTGCACACATCCCCCAGCTGCTAGGAGGATGCCGTCCCTCCTAAACCCAACCTGTCTTAATTATCCTATCTTTGAGCAAGGCAAGCTCAGCTCCTGGGCTGTCAAATAAGCGCGTGTCCCCAGTTACTAGGTAACAGGTTCACCTCCCCGGTAACAACTTCGAAGGCTGCAGGCACAACCTGCTTTGCCTAATTCTGAACGTACTTGAAACAGGAGATTGTCAAGGGCTGAGAAGGGGCAGAATGGCGAGGGAGAGAGGAATTCCTAGGAAACCCAGGGTGAGCATGGCCAGAAAATCACAGAGCCCAGGAAGATAAATAGGAGAAAGAAAGAACAAGTATAAGAGTTATAGGATTTGGTCTGCCAGTACATGGCCATCCCATCCTGGCAAGGCCCAGGGCAAGATAGTGCTGATTAAGGCTCTGCCCAGCCAAATGATGAGAGTCAGGCAAAGCGGCTCCCTTCCCTGCCCATGCTATAGCTCCTTAGCAAGGAGAGGCCAGAAGAGTGCCATAACATGGGGGGGGAAACACTTCCAGGGACCCTCCTTCCCAAGGACACTGGGGTTGCTAATCTCATCCAGGCACGCCTTTGGATTTCAGCTCTGCCCCCTGCCCTCCTGTCTGCTCAAAGACCACCCAGCTCCTAGCACCCAGGAAGAGCTATCATGTCCCTTGTACAATGTCTCTTTGTTTAAGGAAGAGTTTCATCTCCGGGAATGCACAAGTCTATTCCTTGTTAATATATTACAATTTAACAAGCTAGAACAAATCAGCTTCAAGTTTCCCTCAGGGAGATTCAGCGAAAGCTGTGATTTATCATGTTCTGCATGTAGCACTTCCTGAGGCCTAACTCGAGTCTTGTGTCAAATGACGGCCCCAAACGATGCTAAAAATGTTTCCCTCTCTGTGGTCGCTGAACTGAGCGTGACTCATTGAGCAGGGGGAGGACGACAGTATTTCACAGGGATTTTATGCCTTCATCCAGGACCCCCAAAGCCCTTTGCAAACATTTATCACCCCTCTAAAACACTGCTGCCATTTTAGAGAAGGAGAAAATGAGTCATGGGACAATGAAGTGACTTGACCATATTCATATTGGAATGGGTGCAGAGTGCCCTATGGTATGGGAATTATGGGGCTCTCCCCACTTCTGAGGTAGGAGTTGAAAGAATTTTGCCACAATTTCCAAAGGATTTCCAGTAACGGAGTAGTTTTAACTAGGCAGACAGCAATAAACCAATTGTGTATTCAAGCCAGAGAGCTATCTGAAATCCCTGCTGCAGCTTCCAGATATTTTTCTTACTGATCCTGTGCTTGTTTCAGAGCTCCCAGGAAGCACCTGCAATGCACAGTGAAATACATTAATTACTGACCTGGAACTGGTTATGTTTAGGATCATGAATTTATGCTGCAGGGTCCTTTCAAGTTAACTGTAACAGACTTGATTAATCCTTTATTTATGGAGAGCAAACCTGGAGAGTAACAATGGAGGCGAGGAGGAGTCAGGACTCCTGGGTTCAATTCCTAGCTCTTTAGCTCTGCCATTGACCCTAGACATGACTTGGCAGAAGAAAGCAGGCCTGGTGGTTAAGATATTAAACAGAGATTTAGATCTGCATCCGATTCCTGGCTTTGTTGCAGATTCCCTGGGTGACTTCAGTTGTCTTAAGCCACCATCCCAGTCCCACGGCAGTCAGCAGGAACCGACGTCCGCTTAAACCTAAACCCACGCAGCAGCATTTCCAGGAGCAGGATGATCTCTCTTGTCAGAGAGGAGGCGACTGCTTTGCCTTCCTAGCATTAGGGTGAGTCTGTTTTGGCTATGCCAGTGCAAAGCCTGATGCCAGGCTCAGCTGAGGCATGTTGCTGCCAAGTTCCAGCTGTGTGCCTGCACCCAGTGCAGGGTGGGTTGAGCATCCTTTGGTTGAGCGTCCTGGTCCCTAGTCACTGGAAGCAGAAGAGCGTGGAGCCGCTGGAGCTCTTCCAGGGCTACCAAGCACATAAGACAATACGGCTATATGGCTACCTGGACCAGGACATTCCCAATGCTCAAAAAGTGGTTGTTACTGGTGAGAAGGCCTTGGCCCTCTCTGGCTGCACAACCACACAGCTGTGTGTACACAGCCTCCTCCTCGCTAAACCTCAGGCCATGTAGTGCTACAATGTACAAGCAGATCAGCCAACAGGCTCATCCCACATTAAAGCTGCTGCAAGTAAAACCAGAAAATACAGTTGTCTTGCCAGCAGCTGGTAAGACAATAGCCAAACCAGCCAAGCTTGATAGAAACCGGTCAGGTAGCACCGCTCACCCCATGTAGGCTGGTCTGAGAGTGAGGCAACGGGCAGGTTTAGGAAACACTTGTCAAGCTCCTTCCAGATGTCTCTGTTTGTGCAACCAAAAGTCACTTTTGAAGGCAGTGGCTACAGGCTAAGGAGGAATGTATGTGACCCCTTGCTCCTGGCTTCCAGTGGGACTGACTGCAGCTCCCGGAGACATGGAAAGTCAAGATTTCTTCAGCTGAGGGCTGCCACTTCTTGAGGTGGTGGCTGATCGAGGCTGTTCAAAGAAGGTGTAGGAGTTTGGCTTGTAGGGCTACAGGAGGAGGCACAGCAGGAATCCCTTATATGCTACAGACAAGGACTGAGGAAAATCTACAGACCCTGTCTTACAGGAGTGTTAGTATAGAAAGTATTGCTCACAGGGCCTGCTCAAGTACCATTTGGCTAGACTTCTTCCCATTTTGGTGTATGATGACTTGGCTTCAGTAATTTGCTCCTTCAGCTCCTCTGAGCTTGCTTCTGCATTAGGAGCAATGCCAGCTGGAGTCACTCAGCCTGTATTAGAGGGGTATCGGAGGTCTGGAGAACCCACAGGTCCACCCAAAAAGTGGAGAGGATCTGCTATTCACTGCCTCCTCCACTGCAAGACCTTTGGGCTTTTGGAAGGACCTAGCAGAAGCCAAATGTGGGTGTGGGTCAAACAAAGGTGTGGCTCATCTGTGAGGGCTGATAGATCTGGGGAAGGCTGTGGCTGTGGCTGCAGAAGGGTTTCACGGATTCAAGGAGAGAGTGAATAAGTGCTTGAAAAAGAGAAATGTTGAGATTTACTAAACAAACAAACCTCATCTGGCTCAGGAAGACCCACATACCAGAAACAGTTGGAAGCTGAAAAGTATCTAGAGGACGAAATATACCTGATTATCCTAACCTTGCTCTTCCCTGTTCACTTCTGGCCACTGTTTCTACTGCATTTCACCTGAAGGCTTCATTTCAGCCCTGCCTCTGCAACTATTCATTTCTCCTCTCTTCTCTAAAGCAGATCTTCAGAAAGACAGTGAAAGAAAACTATGTGATTATGGGATTTAACAGAAAGAGGGAGAAGCCAAATGATCAAAATGGTTAAACTAGGGAACTGGGGTGGAGGGACCGCAAGCTGAGCAGCCTGACAGCACCTACCACCCTCTGAAAGAAGCGAAGTCTCTGCCTGCAGACATGACAGGGACAGAGATGGAAATAGGTCCCACAGGCAGCAGGGTCAGCCCACTGAGCTCCCTTCTCCTGCTCCTGGAGGTGGCCAGCTTGGCCAGGGCCTGGAGGAGGCAGAAAGGGAGGGTCCCATGGCATGATGGGGAGTTCAACGGGGAAGGTGCAAATGAAAGGGTAAGAAGAACTCTGCCACAACCTCAGCAAGAGGCTCTGGAGGAGCTGTGCCACTGCTGGAGACAAGGCGCAGACAAATGAGATACTTGATCTGAACCAGCGTAGCTGTTCTTATGCTCTGCGAGTGCCTGAGATGGTGGGAGGGACTTTCAGGAAGAAAAAACATCCTACATCTTCTATTTGATTAGCAAAAACCAACATCTTGCACCTGCCTTTTCTCAATGAAATACATGGCAAGATCACGTTGAAAACAACCTACCCAACCTGCATGCACCTCCCTGGGGAGATGGGCAAACATGAAGCCCAGAACAGGCATCAGTAGCAGCATTCATTGCCAGGCTGGGAAGTGAGTGGCACCGAATGCACCAGTCCACTTCTGTGCTGCGAGAACAGTGAAAGGCTTGGCAGAGAGCAAGCTTGCAGTGGCGGAGCAGCCCACTGTCTTGAGAAACTCTTGCATTGCAGTAGGGTCCTCCAGCAGGGCACTTGCTGCAGTGCAGATCAGTCGAAGTGGGTCTCCAAGAAAGAGTTGAAATGTCGAGCAAGGGTTAGACATGAAGTCTTTCATCTCTAATTTACTTGATTGTTTTGCCAGTGTGTGACCGTGGCTAATAGGAACCACCCAGGAAAACTATTCCCTCCCCCTTTAATCGTTATAGGGGCTACTCAAGTAAGTGTTGTGACCTGTAATATATCACAACAAAAAATACACATCTGGACACAATCAGCCTTGGGCAGCTGGCTGAGCTGGTAGGAGAACAGCCTTCAAGGCCGGGGAGTAAGATCCACCCATCCCTGCTCCCTGCAGCAGAAGTAGCGAGAAGGGATTTGGCACAACAAAGGCACAGAAAGGGCAATTCTCAACCAGCAAGGTTGCTAAGCTTCCCTCATATTGTCTGCCAGCCACAGCATAGACAACTGTGGCCACAAAACCAAGTTTTAATCGTTTGTTTACTTTCCATTCAGCAAAAGAAGAGGGCAAATCTGTCAGGTTGGTCCACTGGAAACCCCGCTGCTGCCCCCTTGTCCATGAGACTGTTTCTCCTGCAACCACTAACCCCACCTGAGATGCAGGAGCTCAGCATCGCCTTCCAATTCTACTCTGTCCCTCATTTTCTGATGGCACTAGGTGTTCCTCCAGGTCTTCAGAGGGCTAAGACAATGAGCTGCCTAGCACCCAGGGCATTAACAGGAGTGTGTGGGAGGCCAGATGCATGCTGAGTACCTCCCGAAGCTGAACCAGGAGGCATTGTTGAAGGCCCAGTGCAAGATGCACATGGAAACTTGCCTCAGCTGGCAGGAAGCGCAGGGGCCCGGAGCCAGGAGCCAAGCAGCTCAGGAATGATTCTATTTCTCCTTGAGGGATAATTTTACCTCTTGGTGTTTTGTTTTTTTTTAAATAAAAATCTGAAACTCAGAACATTTTCTGTGAAACAAAACAAAGGAAAAACTCCCTGGTTTTTGGACAAAACTATTTCCAGTGGAAAAGATTTTGCTCTGCTCTGGCCCTGAGGAAATTGGAGACACAGCACAACTGGAGCAAACACGTTTAACGGGGAGTAACAGGGCACAGAGGGAAGGTGAAAATAAGCAGGCAGTGAAGTCACCATCTAGAGGGCAGAGATCTCTGTTCCACCTCGACCTGGTGAGCATATTGTAACTCTACCATTGTATATAAGCTAATAAATCTGAGTTAATAATAAATAAATAAATCTCTGCAGCAGAAGGTGTGTAATATCCACATCCAGGAATCCCAGTTTTGTATCTGTGGCCATGTCAGTCAAGTAGCTGTTTTTCAGCCTGGCAAATGTGGCCAGCTGTAGAGGTCAGACCAGACGGGTGCTGGATGAACCATGCTCCTCTGCCATCCTCTCTTCATGCAGTCCCTGGGGATTTGAACTCCTCACTGCAGCCACAGGCTGTCAGAACTGGGAAAGCTGTGCTGGTCTTGAGGCCTGCAAATGAAATCAGCTCTGCTCAGTCACCCATGGCTTGCCTGACAAACGATTCACGTTTCAGACTTGGCTGCAAACTGTGGTTCTTGGGTAGGAGAAGACATCTCATGGGTGCAAACTGAGAGGGGAGGAAAGGAAATGCCAAGCCACCAAGGTAGAGTACAAGGAGCAACACAGGAGGGAGAGAGAAGCATTGACAGGCCAGCGCGAGACTGTCAGACTGTTGAGAAACAGCTGCTCTGCTATATCCTGCTGAAACCTGTCCAGGAGGAAGCCAAAGCCCTCCCCAGAGCACATTTGAGGGGTGCTAGCTGGCTACGGCTGGAGAGTTTGAATGACAGCTGAGAGCCCAAGCCAGGTCTAACCTGGCTGGGCCAGACGTTGCTCAGATTCCCACTGTGGGGTCCTGTCTTGGGAGCTAAGCACAGATCTGAGGTCTCAGTCATGGAGATGGACTGTGTGGCATGTAGTGGGGGGCAGCAAACAGCTCGGCTGGAGAAGGCTGGAGACAGCCGCTGGCTGGTGGCCACCATGACACTGGGAGAGCTCAGAGGAGGCGCGAGCACAGGGTATCTGGGACCTCCTGTTGCCAGGGTGGTCTTGCTAACCACAAGCATTCAAATAATCATCAGTTCAGCGTAAAAATAAACAGGAGGATCTTTGCTTTCCAAGGCTTTAGGCTGCACCCGCTTCTCATTTTCTAGATGGCAGAGCAAAGGGCTTTTTGTCAGAGAGAGGTGAGAGGCTGGTGTGGTTTCTCTGCTGAGACTCAGGACAGTTGGCATCAAGGTTTTTCTCTGCAGAGCGCGCAATCCTGCATAGCTCAGCAGAGCGTGGGATTTCACAACGTGCGTCCTTTGAGCTGCCCCATACCATTCTGTTGGCCACTCCAGGGGCCTGCATGAGTCCTGGGGTCATCTGCAGGTGGCTGTCCAAGGTCGTCTACCCTGGAAACCCTGCCAGTGAGGGGAGTCCTGGGGCTGGGTGCTTGTTGGGGCCAAGAGACAGGGAAAAGGTTTTCAGAATCGAACTTGCTGTGAAGGTGGCTGTGGACTGTAGGCCTCACCAGAAATATCTGATCAACTTTGACTGGCCTGTTTTCAAGACTGGGCAGAGCTTAGCCAGGGACAAGACCTCAGGTGAATCCTCCTGTTTGAGTAGTCTCCCAATCTACTCAGGGCCTCTGTTAAGGCCCTTTGGCCATATGTGAAGAGGCCTAGTCCAATTAGCCCATGCAGGGCCTTGCAGGCCTGCCTGCAGGCAAAGACAATAATAACCAGTTGTGAAGTAGAGGTTAAACGGCATCCGTTCACCAGCGCATGTCTCTCCCTGCACTTCCATTTTCTCTTCTGCTCCCTTATGGCTACTGAGTATCTCCAGGATGGGTTTTGTGTAAGACTTCTGCATCTGAAGTAAATAAGGGAATATTCATGCTTGGTTCTTGTCTGTAGCCCCCTACCTAGAGAGGTCACTTTGCGAGCAAGGATCAGGTCTCCTGATGCACCTGAGTTGTTTTATCACTGCCATGTATCTTGTCTCATGCAGAATTGGACAGAGCACGCAGAATCACCCACAGGAGATGCCCACATCTCTGCCACAGCGAGGCCATGCATTGGCTGTGCTCGGCCACCTGTCTCCCTTTTGGCCTGGGAGGTCACTGCTGGAGAATGCGCCAGCCCTTACTGTGCCTCCTCGCCATCCTCACTAGGTGAGGGTTATCGCTTGGTTCGCACATTCTGGTTTCCACAAGGATGTGCCAAAGGAGGGACCTGCCTGCTGCCTCCTAACTAAACCCAGCCTGCCTGCTTTTATTGACCTTCTGGAGCTCTAGTTCATTGAAACATTACAGTCTGGAGGGAGCGGAAGAAGATGAGCTGGAAATAGGCAGCTGGCTGGGTTGCCAGTGGAGGAGTGGCTGCTCAGACTTGCTGTGTGCTGTTTAGCTCCAGCAGCTCCCTCAAAGGCAAAGTGATCCCATGGCAGATAGGAAACCGCTGAGTGTGCAGAGGCAGGGTATGGGGCAGGTAATACAATGCTATGACTCAGTCCTGATCTCACTTTGATTTTCCACTCAGTTAATCCAGCTGAGCTCAGTGCAGTTACTCTTGATTTTGGATAAGGGCAGGACTTGGGCCCTTGTTCCTGTCCTGGAGACAAAATGCAGTTTGGCTCCCATGCTGGTGGGCCAGCCCTGGAAATCCCCTCTGCCTGGCTGCCTGTGGGGAGAGGAGACGGAAAACACTTCATTACAGCTCCTTCCAACTTCATTTTGCCTTCCCCTCCGTGCCTGCGGCTGTGGAGGCTTTGCATCCTCCAGCCTCCACGGGCGCTTGTACAGCCAGCCAGTAAGGAGCTACCGGCACTTCTCCCCAAGCATCCCTGGGAATTGAGATGAACCACGTTGTAAAACACACACACAAACATTTGCCTTCAAGGGCCTTTCAGGCTTTACCCCTTTGTCACCAGCCTTGCAATTATTACCAGGAAAGACAAATTCTTCAAGCAACAAGCGCCAGATTTTTAGTTGTTGTAAAGTGATATCGTCCAGAGGAGTCTCTGGAGCTGCACTGGTTTACACCAGCGGACAGTGTGGCCCATAAACTGATATCTGTTGAGGGCAGAAGAGCTCTGTGCTGCCGCTCAGCAGTGTAAAAATATTCAGGGGATTTCTTGCTAGCAGTGCTGAGAAGGAAATAGCTGATGGTTGGGAGTCGAGCCCGGTGGCGTTTGGGGAAAGCAGCAAGCAATGCAGAACAGTCCGCCTGCCAGCAACTTCTCAGCAAGCACAGGTTGCTGATGCGAGTGTGCTAATAGCTGTGGGATGAGAGACGCGGGAACGCCGGAGGGGAACAGGAGGATGCTCAGATGCATCTTGAGTCTGAATTCTGCCAAGCTGCAGAGTTTGTGGGTGAGCGAGAGATTTCTGATGAAGGCTGATCTTTTCAAAGCTACCTCCGTCTGGGATATCAGATCAGTTTTAATAGAAACAGAAACCCGAAATTCCTGAGGCAGCTTTGGCAGTTATAACAAATATATACGTTACATGCATGGACCGGTATTAAGCTGGAGTTATGGGGGAGCTCAGATATCAGTAGTTTGGGGTGAATAATATTACAAGGTCATTGCTATTAACTTAAAACCAAATGTTATAAATCCAGGAAATTCAGAGCTGAGGTTAAGCGTCAGGGAATCTCAGGCATGTCAAGAATGCAGGGTTCAGGCACAAAACACCTGTAGTGAAACCAGGGAGGGCAACAATGAAACACGTCTTTAGAAGCGGGTTAAATCTAATCTAGCCCAAAATGAGTGTATCATTCCCATGCCACTGCTGCCCTGTGTCACTACTGCGTGAGTAAAAGTACCTTCAGCAATGCAGAAAAAAGGGGGGGGGAGGTATGTTCATGAATTAACAAAACACTTTTAAACACAGCTTCTGCGCAAGATTTAGTGTGGTTTAGCCTGTCCTCTCGCTACATGTGCAGATTTTGGTTATTCTTAACTGGAAGTGAGGATGAGAGAACCAGAAACCCAGAGGACTAAAAAGAGGGAAAAGTTAACCTTTGTGCCTGTGAAGGGAAGGCTGAAAATGTGAATGACTGAGCAGGACTATCTGAGTTCTCAGAGAGCTGGGACGGGTGCTCCAGGCGACGGGGCGGCTGCATCCCCTTGACCAGGGAGATGTGGAAGGTTGGTGGCAAGGGGGTGGGGATGGGGCAGACCTGGATGGTGGGGGAGTCTTGTGGTAGGCTTGCCTCTGCCCCATGAGCCAGGCTGGGTGCACAAAGGTTGGGTGCTAGGCTGCAATGTGCCATCACTTTCTGGAGGAGGCATGGAAGCAGGCAGTGGGACACACAGTGGTGGCCCCAGCCACTGTGCTCCCCATGCTGCACCAGTACCAAGATCCCCAGAGAGGCTGGTGGTTCATCTGAACCCCTCCTGCTCCAGAGCAATGGAGTTTATAAGGTGCAAATAAATCAGCTGCATCCAACCACCCCCTCTTCCTGGAGTCCTCCGGCGCTGCCACAGCAGTGCTGGAAGAGTAGGGACTGACCCGATAAAGGCTAGTTGAAACTGGGACCAGGCAGCCTGTTTTGGACACCAAGCCTGGAGAAAATGAATGGGAGCCGGTGGGGCATAGGAGATTGCCTGGAGCAGGCCATGGCCATGGACCTGTGCTGATGGGGTGGAGGGAGCCTTGCGCCCAACCTTTTGGAACATGGGGCAAGCACACAGGTTGGGATAAGTGTATGGGAATGCTAGGCTCTGCTACCGGATTTCTGCTGAACAGCATCTTGGAGGGGGCATTGCCAACAAATGTCGGTACCCCAAGAAGTGATGCCAGGAGCAAAGGGCTTGGTCCAGGCTGAAGATGACTTCGGCTCTCTCCGGGCAGGGGAGAAAGCCAGCAGCTCCCAAATGCTTCCAGGAAAGCAGCCAGGCAGCAGTGCTCCTACAAAGGGGCTTCGCTCAAGGATACCTCCTCGTTTCTAGCTGTCATTTGCTGTTTGCATCAAGTCGCCGCTGCTAGAGCACCCCACAATGCTTCTGGACTTGCAATTAATCCCTGATGACAGTTTGCTCCCTAGATGCATGAGTGTTAACCCCTTCCGTGCTGCCGGCATGGTGCCTGCTGCAGGTGGGAAGCGGAGCGGGCGGGCGGACGCAGAAGGGTTAAGCAGGCAGAGCCGCGCAGCAGTTCATCAGATTGGAATCCGGTTTAATTGCAGGTTGCCTGTGATCCTTGATGCCTGCTCTTACAAAGTGATGGAAAATGACAAATATTTATCCCCACTCTGGCAGCAGCCCTTTATCTTCCCACACTGTCATCAGGCTTTTCCAGCCCAGCTTTCAGTAGGGAGAGTGTAAGCAGATACTATATAAGGGTAAAAGCTGGTTTGGGCAGCTGTCAGCTTTTGCATTTGCAGCATTCCTCGGAGGAGAGGCTGGGGGAGGAGGATGCAAGACCTGGAGGTAGCTCTTGTGCACCCAGGTGCTGCACAAAGGGCTTCCCAGGAACTCCACCGCCTGGGCAGAGAAAGGACCAGGTCGAGCGAACCCAGCAAAACATGCTCCTCTGGCAGGGCAAAACACAGAGGCATGTGCTCACTGTTAGACCCTGCAGGCTTGTCAGGGAGACGTGCATGAACCCCATATTGCCTGGATTCGGTGGGGGATAACCTATAGTTGTCCCTGATCAACTCCCGGCTTTTCTCACTGAACACAGTGGGGACAATACGGCTGCTTCCCAGATCCCCGACACAACCCTGCACTGTGCGCCCCAGGAGCAGCACCACCGACACAGCACATGGGCAGGCAGAGCTAGGGAAAACACCTTCAGGAAGATATCCTGGTGGCCTTGGTGAGGGAAAGCAAGGTAGGCAAGCATCTGCGGCAGTTGTACGAGGCTGCGCTGCTTTGGGTACAGTTCTGTTGTCACCGTGGTGGTGGCTACAGGCTCTAACCGAGGGCCGAGCCCTCACCAAATAAACCAGGGTTTACAGTGCTGCAAAGAGACAGAGCGAACAAGCGCAGAGGGTGAACAGCGAAGCACACTGCCCGCTCCTGCACTCGAATCATGTCCCGTGGGTGTGCTGAGTTTCTTTGCGCCCGAGTTCCTGGAGCCCCACGATTAGCATCGCAGCCTGGGCTGCGATTAAACAGGGGCCATTTCTGACCTTTGTTGCAGCGTGGAAAGTCTGCCAATCTTGCACGAGTGTGTCCTGCAAATGAGACCAAATGGAGGTGAAATACAAACCGGTCCAGGTTGTGTGGGCTTGGGTATGGTTTTGAACTCAGATCTGGCTGCGCGTTTCATCCGGCAGATGAGAGTGGGGTCCCGGGCGTTCTCTCTGCTGCAGCCTGGTGCTCTGAGCTGCTGGAGATAGCTGGATTTCAGGGACGTGTGATTCCCCGTAAACCCTCGGGAAACACCTGGAGGAGTTTAGAGCCGTCAGCAGCCTGGCCCACGTTTCCCTGGATACAGGCCCAGGCCCTGCAATGCCGATAGCTGGGAGCCATGATTTTGAGGCAGGGGGCCCACTGGGAGCCCTGGGTGCCGGCATTTTCCCCAGCAGCCTCAGCTCTCCTAAAAGTTGGCTTGATTTCTCTCCGGCTCCCCAAAACTCGCGTGGTTGAGAGGCCGTGTCCTGACCCCTCTGCAAAGCGGCAGCCCTCCGTCCTGCTCCTGGCACCGTCCTTTGGGGACGCAGGAGCTGGGTTTGCACGGCGGCCTGGCCACTCGGCCACTAAACCAGGTGTCTGTGGGCTGGCCGGCTCCAGGGACTTGTGCTGGACTTGGTTAAACCAGCACAGTTAATTCAGTGCTCACACGGATGGGTCTCCATATGGATCCATCTCAAGGAGCCACTGGAAACCTCCCTTTCCAGCTTTTATAGCCTCCTGCTTTGGAAAACGTGGGCTGGGAGCACTGAGCTAGAAAAACTGTCTTCCGCTGGCCGGAGCAGGACTTGCCTGGCCACAGCCACAGCCAGCTCGCAGATCCGCTCCCCTGTTTCAGGCTTTCAAGAAAAGGGCGGTTTCCAAAAGAAAAGAGAGAGAGATTTGAATGTAACTGATCTCTCCCTTTGCCAGATGACTTCAGGGCAGGGCATTTTTAAATATTGGAAACAAATAAATTACAATCTGCCTCCTAGGCTGTCAAATGCTCCTTTGGCTATGACAGAGGGCAATTGCTCATCAGCCTTTCGCTGTTTATGGATTACCTTGCTACCGTGGATTGCAATACTATCCTGAACGGGATTGTCTCCCAGACATCCTGCAATATCTTAACTTCTGTCAAGAGCTGCTTTTTCTTTTTCTTTTTTTTTTTCCCCTTCTGTAGCGAACTCAGTTTGGACAGCCGCCAGGGTCCTTTTTAAACATTACCAGAAGGGCTGGCAGGAATTCAGCACTAACTCATTACAGGTCCTGCATACGTTCAGCTGGGGGTGATGGTTGGCCTCTTTTGGGACCCTGACAGAAAATTTAAATTAAAAGGGGAGGAGGGAGGGGGAAGAGCCCTACGGAAAAGTAAAATTCCTGACAAGGATATGTATATTAACCACCCCCCCCCCATCAGCCTCATCTCCTGTTGCGAATCAATAGCCTCGTCCCCTGCAGCACGGGCTGTCTCCATTGAAAACATCTCTGGTAATTGCATGGATGTGTTGATGACATGGATATCCCATGTGTGCTCGAGTCAGGGACAGTGGGGGCTTTATGCATCCTGAATAGCAACTTTGCTCCCTCCACATTACTCCATCCCCCCTGCTAACACACCACGGCTGAGAGTGTCCCCTGGGTGTGATGGCCCCAGTATTTATTGCTGGGGAGTCACTTAGGCCTCACTGCCTGCTGTGGGGCTGAAGTCAGGGCCTTTCCTCAAATCTAAAACTCTGCCCTTCTCTTCTGTGCTGTTTCATTGCCTTTGCTGTTTTTTGCACCACACAAAGCCATTGTCTCTCAACGTTATTTAAACACAGTCTCTGTATGAGCACTTGCTGCCATGGCTGAGCTTGCAAGGCCCCATTCTGCCCCGTGCAGAAGTTGTCCTCGTGGAAAACAATGCAGAAAAGGGGGCATTTTATTTTTATCAGAATCAGGTTTCATTTCTGCTTGGTAGTAAGATCTGTTGGTGATCAAATAATAAGTGTATACAATTACAGTTAATAAAGAATAAATTTATAAAAATGATAAAAACTTGAGCTACCACAAGAGAAGGTTCTTACCAGGCTCTTAAACCCTCAGATGTAAATACATGTGGAGGAAGGAAGTCTTTGATAAATATTCAGCATCCCAAAAATACCTCACTGGAGGTGGGAGAAGCTGCAGTGGCTGTTTCCAGATTGCATTAAATTCATTTTCCAGATAGGGTTGTTAAACTGATGCAGCTGAGCTATGTGGACTCTCCTCAATCACACTAAGGATGGTTAAGTGAAAGTGGTTGTAATTACTCTTAGGCTGATGTGAGAATAACTGCACCAGGAGCTGTACCATGTTAACTAAACCCAGCAGGGGATCATTTAGAAAGAATAGACCTTCCTACGGTGCCTTCTAGCGAGTTCAAAGAAGACCAAAGTTAACTTTCAGGATAATTAATAATTTGTTTGTTTGTTTCACAAACAATCTTTTCAAAAGCTCAGAGCAATCTTACCCATGTTAAGCAGCTGAAAAGAGGCACAAGTCTAATTAAAAATAAAATCGTTTCATCATTTGCAAATCACTTTTATCTTCATCTTCATCCTAAGGCTCTAAAAAGCATGATCATTGTGGTACTCGGCCCTTCACTGCATCTGTGAGCCAGGGGCAATTATTGAGGAGTGTGTGTTTGTCTGTGGTTTCTTAATGCTGCTGACATCGGGCTGCCCTGACTCCAAGGCGGGAAGTGGGAAGTGGGAAGGGGCGATGATCACAGGAATGAAGCGATGATCTCAGGAACGGGGTGATGACCTCGGGAACAGAGAGAAGATCTTGGGAATGGGACAACGATCTCAGTTACAGGGTAATGATCAAAGGAATGGGGAGATAACTGTGGGAATAGGATGATGATCACAGGAACAGGGCAATTATCGTGGGAACAGGAGTGGTGATCATGGGAACGGGGTGATGATCAGAGAACAGAGCTATGATCTCAGGAACAAGGCGATGATCATGGGAAAGGGATAATGATCATGGGAGTGGAGAAATGATATCAGGAACAGGACAATGATCTTAGGAATAGGGAGATAATCTTAGGAATGGGGTAATGATCTTGAGAATGGGGTCATAATCCACTGCAGGAGAGAGAACACACAAAGGCACCACGCTGCGGCCAAGAGACCGCGCTGTTCCCTTCCTATCACCTCCAGGTGCAAATGATGCTGGTTGTTGGAAATACCCTCCTTACCATGATGCTCTGCTATTTCAGTCCCCAGTGCCATGTGGTATGAGAGGAACAGTATTTTTGTACCTCTAGGAGCCATTTCTATGGTTCCCAGAAGCTTTGTAGTCTTCGCTGTGGTTGCCTCCTACTCTTCCCATACAGTGCCTGTGTTTTCAGCCCACACAACTCACAACAGAGCCTTTCAGAAGGTGGAGAAGCAAATGACGTATTTTAAAACTTGTCCTATGATTGAACACAAGCTGAGTTGTCCCTAGTGAGATTGGTCTATGCATTCAGCACTCTGGTGCCACCCTTTGCAGAGCCAGAGATTGTCAGCAGGGCGTAGGGGAGGCTGAAGCTTTCGTTACCCAGTTTGGTAACTGCGCCGCTTCAGGCAATGCGGTGCACAAAGGTCTCTGTCTGCCGGCTGAGGACAGCCACCCCTCGGCAGGCTTTAGCCACATCGTCACCCTGCTCTCTCATCCCCTGGGGGTCGTAACATGGGGCTGAACTACACCACTACGGCACCTGAAGGGGACTAGTCTCTGCTTGCAGAATCCCAGCCCTCAGGCCTGCATGAGCGCTGCAAAGGGGCAATTGTCCTGTCCCTTAATGAGTCTGGGTGACCTCAGGTTCCCTCTTATATCAAGGGGAGTTTAGGTGCCCACCTGCCTGTGGACCTGGCCTCCATCATGCTATGCAGGCTGTTCCAGGGGTTAATGATCCATAACCCTTCTGATCTTCATTTCCCTGAGGGAGTTCAATCGCCAGGCTGGGAAGCAGAGATCAATTCTGCTGTTTCCCTCTCTCCAACCCAGGGAAGGGGTTAGCGCATGAGCTGAACCATTACAAAGTCAATGACAAGCTGATAGCCGAATATTGGCTTGCTAATTAAACTGGTAGGGTTCAGTCAATCATTAAATTGGATTGAATTAAATTGAATTAAATTGTGGCTGTGGGCTAACATCCCAGGGTGAGCATGGGTGCCAGAACCGTGATCGGAATTCCCTGCACAGTGTATCTGGACAGACTCAGGAGACCAGGAGCCTCATACACTGGAGCGCTGAAATAAGCGGGGATATGGATGGATATGACCTCAGGAACAGAGAGTTTATTGACTGCTCCCCCTTGCAGGAACATCCCCCCGGAGTAATTTATCTCCCAGCCCATATGCACTGGGCTCAGCTGCTGGGTTTTCTAGGGATGGGGTCTGACTGGCCTGTAACCAGGGTCACGAACCTGGTATCCATGAGACTTGATCCTCCTGCTCTGAAGTCAAAGATAAAACAGTCATGGAAAAGGACTGTAAAAACCAACTGAGTCCTTTGAATGTAATGTGATAACATATACTGTGCCTGATTATTGATAAAGGGAGGAGAACCCCTTCCCCTTGCAGATATATTACTGTGCTCCTTGCACAGAGAGGAACTGGACTAAGGACAGGGATCCTTTGTACTTGCAAGACCAACAAGCAAATGGGAGTTAATGGTCATCATGAACAGAAAGGGCTAGCTGCAGCACGAGAGATGTGACTGCATCTCTTAGTCTCTGCTGGACATGGGAGGGTGACAGTGGCTGGGACATAGTTGTTCTGCCCTTGTCTCTGCACTTTCCTGAGCCAGTGGGAGACAAGGACATGTCCAAACCAGTCATTGCTTCCACCTTGGACTGCAACTCCTGTTTTGAAGCAGAAGCTGCACTTGCACCCTGGGAGAAGCACTTGCATGTCTGTGCTGGGTCATAACTGCCTTGTTTGCGAGGTGGGGTGGCCTCCAGGTGGAGACCTCCAGCTGCAAGGCCACCCAGGGACGTCGGCAGCCACACTCCAGGCTGGGCTGTCCCTAAACACAGTCCCAGCCTTATGGGACTTTATAGTCCCATAAGGAGAAGGCAAGGAATGGTTGTCAAGTTCCCTTGAAACTCGAAGAAGACACCAGATTCACAGGGAGAGAATGTTAGACGTGATTAGGGGCCCTGAGGCCTTTTATTTTTTTACAAGATGTCTGTAACATTTGTACTTTGCCAGAGTAAAACAGCTGTGACTGAACTCCTCCATATACCCTCTGTACTGTCTCTGAAGATGTTCAAGTAGAAGGTGGGGTGCCAACTAGCACGCGGGATGCCAAGGGCGCACACATGCTAGTGGAACAGAGGCTCGAGTGGGCAGCAGCTCCCAAATGTCTGCCCCTATCCCCGGGTAGCCTCGGGCAAGGAACTGGAGTGTGGCCACTCTGCCAGAGCCGCTGAGCGCAAACAGCAGCTTCCACCTTCCTGAGCTGCCAGGCTCAGAGACTCACAAGCCCCAGCATTTGGGTCCACTTACGGATGGCTGGATGAGCTCCCACAGGCTTAGATGGTGATAATTATTTATTTGAAGACAGGAGAGGGCATAATGTACATGTCGGGCTGCTCACGCGAGCAGGCAGCAGCTTCACTATAAAAAGCCTTGCAATTGACTTCCAAACTAGTGATTCAATAACAAATGCAAAAGTAATATTAAAGCTGCCTGCTGTGCCAACTGCTGGCTGTCTGCAGCAATAAAGATGCCATAAATCAGCTCCAATTAAAGACTGTACTGAGTCTAACAGGAGGCTCCAGCTGAAGCCGGGAAACTCCCCTGTATGCTGAAATTGCCAGGGCAACCCTGCAAGCTGTTACTTGCCACTTGCAGGTGACTGGAGATGGTTGGAGGATGCAGGCACTGCAGCCTGGCAGTACTAACGCTCGTTTCTAAAGTACAATGGAGTTTTACAGGCGGTATTAGGAGATTTGGAAGTGCCCATGTCCCATTTTCAAACATGAGGCAGGATTTGGGAATGCTTTTGGATGGTTCTCCTATGAGACACAAGCTCTTGGGGGTAAGATCTGAAGAAGTGCTGAGGTTGCTGATAGCCCTGGAGACTGCTGACATTCTCGTGATACCTGTCGGCATGCTTCAGCACGCACATGCCTTCCCCAGCTGGCCCCCTGGGAAACCCACACCTCCTTGCAAGGCAAGAAGACTTACCAAATGCTTTATTAATCTTTAAAAATGGGCCTTAGGCTCCCAAGCCACTACAGCACTCATAAAATCTCTGTTCTTGGCAGAAGGCTTCTCCCCCATGGTCTGTCAGATCCTACAGGGATGCCTTCCTCAGCTCTTTTTTTGGCTGTTTGCTCTTCAGAATGGGACCTGAAGAGTTTTTCTCCTCCATGGCATGTTAGGGCATTTGAAAAGTGTAAGAGGGCAAGTGGGAGGCAGATGCCAGGAGCTGAGATGTGTGAGTGCAAGCTCGGTTTCTGGTGCCCCTGCTGTGGACTGGTTGCACATGGCCACCGAGTGGGTCCCCTCCTGCCTGCCCACGCCTGCCCGATGCCCGTGTGGCCTGGAAGAGCCCTGGCCCAGGCGTCACCTCATGTCTCAGCATCTCACCTGTCCCAGCACAGCCCCAATGTCACCCCAAACCTTACACAGTCAGGCAAGTTTCACCACATCTTCGCTCCTTGGCTAAAGGCACGGTGAGAGCTTTCATCGACGGTGCTGGCTGGTTATGCCCAGATGGTGACTTTTGAACACTATTTTTTTTTCTCTGTTGGAAAATGCTGATTTGACACCTTTTTTTGTAGAAAAGGGATGCTTTTAATTAAAATCCTGCCAGAACAGAGCCTTTGGTCTTGGATGGAAGTTCTGGTCCAAGAGAGAAAGATTTGCCCCGTTCAGACTAGCTGAGGGCCCCTGCCAGGGAGGTGAGAAACCAGACCTGGGCAGCTGTGCTCTGCCTGCTTTCCAGCCAGGATGTGAACTCAGTTCTCCCACCCTGTGAGTTTTGATACTGTGAATTATTTCAGGGGCAGCCCCTCAATTTCTGTCCTGGAGCAGCATTTTGTAGAGATGAGAGCTCTAAACTGGTAAGAGATGGATCACATCCAGCTTGGCAACCCCAATACATGGTTTCTGAATCAGCAGAAACCACTGCTTCTAGTCTCCTATAGCTCTGTGGAGGACTCCAGACCTTGAGCCATGGAGGGGACTCACATTCCTTTGCTGCACTTCTATATATGACAAATGTCAAAACATTACAGGACTTGCTCAGCTGTGAATGGGGTATTTAGTCCAAATCAGAAAATGTTCTATGAGCCCTGACAGTGTGGGGCAGAGGGACAGGTAGGACTGACAATGGACAGTTGGGGATAAACAGAATTTCCAACCAGGGTAGCGAAGGTGGGTGCTATACTGGTACTAACGCATGAGCCATGCCTATAGGCAATGGAAATGGGGCATGAGAGAGCATGCTACAAATAAATCCTACATCTGAAATACACAGAGGGGAATCTTTCTCATCTAGCGAGGTATGTGTGACGTGCTCATCCTGCTGGCATCTGAGCACCTAATCTTGCAGTTGTGCTGAGTAAAGTCCTGTTCTGGATGAGGTCGAGATCCCCAGGGAAATGTTCCCTTCACAAATGGAACCACAGGAAACCACCAACTTTTTAATTTATTTTTTGAAGTTTGCAAAAACATAGCTGACCCTGCTTTGAGCAGGAGGTTGGACTAGATGATCTCCTGAGGTTCCTTCCAGCCTGAATTACCCTCTGATCCTATGATTCCGAAGAAATCTTTCTTCTGGCCTTCCTACTTGCCTAATCCTGACCTCTTGAAAATGGTACTGCAAGGGAGAAGTACCTCCACAGACCTCAGTGCTATTCCTGCAACGTTAACTGGTGTAAATGGGATAAGAATCTGGCCTGATGAACAGTAAGCTCTTGGCCAGCCAGAAATAAAAGGACTGCTCCCTAAACCTGCAGCACACGGTCTTCCTGGGGATGATTTCCGATCTCAGGGTGTGGCGAATGAGGCGGGGGAGGAAAGATCTCACAGACAAGTTCCTGCTTCGAGGGGAAAGGCAGGTTCAGATTTCTGGCTCTTTTTAACAGAGGCTTGTGAATAAGCCCTCCTTTTCCTTGAGGGACGAGAAACACATGCCAAACCCTTGTGTTGAGGGTTGAAGGTACGGTTGCGAAAATCCTATTCTGCCTTCCCAGCCACTACTTCCTCCAAGCATGATGAATGGAGGAAAGGGGAAGGAAGAGAGAAAGCAAGGAGCAGGCCAGCAAAGGTGGCCCACGCTGCAGCTTGCTCCAGAGGATGGCGTGGCCGGCTATTACTCCTAGGATGATCTCATCCCAGGTCCTCCACTTCGGTCCTTTGTGTTCAGAGGAGGCTAGCTGATTTTCTGCAAGGTGTATCTGCTTCCAGTGCAACCTGTTAGCAAGTGGCCACACGGTTGTCAGAGACTTACTTGGAGGGAATGCAGATCTTTCACTCTGCTGCTCAGATCTTGACTCATTTGCTGAAGAGGTGGCTATTTTTGCTAATCTGACATCAGTTTCACAGCACCCTATCCAATGAACTGTTGTGCAATCCCCTTTTGTGAGTAAGAAGCAGACTTTCCATTCCTGATTTAGCTAACTTTTTAAACTATCCAGGACTAAAATATATGATGGGTGAGACAATGAAGCTCATATTTGGTGCTGATCCCTGTAAGGCACTCTGGAGAACACCTCCTATTTCAGAACGTTTCCTATTGACTTATGAGATAAAATAAATGGCACAGTCCCAGAGGACTGCAGGATTCAAGAAATAAGTGCAACCTCATCTTACTGTAATTCATTATATCTTACAAAGCTTTGAAACACAAGCATTAGGCATGAGGCTTGAACCTCCAATTCCTTTCAGGCCTCTTCCATAGAAATGCTTACTATAAAGTCATTTTATTGTGGAATGATTTTTATTTTATTCTTGCACTTCTCTGTGTTTTGGTCCCATGCAACAGAAAAAATTTTACACGAGTCATTCTGCCTTTTCCTCACACCTTCCTTCTGAAGACACTGAATCACTTTGTAAATTAAACTCGATGTCACCTCTGAAATGGCAAACTGGCATAACAAAGCCTCTTGCCTTTTCCCTTAGAGGGATAAGCTAGGGCAGGGGAAGGCACAGTGGCTCACGCAAAGTTGCAGCTAGTAAGGAAGAAATGGAAACTGAAACCAAGTGAATTTTATTCACGTGTCCCCTTGTCACCACTAGGCACAGTTGACCTGAACACATCTGTTCCTGCATATAAAACTCCCGTGTTTAAATATTTAAATCTAGATCCTCACTCTCAACATTGTTCAGTACTTGAGGTTACAAAGAACAATTTGACCCAGAAATTTGCTAAAATGTCCTGCTTAGTAGAGATGCGGGGCTCCTGAGGGAGGCCAGACCTGGGTCTTTAACTCTTGGAAATGTGCCCAAAACCTGGTGTGTTCGGAAAGCAGGGCAGGGAGGGAAGGCAGGAATCTCTGCAGAAAGCAAAGATGTCAAATAATCAAGGAACAGGGGTTGTTTGTAGATGCCAGTAGGGACATGGGAAAGGACAAACATCTGCTGGATGTTGGTTGTGTGTTTTCCCCTTGCAAAAGTTTGTTCTGCCACAATATCCAAAGCAGCGCTGAGGATGTAGCTACACAACGTCCATTAGTGGAAATTAGTTTTCATTAAATGCCAACAGTAGTAAAACCTCTAAATTAAAAATGAATGAAGCATTTTTTCCCTAAATCCCCCGCATTGTTTTGAAAATCTCAAGCACTGCTTTAACCTTAAGCGGTATTTACTTACCTGCTCGTGTTCCAGTTCTGGAAACACCCATAGGGACATGCTTTGCCTTAAGCCCATAAATGCCCTGGCAGGAGCAGTATCATTAGTCTTATGTTTAAAGTTAGAGAAACAATTTTAGGATTAGGGACTAGCCAAATTTTTATTTCAGATAAAAATCTTAAATGGAAGATGTTTCTTTCTGCTCTTTCCAGACTCCTGGGGAAGATTAAAAAAAAGTCATCTCTCCCTCCTTGGGTTAAAGAAAGTCTGCGGATTTAGGGAATTCCTTCCTAATGCTGGCTTGGATAAAAATAATTGTGTGATAATAATAATAACTTAATGCTATAACCCTGACACGCTCCATGTGGCATCTACGGGATCCTCAAAGATTTTCCATGGAAATCATTTTCTAAAAGAAACTAAAGTCTCCAGCCTGTTTGTCACTGAAACAATGTTTTCTATTTGATGCTTATGTTTTTCTTTTAAAGAACCCTGTATGCCTAAAAATGGAAGTATTTTGCTTGAAGCCCAAAGTAGTGTGATGTGGAAGTTCAGTCCCGGAGTGTGATGGTGTTGCGGTCCTGATGCTGCATGTCCTGCAATTCCTCGCGGGCCAGGTGATCCTGCGCTGCCCTAAGGGGCAACTGGCTTTCAAAACTTAGGAAAATTTGTTACCATTTGAATATGTGGCTTTTCCATAGGGAGCAAAATCCTCCTCAGGCTGCTCCGTTGCAGAGCTCTGGCATCGCCACGGGGCTGTGTACCGCTCCGTGAACTCTTCTTGAGCATCTTGTGAAGACCTGTTGGCTGAGCAAGGAAAAATCATAAATGCCTGGAGACGCAGCATGCTGAGTACCCATGTTTAAGCAAACCACAGTCCACACTGTGTTAGCCTTGCACTGTTGCCTACGGCTGCTCGGGGCAGCTCACCATGCAGGTCAGCCATCCCAGCCTCGGGAGCGGCCGTCCTTGCAAGGCAAAAAGCAGCTGGGGAGTAACCAGCTCAGCCTTTCGGCTTTCATCTACCTGCGCTTGCAAGTCAACACCCTTATTTTTCTGTGAAACAGGATGTACGAGACCTCCCACTGAAGTGGTAATTAAGAGCGAGACTTTCACATAAATCCAAGTGCCAGGAGTTGCACACGAACTGATTTGTATGCACAGATGAGCAGAGCTGACCAAACGATTTCTAGCTCCTTACCTGGAGCCTGGTTCTCCATGGGGGAGGATCCTTATTGCGCCTCTTATGAGCAGAGCATCGAGTCCAAAAATGATCAGAACCATAGGCGCACCTTTGAAACACTTCCACTTGTGCACTGAGTCTGTAGAAAGTCCAGCTTCCTAAACAAGGGAGGGAATGGGAGATGTCAGGGAGAGTCTCCTTACTGATGTTCGCAAGCGTTTTGGGCCATGCCTGGACCCCCCAGCCCCTGCCGGGCTCCTGGCTGCGGGTTCGTGCCGCGCCAGGCTCCGCTCTCCTTCCTGCCCCTTCTCTCCGCTTCTCACCCTGGCTGTCTGCTGCTCTCTGCCTTAGTGAGAACGATCCGCGGCAATTCCTTCCACCCCAACAGCTCTAATTCCTGAGCCACTCGCATTTGCGTTCGGTTCGGGTGGAGAAACGAAGCGGCCGTCTGGGCAACGGAAACCCCTAACGCTTTTAGCTACCTGGCTCCACGCCGGGCTCCAGCGAGCGCTGTGATTGCGGCGAGAGGAGAGGTGATGCCCGTTTCCAGCAGCTTTAGCGCACTGTGCCCAATTCCAGGGAAGTCTTCTGAGCCAGGGGACTAAACACAGGAGGACTTTGCAAAAAATGAGGAAAGCCCTCGTGGTTTTGGAGCTCTCCAGCTCAACGTCTCAGGCCCACTTCAGCAGCAGCAGCAGCGGACGAGTCCGTCGGGCGGCAGCCACCCCGACGCGTTAAATGTTAAACCCACCCAGCGCTCTTGAAAGCCCACGTGAGGCCGCGAGCGCGGAGAGGGGCCTTTTGAGACGCTGAGGACGTTTTTTTTCCCTGCGGCAGGGCTTCGCGCCGACCTGCCTGATTCAGAGAAGGCAAAGAAAGGGCACCAAAAAGACACCGGGGCTGTGATCAAGGGAGTGGAAAGCATGCATTTGTTCCCCGTTCAGCCTGGGAACGAGAAGGCCGCGGTTGCCTGGGCGCCGCCGAACGACCGCCTCGAAGGACCGCGCTTTGCCCAGGGGCTTCTTCTCCTGGCACGGAGAAACAAAACACGACCCAGGGTCTGGAAGTCCGGGCCAGACGCCTTCAGACTCCAAGTGAGGCTTTTTTTTTTCTTTTTTTTTTAAATAGTGAGGGTAATTAACCCTGGGAGCAATTACTGACGTTTGCGCTAGAGGTTCTAGAACTGGAAATTTTGAAATCGGGACGGGATGTTTTTCCGGTGATGAAGTGCAACGCCTGCACGAAGCGCGCCGGGCCGGGCCGGGCCGGGCGAACGCGGCGACGAGCTCTGGACGCCCTGCCCGGGGGGCCGTCGCCGCTCGCCAGCCGTTCCTGCACCCACCGGCGAGAGCAAAAGCAGTCAGAGCAGCCGCCTGGCAGCACCGCGGTGCCGTCGCCGGCTCGAGCGGACGCCGGGCTCCTGAAGGCGGCACGCGGGAGGCGCTCGACGGAGGAGGCCTGGGCCGCTGGCTGCGCCCGGGGCCGGGCCCGAGGGGTTCGACGCAGCCGTCGCGCTTCCCGGTTTCCTTTGGCGCTGGCGGAGGCCGGCCCACGAGCCGAGGCCCATAAAACCCTTAATCAACCACAGCATAGGGAACGGGAAAAGGCAGCCTTGGCTTTATTTTGTACAGAGCGTTTTTCCCTTACTGTTTATTTTCTGTCATTAAAATGCTCAACGTCCATCCAGGCGGCGTTTTCTGGCCCGCAGGCCCGGGGCGGCGCGAGGGCTGGAAGCGAGGCCCCGGGGCCGCCTCAGGCCCGCCGCGCCGCGGGCACGGGTCCGCCGCCCACCCGGGGGGGTCTCCTCCGGCGCGGGAGGGGAGAGCACGATTGCTTCCATGGTAACTCAAAAGCGCTGCACAGTTTCCCCGTGCGGGCAGACGGAGGGAGGAGCAGCGGGCGCTCCGGGCTGGCCGGCAGGTTTCGGCAGCCTGCAAGGGCAAAGCTGTGCGTTGCCAGTCACGGAGGAAGCAGCGGGCTTTTCATGCAGATGCATGCCCAAAAAGGACTGGGCACTGCCTGTTCGACATGACATTACGGAGCGGGGCGGGGGGTATTTCTTGGCGTGCGAATGGCGAGAAGCGGCTCCCATTTCCACACACACGGGGGGTCGGGGCAGGGCGTGGGCCACAAGAGACCCTAGCAAGGCCCGGGTGAGCCCCACCAGGGCGTTGCAGGCAGCGGCTGCCTGCGTGCAATTGCCCGCAAGGACAAAGCCGTGCTGCAAGGGGCGGGGGCTGCCCGCAGCTCCCTGCAGGGGGGGCCCGCACCGTGCTACCCCCCGCTGCAGGCAGGCCGCGGGGTGCTGCGGGCCGGAGCCGCGCGCGCCCCGCGCTGCAGCACCGCGCGCGCCCCGCGCTGCAGCGCCGGGCACGCGCCGCGCCCCCCGCCAGGCGTGCTGCAGCGCGGGGCGCGGCCTGTCGTGAGCGGCGCGGCGGTCGCCCAGTGAGAGGAGCGCTCGGGGTTGACGGGCGGGCAGAAACCGCCAATGAGCAACTCCGGGGCGGGGCGAAGGGGAGGCGGGGTTTGGAGGGTAGCGTGTGGAGGTTGCTATGGCCGTGGCGGGAGAGAGGCCGCGGTGAGGGCCAATGGGCTGGCTCGCTGCTCCGGATGGACGGGGCCGTCGCCCAATGAAAGCGCCGGTGGAGGCGGAGGGGGTGGGGCTGGCGGCGGCGGCGAGCGGGGGGCGGAGGGCTCGGTGTGGCGCTAAAGGAGCGCGGCGGGAGGGGGGCGGAGCGGCGCGAGTGCTGAGGAGCCGGGCGGGCGGCGCGAGCTCCGGGGCACGGCGGCGGCGGCGGCGGCGACCGGGCGCCACACAGGTGAGGCGGCGGGCGGCCCCTGCGGCGGGCGCGGCGGAGGCTTGGCTCCCCGCGGGGGCGGCGGGCCCGCCACACAAAGACCCCTTGTGCCGGCCGGGCCGTTGCGGCCGCCGCGCGCCCCCTCCCCTCCCCCTGCGCCGCATCGCGCCGCTCCCGGGCGCACCGCTGAGGGAGAGGTGGCCATTTTCTGCCTCTCCCGCAGCCTCCGTGCGGGCGGGGCGGCGGCGCGGCGCATCCCGGCGCCCGGCCGGGGGTGTTGCGGCGGCGGTGCGGCGCCGTGCGCGGGGCGGCGGGGGCTGGGCCGCGGCGGGGGCGGCGGCCGCCCGCGGGCGCTGCCGGGCCCCGCCGGGCCGCGGGAAGCGGTCCCGGCTCCTCTTTTGTCCTTCGGGCGGCGGCGGGGTCTGCGGGGCCTGCTCCCGCCTCTGTAATTCGACGGGAAAGCCCGGCGGCGGCTGCCGCAGGGCAGCGGCTGCGGGCATCAGCCCGTCGTGCGTGAGGAGCGGGGCCCGCTGCGGTCGCGGCGGGCTCCGTCGGGTGCTCCCGTCCTTGAAAGCGGCAGGACTGCATTGAGGGATGCCACTCCCCATCTCTGCTGGTGCCTCTCGCTCTCCTCCCCCCCCCCCCCAACCTTTTGTTTAGAAGAGCAGAATATGTGTAGGATTATTGTTTTTATTTTTTATACTAGTTTATTCAGGAGTGCTGGATTTTTATATGGTAAATGTGCTCCTTTATGTATTTCTTTTAAATGCTGTTGTGAACAGAAGAGTCCTGGGTGGAGTAGAATGCAACTTGCTTGGCTTTTGTGGAGGGTCTTTTGTGATGGGCTCTGTGGAATTAAAAGGCAAAGTGGAAAAACGACCTTGTAGCTGTCTGTGGTCCCTCACTGCTAGATATATTCTTCAGGAACTAAAACAGAGTCAGTACTTGTATTTATTTCAGTCCTCAGCCTTTAATTCTTCTGAGGAACAATGCTGATTAATTTCATTGTATGAGGTTGTTTTTCCTGACCTCTAGGTTTCACTCCATAACAGTGTGGAAAACTGAGACCCAGCTTACTGTAAATGAGTGGGTTTATATGTTGTAGCTAGCCGGGTAGCCTTCACAGACTTGACCCTAGGATGTATTTACATGTGAGGGAAGCAATCTTTTTTCAGGTCTCTGTTGTAACTTAGGTTGCAATCTAGCATGGCAGAGACAACTAGCATGCTGGATTGTGGTTGAAAGCTCTGATATTAAATTTGTGGGTTTCTTGAGTTAAATAGCTAGTGTTCCCTGGTTTTACCCCCTCCCCTTCCACTGCTGTGGAGTCCAGCTATTACTTAAAGTGCCCCCTCAACGTTTTCCTTTTGCTTCAGTGGATTTTTCTTTTATGGAAGCTCTTCTGAAATACTTTAAGTGTTGAGTCATCATCTCTTGATTTGAATTGAACAGTCTATAGTAAACGGTTTGCTCCTCAAACCTCTGAAGGTTTTAGTGACTTCATACTTACTTTTAGTGTAAAGTCGGACAGCATAACAAACCTCCATGCTGTAAATGGAGACATAGCTATTGTACTTAATTATATGCTCTTCTGAGGACATGTGTGTTGCAAGACTTCCATCAGTGCACATACCATAGTATGAAAGATGATAAATGCCGTTTGTGAAATCTTTCTTGCTTTGAGGCTAACCTTTAGATTACCTGATGGAAGAGGCTACCATTTCCTAATGTAACATTCTTCAGCAGAGAAGATCTAATGAATGAATAAACAAGATATTTAAAGACCTCTGCAGTAGGTATTTGGCTTGACCTTCTGGATATGACAGCATTAGCTAAAGATGCAGTGGCCCTTTAGGGGCAAACAGGTAAAAATCTGCTGACAAGAGTTCTTGCACTCTGATTTCCCTCCTCCCACCCTCCTTCAAATTACCTGTGAAGGTGTCGAAAAATCTGACTTCAGTGCTTGCTACGTCTTGAACCTCAAGACAAACTTGAGATCTGGAAACACTTTTTTGGAATATGGTAGTGTCAGTGCTCAAAACTGAGAACATAAGGAGGCTGTGAAAGTGCTAAGTCTATGTTTTCAGGAGGAATACAAGCGAAGTTTAGCTTCATATGTTTGGGGTTTCTGCAGGCTATAAAGTTTTTGTCTGTAGCTGATAATCTCTCTCTTTTTTTTTTTTTTTTCTTTTGGTGAATGTTTTGGTCTCAGTTATCTAGTGTTAGCTATGCCCTGAACATAAGGGAGGGGGAGGGGACAAAAAACAAACGAAGTGTTTCAGTCAAAATTACATTATAGTGGCAAGCTTTTGTTAGACTTTCTCATCTTTCTTATTTAAACACAGAGATAGATAAATCTTTTTTGCATTTGTTGCAATGTCTCTTCCTAGTTAGTGTACAATTGGAATCAGTTCAAGGTAACGAGTTTCCTGTACTGGATCTAGGATTATAAATGAAACATTTTGACTTTTGTACAGCAGTTCCTTTATTCAGAGGGTCATTCTACAAATTGAGCTTATCAGTTGTGTAGCAAACTTTTTTTTTTAAATCTATAAATGGAGTTAACGTTACCTCCTCGTCCAAGAGAAGGTATAGATATTATTGATAAGCCATTTAATTGAAATTAATAGAGCTATGACACATTACCAATAAGAATTTTTGCATCTAACACACTTCTTGATTTTTCTCCTTCTCAATTTAACAGAGTAACTGTTAGTGGACACCTTCACTTCCTACAATGGCACAGAGATCTGGACAGGAAGATCCAGAGAGATACCTCTTTGTGGATAGGGCTGTGATCTACAACCCTGCCACCCAGGCTGACTGGACTGCTAAAAAGTTGGTGTGGATTCCTTCAGAGCGCCATGGTTTTGAGGCAGCCAGCATCAAGGAGGAAAAAGGGGATGAAGTGTTGGTTGAACTGGCAGAGAATGGAAAGAAAGCACTAGTCAACAAAGATGATATTCAGAAGATGAATCCCCCCAAGTTCTCTAAAGTGGAAGACATGGCAGAGTTAACCTGTTTAAATGAAGCTTCTGTATTGCATAATTTAAAGGATCGATATTACTCTGGGCTCATCTATGTAAGTACTAATTTTTGGATTCTTTACTGGTGCTAATTCAGCTGAAGCTTATCTAACTCCCATTCTTTTACTTATTTAAAACAGAGGAAGTGGTTCTTAGCTCTGTTTTTTGATAACATAACTGCTAGGGACAGATAAGTATTTATATTAGGCCAGGATCTTTTTCTGTGCTGTGTCCAGGTCAAGAACTCTGTGTTGTCATTATACAAATAATAAAAAAATTCTCCTATGGAAATAATTCTGCAAGCATCTTTCAAAAATAGATTGCTAAATGACAACTCTAGGTGCTTAGCTCATGCCGCTAGTTAGAGCGCTTGCCTCAGACATGCTTAACTGATACAGTGAATAGTATCAAATAGCTTTTTTGAGCTGATGAGATATTACAAAATCTAACTTTGCTGAATTACTGTTGTTAATTGCTCATATGAATAAGCATGTATCTTGTTTTAACTTGCTGCACCTTAAAAATGGTCATAAGAGGATATGCAGTTATTTAAAAGCTGAAGTTGGAAAGTGCTAGGAATGCAAAATGTCTTTTTGGAATCTAATATCAACCTAGTGGGCCAGGAAAGAATGTATTCAAGTGGTTAAAATAAACCAATAAGATAAAGCTCTCTTTCAGCGGTTTGGAAGTGCTAATAGAAACATCTGGCTTATCACCATCTTTCTATGGAGTTAGAAATCAAAGCCGTTGATGCTTCTTTTGACCCTGTTTCTTCCTTGAACAATGTTGAATGAATGTCTGTGGCATACAGTTAAGAGTAGCTCCTTGTTTCTTGGCAATCTGATTGCATAGTCAGTTGTTGAGTCAGAGTATCATTAAGAGCTACAAGTAGACTTTCTATCTTAAAAGAAACTGTAACATCTGCCTAAATACTTGACTCATTTTGATAAACACTTGTAAAGCTTAAATTCACCTTTTTTAAAATCCTGCTAGTTAGTTGGCTCATATTTCCTTTCATCTAGGTACTGATGAGCTAGTTTCTTTTGTAGCTTGACCAATGGTAGTATTTGAACTTAGTAAAAATTATATGCAACTCCAAAATATTCTTCATGCTGGTACTTCTGTGTCAATTTTCCCAGCTTCTGAGGGCTTCCACCAAGACCCTTAAAGTAGAACTCAGCAAAAATACCTCTGGAATGCTTTCTGTAAGCTTATAAGGAAACTAATTGGATAATTAGTAAGGATTGGATTGAAACTTAAAAGTAAACAAGTTAATAGGTCAAAAGTTCTCAATATATGTATCATTCATAATATTAGTTAAAAGCTGAAGACCATATATGTCAAAGCAAGCTCTAATCTAAGGACTCGTACAGCAAACATAGCCATGAATGCTTCTGAGGGTCAAGCTGAGAACCTGTCACTTTTCTATATATGCAGGTATATATAGCACTCTGAAGCTTTGCACAATTGACAAATGAAGGGATGGGGGGAATCCTCCTTTGTAAAGGGCTAGCTTATCTTCTATATGTAGTTCAAGTGATAATATGTATCTGATTTACTTCCCTGCCTCCCCCACCCAGCTTTCCAAGAAAGTACTTCCTTTTTTTCATTCTTTAGAAACTGTTTCTGTGGCATTTGAGATACAACTGTCACAGAGGAGGATTACTGCATTGGTATATTAATGGTCCTCCCCCCCCCCCCCCCCCCCCCCAGCTGGAAGAAGTTAGTTTGGGATCAAGAAGCTAATGGATTTGTTGGCCTAAAGTGGAGGTCTGAGTTACAGGAGCATTACTGGAGGATGCCACTATTACCAAGAATAGTGTGTCTACACAGCTGTATTAATGGCTTCTTAGCTGAAATTAAAACTTTGCTTTGGGTGGTGGTGGGGGGAATGCAGCTGTGAGTAGCTAGTGGAAGAGAGGAGATGACAAAGGAGCGTTGGCAAAGATCAATACACCACAGAAATCTTTATCAGAAACTTGAGCTGACAAAATTTTTAGTGCAACTCTGGATAGGGATCTGTGTTAGGGCTTCCTAAGTTTCTTCCCGAATGTTGTGCTGTTGCTGCTGCCACTGACAGCAGAGCCCAGAGCAATTGCCATTGCCTGCTTAACCTGCTGATGTCCCCTTGGTGGAAGGAGAAGAGAGGGGAAATTAACTGAGCTGATGAAATGGATTATGGTGATTTGACTGTGACAAGAGTCAGCTAAAAGTATATTTTCAGTTCCAGACAATACTGTTGTCATAATCATCATGAAGTCTTTTATTTTGGAGCTAGTCTTGTGTGGCTAAGATAGAGGTGGTGAATCAGATGGATTTGGTTTCTTTAATTTATTGTGGACACTATACAGTGTTGCCTGCCTAGGAAATAGGAGATAAGACTGTCAACTAAAGTAGATACATGTTTCCTTTAAATCCCTAAAATGGACATAAACAAGCTGAGGAATTTGGCCAGAAGGTCCAGTCATCCATTTATAATCTTCCTCTTCAAGATGAGACTGCTTAGGGGAACGGGGAAGACTGATCAAAGCTAGCTAGTGCCAGCCAGTGTGACCCAGGTAGTGGTCTTCATGTCATCAAGAAGAAATTTATGAAACGGCTAAAGAGGGATGGTTAGGTGTTTCTGGAACTTCTAGCATTTCTAATATCTGCCAAGTGGCACAATCTCTGCCTCCAAATTATGTTTTTTTTATGTGCTGTGGGAGATGAACACAAATGGAGGATCTGGAAGACCAGTTACTTGCAAAAGCATGATATCCTTCCTTGGTCCTGTCTGTTTGTTATGGAATAAAAGATGAGAGGTAGCAGAGCTCCATAAGTTCTGCTAGAGTTAACTTTTTTTAAGAGTATAGATAGTAATGGTTCCAGTTTTGCTTTGGAGGTTAAATAGGTTAAATAACTTCATCTCTTGCTCCACCTTTAATATCAGCTATTCATTTTTTTGCCATCAAGTTCAGTTTGAGTGTAGCTAAAGAACATAATAAAACACTTATTTTCTAGAGAGGTTTACTGAAGAGTTTGAAAAGTTAGAATACATAGATCCTGCCCTGAGGATGGGGCAAATTTATCATTAGTTTCTTTGCGCTTGGATTTGCCTCCTTATCTTATCAATGACTAAGTGTGATCCTCCAGAATCTCAGGGTCTCTACACTTGCTGAAATTCAAGGCATTTGCTTTTCATCAAATGCAGTTGTTGGTTCTGTGAAGGTGCAGCCTTCAGCAGTTTCTTTTACTCAGTACTTCTACGCTTAATAGGAGTATTCACTTTTCCTTGTTTCAAAGTTGAATTTTTCCAAATTCTGTGCTTCTGTAGGGATATATCATCATTTCTTTTCATGGTAGAGTTTTATCATTTGGGCCACTAATACTCTAGATTGGTGTGTTAAGTTTTACTGCAGGGGATGAGTCTTGGTTACTGGAAATGCTTGTGAGTTACTGGTTCTCCAGCTTCAGAGAACACTACTTTCCTGCTTTCTCTGGAGCAAACCTTAATGCCAGCTCCAGCATGTAATCATCTTCATAGTGATAAATCACTAGTTGAAGGTAGTTCAATATCAGGGTACCCAAGAAGAATACTGAAAGCCTGAACTCAATATGACTCTGCTTAGACTGGTGTTTTATGGTGGTTCTTTCATCTCTTAAGCCATGAAGAGTTATTTCTGCATATTTTTGTGGGGGGGGTGCTTTATAAAAGAATCTACTTGTTACAGGTTATGGATTGCTGAGGCCTGTAGCTTGAGTGAGGAAACTTCTTTAAGACATGCATGTAAAATGCCACTGTGAAGCCTTCTAGATATAAGCTCCAGGTCTTAGTATCTATCTAGTAAGCCTGAAACTTCTTACCGGGTCTATTAAGTCAGCTAGAGGTGATCTTTATGAAACAGTAAAGAACATTTGAGGTGCAATATGAAATGGTAAAGAATATATGAATTGGAATATGCAAAGAAGTCCATTGGAAAGAGTGGATTTTAAAGGTCCATCAATCCTGAGTGCTCCAAGGAGTTCTCCAGACTACTGTTGCTCTAACTCTGTGACAAGCTGTGATAGGTGAGATGACTGCTCTGGTTATTCTCCTCGTCATTGCTTCATGAGGCTCCAGGTTCCTTGTGAACCAGCTTCCAAAATTTACGGTCCAATGTAGCATCTTAACATAGAAATTCACTGACTTAATTTCTTAAACTGCTGTGCTGTAAGCTATGCAACTTCAGGAGCTGTTTTACTAGTGGCTCGGGCGTTGGTGGTGTCAGCTTGCTGTTTGTGGGGAGTGTGAAGCCCAGCTGAAGCAGGACCTTTGTCAGTCCAAGCTGTAGCTGTCTCTTTCAATTGGAGCACAGGTGCAAATGTGTAGCTTACTGATGCATGCATAGATAACTTAAATAGCTACTTGACTGCTTCCTGATATCATTCAGTCAAAATGATTAAAATTAATATCTCTCAAACTCTTGACTTCTATTCAACCCATGTTATCTTCCATATAGCCTTTTGCACTGGCTTGCCTTTACATAGGTTATTCTACTGGTGTTGTCTGATAGGGAGCCCATGACTTAGGTATGTATACTCAACTAAAAAGATGCAGCAGGGGATGTATAGCCTAAGATGCGTGTGTACTATAGTGAAGAGATGACTGAATTTGCTCTTCCTTGAGACAGAACAGAAAAACAGTAAAGCAGTTTTGAGGAAAGGGCTGGCTTCAACTCCAGAGTCCTTCAAGTGCTCATGTGCTATGGAATACTCCCTGTCACCCTGGTGTGTGTGTGGAGGGGTATTTTTTATTAGCAAAACTTCTTCAAAAGGGTAGGAAATGATTTATGGCTATTAGAACCTTGCTGCTAATTATTGCTCTCAGAGTACGTGCCTACTGCTTTTTTGTTTGTTTTTTCCTACCAGTAAAGATAAGGTACTTTGTTATGCAATTAAACATTTCTGCAGATGTCTGATTACAAACACTACCTCTGTAATTGGTCTGCAGCCCTGTGTTAGTTTGTTTTTGCTGTACTTCCCACCCTATTTGGGAAGAAGAGGGAAAGAATGTAGTCCACCCACAGGAGGCTCCAGAACGGGGGAGGTCTTACAGCCAGCTCAACTGCAGTTTCGTAAGCTGTCTCCTCTAGGTCCTGTGGGGCCAGAGCATAACCTAGAACAGTAGATGTTATTAAATAAGCTTCCATGTTGTTACTGCTTAGAGGACTATTGGTTTTGGAAGGGAGAGATCTCCTTGTAATTTGCACACTGGTATAGTCTGTGGATGTTTCTAGTTCCTACATATAGAAGACTGCTTCTAGCAGAACCTATAAGAATCAAATAGGGTTTGTAATTTGATTTTTGGCCCCTATATAATACGAACCATTTGCTGGATTTAGTACCTTATGTACTGCTGAAGAAATACCAGGGTTCAAACTGTAATGGCTGCTTTCATTGGAGAATTTGCATCTAGATCAACTCCTACTATTGAAAAACTCATGGATGCATGCAGTCATCTTGAAAGTATGCTGTGTATTGTGCTAGAAATGTTGTCTAAAGCTGTCTTAGGGGTTTTAGGAAAGTGAGTCAATATCCCCTTGCCCTTAGACAAAACCAGGTTTGGTGTATGTTCTTGTCAGATGTTCTGATTCTGTAAAAAGTGGCAGCTTAGCAGCCTAAACGGTTGGAAGAATTTGAATTATGGATTCCCTTTCAAGCCTTATGCCTACAATACAGTGCATTCCTTCAAGTGGGAGCTTAACTGGACGTCTTGCATCAGAAGTCACAGGTAGCTTGTTTTAAGCCTTCTGTGGAGTGGTCAACCTCCGACATGCAGCTAGACAAGAATATTGTGAAGGGATATTACTATTTTTCTGATTCCGGTGTGAATTAAGATCATGGTTTTTCTTAGCAATGACTGTGGCTGAAGGAGCCAAGCTATCTTAGTGGCTGTGACACTGAACCTGTCTCTGGTGAGAGATGATATGCTGACTGAGCAGGAGTGTAACCTCCACTGCTGATTTAACTCTGGTTTTTCTCTCTTTAAACAGATAACCTGAGGCTGTACAGTACTGAGGAACCTCCTGCCTTCATTGCTAGCTGTAGAGAACATCTATTGCCAAGTCTTTTCTAAAATTTGGGCTGTGCTTTTTTTCTTTAGTAGCTTGTGTCCTATGCTGTCCTGCTTTCCTTTCTCATCCACCTCATGCACAGAACTTACTCACCTGCCCTGAGTACCAGTCAGTGGTTGTCCTCCACCATCAAACTCCAACCTCTGTCAGAGCAGGGTCTTCCATTATCCTGTAGTGGAGCTCCATACCCTTGTTGACACTCTTGACCAGTACCCCTCAGGTTGCCATCAGGACGCTCTTTTAGCAGTTCTGCTAAAACTGTAAAGAGCTGTACTTGTACTTTAAAGAGCTGCCCACATTTCTATAGGGCCTGAACTTTAAATGAGGCAGTTACCCCATTCTGAGGTTAAAGTAGTACCTGAGAAAAACATGCTAAGCTCAGATGCTGTAGTAGGGCTTGGAGTATGGAAGGCAAGTCCATAACCTTGGAAGGTTAAACTAGACGAGAAAATGATGTGCAATTTATTGTATGGAGCATGTGCTCTAGCCTATACTAGTATATGGAATACTGTTTAAAACATATTTTTTTAGTTATTCTAGGCTGGAAACTACCAGTTATGCTACAGGTAACAATAAGAGCTGCCTAGATGCTACCTCAATTATATATGTAGCAATAGAATAGATGTATCTTTCTATTCTGTATTTAAAGAACTGGAGATAATGTTGAGCCTTGATAATCAGGTGATGTAAACTGTTTGTTACAAATTCTAATAACTTACCTGCATCTTGCTAATACACTCCAAAGCAACTCTTGAAGAGGCCCTTTGTTGCAGCAGGAGGTACCAACCTAACAGTCCTAACTGCATAATCTTTGATGCAGTGAAACTGAGCTATTAGCCTAAGGAATCATGCAAGGCTTTTGGCACTATTACCACCACGTGCATGTACACAATGAAGGTCTGATATGGCTTTTAAGGGAAGTTAAGCCATGGAAGCCTCTTTGGCTGGAGCGCCTGCTCCAGCCAACAAGGAGGGATACCCTTGAAAGTCTGCAATGTCTACCTAGCTGGAGCTGAGAAACTGAAACTTCAATTTTTTGGTATCTGAAGATAAACTTAAGAAAAGACACCAAGTCACTTTTGTGGTACTAGTGAACTGCACTGTTAGAAACTGAAGTCCCATGTGATAACACAAGGCTATAATAAAGTCTCTATTTGTCTGTAGATCCCTTGGGTATACTTCTTTCTGGGGCTGCTTACTGCTAGAAATATAATCTAGTTCACAAATAGATCTGTGCTGGGAACCTGAACTCAACATTCTGGGATAGCTTAGCAAAGTCCACATTTCCAAATGATTTACTATTGGATAAAGGCTTGTAAACGTCTGGAAACATTCAGATTCCACAATTAGTGTCCTGAAGGACAGTTTGTATAACAAACCTCTGTCAGAGTACTGCTTTTCTGGAGCCTTGCCCAGAGAACGTACGCTCCAACATTCCATATTCCTTTTGATTGATAATGTCTACATCCTACTCCTCAATAAAGCAGAAACGTGTGCAGTTCACACAGCTAGCTTGTCTGGAAGCTGAGCACATAATCTCAGGGCAAATGAACATCTTTACTTGAACGTCTCAGTATATGTACTTACCCGTGTCAGCCGAAATTGCAACTGCTCTTTGGCTTCATGCAGTCTGGTTCCTCATCCAGAGTGGCTAGTTACAGTAGCTTGTCAGATGCTTGATCTTCACTCTAATGCAGTTCTGACAATTTGGGCAGAGTTCATCTAATCAAGAATAGAGATACCGCTGTGTTCCCCCCTGCGTGTCTGAAAGCTCTGGGCATCTTTAATAAGCCTGTTTTTTTGAGCTTGGATTTCTGAGTTATTTAGATACTAATCCTCTACCTAGTGTGAGATATCTTGTATTGAAAACACTGAATTAGGTCACTTTTGGTCTCCATTAGCAGCGTGCACTTCAGTGTCCTGTATAGTCCTGAAACAAAACCACTGTCTTACTGGAGAAGCATGTAGGCTTGAGATTTCAAAGGAGCTCTTTCAGATGGACGACAGAAATATGGAATAATACTGGTCACTTTAATTACTGCAAGTGAATATAACAGTTGCACAGCAGTGTATTCTTTCAGTAAGGTGTCCCTTTTGCAGGGTAGTAATGTCGATATAAGCATTCCTGTTAGGTTCTCAGTGACCAGCCATAGAACGTACTTTTTGGGGCATGTTACACAATCCAGAAGTACTCTTCACGTCTTTAATTTGTCTGCAGAAAGCCTATAGCGCTCTCTTTCTCTGACATCCTCCAATCTGTTCTCTTGTGTTCAATAATGTCACAAATTTTGCAGTGGAATTTTAAAATAACTGTATAAGAGTTTTTTGTACTGTTTGCTTCCCTCTCACTTAAATTTGACTGAATAAACAGCCTTCCTTTCCCCCTTCTTCCTCCCAATGTTTATATACCGACCAAAGCAAAAAGAAAAAAAAAAAAAAAACTTCAGGTACTACCTTTGTTCGTATGTTGCTCTCCACAATACATGAGGGTCAGGAAACTTGGAAGCCTCACAGAAGAACTGTTTCATATTCCCTTGAATAAATGAAGGCTTTATAGCGTGGAGATATTTTGCAGAAAGTACAGTTTTAAATTCTGCAGGGAAACTGCAGGATGGGCACCTGAGTAAGAAATCTTCAGGAAACAGATGTTGGGGTGTACTGCATGTTAAGAGCTCTGTCGTGTTAAGGATCTAATGATCAGTAACTGAATCTAGAAGGTAGGCCTCTTTCATGTCGAATAGATGAACTGCAGCATTAGTGAAACTATAGACTTGCTTGTGTTTCATGCCTTCTCTTTCCACCTTCTTGACTATACAGCCTCTTAACTTCACCCTTTGCTTTGCCCCGGATGTCTCCTGGTCTTCCACTAGGCTGGCTGGGGTTTGTTGGCCTCTCTCTGGACTTTATTCATTGTTATCACGACAGTTTCACAGATCTACCTAGTTACTGCATTGGGAGATAGTCTAGAAAGGCTTCCAGCCTCAGGTTAGGTATCATCAAAGATCCGAAGAACTGTTAAACTTTCTTCTTTAAACTAATTCTTTGTTTATGTAGTTAAATGATAATTTATTTACTTTCTATATTGGGGAAATAAACAGAAGATATTAAAGGAACTGGAGAGAGGAGGGAAGAACAGCCTTTTAATGGTTGTTATATAGCTAGCATATACAGTAAGGTCATTACAGCTTAAATATCAAGCCGTTGTTCTGAGAGTTTCTGTTCTCAGTAAGATGTAGACTGGGAGTCCGTGCAGTTAAACTGCAAGTCTTTGGAAGTGAGTGGCTTAAAAAACAGAGAAGGGCTCAGAAGTGTTGCTGGGCTCATGCCTCTTCCTGAGCAGCACTACACTGGTGAGAGGAAATGCTGGGCCAGAACTGGAAGCTTACTGTGGCTGTGTGAATTCCCTTGCTGATAACTGGTTTTCATCCATAGCCAGTGATAAGCTAGTCATCGTCTCCCCTTCCCCCCACCCCCCATTAGCTGTGGTCATAGCAGAGAAATAAGGCATAGGTGCTGTTTAGTTATTTGGAGTTGGTAATCAGAGGAAGATTTGGTAAATGCATGCACCTTTCTTCTTATTGTCCTTATTTGAAGACTAGAATGAAAATCAGATCTGTGGTAATTCTTGATACCTTTAAGTCACTAGTACTAGTTATAGATGGATGTGGGTGACCTCAGTAGAGGCTAAGACAGCTGGCTAAGAAAACAGATTCAGTTGTTTTTCAATTAATTGACTCCTTGGTCCATGGTGCCATGCTATTAAAATAACTGTCCTGTCTTCCCTCTCCCTCATGATATTATTAGTGACCATGAATAAATTTGATCAGGGAACTGATTCTACTGCAAACCAATTCTTTCTAAAATCTATCTTCAACAGGATCCAACACAGTGAGTTACTGCAAGAACATCAATCCTGCTGATGATAGGAATGTGTGGTTAGGCAGGAGGAGGAACTGCCCCTCTTGCCAGCAGTGATATTCACTCAAAATAAGCATGTGTTGCTTTTTATGCTTGGGTCAATTGGCTGGTAACGTCTGTTTCCTTTCTCTTAAGAACTAAATACTTTATTACCAAAGATGTTTGGCCGAGTGAGGCACTGTGGTTCTTATCATTCAGGAGACCTGACCAAATCAGACTTCAGATTATTTTCCCGTAAGGAAATCTGTCATCAGACCAAGTTCTCTCTCTTTACTGATACTCTCCTAACTTAAATCATAGAGATCATATTCTATCTGTCTTTTTAGGATTCCTTGTAGATACAAAAAGAACAGGGCTTCTTTTCTTCTAAATAAAATATTTGATATTTAAAAAAAAAGGGGGAGGCAGATTAGGAATTCCAAAAGCTCTGTTCATACAGAGATAGCAGAAAGCTTTTTAAGTCAACAAATAGTGTAAGAATCATGAGTAACCTGATTATTACTATTTAGCCTCTCAACAGTTAGGAATGCTGTTTGCTCACTATCTTCATTCCTTTTCTCCCTTTGGCTTGGAAAGGCAAGGGGAAAAACAGCTTGTTTTATCATATTCAGAAAGATGTTCCACATTTTGTCTAGAGAAAACTAGTCTTTCTTGCTTATAATCTTGTGCTAATACAGATGGGAATAGTATTAATGGCTAAAACAATGCACAGTAAAAGCTTGCTTTGAAATGGAGAATGGCAAGATTTTGTTTTCAGAAAATGCATCAGTGAAGGTTGGTTGAGGAAAAGTAGGAATCATCCAAATATCTGGATCCAGGGAAGCATCATGGATCAACTTAAATGTTTTTTGCATGATACAAGATTGTCTTTTTGTGAGTTTAACACTTGATCCATTGTAAATGCCGTGCAGCCATACTAATCCATCCGTCCCAGTAAGCAAAGTATGAGTGAGTGACCATACGTGTCTTTTTTTCTTCTTCCTCGTATATGTGATAACTTCTTTCTAAATAATTTTTACAGGGGATAGATTCAACTGTTGTGAAGTTGTCTTTGATACTTAATTCATACGCATAGCTTGCATTGTGTATTCAGTTTTATAAGACTTGCATCTTGATTTTTCAGAGTGAGTACACAGAAGAAATTTCTCAGCAAGAAAGGCAATGAAATGAACACTGTAAAGCTCACACTTGAATTTCTAGATATTGCAGTAGACCTAATAATTTCTCTTCAGTATCAGCTCTAATGACAAACTATGCAACTTTGTCTGCAGTGCCAACTATCAGGCTATTCCTTCACCTGGAATAGGAAAGTGTAGGGAGTGACTGCTACAGGAGGGAAGTTGCTTTGGGATTGAGAAAGGCTGATGAGCAGGAAAGACATGCAAATATATGAAGAGAAATCAAATTTCCAAGAAGGTCTATGGGAGGGGGATACTAGAAATAATTCTTGGAAATTGGCTTTTTCCTTATCCAAAAAGTGACAGGAAATAGTTAGGGTTCATTGCTTGCACAAAGCATCTGCTCTCTGTGTCTATCAATCACCATTAGTCCCAGCTGAAGAACTTAAAAAGGATATAATGTCCTATTTCTATTTTTATTATTATTTTGTTTCCTTTTAAAATTCTGGATTGCCACATATCATAATTCAGTATGGAATACATCTCTCTATCAGTGTGAGAACTCTGGAGCTGTTTAACAGTTGTTTTCCATACTGTGTGATGTAGAAAATGGCTGGCCTCTATTGTAGATCAATTAATCTTTTTGTTTGGCTTAACAGTGTAAGAAAAGAAGATTATAAAGATTATTGGATAACTTATCTATTCACCCAAAAGTGAAAAAGTAACTTTGAATAGACATTTTACTGAAAGAGTTAAATATGCCCATAAATCTGTAACTTTGTAAATGGAAGGGAAATGTAAATATCTATGGGAAAGAGATCAGATGCTGCACTTCATATTTATTCACATTTATTATCTTTAAATTACTTCTTATGCAAGTAATTAAGGAGCCTTTTAGAAGAGCTAGAAACCAATCATTTGAATGTAATGTGTACTTTAAGATGCTCAACAAAAAGGATCTTAATTTGTGTCCAAGATAAATGTTGTATAATTTGTGAAGAAACTTTTCTACTTTTTGTAGCTCTAGTTCAATACTGTGTATACTGACATAAACCTATAAGGACAAAGGGCCAAGAGTGTTAATATGGTGTCTTTGTTTCTTTTAGACCTATTCAGGGCTGTTCTGTGTAGTCATAAATCCCTACAAGAACCTCCCGATTTATTCAGAAAACATTATCGAGATGTACAGAGGGAAGAAGCGCCATGAAATGCCACCACACATTTATGCAATATCTGAATCTGCATATAGATGCATGTTACAAGGTAAGAATTCATTAAATATTGCTTACAGTTAGTAAATGGCTATATATGTTTAATGTTCCTAAACACAGGGACATCGTTATCCATCTACATAGTTTTTGACATAATCAAAATCTCTTTCTAATACTTAAAAGGGAAAAATACTTTCTCGTTTAGAACCTTAAACTTTCAGAATAGGAATAACTTAGACATTCACCCTTGTTGGCATGTTTCTTTCCGACTTAATGTTAGTTTGCTTTTGTGCCTCGGTAATAGGCAGTGTACTGTGCCAGTTGGTGGCACTGGAAGTTGTAATAGAAACACGTTCTCTAGAAAAAGAAGAAAGAAGTTTGATGTCAGAAGATGTTTGTGCACTACAAAACACTTGTTTTGGATAAGCTAAGAATGAAAAAATGATTGAAAGGGGAAAGCTAATCGACCTATGTGTTAACAACTATTTTCTAAACTTCTGTAGTGACAGAATACCAACATTTTCTTGTACGTTATTTCTGTCAGTGGCCAACTACACTGTAGTATATTTGAGTTAAAAAGGAAGTCGGATGAATTATTAACCTTGTAGTGGTTTTTTGTTTGTTTTTGTTTTTCCCTCCTCCCCAGATTGTGTAGGTCGTGTCTGTAGGAGAGGGAGTACTTTATGGTGGGCACACAGTTGAGTTTTTGGCTGTAAGGCTGAGCTGGGCAAATACAAAATATGAACTTACATGTTGTATGAAGCGCATGCTATTGGACTCGTAAAACTGCATTTCCAACATAGCATGTTGGAAGCACAACTGGTATTATCCAATATTGGTTCATATTTAGGCAGCTGTTCACCCTGAGGGTATGTTATTGATCTAGAAATACCATCATGCTTTATCTAGAAAAGCATTTGTAGTGAAAAGGCAGGTCTGCAAAACTTTCTGTATTTTCTGTTGTAGACCTGGCATGGACGTGTTGAAAGTGTGGGAACTAGGTCAAATAACTTTTAACCCAAACTAAGAAAACATTGTTCTTGCTACCAGGTTAACAAACCATTTAAATGTAAATCTTTTTTTTTTTTTTTAAAAGACATTTCTTGTCTTGAAATAAATCATTGTAAGTCCTTGTCTCTTTAGTGTTTGTAGGGTTGCTTAATAATAAGCTAGCAGGTTGGTTTTAATTGGATTGCTTTCTGGAGGTTTTTTACCCCAGAAGCAACTGTACTCGTACCGCTGAGAGGGCTGATGTGGGTACAGGGGCAAGCAACAGAAGTGCAGCAAATTGCTGCTGCCAGAGTTCTCGCATTTCTTACGGGTATCTTGGACTCTGTTTTACATTACCTTGTGAAAGAAAAACTATGGCCTCTTGACCAGAACAACGGCCTGTAGTAGCTCAGATCAAAGTGCCTGTAATAACACGTCTTGGGAAGAATAGAACACATGACGATTATCTTGAAGAATTGTTCCTAGCAGTCTCTAATGGCTTGTGGATAAGGGCTTCCCACACCAAAATTGCAATATCTCTTGATACTGTAACTTCTTGAGAGAGAAATGTAATCTAATAAAGTAAGTCTATGTCAATAGTTCTCAAACTTCAGATGCTGTGTTTACTTCTTCATGAATCGTGCTAGTACTGATTTATGCCTCCAGAGATCCTGCTACATGTACAAATTTTATTGGATTTTTGAAGGTTAGATGAAAATTTTTCTCAAGATGGTACCTGTTTGGTTACTTTTTTGTTTTCTTTCTGTACTGGTATATAGTATTTTGTATTTTATCAAATCTATATTCATGTCTTTCTGTACTTTCTTTTTGTTTTGATAGTCCAAATTTTTTTTTTTGTTTGAAAGAATGAAGCCTTGGATTTTAATAAGAATAGCTGAAAACCATGCAACAGAATCAATTTATTGTGAAATAATTTTTTCAGGGTTGACCAAATCGATATGTTCTGAGGATCCTTCACCTGTATGGAGCTTTTCCTTGTTTATTTAAGCAAGAGATTGCAACCAGTGTCAGCTAGTGAACCTTTCATTGGTGCTTTGCCTTCATAATTACATTGCCAAGGAAAAGTAAGAATTCAAGAACAGGCATTAGCAGTTTTGCACTTGGCAAATATTTTACTTAGTAAACTGTTTGGCTGATTGGGTTAGATTAGAGTAAGAGAACTGCAGAGGAAGGAAAAACAACACTTCCACTGAATTTCTAATGGACTCTATAAAGCTGTTTCCAGGCATGGCTTGAGGAAGAAGGTGATGTAACAGACTTTTTGGAGACGTGCTTGCCTGAAGTATGTGACTGTCACTGCTGTTAAATTGGTGCATTTCCCTCACTTTCCGTAGTCTTGTGAAGCAGTGATTTGTCACAATGAGAATGACTAGTGAGTGTTTGTATAAGGCAGGGTAAGAGGAAGAGATGGTGCTAAAAGTGCTGATCCTCTTTGCTTACAGAGCTTCTAGATGGGACCTGATGCAGAGAATCAAAGCATCTGAGGGAACAGAGTCTAAGTCTTCACGTATCCTAGTTGTAACTGCAAGATCTTTTTCCACTGGCTAAGGCATAAAGTAGCAATTCTCTTAACAGTAGGAGACTTATTGCAATATTCAACTTGTTCTCTAGTTATGACTGGCAACGCAAAGACAAGTATTGAGTACACCTAGAGCTCGGTAGGAAGAGCGTGTGTGTGTTTGTGTGGTGAGTTTTTTTTTTTTTTTTTTTTTTTGGTCCTGCAAGTAGCTCTAAAAGATTTAACCTGATGCACAAAGCATCTCTAACCCATTGGCCAGAGAGCAAGTTCTAAGTATTCTTTACGTACTTACTAGAATTTCCACCTTAAACTAACAGAATTGTGTTAGAAAACTTTGGTTAGTAGAAATAGGTCTCTGTGACCATGAACTAACTGTTTTAATCAAAACATTTCGGATTAAGTCATCAAAGGCTTCTGTTAGCACTGTATTTGTGTTCTATTTGAAACACAATACTCAACTATGATGCTTTTACTGATAAGGCACTAACGTATAGTTATAATTACGAAGTTGTTCTTCTACAGCACACGTCCAAATTCTTGCACATGGTTACTTTGGGAGGTGAAGATGTAATGGTAGGGAAAGAGTAGGGCAGGGATGGAGGGATGGTTGTTTTCTAGTATTGCAAAACATGGTTTTACTATTATAGTATATTCATAGTTTTCTTTTGATATGAATGGCTTGTGTCTTGCCAGTATTTGTCATCAAGAGTTTAAGATTCAAAACTGAAATTGAAGCCCCAGGAGCGCAATTGCTTTGAATAATGTGACTGTACCCTTATAGAAATATCTTGACCACTAATTTAGGCCAGTGAAAGTGATTGGCTTTATTTTTCTGACTTGTTCAGTAGTACTTTATTCAGTTTAGTCATATTTGCTTTTTTTGAGCTGATCGTGAACTGCTAATTTTCTAGGTGTTTGAGACTTAGGTTTACTGATTAAAACAGGATACCCGAACCTGAGCCATGACTCTGAACAATGTGGTTTCTTAAAAGGCAATTTTTCTGTGCTGATTCTCAATCACAGCGAGTAAACTTTTACTCAATATATTAATGCTTTCATGCCTTTGAATCGGAGCAGAGATCACTACAGAACAACTTCAGGCATCTGCTAATCTGAAGTTTCAGGCATTTGAAAGACTATTTAGGCTTAAACAGCAAAATATAGATTTCTGGTTTAGAGTATAGAAGCAGAAAGGTTTTTTGGCCAGCAGCAACCCAACTGACAAATGCTCATATGAATATTATTTATTGTCTTAAATGTTACTGGAAATACTCTATTTTGTTGTGCAGTTCTCAGTTTATATTACTGGCTTATCACAATGCTATCTCTTGTTATAAAGAGGTTGCATAGAAGCATTGCTCACTGCCAGCCATCAAACTGCTCCTCTGTTCTTACCCTCTTGATGAATTTCCTGTTTAGGGTGACTTTAAGCACTACAGTCTTCACAGATCAGCTCTCATCATGCTCTTTAATACGGAGGAGAATGGACTGAAATCTATTTCAGTGCTCGTTAAACATGGAGGAGGAAGGAGGGGAAAAAAAAAAGGCCAAAAGAATGCAGAAAACATATTCAGTCTAGTTTGCCAGTTTTGAAAGGGAATAGTATTCTGCAGAGACATGTACTGAGTTAATGCAAGCTGTCACAGCAAAGAAGGGAGGTGGAGAATTTTTTTTTTTCTTAATAGCTAACATGAACGTTGCTGATGAACAACTCAGTGGTGGTGTAGCTATGATGCACTAAGGATATGAGAGACAAGGTTGGCAAGGAAAAGCAAACCTCATCAGTTGCTTGATCTCATAAAAGCATTGCTTTTTCTGCAAATCTTGTAGTAAAGATTTAGTGTAAACACAGATTATTAAAAAGAAGCAAGACTTTGGCATTATGATTTTGACAGTCCAGATTTCTGTTCCTGAATAGACTCATTACCTAGAGGTCTTGACCTCAGAATGTAGTAACACTCAACTCAGCTTTACATACTGGATATCCCTTCTCTTTCTCCTGCTCATTATTTTTCAAAGTAGTGTGTAGTAGGGTAAGTGTTACCTCACAGTCAGTTTAATATACTTCTCCTATGCTTTCTCTTCGTTTCTTAATGTAATTTTGAAACTGAGAGTACATATAATTTGGGTTTCTAGGTTTGTTGGAATTATTTAGCCTAGACGGAAATCAAACGCATAAATACATAAGATTGGAGTTAGCGTGCTTCACAAGAATCTAGACTGAGCCTCTCAAAGCTGCTGGACAGTTGACATGATCACAAGAAACTGGCATCCTAATCCCTGTGACAACACTGACCTTAATTCTGTTTGGTAATACAATTTGCAAAACTTGCTGGTGTTTTTTGTACTGCTAAAAATCGTAGTTAATCAGAAACAAAAGTTTTGATAGGGACTAGGATTTTCTTTAGAAAACTAAATCTGAAAGTCTAATAGTTCACGTATGATGAATTATCTTTATTTTGCTTGCAATGGAGTCTTGTCCTGATGGGGTAAAGGCAGCACTAGCATGAATGTTCTCTAGTGATTTTACCATGCTTTGATTTCTCCTGCCCCTCCTTCGCTTCCTAGTCTCCCAATTTATTTTTAGAGAAAGTATTGTATTGTTTTATTATGTCTCTATTCATTGACTCTTAAAAATGTGTTAGAGGAAATATGAAGGAAAATTTATTTGCTTTTGGTTGCCAAAGGCCACCTGCCTACTAATATTCCTCTTGTATAATGATTCTTAGTCTTTCTTTTTTATCCTGTTTCCCTGAGGACATCTTGATAAGCACTAAATTAGCACTGATATTTTAGGACTGTCTTTAATCCTGTTGCAGGGAAGGTTTATCGGAAACAGCGTAATACATAAAGTGAACGCTTGGTGTTGGAGAAGCCAGTATTGCCTACATACGTAATACTTGTATCTTAGAAACGCCTACATTTCTAGTTAATCTTGATTTGAATCATTCCTTTGGGGAAGTGTGTTTTCCCCCAAAGCTATGGAAGAAAAGAATTAAAACTGAAATATGGGAATGCTTTTCTGTAAGGGACTAATAAATATTCAGAAGGAAAGGGTAAGGGGGAAAGCTGCGAGACTGAAAAGTCTGGAAGTGATAACTAGCATTTATTGTGTTATGTAAAAAAAATACATAAACCTATTATATGTGCAATTAATATTCTTGATAGTTTCATTATAAATCTTTTGACTTATCAAAAGATTCCCCAAAGCTTTTTAGCTTGGTTACAAAGTACAGAATGGCAATCTAAGCAGAACCAGCTACATGTTAAACCTAATGTGCAGGATTTGTAGGTCTTTGTCTGTTACACTGGTGTCTGTGCTTTCACTTTGTCTATCAAGCTGGCATAGAACTTGAATACTTAAGTGACAGTAACATTAAAATTTTTAGTTTGTATACCAATGGGAATGTGATATACAGCAGTCCTAATGGATGAATGGAGGGAAGGAGAATTTTAAAGGAAGAAATGAAGTAGAATAACTGAAATCTATCATGCTGAAACAGTCTTCCACCTTTTTTTTTTTTTTTTGATTTTGAAGTAAAATGTGAAATACTTGCCAGCTGAACCCATTGTACGATACCTCATTTCCTTCCCTTTACTCTTCAGTACTGTCTCTTGGTATCAAATTCCTCTGCTTCAGTGGCTAGGATGAGGTTATTTTGATGACTTAGATTATTGTGCTTTACTAGACTGTCTTTGAATTACATTAATAGCAATTATCTGTTTAACTTGCAACAAAACTCGATTGAACTTAGTTTCTAGAAAGAGCTTATTGCATACGACCATGTCTTTTTTTTTTTATCCTTGGCCTTTTTAATTTACTGTGTGAAAAGTTTTAGTACTGCCTTTGACAACAATTCCTGAGTTTGCTTTCTTTATCTTTCTCTATGTCAGAATGTTTGGAACTCTGCTCTTACTGGTATCCATGTTCAGGGTTGCAAACTTAATTAGGCATAATGATATTTACAGTAAACTATTTTTTCAAGCTTGAGTTGCTTAGAAGTATTACTCAAAGTGATTGACTTCAAATTTTTCTGCATAGCTTCAAGAATGCATACTTTAAGATTTCTCATTCCTGTCTATTTTAAACAGATATTCTTAGTTTCTTCAGTACCTTGGCTGTTTTCTCCTCACTTCTGAAGTAAGTGATGCAGCAGATTAGGCAGTTCCGTGGCCTTTTTGATTGATGTTCTCACCAAATAACGATATTTTTAGAATTAAAACTTACTATACAAACTAGCCTCATAATTAAATTGTGACTGTGCTATCCTGCAGACAAGAATTCAAGGCTAAGTGCATACAACTTATGAAATCGTTCATGAGCTGAATCATTTTGTGCACTGTACTCAACCAGCAGCTGCTTCTCTTGAATCCCCATTCTGAAATATTAGTTTGAATTAAACTCCATTTACTTCTATGTAGTTATGAACTAGGCTATTAATTTCTCCTTGCCTTTATTTATCATTTGGCTTTTGCCTCCAGATGCCATAAGTTAAGGTATTACTGCATGTGCAACAAAAACTTCAATGTATTCTAATCTTAGCAGTCCTGTTAAAATGCAATATGCTGTTAGGTGTTGTGGTCTGCACAACAGTTCTTTTTTTTTTTTGGGGGGGGGGGAGGGGGGGACATTTATGTCTGTGTTCCTCCAGACTATTAAACTAAGATTAACTATGCTGTAACTGCTAGCTGGAGCAATTGCATTAGCTCCTTTTTTCTTCTCTTTCTTTACTGAATTTTCTTGTTGCAGGGGAATAGGAACAAGTAGAGAGTGCTAGCCTTAGAAATGGAGAGAAATGGGGAGGGACTGGTGTTACTCCGCTCCTTGTCTTCCTCCTAATATGGCAAAGCTCACAGCATTGATGCAATTATCAATGCATATGTCAGTGTTTTCCTAGATTCCTGTCCAGGAATGGTGGTATCATCTAGTATCCTTTCATTTATGTATCCTTGATGCTTTCAGGTATTTGCCCACTTAGGTGGCCTTGATGGACTTTGTATGCCTTCCGCATAGTTGTGAGTTTTGTGCGCCTCTTGAGTCTGCTTTTTCATAAAACAGGTGTTTTGCATGTGAATGGAAGTTCATGACTTTCAGAATATTCGGAGGCATAAAAAAGTCATTTTTTTTCCAGAGCCTTTTCAGAGTGACTGATGGTGATGTGACGAAGGAAAACTCTGATGGGAAAGCAGAGAAGAAAAGTGAGGCTGCCTTTTTCTTTCTCTGTTTACCATGAAGGAGCTTGGGGAGGTTCTCAGGCTGGGAACACACCTTTGAGAAAGGCATCAGAGGATCGATCTCAAGCTGAAGGGCTGAAAAACAGTGATAGCAAATTGCAAGGCCTGAACTCTTAAACTCAGATGGAGTAATGTTCGCATGCACCTACAATTAGTAGGTCATTTCACACAAGGCTGCCACAATGCCGAAGGACCCAAAAGTTAGCTGTTATGGAGCCATCTTTTTTTGAGATTCCTTCTGAAATCTAAGAATAAGAGCAGTATGCTTGTCATGTGTGTTAAATGTGGTGGTAGAAACTGTTCTGAAGTATAAAACCAGCATCTACATGGACAGATATGTATATATTAATACATACTCGATATAACTTTTCTAAGGAGAAGTCATGCCTCACAAAAACATTGATCTTTGAATAAGTGTGCATGGACAAGGGAGAGCTAACTGATATGATCTGCATGGCTTTCCAAAAGTAACTTGATAATGCTCTTAACCAGAGGCTCTTAAGTAACTGCAGTAAAAGGAAAGGTCTTCATATAGGTAAATAACTAGTTAAAGACTGACCAATCTTATCCTTTTTTTTTCTGCTTTTATGGTGTAATGGAGTCACTGTTGAAAACGTCGTGGAACCTGCACTCATGTTCATGCTTTTCATTACAAATTTGTTGTCAAGAAAAGAGAATTAATTATGAGGTGACACTTGGCTTATTGTTCTTCAGGGCAGCAAAAGAGAGCCCACAGTGTGAAGGACTGCGCCTCAGAGTATAGGAGGTTACAGTGGCAGAAGAGAGACAACAGGACTGTAAAGTGGCAAACGTGGGTTGTATTGGAGGTATAATCCTTTTAGTAGTGGAGCTATTACTACTTGAGAGGGAGCTCTTGAGGATGAAACGGATCTGTGGAAACATAAATTCAGAGTTCAGCAGAGGTTAAAAAAAGTCAAATGGAGAATACGGAAAGGAAGAGAGATCAAACCAGAAAATCTTTGGCTCCCATAAACTTATAATACAGCTGTATCTTGAAAACTCTTTGCCACCTTGGCCTTTCCTCGCCTTGGGAGTAGAGGAGACACGATGGGGAAAAATTTCAAAGACTAACCAAAATTATTGAAAGTATATTCAGCATGGAAATAATTCAGATCAGATTTAAAAAAAAAAAAAAAAACTCACTAAATCTGAAGTGGCACAGGGAAAGTGAATAGTGATTTCTCCCTCTTCTCCCTTTCCCCCTCTCCCCAATCTCTTCCTATATAAAAACAAAGGTTCATTATTTGAAATTAGGAAGTGACTTGTTCAAAACAACAACAGAAGAGCAATTTTAAATCCATTGCACTCTATTTCTCAGGATATAGTGGAAGCTGAAAGCTTATGCTTGTCCAGCAAGCAGTCTGAGGAGTCCGTGAAATGAAAGGCTGAGGACAATAGCTCATGAAGTTGCACAACAGTTTGCTGGCTACCAGGAAAATGTTCTGGGGAATCAACCTTACATGCTGACTTTGTTCTTTCTAAAAAGAATTTCAATACTGCGTTCCACCTATCTAGTATTGGAACGTGATACTGGTTTAGATGGTGTTTGGGCTAACTTGATATATCAGTAAGCTTACTTCATAACCTGCACATAAACATGCACCTGGCTTAAGTTCCAATAGTGTGTGATGGGTTAGTGGTTGCCTGACCTAACTGGGAGTGCAGGAATCTACTTGAAGCTGTTTTTTAAGATGGTGATGAGACTATTAGAAACCATAGCATAGTTCTTAGTTTAACCAGACTGTATGGAGCTCAGTTTGGTCAGTTTAGCACAAATTAGTCTTTATTGTGGCTTTTTCCTTAAGTATTATTTCTTACGATACTAAAAAGTTCAAAGCTGTCTGAGAAGATGCAATTGTTGAAACATCATTGTGTGTGTGTATATTTATATATATATATATATTTTTTTTTAAGCAGTACTTGTTTATGATTCATTCATTTAAGATGCATTCAGCATTTTAAATGTATTTGCTCCAGATGCTGGAGTAAATATATTTTTGTTAAATGCATTAGGCAAAACACATCTTTTCATACTTTGGAGAAATAGGGCGTTTAGTTACTGCTTCTATCCCCTAGCCCTTTCTCTCTCCTCTGGAAGACTTGGTAAGATGTAAAAAGTTATTGCTCAGCTCAGGTGCCCTTCAGCTTAGGAAGAACTAGTTCCTTAGTGTTTCCTCTGTGCCTCCTCTCATTCTCTGCTGTCTGATCCTGACAGTGTGGTAAGTTGCCAGCCGCTTGTAAAGAAGCTTGACTTGCATGCCTGCTTTAACAACAGGAACGGACAGATGTTTTTGTTTAAAGACAAGACAATGTCCCTTCCTTCTCCCCCCGCCCCCGAAAAACCTGTGCAGCTCTAACCCTATTTGAGAACAATAGACAGTAGCAGCCATTTTGTAAACAGGTCTTGTTCATGAGCATTTCTGATGGAGAAGGCTTACTTTAACTATCAGCAGATACAGTAAAGTTTTCTCCGATGAACATTAATCCTTTATACTTACAGGAACAACTGTTTGCTTCAGGTCTATATCCTCAAGGGAGAGAGGGTGGCAGAGGATTTCCCCTACTCCCTCCCACCCTGTAAATAGCACAAGGGATGTAGGATGCCCACGTGTAGAAGAATGACAGAGGAGAGAAGTGTGGTTGTGTGTTGATGTCAGGACAAGTTCTTTTGGCCACAAAGAAATGAAGGTCAACATCTTGGTTGTCCTTTTATGTGGAGGACAGCAGATCGACATATAACCTGTCAGGCTATAAAAGTTGACATTTCGGATTGCTGTGTTGAAATAGATTTTATTGAGTAGTTATGACTGACTTGCATGAAAGAAGTTATAGGGAAAGTGTTTTGGTTTTGTTCTGAAATTTCAAATTTCTTTAAAAGCAATTCACAATTAAATGCAAAAGTAATATGTTTAAAATATGAGAAGGCAACATTGACTTGGATCCCTTGAGGAAAGGGTTTTAATGTCTGCTTGACAATCTTTCATTTTTTATTTTCTCCCTCCTGTAAAATCTTATTTGTAGACAAATGTTTATGTTAATGATTGCACAACATACAAAGTGGGTTGCTCCATACATTTCCATACTTGCATGGTATCCCCCACGGTTTGCCACTTTTAAGTGGTGGAATGTCATCGTTTTTTTTGTCTCCTGAAATCTCTTATGAGACTTTAAAAATGGCTTGTGCATATTCCCCTGGGATAATGTTTTAGGAGTTGTGCGAGTGTTCAGTGGTGGAAAGAAATAACAGCTCAGCTTCACTGCTGAAGAACAGTGATGTAATATGTATATAAAGGAAATCTGAGGCTAAAATATTTTGTTTGAGATGTACATGTTCATCAAAAGGCTTTTTTTTTTTAAGGTTCTTTAGAAAATAAGCATCAAAAGTGGCCTAACTGTCAACAGGGGATGGCTTAAAATGTTTGTGTAGCTGATCTTAATGGGACTGGGGTGATGTGCCAGAGCATCTGTGTTCCTGTCCAATTCTATTTGTGATAAACAAAAAGCTAAAGCCACTGACCGTATTGTGTTGAAGTCAGAAAGCCTAGCCGTGTACTCCGTTATCATGCTTGCTGTTTCTCCAAACTTACAAAGCTTAGGCATAATGAAATAACTTATGAAGAGCCCACTAGAGTGAAAATGGGTGCACAGCCAGTTTCATTAAGTGGTTTGTACTTGCTTATTTGTGTAGAAAGGAGAGGAGCTAAAGTAAATCTGTGGGCCTAAACGGCAGATATTGCTGTTGGAAGATCTCCTTGAGTCATTGTTTCAGTCAACAATGTAACCTTTGTCTAGACAAAATTGTACTCCATGGGAAATAGAACAACTTACGCAGGGCTGACTGGGGTTGGAAACCACTCTTAGGTTGAATACTCTATAGTCTAAATAGACCTTTTCCAGCCTGTGGCTTGCCAGCTACTACTGATCTTGGATTACTTCTAAGCAGTATGCAAATATAACTGAAACGTAAGCATAGGGACATGCTCTATGGATTTAGGAGTTGCTCATTTCTGCTGGGAAAACTCTTAAAGAGCCACAAATCAAAAAAGCCAAGAACTACCTGTCCGTATCATTTAAAAAACAATAAGCATAAACAAGCAAGTGCTTGCAGCTCTAGCTTGAGCAGTATAAGAAATTGCTGCCTTATGAATTGTTTGTTACTGCCCTTCAGCTAAGTTGCATTAAACAATTGTGTGAGAACTAGTAGTTGACTTCAACAGTAAATCAGTCTCATAAGTTATTTTAGCTGCCCTGACTGGCTTTACACTGTGCAGATTAGGAGTGCTTTCACGGTTTAAGTGGTTGCACTCCTTGGCTGAACTATCACGGCCATTTCTACATCGTAGCCCTGGAACAAAGTATAGATCAGTTCTCAGACCTATGCAGCTTTCACTGGTCTTCCCCTCTCCCCCCTGGCCCCCCAAACTGAAGGCTGACTCATATTCTCCACTCATCTTCTAAACTAGTGCAGTTACCCATTTCAAGAGGCTAAATCAATTTGGCATTAAAACACAGATTAGAGATTTTTGCAAGTAGTAGTATAAAACCATGCCCGTTTGAATGAATTTGTTAGGGAGATAATGTGTTCCCTATTAAGATAATGTGTTCAGCTCATAACTGTAGCAAATCTGTTTTGATTTCTGAGTTAGACTTACTGAAGCTTCTGCTAAGGATAGTTAATAAAGTTATTGAAAGACTGCCAGTGAAAGCATAAACCATGTTTGTGCGTCTTCAAACTTGCTAAATTTCATGAGTATTAGACCAGAAAAATCCCAGTACTGTGTCATATACAAGGGAGAAGTTTCATTAAGAGGGCAGGATGTAGTCTGACAGCTATTTGTTGTCTCTCTTTATGCTATTAAGGCCTGGCTAGCAAGTCTGAAAACAAATGTCTTTTTTTTAATTTGGTTAATTTCAAACTAATGTTGCAAAAACCTAGCCTAACTTCTAAAATAACGTAAATTCATAGTTTAGCTTATTCTATCGGGTTTTGATGATACCGTGTTAGGTTAGCCAGTTGCAGGATGTCCACACTCAACTATGCAGTAATTTGAGCTAGTGAGCTAGCAGTGGTGAGTAATGCATGTGGTCGTGAAGTTTGCTGTAGACATGCAAGAAATACTTGTATTCAGTGCTATGGTTCACCATAAACAAATTGTAAGATAAACTGTGACTGCGGTTTGACTGACCTCTGCTATGCGTCATTTAATAATAATTAACTCAACGTACTTGGCAGTCAGTCGGCAAGTAAAACCAAAGTATGGCTATTGTGATTTATCTAAAAACCTTGCAACTTTTAGAGTAAAGGATAGAACCACTTTTTTAAGCTTTCTTTTTAAATTTAGAAATAGAAGCAACATCTATATAGTGTCTTAATCAATGCCCCCCATCCCCATAGTGAAGAGACTTCAAAGATTTGGCAAGAATCTTAAGCGTATCTTGGAGTAACTAGATAAGCTACACAAAAAAACCAAGAATGAAATACCGATCTGTCAAAAGTAGATTGTGACAGTTTAACCTAACAGCTTTCTCAGACTTGGTTCTAGTCAAAGGAAATGTAGCAGACACTGCTGTCTGTGTCTTATATCGTGCTACGTGGGAAATCAGGTAAACGGATAAAGTTGGGAATTAGTAATTGACTGAAGGGAAAACGCCACTGATTTGTCTTTGAAGTGGATGGTATTGGGCTGGAGGGAGACTTCTAATGTAATTCTTCAGGGACTGATGCTTGAACCAGTGTTGGTGCCTTTTGGTATCTTGTGTGGAAAAAGTGAGAGTGCTGATGGAAGAAAACTGGTAAGTATTATCATTCTAAAGTTTAAAACCACTGGCTAACCATGAGAAGTGGAGTATGCTTGAATTTGATCGCACTTCTAGCACCAATTACAGCATTATGTGCTTTAGGACAAAGTGAGAGTTCCTGTGATTTTTATTGGCTGATGATTCCAGAGGAATAAGTCTTGGATGTAAAAACTGGCCAAAAGGTGACTGAACCAATGAGGTCAAAGCTAAGAGGGGAAAAGGTAAATGCAGTTTCAAGGTACATCAAGAGAGAAGTTCTCCCTAAAGATAAGAGTGCTGATGTCCTTGATCATCTCTGACCTCTGAGATCCTTTGCAGTTTTTAAAAGGGTAGTTTCAACTATCCTGCTTGCTCTTCTTGAGGACAGATGTGATGGCTTCCTCATCCTCATCCACAGAAACCTCCTGAAGGGAGTAACCTCTCAATAACGTTGTCCAGCTCCCTTAGCACTGTTGGATGCATCTCATCTGATCCTGTGGGCTTGCGTATATTCAATTTTCCTGAGTAGACAGCAATGGCTGATTAAATTCAGAAGGTGTTATAACGCGAAATGTCAGCTTTATGGTTTTAACAAATTAGATGCTTTCTGAAAAGTTCACTTACATGTTTGATTAGTTGTTGTTTTCCAAATGTTGAATGTATTCCTGTAAATTGCCCGTGTCCTTGTGAAGTTGCAGAGTTTTTACATTGAAGAATGAATGACTACATCATACTTTGCAAAGACTACTGCACAAATAAAGGTAGAGGTGAAGTGTAGGATAAACTATGCTATTGTAGAAATCTTATGGTAAGAATATGTGTGTGTGTAATTGTGTCAGGGTATATTTGGTCTGCAGTAAGGCAGGTACTCAGCAAACAAACTTGTGCCTGTCAGTCTTCCCATTACACTTGTTAGAGATGTTTGTTGCAAGTCACTTCATAGTGTTAAGTGTTTGACCATACATTTATGGAGTAACTAGGCAACATTTTAAAGGCAAACAAAAAAAAAAATAAAGGCACGCTTCATCTGTGTAACCAGATCTTTTTCCATGCTTATCAGTCCAGTAGGACTTTTTTTTCTGTTGGTAATTTATTTGAATTTTAGCACAGTAATGGCAAATTATAAAGCAGACAGGTGATTTGACAATATTTTATACAGCAGTTAACTCAATCCTATGAATGCACTGGCTGCAGGAAAATCTGTACTCTCTGGGAAGGTCCCTCTCTCCTCTAATGACCTATTTACCCAAACCTTATCAAGAATTCATTTATTTTAATCTCTTTGATTGAAATTCGAGTCTTTGGCCTAGAGAAGAGGATAAATATCCACAGATCATGCAAGCCTGACACCCACAGCAAGCAAGGCAATCAACCAGAGAAGCTTTTTTGTTTTATGGGCTATGACACCTGAATATCAAGTACTGTCTAAAAATAAACAAAACTTTTCCCCCTGAATCCCCTCCCCTCTTTTTTTTTTCCCCTCTCTATTTTTTTTAGCAAGGTTTTCTCCTGTTTGAAAAATATCAAATAAGTTCCCCACTCCCCCCCAGAAACAAAATAAACCCTCCCCCCACTTTTTGGGTCATGCCTTCTACAGAAACAAGGATGGCAGTTTATTACTACCAAATAGGAATCTCCTGCTGTAGAGAAATAAAAGGCAAGGTTATGTCAAAATGGATGGTCTGGAAGAGTCTTGCACTACTCAGCTTTCAGGAAGGGCAGCCCTTGATATAAGTGGAAATAAGAACTGTTTCATTTTCAGTAACTGTTCTCCCCTGGTTGAGGGTTGGGTGGCTAGTACTCCATAGCTTTTCCTTTAACCTGGTTTTGGAAAGCAGGTGTATATTCAAATATGCTCCCCCCCCCCTTTTTTTTTTTTAAATTAGCCTTTTTATTTTAACACATTTCTTTCATATTTGTACCTAAATAATGGCCAGATGCAAAAGGGAAGATGGCTGGATAACTGGACAGTAAACGTTTGCATGAATGTTACTGTGTTTACCAGCAAGTAAAATTCTTGTCAAAGTAATCGGAGATACTTTAAATATGAAAACAAATGATACAACTATTTGTTTTAATGTGGTAGCTCAAAAAATGGTGTTCTAGTAGGGCAGTTCACAGGATAGCCACAAGTGGCAGCTTCTATTCATTCTGAAGTTAATTGATTTATCAAGTCATCGTTAGAGATAAATGCCGATCTGGGCAGCTACTATATTTAAAACATCAAGGTAGTAAAGGGCAACTGGAACAAAGATAGTTGCTGAAGAGGGTGAGCGTCCAGATGCATGCATGCTCTGTTCTACGATACAAAAATTTCTCTGCTTACAATTCTACTGCCTTTGAGTTTTGGTAGGAAACTTGAAGATAGATTCCATCTTTTCTGTTTGATTATCTTGTATCGAGTTATGAATGACTATAGTGTGACCGAGGCAGAACGAAGTCTTGCTTTTTGGAAAAGCTGCTCTGTGAAAATACAGTCATTCCTTTGTAGACAGACTATAGCTTTGAGCTACAACTTTTCAGAACATCCTGCCTGAACCAATTACCCAACAAATGTTTAATGTACCTCTGGAACTTTCTCCAGAATTAACAGGGGCTTTGTTAGATCTGCTAGTTAAAAAACCCCAAACAAACAAACAAACAAAACCCCTTAAAGCTTGGGAAGAGCCAGGATGGGGAGCAAAAATTTTTGTGTTCTAGCAATTGATCAAAATTTCCTATGCATATATCTATGCACATGGTAACTATTTACCCACATGGTAACTATTTGAAAGGAAAGCAGCAGGTTTACTTGAGGAGCTATTGATTGTTGTCCCCATAAGAGAGGCCTCTGGGGAGATGACAGTGAAGTAGGTTTAAGATGGTGTAGGGAAAAATAGCTATCAGAACTGTAATTCTCCTTGTCCTTGTTTCCTTGTGATTCTCCTTTTTCTCCTCAAAGAGCTTGTACTAGGTAGCACTGTGCCACTGAGTTTCCTAATGGGCATGCAGCTTGCATCAATATCTACTGCTGTAGAGCTGAAAGACATTACACATAGCTGTTGATTCTTGCCTTAAGAGGAGAGAGTCATCCTTTGGAAGAAAGCAAAGCAAAGAGGAGAGCGGATATGGAAATAAATGCTTTAGTGTCTGTTATTTCCAAATTCTAAGTATATACCTTGATACAGCCTAAAGCAATGTAATGCGTAGCTACTGCCAAAAGCGTCAGGCCCACTGTGGTTATGTAGTGCCATACCTTTTGTGCTGGCTGCTACTCCCCCCCCCCGCAACGTATCAATTTTGGTAGGATTAGTTTTTTGCTAGTATGACTCTTTGATCAGGTTCACTGTAGGCTCAGATGAGTACTGATGCCAGCGCAAGGAAAGCTGTGGAACTGTACACTGTGGGTGGAGGAAGAGGCACTTGCTGGTGGCAGCGACATCTGCTTGGGCATGGTTTGCCAGCTCACCTGAGCCGGTGAGCATGCTTTCGTTGTAGCTCTAGGGTGACCAGAGCGTAGGCTGTTGATGCAAGAGATGTTTTTTCTGCTTCCTGTACACTAATTCCAGTGTTTACGTGGCTATGTTAGAAACTGGGTCAGGGTACTGATTTGGCCAAAAAATTAATTTTGATAGTTGGATCATCTTGCTTGAACTAGCATAACATGCATCCACACAGTTATTTGCTGGTACAAGGGGAGGACTGGGGTGGGGAAATTGGGTAGGGGAAGCAGAGACATCAATTGCAGCTCAAGTTGATTTACTGTGGTGGTAAAACTTCAGCCTAAGGCGAATGTCAGATTTTGTGTATTGCCTTTGTTCTTCCTAATTCTTCCATTCAAAAGGACATATTACTCTCTAGAAAGCTTATTTCATAAGCAGAAAATCAAATTTTGTTCCTTTAGAGACTGCATAATTGTGGGATTTTCATTTTTTATATTGGCAACATCACAGTTAAAATTTCTTTGTGTAACTTGAACGTTATGGTCTTCAGTGTAGTATGAAGACCTTGGGATATCTTCTAATCCAAGTTGTATCCCTCTAAAGTGAAATAATACAAATCCAATGCAACGTTTTTTGCTGGCTTAATATTAAAGGGTGATTTTTATGATGCAGTTTGACTCTCAAAACAGCTTGACTCTCTCATTTTCCCCCAAACCAAGACTGCTTATGTGCTGAAAATGTGACTCACCCCATGTGACTTTGTCCAGAGTGTCAACTATTCAAGACCCATGTAATTTTTTAATGCACAGATATAGAGTAATATAGGCAACAAATGCCGAATAAACTAATACAAATAAGTTATTTTCATGAATAGTGTTTCCTATTTCAGTTGCTCTGCCGGTTGGAGATGAGGATAATCTGCTAACTTGTTGTTCTGCTATTTACTGTTGAAATTTGCTTACAAATCCAAAGGATTAAACTGATCTAGTCTCTTTGTTAAATATTTAGTATATATTACTGAGAATCTCTTGTGTCATATTGAAGAGTGACATGTTATCTCATGAAGGCATTGCTAGAGAGAATGTTTTTGGTCTCTTTAAGAATCATGAGATTTATGTGGAAATACAGTTTTTTAATAGCATGTTTAGCTTTCTGTGAACAACCACCTGAGAATTAGGTGTCTTTAATAAAATTGATATAAAATTAATGTGAAGGATGGCAGATTTTTTTTTTTTTGGATAGGCTTGAATGTGTTGTCTGTCATAGAAATCTGTTTTGTGAACTGAATGCTGCCCTTCACCTTGAAGTTGAGGGTTTTTCAAAAGGATCATTTGGATATATGTCCATAGGTGAGAAATTTTGTACTTCTTCTCTGCCCCAAATGACAGATGTCCAAGCAGCACCACAAAAAATTGAATTCTTTCAAAAATACAGGCTAAAAGATGTGTAGGTAGTGCTCTAAGGAGGTTTTAGGAAAGAGACTAGATGCTTTGAAATCTACAGATTTGGATAAATCGTCTTATTTGGGGGAGGAGACAATTAAAACAAACAAATCATAAATAACTCTTTCATAGTAATCCTTTTGTCAGCTTCTCTTTTTCAAAATGAATCCACAGAGATCAGCTGTATTTCCTTTGGGACAAAAGACATCCGACATTAGACAGCCAGTTGAGATGTAAAATATGTAGTGAAACAAAACATAAATGTACATTGCCTTCAAGTAAACTACTTAATTTTCAAAGACTGTCTTTTTTGATAAATTGAAGTGGCCTAGCTGGAATGCTAAAACTGCAGAAAGAGATGTTATTCTTGGGAAGTGAGAAAGGAAAAAGGGAGCTATCATTTTGGAAAATGTGCTAATATTAAAGTTAGAAAATATTAACTTTGCACTCAGCTCATGGAACCAACTTGACATTCATTCGGCAATTTCTTCTAAAAGAATGAATGATTTGTGCTGTCCTGTATAATCTTGATTTTTATGAGCATACGGAATTGACCGTTGAAGTGCATGAGATGTCTATTAGTCACCCCTGGAAATAAGTCAGGGTCAGAAAGTTGCACTTTTTTTTCTAGTTTACGCTTCCAACTAGGTGTAAGACTGTATGTCTGACTTCTGAATTTCTTTTTTTTTTTTTTTTTTTTTTCCTCCTGCTGGGACCAAAAGTTGTTTCTAATGGGACTTGTAAGACCATCTGCCTTTTGCTCCTACCTGGAAAACAGTGGAATATGAACTTTTTGGAACGTTCTCTTAACATTTGTGTTGTCATGCTCCCACTGCTGTTGCCTACTGCCAGCTTTTATTTTTGCAGTTGCAGGCTTCACCCTTTCCTTTTTTGGAGTTTTTGTACACCATGCAGGACATAAGAATGCAGGAATGCTAAGAAAACATCTCTTATCAGGAATATCGTCAACTTTCTGATTCTTGTTTTCGTTCCCTCTTTTAATAGTTCAACTAAAGAAACTTCTGCTATTCTGCTACAATCATTCCACCCTGTGCAGATAGATGTTTGTTACCCTGTAAGTGGGACTTCTTACAGCTAGCAACATCTTGCAAAATGCGGGTATTCACATGTGTAGCATTTGACTTATGCTCCTTGTGAAGCACAGCCCAGTACAGTTTGAACATTGCTCTGTGTCTGTGCAGTGGGCAAGAAGCTCACTGGTATTGTTCCCATTTTTGATTAAGTTAGTACAAGGGGTTCAAAGTACAACTGTCAGTGTGCTTTTAACCCTTTCAGTATGAAAGCACCTCATACTTTTTTATATACCTACTGTATATTATTAAAGCGCAGTCTTAAAAATTGCCAACAGTACGTCCACAAGCCTGTGGTTTAGCTAGCTGTGGTAAAATGCAGCGGCATCTGCCTGCTTTAAAAGACTTGAATTCATGTCCTTCAAACTTTCTGTTTATGAGCTAATTATAACAGCAATATTTTGCTGAGACCAGGTATTCTTTAAAGCTTTTTAGCTCTTTTTGATGCTGTGTGTCTGTACAAACATAGCCTTTTGATCTGATGTAAATTGGGGTTGCCATGTAGGAGAGTGGTCTCAGATCTCTCTTTTGCTAGTATGTATGTATTTTTTTACAGTTGTATTGTGAAATGTATGAGGGGAGCTGATTTAGCTGAACGCGAACCAGATCAAAAAACAGTTTGAGCCAGATCACTTCTGCTCACCTCTTGGCTGTGTGACGCTGATGACATTAGTGCTGGCACAGCAAGGGGACAGGGGACAGGGTGTCACTGCCCCTTCGCAGGCAGCCTGTCTTTGTTTTGGCTGTGTACCCAGGTCCTTAGGCTCTCTGGCAGCATGCGCTGATCTAAATCCAGACTACTGCATTTCTGTCTCTCTCTTCCCCTTGGCAGTCCTGCCCTGTCTGCGCTGAAACTTGTATTTCTGCTGTTGTGCAGCAGGCCTGTTCAGGGATTTGATGTGGGTGACCATGAACTGTTTTCGAATCTGGATTGTTCATCCAGGCAATGTAACAGGGGAAAATGTAGATCACTGACTGGTTTTCACACGTTAGCTATCTAAGGCTTGAAATTCTGCTTCGATATTAACTGTTACGCCACAGTTTTATGAACCTAGCTCATTACATAGGTAGGACGAGCAGTTTTATATAGTCTTCAAATCTCTGCTGTAGTTTACAATTCAATTTAACAGTAGCTTTACTGGACCCATGTGGAAACAATGTAGAGTATTGTTTACCTTACTCCTCTTCTCAGAAATAGTCATAGATGCATTGAGATGCATAGATGCATGTATGGATACGTATCTGCTTCAAACCTATAGACCATCTTGGGGGAACAGTTTTGTAGCAACCTAAAACTGTCCGTTCATCTTGCTGGTACTGAACTCTGTCCTAGAGAGAAGATCATCGCTTTGCCAACGTCTCCCTTTTTCTGGTCCTTTAGAGACTCATGTTCAAGGAGGAGGAGTGCGTGCCTGGGGGGAAGGGCGAATGAAATGTGGTCTAATGTTTATGCCCAAGCTTTACACTCAAAAGAAATTTTTTTAAAAAAGTTTGAGCTAGAGATAGAGGTGTGTATGTGTGTGTGTGTGTATATATATATATATACACACATATATATACACATATATATATATATGTTTTTAATAATGCAATCCATTGCAAATTACCTATCAGGAAAAAAAAGCTCTGAGTTTGCGAAAGCTGACTGTGTTCTTTTGGAAAAAACGACAAATAGATAAAGTATAAATGCCATTAGTAAGATTGTTGTGATGCAGATTTATGGAAAAAATGTTGAATTTATTGACAGCTCTGGATGCAGTAGGGGTTGGAGAACAACTTTAACTGAAATGCTTGAAAAGATCTATTTTGCAGGCATTTTTGAATGCTTTGATTATATAATTCTGAAAATATAGTGTATGATGTTGAATTATATCTTGTAAAGATTTATGATATATCTTGTAAATATTTTTATATATAAATATCTTGTGAAGATATTTACGAAATACCTCTTACAGGGTGTAATTGTCTTCTTTAAAGGTCATGAGCGCAGTAGTGGGTGTCGCAAAGTGCTGAGTTGCACCATATTGCCGAGTTCAGCTCGCTTCAGTGTTTCTCTGGGCATCCTTTTGGGAAGTCTCTAACAAATGAACTAAGTTATGGAAGCATTTAAGTTTGCGTATAAATAAGTAAAGAAGGCTGCAGAGGAAAGTTCTTGTTTGCTGGGGTGTTCTTGCTGTATCCAAATATCTGGTCGTTAGCCTTTTTGTTTTAGAAACTGTTTTTCCTTCTTGCTTAAAAATTAAACAAGTATCTGTAAACAAGTATCTGTTAAAAGAAACAAGTGTTAAAATTCTGTATCTGAAGTATCTGAGAAAGGTGTGTTCAGAATATAAGATGTTGGAGCAGCTTTGTCTGAAAAGATGGGTAAAAATATTGCCATAGGTGATTATTACATTTAATCAAAATTTTCGTTTCATTACATGACATGGTAGAACTTTCATAAATGTCTAAATAATGTTTTCATAAATAAATGTTTTCATAAAGGAAAAAAATAAAAAGAATTAAGGCATCTTATTAAAACTAGCTTGAGAGTGCCCTTAGAATCGTTAAGCTGAAATCTAAATTTTCTAAATATTCTTTTAAAGGAAACTGCCTTCTAAATTGGAGAACAATAGGAACAAAACTGTAACCATATCCTTTTTTTTCCTTTTTTTTTTTTTTGCAGACCGTGAGGACCAATCAATTCTCTGCACGTAAGTAAACAGAACTTTTTTTTTCCCCCCCCCCCCAGTTGGGCATTTTTGGAAGTTTATTGTGTGAAAGGGTAAGGTCTCAGATTACTGGGGTCTTCAATACAGCTATAGTAGTCAATTTGCAATATTTAACCTTTGGTAGCTGACTGACAAAATTAAAAGACAGAGTGTGAAATGCTATTTCATGTGAGGAGATGTTGATCCTTTTAGTAGTGTAATTCACTGTATTGGAAGTTTTAGAGGGCGGGTACCATTTAAGAAATGTAATTTAAAAAATGTCAATTAAAAGATCTGAATTAGAAAAAAAATCTTTAAAATATGTGAATTTATCTGAAATGCTCTATTGTCACTACTTAATGTGTAGTGCCTGAGGGGGGCACAAATCAAAAACTACACCCTGCTGAGCAACAGCATAACTTTGGTTCTACTTGAAACTGGAAAACTGTGAACAAGTTGACACTAAGATTTCTTTTGCATCTACGGTTTTGCTTTTCTTGTGCGCCTGAATTTGCCCCACCCAGCAGCAGGCTGACTTCTAACTTCAGCTTACATTTCACTGGGATCTGGAAATGAAGTCATGTGGTGGTATAGTCAGAGGAGTAAAAATGCACATTCATGCTTCTAACCCCAATGAGTTAGTATATCCTTGGGATGCTATTACGAGGTGATCCTTCTGTCTCCCACACAGGATATATATTTCTGCTGATTCTCTTGTGCCAGCACTGTGGCTTGTCTGCCGTCATGATGAGCAAAGTCCAGGGAGTTAAGCTTGCAAGAAACCTACTTTATCAAAAAAACAGATTGCTTTTCATCAGTTTAGTTCTCTGGATTGGCTCTTTGTCGGCTGAAATGCATACTAGTGCAAAGGATGAGGTGTGACTATGAGGGAGGGGAAACACCCCTTTTAGTAGCAGACTGATGATTAGATTGGTTCATCTGTGTTGGGAAACCACACCTTACTTCAGTTCTGAAACTGCTTACGGTTAGCAGTCTTGGATATAATTTGATGTGTTAAATTATCTGAGCGAGAGAAGGGAAGAAGTGGTAGCTTGAATGTTTTTTCTGACTTGATAGTTTGCGATCAGTTGACCATACTGTATGCCAGTGCATACCAACTGCATTGAGACCATAGTTTGTGAGGATGCCTGCTTCCTGAAATAGCTTGATCGTTAAATTAATTACTGGGAAGAGACCTGGGTTTGATTTCCTCCTTGACATGAAGAGATTCAAATCTTCATCTCCAACTTCCTACAAGAGCGCTTTAATTTTCAGACTAGAGACTAGACTGAAGAAGGATCCTTTGTAGCTATCCTTTTTTGAACTATAGAAACCATGAATACAAGGTTCATGAGGCCAAAGAGGAAGCAAACACGATTTTGTAGCTAAGAAAAAGGTTTCCTCAAATAACACAGGCTTATCCAGGGTTCTGGTCCCTGCTCTTAGCAGGACTTCTGTTTTCGTGTGATGACTATTTAGTATGCAATGGACAAAACAGACCTCAAAGCAGGATAGGGTGAGAGGGCAAAATGAAATGCTTTGTTCTTCATGTGTTTGTAGATGCTTCTATAGTATGTGCCAGCGTCAGATTTTTTTTAAGTAGCTTTGTCTTGTGCCCATATACGTACCTTACGCTCCTTCGTGTGGTCAGCTGAGACCACAAAGGTTGGAATGGCAGTGCTACAGCATTTAATTGAGTGTCTGATCTGTTCATTCTTAAGCTTTAAGGTCTTTTCACCTTTAAGCTCTTTTCTCCTCAACTCTGTTGTTGTGATCTTACAGGTGAAGTAATAAGCTTTTGATCCATCCAGACCAAATACACAATTGAACTCTGATTTATATGTGGTGTTGGTTTGGTTTTGTTTTCTTTTCTTTTGAAAATAATATTGTCAGTAGTGTAGTTCCATGTCTTGGCTAGATACTTGGTGAGTTGCTCGATGTGCATCCTTCTGCAGAGACAAGCGTGCTTCTAGATTGCGGGGGGGAGAGGGGGGGAGTGGATGCAGTTTCTTAAGCTCAGACCTGAGGAGGATGCAACCATGTCCAGTACTGAAGTCTGGAATTTCTGGAGACCGCTCTGGATGCAGTCACAAGTTAAGATCCTCAGAAACATCTGTTCTGCTGGACATGTAAAAAGTATCTATCGTTCCCCCAGAAATTTCAGAACGTAGTACTTGAAGGTTTCCTGTCTACACTTAATCACCAGCTGAGAATCTGTGAGGAGTTTGGGGTCTGACATCCCCCAAAGACTTGGCATCTTGCATAAACTGGTGAGCTGAATTAGTAGTTTTTTTCTCAAACTCAGGCTTAACAGCTGGAAGGAAAAAGGCTCTGCTGCTTTCTCTGGATGCTTCTTACCATCTCAGCAGAGCATCATGTCCTTCACCTAATGTGTAAATTGGTTCTTCAGGAGAGTGTTGCTCAAATGGCCAATTGATGATGGCTGTCATTCATTTCTCCAATCCAGCTTGATGGCTTGATGTCATTGATAACTTCCAGCTCTTAGTGTAGAAATGAGAGTCCTCTCAGAACGAGGAATGATGTGCTTTCTTCTCTTTTTTAAACCTGTTCCTTCCCCTGTCCTCTTTCCCCCATGCCCACTCTTTTAAGGAACTGAACAGAGATGATTTTATCTGTGGAAAGCAGCATTCCAGAGGAGGTTAGCGTTCAGGGCTTTATTCTGTGTCAGTAGCATATAATCTTATGATTATTTATGCTCTGACTTCCTTCTTTCTGTTCTAATCTGTTTTTTCTTTATTTCATTGTCCCCCTGGCCACAGACGCTTCTACTCTTAGTAAATTGTCCAGTACTTGACACCTAGGAGCAAAGTTGGGTAGGAGCAAATTTAAGTTTAGATAGAATTAGTTATAGCTTTTCCCAGAGTGGACTAAAAGTTGATTTCCCATGTCCAAAAGGACCATTATTTTCTCTGTGATTTAACTCTTGACCTTCTCTGGAAGTGGCGATTTCTTGTTTCTCCCTTTGGACTTTGACTAATTGTAAAGAACTCAAATACATGCACAAACACATAGCTGCCAACGTGTTCAGGAATTGTGCTTGGCCAGTTTATCAAACACTGGTGAAGGCCACAGGTCTGAAACATTGTGCTACAATAGGTTTAATAAAAATAATCATCTATACTGAAAAGTGACACCTTGGTAATGATCCGCTGAGGGGAATAGGGTACAGTGTAAGCTCATGCCTTACTGGATGAAGGCAACTCTGCATAGGTGAAGAGCTGGCATAAAGCATGCCTGCCAATTAAAAATCGCAGTACATAAGGCACTAGGAAGCTAGACTTTTTTATTCCAGCTACTTTTTTTCTTTTGCAGCACAATAACTTTTTGGAGATCATTTTGTTACTAATTTTTGCTTCCTCTCTGCAAAGTTTTAGAGGGTTTTAGGGAGTATTTGTTGCTTGATTAACAATGAGGTGGATTGAGCTGGATGAACAATAGTTGTAGTCACTTCTTTGCTCTGCAGTTGGATGGTTTATTCTTGTCATGGTAACCACTAACAAAGAGTTAGTAAAGGTGCTGGAGCTCTGTTTGCTTTGTAGTTTAGTTCATTAAGTTCTTAAATTTAAACAAACTTGTTTGGCAAGCTGCACTTAACTAATTTTCATCTAATCATGCCCCCTTGGTTGGATTGCAGAAAATAATTTATTTAGGATTTTCTGACTGTAAACTCCTAGTTTGTTAAACAGCAAGAAAAATGCATGTAGTTCCAGCAACTGCATTTTTCTTACTAACTTTAAAATCACACTTCAAGTCTGTATTGACTCAGCATCCATAAGAAATTAATTACAGAAAAGGGGCGCTAATTTTACAACGTACACACACTGAAATACAAAATATATATATATATATATTGTGAGGTAAGACATGAAAACTTAATAAGAAGTTCTGCAGGCGCTTTTTTTTTTTTTCTTTTGAGAAGCTGCAGCTGCTGGAGCTAGCATGGTAAGTTTTGTCGTTTTCCTTCGATTATTGCTGCCTATTAATGTTAAAAAGGAGAGCATGCCAGGCTGCTCTAGGCAGATGACCAAGATGAAGAAACTTCTGTTACGATATACGAGGAATCTGAGAAATATTCAAACCTCTTCAAGATTTGTTGTCTTTAGCTGCAAGGCGTCTTTGGAAATTCAAATATGAAAATATGCTGTTCTGTACTGCACTTTTTTTTTTTTTTTTAGGTAATGTTCTAAATTTGAGAATCTTACAACAAGCTTATGCTATTCTCAAAACTGAGGCTAGGCTTGATAAACAGTCATTTAGCAGATGCTTACAGCCATACAAGGATATCTAATCTGAATTGGCTTCAGTAGGAGTGGTGGGGTGTAGAGGGAATAGAGGCTGCTTATTAAAGGACAACAGCAGCAAATTCCAAGCATTTTTGTATACAACCTCTGGCTAGAGTCCAGCTTCTAACATTCCCTAGACAACTGGTGTGAGAAGATGTGAAGCATCTAAAGTAAAACGAAGGCTCAATAAAGCAGCCTTGTAAATAGTAAATCCAATTAATGATGTTCTGTGCTAGTTCAAACGATCAGTTATACTAGTTTGCAGAAAATTAGGCAAGTAATTAAGACATCCTTTTAATTACAGGGCTTGAGTCTAAATATCTGCTATTTGTTTATAATTGGCAGAAGATCTACCCAGTTGCGTCTGAGAATAACTCTCTTCTGTTGTTTGCAACCAGTCTTGTGAGAAGGACAAGAGGCTATTGTTGGGATTGTTACTTATGCAGTTACTTTCTCCTACAAACAATTTTAGCACATACTTTCATGTTTTGGCCCTGATAGAGGGATCCCTTTGTATGAAACAAGGCATTTCTGGCCACAGGACTTCTGAGTGGTAGTCGGGATTCTCTGTCTTGTGAAATCAGTCAGTGAGAAGAATTGGCAAAAGGCAGGTGCCAAGGTGCGTTGAGTTTAGCTGCTGGAAGGACTTTCTGCTTCCAGATAACGTTCTCATCCCGGGGGTTGTTGCTGATCAGGAATGGCAAAAATAAGTTGACCGAAACTCCTGGGGCAGGGAGAAGGTCCAAGTGTCTAATCTAGACTTCCACCGTGGGAAATATTGGCTCATATGATTAGTTTATCAGTATTTGAAATCACTGAAAGATGATCTGCAATGGGATGGACAAGACCAACTTGCCTGAAGAACTAGAATGACCACTGTAGTGTATTTCAGAAGCTTACCTTCACAGATAGCTTTGTGCTTGTAGCAGTGATTCTGTGCATGGGTAGCAAGATGAGAAAAACAAAGAAACTTTCTTTGAATTTAAAAGTTTTCTTTGCATGCCTGTGGTTTTGTGCGTCTCTGCTTTATGTAGGTCGCAACACTACATTTTGTAGGTCTTGTATATATCCCTGACCTGCTGGTGAAATTAATGTTTAGCTGGAGTAGATAGCGGGGCACAAATCCTTGGAGTGGGACTTCAGTAAGCAACTAGAAACTAATGTGACTCTTCTGAATGGCAGAAATCCATTTGCCGCTTCAGCAAGATGTTGTGTTCTTGCTTTTTTCTGCTGTGCTGGCAGTGCCAAAAAAGTCACAAAGAAGATGTGTAGACGCCTCAAAACTACTTGTCGATACGACAACAATCAATTCTTTTGCTCCTGTTTTCCATTAGAACAGTGTCACCTTAGAATGTGTCTTTCACAGACAGGAGTTTGACCTGGTATGCCGTAATATGGGAAGAGCTTGCCATTCTGCTGGAAGTCAAAAGACCTGGTCTCTGTTCCTCATTGTTGTTTGTTTTCTCTGTGACCTGCAAGTCATCTCCCACTATGTTGGTTTTGCCTGTTCTCTAGATTGTAATCTGCTGAGCAGAGGAAATTACCTTTTACTTCTATGTAGGATTTAGGTTAAGTAGCTTGGGGAAAAAAAATTGCAACTGGTTGAGAAGTCAGTCACTAACTTTTTGCTAACCAAATTATTGCTGAGATAAATTTGCCTGAAGGGTACTTTCCTTTATTGAAGATGACACTATAGCTTTACATGCAGTGAGTTTCAAACCAAGCAAAAACTTCAAAGTGCTGCTTATGCTAGCTAAGGATTTCCTGTTTTAAATGTGCTTACTGAATGTACTTAATTTTAAATCAAAGCAGTAGCTTTACAGCTCTGGGGAGAAGCGCTTTAATTCTAGACATTGCATAAATCTACAGGTAATTCTCTGACTTTCTTTGACCTGTCTTTGTAACATGGTTTGGTATAAAGAGATCCTTCAATTAATTGATGAAATAACCTTCTTACCTCCAACTTAAGGCTATTCCTGAAGATACATTGCCTGCTTGGAAGATTCCTCCTGATGTGCTGTTTGCAGAGCCCATAGCTGGAGTTGCTACAGGGTTTGAATTCAGTCTCCTAGAGTTTTACTGGTAGTGGAATTGAGACTGAAATAGAAGCAGTGAAATTGTGACCCTACTGAAGTCATTAGCAAAGCTGCCATTGACTGAAGTAAGGCTAGGATCCCAGCCAAGAGTTTTACTTGTTTAATTTATGGTAACACATTAATTGAGTTGTATTAAAACAAGGTTTTTTAAAAAGTTAATCTTTAGCTTCGTGATACCATTTCCATTTCATAAATATTGTACATAGTGTTACTAAAAGTTTACCTTTTTTGGGCAGTTTGATAGGGGTAGAAAATTAATTTATTTTTATAATTCATGTGTTTGCACTCCTGGAAAAGAGCTAAAGTATGCAGATGTCCTTGTTTCTATAAATGAAAAGGGCTTTATCCTAAATCTTCTAATTCTTTTAGCGTATGCGGCAGCAGAGCTATCTAGCGCTGTATCCTGCAGGAAATATTTGGCATACTTGTAAGCTCCAGGGAGAGGAGAACTAGGATGATCACATCCATTAGTATTGCTTTTTGAGTGAGAACTTACATAAAAACCTTCTCCAAAAGATCACTATTAGATTTAAAGGCTTTTCTACCAAAAAGAATGTATTACAAGCTTTTGACCTTCCTGTGCTTTATGAAGCTTTACTGGTGTGTGTTTCAGAAAAGCCTGTTAATTAGCGGACTCTTCTGAAACTACGTGCTTTCCATTAGAAAGTTAACATCTGGACTGTATTTGTAGTATTTTCTTTTTACCAGAAGAGTAGCTTTTCATCCTTAAAATTTAACTATACTTTGTTTCTGTAATGTGAGCAAAAAAGAGTATTTACTTTGTTTTAAAGGTACAGCTAATAATAATGTCTACCCAAGCTCTGATAACAATAAGAACAAATTGCATTGTTTTGTAAATGTATGGCTTTGGTATACTTTTTGTTCTTTTCCCTCTAACCTACTGGAATGGTTTTAGAATTAGGCAGGTTTTAAAATACATTTAGAAACAGGCAAGCCTGCTAGAAAAAAGACAAACTGGGAAGCAGGAACTGGCACCTGAGGTCCGTTCTCTGCTTAACAATCTTCACACTTGTTTGTTTTAGTTTTGTGAGTGGCGACTCTGTGTCAGGTAGAGGAATGTGACTTTTCATTAAGAGTTAAAAAATGCACGTTCCACTTGTAGCGGTCCCAAAGAACACGCAGTTTCTGTGTTCTGTATTGATAATACCACTGATCTTTGCAAAAAGCAAACCCAGTTATCCATTTGCTAATTCTCAAAGTAATCTTTGCAGCTAGCTCTTTAGCTAATACCTTTCCAAGGTTTTCGTGCAACAAGCCAAGCTAGCATAGTCAACAAGTTTCAAGGCACCTAGCTGTATTGCTCAAAAACTTTTAGGAGATGTAGTGTAGCAAATTCTAATCTCTTTCATACTATGTATTTTCAAATGATGATTGTTTTATGAGAAAAACAGAATTATAATAGTCCTGGACAGGAAGATGCGGTTGTTTCTTCTGAGCAACACACTTCATCAATACAATCCGGGGGGGCTTGATTAATTCTCTAATATTGCAGACCACAGTTTGGTAATTGAGGCTGTGGCAAATATCCCACAGCTTGTCTGCAGAACCGTTTTGTTTAGTGTTCTCAATGAAAATTTGTCTTCTGCGAAGCCTGGGGGCTAGTAGCGTTCTGTCAGCCAAACAGATCAGCCTTTTCAACTGAAGTTTGTAATCAGCTCTTGTAGGCTCCTGTTACTCTTCCGTAATGAATTTGTGAAGTTACTGTGAATGAGCTTTTTCAGTCCACATCATTTCTTGTTCACGTACGGAGACACATTTGCACGTGTTCCCATCTCTTAGCAAAAGCTCATCATTATTAGAGCAGTTATCCTATATGATTTCCGTAATTTTAGAGGGTTAGAAGGTAAGAAAAAAGTTTTTCATTCTCCTTGAAAATCTAGGATAATATCATTTCTATATATGCAAAGCTAACACTTCAGCCGCTATACTGTCCCATTTTTGCAAATGTTAAGTGTAACGTGAAGATAGGGATGTTTCTAAGCTACCTATCTGACCAAGAAGTGTGGGTCTGGAGGTACTAAATACCTAAGCAAATGCAGGCTAGATACAAAGCTGGGATATGCAATGTAGTAGAGGAAGGTATTTATGAAGACTCCAAAAAAGTGTTAAGACTGACAAGTATATATTCTATGTGCTTGCAGATTTTTCCAGTTAAGATATTTATAATGGAAATGTTGATTTACTGAGGGGAATTTAAGCATAAAGTAGTTGATAGTTTCCAGGCCTTAACTTCTAAACAACTGTTGAATGATGGAAATACTTTCACCCTTTCCCTGCAACTCGAGGTAATAAGATACCTCCTAGTTTCGTACACATCATAAGTGCTAGTGGCAGTCCCTATCTCACTTGAAATGGCGTCTTTTTGCAGTAGTTACTGCCGTTAAATCATGGATAAGCGTAACTTGGTAATCTCTTTGAAAGGTGGATCTATCCTAACATTCGACCTAGATTAAAACTGTGCCATCATTGCTGACTGATGTGATGTGAACTTGGTCTGACTTCTTGCGTATACCGTCCTTACTCAGGATGAGTGAGTCCCTTACTAAGTGTTTAGAGTCTCTCATAGGTAAATCTTACAATAAATATCATTTTTTAGACAGAGAGACAGATGTAAAGCGGAATGTAAGTTATGCCTGTGCTGTCTTTATTGATCTGTGTACTGTACCACTTTGCAGTAATAGAAATGATTTCCTTAAAGTGATTAGAAGTAGCTCTATGATCATACACGTACTTGAAACTAGCTAAGAGTATGAGATGAGCAGCATAAAGGATCTACATATTTACCATGTGTTTTACTGTGCTTTGGAACTGGCTTCTAAAGATATTGAATGTTTCCAAATGTTGGGTCCTGGAATATGTAATCTGTTAAAATAGTACTACGTATATATCTGCGCTCTGAAAAATCTATCCCTGGCCTTGATCAGGACAAAGAGACAGTGTCCGTTTCTCATGCCTTAAAGAAGTGTAAGAATTCAGGCATACATTCAAAAGCTTTTAATCCAACTAATGTTACATATTGTATCAATAGCTAAATGCTAAGGAGAATGTCTGCACGAGGAACGTATTTTAAGCAAATGCCTTTTAGTTCTGTGCAACACTAATACTTTTGGTTTCAGATAGTTAGTGCAGTTCTATTTGTTTAGTCTAAGCTATAAATGGAATGAAATGAGGTAGTTAGAAAAAAATGACTGATATGTTGTTGAAAATTAATTTTGAGGAAAATGTCTGACATGTTTTGCAGAGGTGAATCTGGTGCTGGGAAGACAGAAAACACTAAGAAGGTTATCCAGTACCTTGCTCATGTTGCTTCCTCCCATAAAGGAAGAAAGGACCATAATATTCCTGTAAGTTGGGATTTTTTCCTCTTTTATGTTTGCTTTTTTTGAAAAATATCACATTTGCTAAAAAGTTATTACTCTTAAACTTTTTGTGTTAAAGATCAGCTATAATGTTATTCCTGTAATTTGGCCCAGCTATTATTGTCTCTTCTGTAGCGGCTGAAATGAATAGTTGCATCAAATTTTCCAGATAATATGAGCTGTTTAACTTTGAAATTAAAAATTTTATGCAAAACCTCAAACTAGAAACAATAGCAAAACTTTCTGAAGCTGTAAACTTCAGTTTTCAAACAAAATTTCACTAATTTAGACCATTCTTAGTGGACCTATTTCTCCACTAGATGCAATTTTTAGTACTGATATTTGTGAATATACTTTCTACTCTTTCAAAAATTAAAATGTAGATGGAAAAAAGCATCAAATTTAAAAACTGTCATATACTTGCTGTAACTAGAAGCCAGCAACTAATAAAAAGCTCAGATTTTATCACATTGCAAAAAAGAAGATATGAATTGAAATGCATACATTATTGTATTGGGAAAAACCTTAATGTATTGGTAATTAGTCACTAACTCTGAGCTGTTACACATAACTTTCTTCAGACTTACTCCTAGACTTCAGAAAAAATTGATATACTGCAGTGAGTTAATTTTTAGCAATTAGTGATTAAAAACTAGAAATGGGTTTGAATATCTGTTACTGTGAGCACTTGGAACACTTTAGAGTATTTATGCCATTTCACGACAAGCAAGTGGCTTGCTAGACTCAGTACTGATGTATGCACTCTTTTCTTCAGTATTGCCACAGGCATTTGTTGTGGTTGCAAGCTTTCAGACTTTATCATCCGACTTTGCAGTAGCAGCTTCTGTAATTCATATTACATGGCACTTACTATTGTTAAGACGTGCAGCTGTCCCATAGACTGCTTGAATGTGTCAGGACTTAAACTGCTGAGAAAACAGATGACTTTTGACGAAAATATGTGAAGAAAAAAATGCCAAGGGTTTGAAGTGGGAGAGGACGAAAGACTGATCTACAGGTAGATTGGGAGGAATCTTAAGTGCATGGGGACACTCAAATCTTTGTTCTAGTTAGGAGCAAATACCCTGACTTTGAGAAGTGTTACTTGTTCAAAGTGTTGATTCATTACCCCCAAAAGATCAAAATTAGTCTTTCTGGATATATATCCTGCAGTCTGAGTGTGCTGCAGGTTGTGCGTGTGCATCGGTTACAGGTCTTAAAAGGAAGGTCTTGAGGTGGAGAGTCTGTAGCAATCCCCCGTGGAGGTATTAGGTGTATCTTTATGGCATCGTATCGTGTTAGGAAAATATGTGGCTTTGGAGAGTGCTATTTAGAGTGTCATAAGCCATTGAATGTGGTTTTCGGTAGTTTCTGATTTATGAATATTCTTGGCTGTACCACTGTGCAGTCTTGAACAAACAGCATCTTTTTTGATTCCTACATAAGTTAAATTGCCCACAGTTTTTTGAGGGGAGAAGAGATGAAGTATGCAGTATGGGTATGTACCGAATACCCCTAAATATACCACTGATACGTAGAATACTTTAGGTTGAAAGAGACTTCTGGAAGCCTCGAGTCCAACCTCTCTTCAGAACAGGGCTCTCTTCATATTTACATAAGGTTGTTTAAGACCTTGTGCAGCTGAGTTTTGAAAACTTTGAAGGATGGAGATTCCATCTTGGAACCTGTTCCCTGTGTAATCACTTGAAGCCCTGTTTTTGGTAGTTCTAAGAATATCAAATATTTCTTTGGCCTTTTCTCATGCTGTATGCGAGCGCAGTTGATCAAAGAAGCACCTCTTTTTCTGAGCTTTGTCAGCATAACGATTCCTGTGGCCACTCACTGGGCTTGAAAACTGCTTAAAACTAGTCACTTTAGAAAGTCAGTCTAGCTTTTCCTCGAACAAACTTCCTCTGTTCATTTGTCATGTGGCCGCATGACTGGCATGAGGGGAGTGGACAGAAGAAGAAGGGGACAGCAGGGGTGGAAAAAGTTGATGAGGATGAGTTGGATGATTAGAAAGGATGAGTTGTCCTTTTTAATGGCTTGCTCCATTTAAATCACTGATGGAACTACAGTTTTGTCCTCTTCTCATCAGTGAGATCAAATCAAATGGATCAAATGGATGGTTGTGATAATCACAAAAGAGTTTTGGAGATGGCAGTAGCCAGCTGCTTTGAGATCCATTCATGACTATCATGACAGATTGTGGAAAAGCTTTTATTCTTTGCAAAACATGGCTCATCTTCAGTGAAGATTGGCATAGTGTCCTGAATGAATGTTAGATACTTTGATCATTTTCTTCATTCACTGCACTGCCATAATAAGCACTGAATTAAGTGAATATTTATGCAAAAATGCGAGATATTTGTGTAACTAAAGTCATTTAGAAAATAAAATGAGTCTCCCCTTTTCTTTAAAATTCATTTTTACTTGCATATGGTAAACAAATAATGTTCAGCCTACCCACCTAACACTTAAAAGCTAAGAAGTGTCAGAATTGGGGTTATCCATGCAAGCCTAATTCGTTCCTGTGTCCATATACATTAAAAAAACTCTGTTGCCATAATGGCTTCTGTAGGACCTTTGCCTTATCCTGTGCATAGGGAAGATACTACATAGTGCTGGGCATGGTTTTATTTTTATCCGCACTGTTATAAGTGATAATCAGTCACATGCATATTACTGAAACTGTTCTGAATGCTGCATAGATTTTTGTTTTATGAAACAGCTTTACACTGATGAATAAGTAAAAAAAATGTTCACAGTGCTACTCTGAAGTCTAGGGTAAACTACGCCTGTTGTGTCAGACAGATAGAGACTGCAGTAAAATTACTGTGAAAACCTTAGCACCTAGTTTGACGCTTCAGGCCATCCCTGGCATAGCAGTGATATTCTGCCACGTAAGGCAGCCAGTCAGAGCTCTTCTGAACGCTCACCGAGTAGGTTCCTCGCGTGCTGTGAAACACTTGGCTTATGCGAGGAGCATCGCGTAGGAAAGGAACTCCATGCAGCCCTTGGAGAACGTCGTCATTGTATTCAACCTTCAGCTGCTTTGTCTGTGAGACTCTTCTTTCTCAACAGTCCTCTCTCTATTCATGTTAGTTAGTAACTGCATTCCTGCAGATGAGTCCTGGGAAATTCTTGGCACGTGACACTTCCACAGGGGTCTTGCGGGAAATGGAGTTTATAACACACTGTAGCCACAGAGAGTGGAATTACATTTGAAACGGTAGTACTGAGGTTAGTGGTTCTTAATTTTGGGGTGTTTAAATCTGTAGCCACACTGTCTTATTTTCAGTATAATCGCAACGAATGTTAAAGGTATTGTCTCGGAACCTGCACTAGAAACTGTCAGTAAGCGGTGATGGTTTAAAACAAAAAATGTAGACAAGAAAAGAAGTATTATCAATTATGGGACTTGACAGAGCTAGGTGGGACTAACGTAGTCACTTAAATTAGGAATAGAGGCTAGGCTTTCTAAAGCCATGTAAGACAGCGGAGGGAAATGTACCTGCACTTAGTTATAAGCCCAGGCTTATCTGAAGATCTGAGGGGGGATGAAAGTGCTTTGGGGATCTCTGACCCACACTGCTCTTTATTGTTCGTGTTAGCTCTCTCATGCTCCTAGGCTGCACACAGCCCCACCTTCACTGTCAGTTACCCTTGCGTTGGCTCAGGAAATATGGAGAACAAAAACGGATATTTAGTATATCAAGAGAGGAAGAGAACAAGGGCAGGTAGCTCGTAAGTGTGGGGAGGAGGCTGACGTGGCTGGAGAGGGTTTGGGGCGAATTAAGCAAGCGGGTGCAGAAGAAAAGGAAAATTCTTCCAGACTGTGTAGCTTTATGCGTAATCAGTCTCCTATGTACTGAGTGATGTGGGAATGAGAGAAAAGAATGAAATCATTATGTATCATAATGTATGTGTTACAGAGCTGCTTTAATATAGTTAAGTAGTGAGCCTTAGTTCTGACCCTTGTTCTGTTTTATTTTACAAACAGTGTTTTCGGATGGGGAGGAAAGTTGCTGCGAAATAAGGAAGTAATAATTTAAAAAAAAAGCTTCACATGCATAATTTTTTCCAAAGAAAAAGTGCCGCTTATCATTCCTTGCCCAAGGACTGCTATGAACTTGCATGTTTTGCAGGCTAAATTAGTTGGGGGATTATCTTAACTGCACTTCTAGATTGGATGTACCTGGACCCTATTCATGGTCAAATATATTAAATCAGAAGATACTTACTGCCATGGTAGTATATAAAATAGTTAAATTCTGTAAATAACTGCATTCATCCTGCATTCATCTGTAGTAACTGCTTGCTCCGTGCCGTCATCTGGTACTGTCTAGCTCTGGTTCAGATGAAAAGAACTAGATTGTTTTTTGTTCATCTTTCTGCTCTCCTCAATGCTTCTCCCTACCTTCTCCCTCCCCCCCAAAAAAAAAAGTAAAAAAAAAATCCCTGAGCACTGTTCTCACTAAAATCCAGCTCTCATGATGGTGGCAGTTTAAGCTTCAGAAATAACTCCTGGGACTTTTAAGGTTGATGACTGCTTTCAGCATGTGTCCTCATGTGTATTTGTATCTGGAATGCTAAAATGTTCAGTTCTTTCTAGTAGTAAATTTCAGAAGAAACTTCATTGAAGAGCTGTGGGTTTTGAAATACAGGATCTCGGGTAGGCTAGCCCAGACTGAAACTCCCCTTAGGTGGGATTTCCCAGATTCACTTCAACTGCTCTAACTTAAATGCAGAGAAATTAAATGTTTCCATCTGATTATGCTAGATTCTGTTTCTGATGAGAATAGAAGTAGGCACCCCTAAATGGCAGTTCATCTTGCCTAAAGATAAGCAAATGAAACGCCTTTTAGGTGTACCTGTTTTCATCCATCGATTACAGGAGGAGTTGATAGCTCACACTGGAACACCTAACTTCTTTTAGATGCCTGAGCTGTCTGCCAAGAAGGTATGATTCAGCTGTGCTAAATTCAGATTGCTTAGCTTAATGAGCAAACCTTTACCAGCTGCTTTAAGGATCTGTATCAAAATCCATAATTCCTTGCTGTAAAAATATTTTAGTGCTTTAGAAATAGTAGGCATAAACAGAGCAAGCGTGCATCTAGCTTGGTATGAAAATCTCTTGATGTACGTGTTTTACAATGTGTTCTCCTTAGGCTTTATGATATGAAGCTCAGAATAAGAAAAATTGCAGACTGAATGAAATGAAGTTGAAAACTTAAGTGTTTCTGTAGACACTGTGCAAAGCTGAGTGGCGCGTGCACGCGCGCTCTCTCTCTCTCTCTTTCTCTCTCCCCCTTTTTTTTTCAATATTACACTCATATTTGCTTTTCCCTTCTTCCTGGCAAAATTTAAACGTCTTCTAGTTTCTTAAGACTTTGTTTCTTCTCATGTGGAAGATCACTCTTAAAGAAAGAAATAAAAAATCTTGAGATTGTAGGTTTTGTATTTGCTAAACACCTGAAATGTGCATTGCAAAAAGAAAACCCCAGACTCCTGAAGATTTCTTTCCTCTTAGGTTCTTTCATAACCCTCAAGATTTTTGAGGAATATTGGTTGTCTTAGCCATAAAAAAAAACACCTTACAGTGACTAAGACTCTGGCAAAAAAACTGCTTAACGATGTGAGATTTTTTGTTATTGTTTGTTTTTCATTGTTTGGCAAAACTATGGAAGGTGAAAAGAAACTAAAGAAACTAATTAAACTATTGCCCTTTTCCCTTGCTGCTCAAGGTCCATTTATCGTCTTTGACTTCATTTGGAATTAGTTCTGTGCATAAATACAAGTTTTAGCATTTTGCCCATGCAATGACAAATGAATAACTTTCTGCAATTAATTTAAACAGTTTCTCTGAAGTAAGTATATAGTTGAACTAAACCTACTGACATTAATAATTTGGGATGTAACTTGCAGCTGCAATGCTTGCTTGCTAACATATGTGTTTGTTTGTTTGCAATGAGCAGCCCGAATCACCTAAACCCGTGAAACATCAGGCAAGTGTTTTTCTTTATGCTTCTAAAGTTATAGAGGTGAACTTATATAAATTTTTCCTAATTTCTGTCAGTTTGTCTATGTTTGTAACATGTGGGCAAGCTTGTACAGGTATATAGCTAATAACAAATTTCGTAAAAGTTTAACTGGCTTTGTTGAAGAGAGCGGACTAATGAACAGGTTACATGTTCCTCAGCATTGCGAAGCGCTTTACCACGTTAAAGTGGCGTTCCTCTGTCCTGAAGTGAAAGCTTCACCTTCTCACCAGCTACGTCCACCAGCTTGCTCTGTGCGCTTGGTTAATGTACCCTGCTGAGAGGGTACAGAACATCTTGTTAATATTAAACAAAGTACTAAATAAATGATATAGATTAACGGGAAACTGCCGCATTCTTCTGAATAACGTATGGTTTTGCCTGGATGTTTTTATAGCTGCACAGATAACCTGATAAAGACTTTTCTTCTCAACTGTGTAAGGCTTGGCATAACCAGTCTTCTGAAATCTATTTGTTTCCTGTGACTTTTGAAGATAGATAGAATAAACAAGATGATATCTATTCAGTTTCGCTGCCTGAATTCATGTTTTCTGGTTTGAGCTTCAGCTGCTCTTATTTCTCAGGCTGGCTGGAGCTGACATGCAGATAACGCTGTCCGTTTCCTGCTCCCCTAAACCTCCTCTTTTCGTGGGAAGCAGTAGTTAATCTGTTCTAGACCACCTCCTTGTACTGTAGTAGGCATTGCAGTACTGCCAGCGGGGCTCTCTCTGGAAGCCTACTCCATTTGTGAAGGAGCCTAAAGAGGAAGGTTAGATGGAAGTAGAGGGTAAGACTTTGGAAAGGAATAAACAATTGTTGCCACATGTTGTGCAAGAGGCACATTGTGCTGTCTAACCTGAGATGGTAAGTGATGCCTTTTGTCGTGGGCAGGAGCTCTTAAATAAAGCAAAAATGTTTCAAGCTTACAGATGATGTAGCCAAAGTCTGGTAACTTAAGAAGCTACCACGAGTTAGCTTAGCCAATTGTATTCTTTCCCTTACGTTTTCTGTGAGCTTGGATGTAATGCAAATTAACTTGCAATGGGGGGAGAAATAAAAAAACTTCGTCTGATTTGTCGGAGGCAAAGAGAAGTCATATGGACAGTTGTGATGCCTCTGCTGATGTGTGGTAACTTACTAAACCTCTGTAACCCAGTCATGCGTCTGAGCCCATGGTCTCATTTTCAGAAGTTACAGACATTCTTAGTGTTTAGCCTAATCCTCCTGCCCTGCAAACCTCAGTCAATTCTAAGGGGTTTTTTTTAACTGAAGTATTTCTGTTCCAAAAATAGATTGACCAGTGTCTGGTTTAACCCTCTTTTTGCTTAGAGTTAATGTGCCAAGGTTGAAATAAACTGTGTGAAAGCAAATACTTTAAATGCATCAGTGGAAATGTGCCAATCCAGAAGTGTTGATACTGCATAAACCATAATCATTGACGTTTGTTTCAATATCGTTTTGAACTACAGAGTGGATCCCTGTTGTATGTGAGTAGCATGTAGTTTTCCCCTGCCTCGCACAGACTTCACAACGAACCAAATCACTGGGATGTTGTTTTTTCTGAAACTGAGACAATAATCTGTCCTTATCTTAATGTTGCCCTGCATGAAATACTGCATGACATCACTTTTTCCACAGTATTTAGATACTGCTTTTTCCAAGTTCTGTTTAGATACCTGTGTAGGAGATACATCTATAGGCCTATAAATTTACTCTCTATAAATTTACTCTCTTTCCAAAACATCGAACACTTCTGAAAAGGACGATTGTTTTTTTTAATATAAAGTAATTTATCTAAAATCAGAACTGCTAAATCCATTTTAATACTTGCACTAGCTTCCCCTCCCCCTCCCCCCCCCCCCGGCTATTTTATATTCTGTGAGAGGTTTGCTATCTCTTAGTGATAATTACAAAAAGTCTACTTGTGAATGAAAACCGTAGAGGCTTGCTCGACTGTGATTGCTTTGTTCTGTCTCACTGTTTCCACCCACATCTGAGGACCCAACTGAATGTTTTCTTTAGCTCCTCTGAGATCTTCATTAAAATAAGCTTTCTGCATTCAGTCGGGGAATTTGAGTAAAATTATTTTAAAATACATTGCGGCAGTTCCTGTACACAAGACCAAATTAATTCTGTAGCTCCAGTACACCGAAACACTTGAAAGCGTGGACAGAGTGTGCCTACAGTGAAATGCTTTCAAGTTGCACAGTAATGTGCTATAGTTGATTCAAATTTTGAAGCCAGTGTGCTTTCTTTTCCAGAATAGCTAGAATTTGAAATGTAAGCTGTGAAATGCTTGCTGTGCTTAGCGCACGTAATGTGATTTATTTCAAGCTGTGCAGAGCATGGTAAGCAAGCATCTCTTTTTTTATACCTAGTTTCTTAACAGGAACTGGGATAGCGTGGCCTGGGAGAGGAGAAGGGGAAGAATAGTGTGATCAAGTGCTTTTTCGCTGTCTGAGGTGTTTCACAGAAAACCTTTAGCGTATAAAATGCACACATGCATAGAGTGGCTATAACAGTGATCTAGTTTTTCTACAGTTGTGGATTTTCTTTATTGATTTAAAAATGCTCCTGAGAACTGTAATGTTGGCAGACCTAACATACGGTGTTTAGGTACTATGGCTTGAATAGTGTTTAGTGCACTCTGGACTGAGACTAACAGATTTTTTTTTTTTAAATATTATTATTTTTACTTGCTTTAGAATTCAGAGAATATGTAGTCCCAAAGAGAATATATTTGGAAGTAAACTATATTTTGAGTAGATAACTTGAGGTTACGTTAGAGAATGAACATCCATTAGTTTCCGAAATAACTTGAAATATATTCCAGTATACAAATAAAAGCCTCTTTCAGGTGTTAAGCTATGATTTTTTAGAATTCCTGTGTAGTAAGTGAGTTCATATGGAAGTCTTAACAGACTTGTTTCCTGTTCTTAATTCTTCCTTCCTTTATTCATCTATACTGTAAATGGTTGGAAAAAGCAGATTTATGAACACAACTACTGTTGATTTTTGTTGTTGTTGTTGTTGTTTGCTTGTTTTTGGTTTTGGTTTTTGAGACTACATTCTGGAGACATACAGCTTCACTTTTTTTTTTTTTTTTGACCATTTTCAGAGCAGGAAAACAATGTTGTATTTTTCCATGTACGTATTTGCCTCCTGGGCTCATGGAAGCAGCACAGACTTTTGTGTTAGCCAGACCTCCTTATGAACCGCAATTGTACAAGCTGTTGTGCAATTTCCTTAAGATAAGTGTTTTATTTGATTTCTACATCCATTGGCTTAAACTTAAAGAAGCATTTAAAACAATGCAATAACCAGGCTGAACTATGTTGGCAGACTTAGTCAATTTGAAAATGAACTGTATAATTGGTGTTCCACAGTTCCCGTTTTTCCATTCTGACATGATTCTCAGATGCATTCACTTCAATTCGGGTGTGTTGAAATTATATGAATGGCTATTTGAAAATTAATATTTTGCTCATATGAAGGTAAATATGAAAATAGTCATTCCAAAGTACTACATTGTTAAATCACTAAAGAGGCAATTTATGAATAACTTTGCATGAAATCCTCAAAACTATACAGTTGAATTAGTTGTTCCCATTAAGAACTTAAAATCTGTGCCTAATTTCATTAGCCCTAAATGTGAATTTGCCTTTCCATGTTCAATGATTTTTTTCAGCATCAGTTCAGTCATATTCTGTCACTGCTCTGCGTGTGTGTGTGTGTGTGTGTGTATTAAAAAAATATATATATAAGCGTTTATATCCTCCACTGGATTGGAGGAGACTCTCAGTCAGGATTTAGCAGTGAGGGGGAAGAATGATAATGTTCTTTTGAAGATGTCACTACCACAACCAGGGTAAAATGACTATCGTGAAGAAGCAGAATATAGGAACCCTTAATAACGTGTGTGCTGTGTTTATGTCAATTTGCTTCTCTTGTTTGTGTGGTTTTTAGGGGGAGCTGGAGCGTCAGCTTCTTCAGGCAAATCCCATTCTGGAATCCTTTGGGAATGCAAAGACAGTGAAAAATGACAACTCCTCCCGTTTTGTGAGTTACTCCTTTTCTCTTTAGAGTCTGTAGATCTGGACTACTGTTTATGAAAAATGCCATTTTTATGATTTTACCTAATTGATATTGGAAGCTTTCTTTGCTCGTTTCCCTCCGTGAATTTGGATTCTCTTAACTTTCTGCATTGTGTTAGAGTCGCTGAAGGTATATCCCAAGTGGCTTTGGGCAAAGCTTGCTTTAATTTTGTCTGGTCTCTGACTTCATCCGTCCTTGAATTAATAGTAGCATTTGTAGTATAACATATATAACTTTGCCACAGAGCTAAAATGGCTTGCATGCGCAAATTGCCAGTAAACCGTGATAAAGGATGAAGAGATATGGCACCTAAATAAGGGGTCATTGAATATGTAGCCTTCCTATCAATAGAGTTATAGCTTTTCAAATTGATTGGTTTGGAGAGAACGTCCTTAATTTTTTTTTTAAAAGCACAAAACTTGTAGATAAAAACTTCTGTAAATTAGTATGCTCTTCTACCTGACAGCTTTCCTGAAGGAAAGGCAGTATGACTTATTAAAGGTGGTGAAAACAGATGTAGTTGATTGATGTTTTTCTTGGGACAGTGCCTTCTGTTTCATGTATTGTTATAGTGGTAAATAGCTACATTTTGAAGTGTTCCATTGTTTGAAAACTAGTAGTGGAGTTCGAGGTGAATAGCCATTTACCACTTTTAAAAATTTCCTTTAAGAAAAAGCTATGCCCTATTTCTGGGGAAAGATGTTTTCAGTTAAACTTTAAAACTGTATAGGAGTTTGTAAATCTTTCCTCTTTAAAAAAAAAAAAAAACACAAGCAAACAAACAAAAACTTAAACTAAAATTTACAGAACAAATGAAAGATTTTTGGCTACCTTACTATTTCAACAATTGCTTGAATTTGTATGGATGAACTTAGCTCAGACAGTGAGGACTCTGGAAAGCTGTATAGCTAAATCCTTTAGATAGTCCCTATCAATAAAGAAAGGAAAGCACCATAGAAATGCAAGCTTAATTTTATAGCCATGTTATTTACAATAATGGTTGATGCTTATATACACTGGATGTAGGATTTATACTGTCAACAGGTTTCACTGCCCAGCAATTCTGCTTTGTTCCATTTCTTGAATCCATCAAAGATTGCACTAATTTAATGAAGATACTATTTTTTCCTGAAAGATGTTAGCATCTGTTCTGTATTATGTTGAAGTCTGCATTGCCATCATGAATATAATCACTCAGATGGCTCCAGCTCTATTTTTATAAAGGAGTATGTATAATGCACTCCAGATGGTGTCGTCTTTATTAAAAGATTAAAAAAAAAAAGGGTAAAACAAAAACCCACAAAACTTTAGTAACAAGCATCTCTGACTAAAAGAATATGTATCCTCCCACAAAGTGAGAAGTGCAGTTATTCAGCACATACAGGCTTGGTAGTCTTTACTACACAGCATGAAGAGAGCAGCCTGTTCCCTGCTTGCTAATCGTACCAGATAGTAATGTAATAAGGCTAATGTTGTGTCAAATTTTTTTCTACAAAATGCAGTGTTCTTTTTTTGCATTTCGGGAAATAAAATCTCTAGTTTGCAGCGGACAGGGAAGTGGTCTTGTTGGGTTCATAGTCCAAAGCTAAATGCTGCTTCCCTTCCTATGTGGGTTTTAAAAAGCCATATAGTTTAGCACTGTGACGACACTGTAAGCAAACCTCAGTTGTTACACAGAGAGATAGTAGTGGTGGTTATCTAACTGTGGTAATTTCAAGATTCATAGCAAGATTAACCAGTGCTAGCTAAAAGGATGAATTAGCACTTTGCTTTTAAGATGATGAACTAGGTAAGTGACCTTTCTAGTTTAGACTTCAGTGATGAAAGAACTTCTAGGCTGAAAGCATGAGTTTCCCTCTCTCCTGATGTATCAACTGGTTTAATGACTGCATTTCCTCTCCATAATTTCATTTGCGGAATCTGTAACTTGATAGCAGAAATTAAATAACTTTCAGGGATGAAACTGAGTAAAGTGGTTCTGATATACATTAGAAAAAGCCACTGGCTAGACCTTATGTAATGCTTCATTTTTCTTTTCATATGTTAACTGTGGCAAATTCAAGCCATGTCATTCTAAGAGGAGGTTCTATGTTATCCAGTCTGAGAAAGCTAGAGAAAGTTGTCAGATGCCGTTTTGGACATGCTAGTGCAGACACATGCATTATGTATCTAGTCTGTTGACTGAACGTTTAAAAAAGTCAGTTTGTTCTTTGCGTTAGTTATAAGTTTAGTTTTCTGGAATTGTTACAGAACAGAAATGTATAAAGCTTTAGTTACAAATTGAGCTTAGCATTCTGTGTCTTCATACTTGGAAATTTGAGTTCAAGTGCTGATCCCTGACAGTGAATACTTGAAAGCAAGCCCTATTTCTTGTAGTCGGTTTGGTGCCGTTGGCTTTCCAAAGAAGCTGCAGATTAAGCAGTATCGAACCATTGAAGCCAATGTAAAGAATTCCACCAATATTTTTAAAGCTCAAACAAATCATTTTTTGGGTTGAGGATATAAAACTATGGTCTCAGAGGGGTTTTTTGTTGTTGGGTTTTTTTTTTTTTTTTTTTTTTTGCTCTGAGACTAAGTCCAGGTGATGCTGGTAGATTAATACCTTTCTCTAGATTCACCAGTCTGGTTGGGGAAGAGTTGCTTGGTAAGTCTTCTATACACATACCTTGTTTTGATGTAAATATGCTTTATCAGGGAAGCTGGGGAGAAGAGCAGGGTTTTATTGTAAGAAGTTAGAATGGCTGAAATGACTGCAGTAACTTCTTTAGGTGTTGTAATTCTGCAGCATGACAGTACATGCCAGAAACTTTTCGTAGGTCAGGGCCACGCTAGAACACATATACTCTACCTGTTTGTAGAGTAGAATATTTAATATGGAAATTAGGCGTAGAGTCCCTGAGCTGAATGAATTTGCCAAGTAGGAATTCACTGTAATGTAGTATTAATTCTAAGCTGCCAGATGTGAGATATGTGAGGATTTGGATACTGATTGCAAGAACGGCTTTCAGATGATCTCCACAAAACGTGTTAGCAGGCAGCTTTGTGCGGATTCCATCAAAACAAGGTCTTAGATATTGTTGGCAAATTGCTATGAAACTCCGTAATCCCCCAAACCTGCTCATATGTAGACAGAGAAGTGTAGGGAACTGGAAGCAATGAAAGCAGAGATCTCAGAGTAGTCACTGGGTATTCCCACTGGCTTCTTTACACATTTGCAACTATTGGGAGTACCTACAGTTCCATGAGCACAAACTTGAAATATGGTAGTAATGCTGTTAAAAGGGGTCCAGTTCCAAGCCAGACCGTATTGTGCTCTTCTGACCAAGTGACAAAACACGTTGGGGAACTGATGTGGCTTAAAATGGGTTTAATTGACTTGAACTCTGATATCCAATATAATACATTCACTAGCAACCGTTTTCTTCCCAAGACCCACTGTCTGTGTGGAGAATCCGCTCTTTATTTGGTCCCTTGTGGGCAAAAGGTGATCTGTTTGGAAGAAAGAGGTATACTGACTGCCTCCCAAACCTCTTTTTACCAACTGCTAGAAAAGAGACTGTGCAGGCAGCAGACATCCTGGTTTTGGAAGTGGAAAAGCAGCGTGGTGGTCTAGACTGGGCAGCACGCTGAAATTCAGGATTACTGTAGATAGAGCAAGTGTACTGATGCCTAAAGATGCTGATATTCTATAGAAATGTGTTCATTTAAAATCTCAACGTTGCTATCCTATTAGCACCGTTAGACAGCACACTTTGTCAGTGTGAGAATTTGAGTTTCTCTTTTAGGAAAAAATAATCTTTCATGAGGCTGGATTACAGATAGACCTAGAATAAGTATTCTTTAAACTTTAGAAAATGTCTGTTTGCAGAATAGCATATTCCATTGAAATGATAATTGAATCCCTTGAATGGAAAAGGTTGCATGTGAATGTGAACGAAATGCTTGTCATCTAATGTAGAAGCAGCACTGTTTTCATGTAGACAGTTTAATCTTCTTAATCAAAAATACTTAATTGCAAAAAAAAAAAAATCTCTCTTTTTTTTTTTTCAGGGCAAGTTTATTAGGATTAACTTTGATGTTACCGGTTACATTGTTGGGGCCAATATTGAGACATGTATCCTACTTAAGCAATGCAACCTCAGTGTATAACATAAGTTTCCTGATTTTCTTCTTAACCCTTGAATTCACTGGAACGCACTGAAAGGTTAACATATTTTTTAGATTCTTTTAACAACATCTCTCCCTTTCTTTCAATCAAATATCGCCAAGTCAACATGCTGCCTCATGCTTAGAAATTGGATATCACAAAACTTAGCACTCCTGAAACCAGCTGAATTTGCTGACTAGCCTTGAAAACAGGGCATGTTGGCTAGGCATTAAACACATTTAAAGTCAATTTGCTCTCTGAAAATGTCTTTAGAAAAGGCACTTTCCTATTCAGAATTGAGCTTTTCTGTCGTTCTCTTGTGCCAAAAGTTTGAATTTCCTCTCATCAGTGCTGCATAAACAACGCTTGTCCTAGGAGGAAGTGGTACTCACCATAAAGTGATAAAATTGGTGGTGCTGTCAGTGCTGCTGGGTCAGCTTCTGTTTTCTTGGTTCTTCTAGATACCAGTGTGTATTCAGTATTAATTGCTTGTAGATCTTGTGTTGCTGAAGCCTAATTGAGTTTTAGTTGTAAAGTTTGCTTTTATTTAGAGTTGCTTAGAACAGGAAAAAAACACTTATACTGAAGACCTTTCTCTAAAGCCACTTTATTTACATTATACTAAAAATGCTATGTGTGTCTGTGTGTATGTATATATATATCTATATCTTTCTATATACACACACGTACACACATGTGTATGTATATATGCCTATACACACACTTAATTTCTAGTCTTTTTAGCCTGTTTTCTGAATAGCAGTAGGGCGATCATAATGTTTTTGTGAAATCTGAAGTCTTGTTCAACAAAATATCTTGTGAGTGTTAATCATGAACTGCTGCTGCTGCAATTAAGCTTCATTCTGAGGCTATATTTTAAACTGCTTAATTTAATTTTAAATGCAGTGCGTATTTGGTACCGTCAGAAAAGAAAATTTCCCAAAAGGCTGCGAAAGACCTATATTTATTCAAAACATATTTTAGTGTTAAGATTTTTTTCATTAAACATTCAGCATAGGAATGAATATAATTTTTTGCTTTTATGAAAGTTCAGATGAACTGTTTCACCTAGGATTTTGTGAAAATAGGATTTCCTCTAAGGGAATTTTTTCCTAACTCTTACCAGAGTCATCTCAAATAGCTGTTCCATGTTTATCTTACAGTAGGGCATATCAAGAAATGAAAGTATAAACAATGTTATAGCTTATGGTGACTTATTAGAAGCTGTCCTACAAATTTTAATTTGGAAACTGTTTAAAGGCATGAAGAATAGTATGTAAAAATACAAAACTTCAAAGAAATGACAAATGCGCTTTAGATGAAGTACTTTGGAGTTCAGCTGCTGCTGGATTTTTGATACTTTAGGATTCTGCTATGACCTTAGTAGAAGTGATGAGGAAAGAGTGACCAGCTTCCCCTCTCACTTGGACTTCACTTGATCCATTGCAGACAACTGTCCGCTGCATAATCTAGGGACGCTCAAACAGCATCCAAGAATTTAGTGTGCTGGAATTAAATGTGGGCTTCTATCTGTCTGATTTTGAAACCTTTCATTTAAAGTTACCAAAAGTTCACGGAAGACAAAACAACAGGTTTTTATTATTAAAGTGCCTTTGGTCCTTAAATAGTTACATAGCTTGCATTGGAGCACAGTGTTTTTTTGTTGTTGTTTGCTTGTTTAAAAAAAAAAAAAGTGTAAAGTCCTTGAAGTCCTTGACTGGTTATAATCAGACTTGTTGGAGAAGTCTCGCGCTGTTCGTCAGGCTAAAGATGAACGAACGTTTCATATCTTCTATCAACTGCTAGCTGGAGCAGGAGAACACCTGAAGTGTAAGTTATCTCATTTTGTAAACCTGTTACTTCTGCATTCAGGATTTGCTTGTTTTGGTGCTAACATACCTGAGTTTGAACTGTTCTTTGTTCTTGAAATAGTGAGTTTGAAAAGAAGAATAGAAAGACAGGTCTTCTGTATTGTATCAACTATGTTGTCAAGCAAATGTTGCCTTTCAAGCAAACTGTTTCTAAATGTCCAAGTCCAGCCTGGTCAGTCTGTAGTGTATTCAGTCTCTGGCTGGGAATCAGTGGATTGAAGCGGCAGGACTGTCAGCTGATCAGTAACAAAGGAGTGACAGCCAGATCCGTTCTGGACCATGCCTTCAGACTGGGTAGAACAACAGCCGGTTTGCCAAAACATAATGAAAACCTGAAGCTTTCTTCAGCCTTGCAGCACTGTATTGGTTATCTTCTCCTTTTTTGCCTTGCTAACGGGGAACTCCTGTTAAGCTGTGATAAGTGCAACTATTTGAAAGTACAGAGTTCTGAGAATCGATTGAGTCTTTCTCCTCCAATATTAGATAAATTTGTATTTAGCATCCTTGATGTGGTTATCATCAACACCTAACTGTCTTCTGCCTATTACCTTTTAATATAGATAATTGTCTAGATACTCCAAATAGGGATCTGAGATTGTGTTGGGTTGGAGTCAGGTGTTGTTCTGTTTACAGGCTTAATGCATTAAAGAGCTGATGTTGGTTGCTACAGATAGAGATTCTGTGAATCTGGCTTTAACTTTTAAGGTATACTCATATCTTTAGCATTTCAGAAGAATGAATTACTAAGCTGGTATAATGCTTTGTAGCCAGTTTAAGTAACTGATTTAGTAAGCTGTAGTTTGCTTATTTAGTGAAAGCTGCATCCAGTTGAGTGTGAACAGTATTTCTTTAGCTTTTTTCCTTCCTCTCCTCCCCCCCCCTCCCAACACAGCTGACTTGCTGCTTGAAGGATTTAACAATTACAGATTTTTGTCTAATGGTTACATCCCCATTCCTGGGCAACAAGACAAGGACAACTTTCAGGAGACTATGGAAGCCATGCATATCATGGGATTTTCGCATGAGGAGATCTTGTGTAAGTTATTCAACTTTCTGGATTTCTGAAGTGTACGTACTTGTCTCTTGCGCAACTGCACGCACATGCGCACATGCTTGCTAATTTAATGTCACCAAATTTAATGTGTTGATGTCTTGGCAGCCTGCAGCAAGTGTTTGTTTAACATAAGGTAGAGGTGAATGAATTTTGCCTATGAAGTGCAGTATAAATTTTATTTCCTTTGTGAATTCATACTTAAGATTTGGAAGGAAAGCAACACCTATAACAGAAGAAAACTTCATTAAGCTGAACTCTTTTCAAATACTTTATAACATTTATTTATTTATTTTAAACACAGCCATGCTGAAAGTGGTGTCTTCAGTGCTACAATTTGGAAATATTTCTTTTAAGAAGGAGAGAAATACCGATCAAGCTTCTATGCCTGAGAATACTGGTAAGTTGATCACGTTTGCCTGGCTTCCTATAACTTGAGTTGTAGTTTTCTTTCTATTGTTTGGTTAGTGCATATCTTTGAAAGCATGAAACAGTCTTCTGAGCTTCCTTGGTAAAGTTTTGTGCCAAAAAGAGGCCATGATTGTGATGGTGGTAGCCAACAAACAGTTATTAAAACTCTTCCATTCTCTTAACGCGAACAGAAATTAAACAGCTATCAACAGAATTTATACTGTTTGCATTGCATCTAAACTTTGAACAAGTACTTCAGCTGTAGTTTTGTTTATTGCTTATCTGCAAAGACTTAAGCACGAGGAAAAAGTGCATTCTTAAATACATTTGTTTTCTTTGGTTATTGACAGTAGTTTTCTTGCCAACAATAAGAATTCTGAAGCCAAGCACAACTTCCATAGTGAAATGGCTGAACATAAGAATGCCGTATTTTAAAAATCTGGTTTCTGAAGTGGTGTGGCAGTGTGACTAAAGCTTAATTTGTCAGTTAATACTCTAAAGTGCAATCAGCGTTTTGAGGAGTTTGTTCCTTCACAAAGAATATGGTCCTTGAAGCAGTTCTCAGATTTTTCATTTAGTACTTCAGTTCCAGCCTTTAAATGCTGTCATGGAAAATAAGGTTGTAGAGTTGATTTCAGTACAAAGACCAGTACATGTCGTCATTCACAGGACCTGCTGCACGTGCACGACTCGGTCTTTTGTCTGTGGCTTGTTTCATGTTTTCCTAAATTGCTCTGCATTTAGTGCTTGTAGTGCCCTACTGCTGCTTGTAGTGCCCATCATTTTTTCCGTTGCTTACAGCGGTGGCCTTCTGCCCAAAGTGCTCCAGCTAGTAGGTATGGATTAAAGCTTGATAATCAATGACTTGGCATTTGGCTGACAATTGGTAGTTTGAGTTTTCAGGGAGGAAGAAAGATCTGGGGGAGAGGGAGAGGATTGTTTTTTGGGCTTTTTTGCCAGCTGAGGTAACTATTGCCCCTTCAAAAGGTATGATATAGAAACCTGTAGGTTCTTCCTGCTTCCAGACTGTCTTTTATTACTGTTGACTTTTATTACTGACTTTTATTACTGTTGGGTTTTTTGAATATAAAATTGTGAGGTTTTATGAAGAGGGGTACTGAAAAGCTCATATCATAGTTGAAGCACGTTGCCGTTCTCTTGTATTTAAAAATTACTTGTATTTGGCTACCCGTTCTTTGCTAGTAAATCCTTTCAAAGACACTGAGGGTGACTGATCTCTCTGTGGTTGTTGTCTGTATTGTCACAACTTGGTGTAACGGGTTTCCCTAGCTTTACTCCAGAGAACTAGATGTGTCTTGGTAGCAGTTCATCTTGTTTGGAGGCAGGTATCTCCTAAAATAAGTCTCTCCATAGACTGGAATTTGTATCCGTGGTGAAGACATGAATTTCAAAAGTATATGGAAAACAAATTCTACCCCATAGAAGTAATTGGCTAATGCATCTGACACAAATCCCTATTTGAAGTGTAGATAGAAGTGATGGCAGGAATCCACGTAGCTTTCAAGGATGGAAGAGGAGGGAGAAGCTGTCTTTACAGAGCCATTCCATAGCTAATGCTTATTTTCAGAGTTGAGTAATACTTACTAGATTTGGAAGAAGCCTTTTTGCTGAAAGGGCAGAGGTCTCAAGGCACTGAATTAAAAAGGAAGTTAAATAAAGTGCCTTTCTGAAACATTAGTCAACTTGGAGAAGCAAAACAACCCAGGCAGGATAAATCTTCCAAGTGTTTACAACCATCTCCCTTATGCTGCCTTGCTTTCCCTGCCTTCTCCAAACCCGCAAAAAGCCAGCAAATAATACAATTCATAAACAAACAAATTATATTTTCTTTAGTAAAAGAATCATCAAGCTGAAAATAGTGTGAAACAGTCCTCTCTGTAGAAGTGGTACAGTTTACAAACAGAATTTTGGGCTTTAAATGGTTTCCTTTCTTCAATAATCAAGACTCTGAAATGCTGACTGCAACTTCCTTTTGCACCTGAATCAGACGTGATTTTAGTGTTACCTCCAAGTCAGTCGGTTGCTGTGTTATGTTATATTACAAGCTTCATGAAAGCCAGGGACAACAAAATCGGCTCCTCTTTCATGAATGCACAGTGCTGAATGTGATGTCTGGAGTACTGTATGGGGGGAAAAATTAACTTTATTTCTTAAACTGTAGTATTCATCGTATGACATTCATTATGGCACACTACGAAGTTGATGAGACAGGGCTACTTAGTGCTCTCGACTTCCATGTGTGGGTGGGTAGATGTTTGTGTTTAACATGCTTAGGACATCTAGTACTAGACACCTAATTTTGTGCGTTTTATCTGATATGCCCATGTGTATGTTTATACTCAAAGCACAGAAATGCTCATGTATGTAGCTAAAATGAGATTAGTGCTGAGTTTGTGATGCTACCCTAATTTCCTTGATTAAGTTGTGTTTTGATTCTTGAGCCCTTCTAATGAGTATATGGCCAGAGTGCGGCCATATATTCATATATGGCCGTTGACACCAAGTAGTACTCTCTTCAATACTAGCGCAGATGCTTCTGTATGTTGGTATTAGGATCTGTTTTTCAAGGCTGATTTGTAAAAATGGCTTTGTTTTTGACAACAGATGAATGAGCTGACAAATTAGTAGGATAAGGAGTTAAAATGCTTACCAGATACAGCATGGAGGGCTTCCTGCTAAAGGGCAACACTTACCCAGACCTAAAAATATCTTTAGCGTCACTTTCATTTTTAGAAATCTGAAGTCATAAACCCCTTACCTATTGGAAAGTTCCTTTAGAAAAAGGGATTAACGCAGGAAGAATATGCAAAGAGTGCGTAATATGTTATTTAAAATAACTGATACGAAACCAGAAAAGTTCGTGCTGCCTAAAGAATGTGAGCTGCTGTTTGTATTATTATTCTAAACAAAATATTACAAATACGTGCTTTAAATTGTTTAGATAAAGTGATTTGATATATTCTGTAACAGAAATGGCCATAGCATTACACTGGTGTACCTACCTAAATTAAAACATAGCTTATTAGGCCACTTTAGTTGTAATAAAGTTGACACGTGGTATGTTTGTTCATACTGTGCATTTTTCTGGAGATGTTAAAAATGAATGTGCCGTATCAAAATAACAAAACGAACACTCGTGGCCAATATCTGTTATGTGACCTCCCTGCAATTTTATGAAATCTAATGTATTCCCCGCTTTGTTAAGGAAATTCGGTAGTGTATTTCTGTAGACGTTTACTCAAACCTTTGAGAAGGAAGTCTTTCTCAGATGCAGACGTGAATAGAGTAGGTCTGTTGTCCACCAGACAGAAGTGCATCTCCCTGACCTTATTTTTGAATGACTATTAAACTTTTAAGCTGGCACTTGACTGTCTGTGTTTGTAGCTTGTTTCACTGATGTTGCTAGTTGCTGTGGAGAGTTGAGGATTTAAGTGCTTGCATTTATTACTTTGATCTTCAGTTGCACAGAAACTCTGCCATCTACTGGGAATGAATGTGATGGAGTTCACCCGAGCCATACTGACACCACGCATCAAAGTTGGCAGAGACTACGTTCAGAAAGCCCAGACCAAAGAACAAGTAAGCTCTGGTGCTTTAAAGATGAAGTGAAACTGTATCTAGCTTTTAATAGAAAGAGTTGGGATTAAATAGGTACTGCCACCAACTTTTTTTAAACTTGCTGTCTAGAATAATTGTTATTATATGGTAAAAATTGATAGCAGAGTAGAAGGAATCGTTCCCTTTCCTTGACCTTCTGCTGGTCTTATTTTTTAATGCAGTTGTTGTACATGTCTAATGTTCAGAGAGCTTTTATTTTTATTTAACAGTTAAAAAACACATTTTCATGACATTAACCAAACTTCATACTGTTTCTACTGCTTGCTTTCATTCTTCAGTGGTGTTAACTGCCTTAAACTTCTTCTGTTACTTAGTTATTTTTGATAACATCTGTGTCCACATTTTGCTGATGACCTCTCCAGAAAAAGTAAATTTTACGGGTTTGATTTTCAGGCAGACTTTGCAGTGGAAGCTTTGGCAAAGGCTACTTATGAACGCCTCTTCCGCTGGCTTGTTCACCGCATTAATAAAGCTTTGGACAGGACCAAACGACAGGGAGCATCTTTCATTGGAATTCTGGATATTGCTGGATTTGAAATCTTTGAGGTATTTTAAAATATTGATAATTAGACTTTTTTTTTCTTTTTTTCTCCCTCTTATTGTGCATTCAGCCATAGTTATTGGTCTAGAACCACTGAATGTGACCGTGTTCCAAGGCTGCAGGAGGATTTCATGTTCTGTAGCACATGAATGCTTCAAAAACACTAAACTATAGGGCCAAAAAGTCATGCTCTAACCTAAACCATTTTTTATAAGTGTTGATTCTGCAACATTGTGGGTTATTTGTTGTTGTTTTTTTTCTATTACACCTTAGTTTACCGTATGTAGCAGGGAATATAAGAGATTTTGCCTAACACTTTTACCAATTTTCTTTAAAATATAGGTTGCACAGTTTCATTTCTTGTAAATTCATATTTTTTTTTTTACTTTGGAATACATGATAGATCCTGTCATTGAATTATTCATGCTTACTAATGTTATTTTGTAGTTGAACTCCTTTGAGCAACTCTGCATTAACTATACCAATGAGAAGCTTCAGCAGTTATTCAACCACACAATGTTTATCCTGGAGCAAGAGGAGTATCAACGAGAGGGTATAGAGTGGAACTTCATTGACTTTGGACTGGATCTGCAGCCTTGCATTGACTTAATAGAAAGACCTGTAAGTTTGTGAGTCTATAATGCTCAGAGGAGAGGAGGTTTGATATATGGGTTTGTCTTTTCCTGCTTGCAAATATTAGGACCGTGCTCAGATGTCTTGTGGAACTGTCACAAGAAGTGACAGCCTAAGTCCCAAGTCTAAAATACCATATATTAGTAAAAGGATTTGTCCTTAACAGATTTTATGTCCTGATGTTAGGGTGTAAGAATGCTGAGCTAAGATGTGAAGTTGCTATTTATTTATATAAATAAATAAATAAATAAATAAATACACACACACACACACACACACACACACACACACACACACACACACACACACACACACGTGTACACATATATATGTGTGTGTATATATATATTATATATATATATTTTAGAGCTGATATATATTGTTTTTAATATATATATAATATATATATTTTAAAACCTAGAATTAATAAGACTTTAGTCCTGTCACTGTCACATTAAACCATGACATTGCTTTATAGGAGCTTTAGCGTGGTGGCTCACTTAGAAAGATTTTCAAGGCTTTGAGTAAAATTTTTCATTTGAAAAAAATAGCAAAATTCTTGAAACTTAATTTAGAGTAGAATTTTTCCCATAAAATCTGCCTTGTGTTAAAAGTTGTGTTATCACTGTACTACTTAATACATTCTTCTGGTTGCTCAATATGTGGAAGCTGAAGATGGTTTCAAGGAGCAGGAGGGGCAGTCAGTTTCTTGAGGGTTGGGGGGGGTCTCACAGAATCACAGAATGGCCAAGGTTGGAAGGGAACTCTGGACATCATCTAGTCCAACCTCCCCCCTGCTCAAGCAGGGTCATCTAGAGCACAATGCACAGGATCATGTCCAGGCGGGTTTTGAATATCTCCAGAGAAGAAGACTCCACAGCCTCTCTGGGCAATCTGTTTCAGTGCCCAGTCATTCCTGAAAGGTGACTCTTGCATCAAAAGTATGCCGTAGTCAAAATTATTTTGTGACCTGTTTTATTAAACCTAGGGTGTTACGGTTACTGCAGTTGTACGTTCAGCTTGCGTTTACTCCAGAATACACGTAAAGTACGTAAAGTGTCTTTGCTGCCTATGGTGCTATACATCCTGAAGAGCAGGAAAAGCCAATGAGGCTTTTTTCTTCTTCTTTAGAGCAGGAAAAAGGAAATCTTGTTTCAGTTATCGAAGTTCCGCACTTTGTGCGGAACTTCAGTAAGTTCTGCCTCCTTTGAAGGTAAAATCTCTGCCAAAAAGCCTGAGGGGAGAAGTGTGGATGTTTTCAATATGCAGATATTCAGATGCATATCCTAAAGTATAAAGTATTCAAATTACTTCAGCTTTTTTGAAAAGCAAATGGCAGTACTCTCTTAATTGTTCTATAAACAAAGTCATAAGAGTATGTGATACCATGTAGTAGGCACATATAATCATCTCTCTTCAAATGTGTAAACTTCACATTCACAAGAAACTTCTGAAATATAAATCATTATAAACGATTTTTCCATTGCTTTACTGTGTACTTCGGTCTGTCTCCCTCGAGAAAAATGATCCTGTCATACAGTTCTGCAGCTGTAAAATGCAGACGTTTATTCTCTGCTTCTTTTTAAGAATAAACAAACCTTCTAATGGAGTGCTTAAATTATATGGAGAGAGAGAGGTAGCATGTAAAAACTTTGTTGACTGCTCAAGTTGAGCCTGCTCAGTCTCTCTGGATGCTGCTTCTGGATATCAACGCCAGGGGTTGACCAGGGGAGGCTTAGTGGCTGCCACAGCAGTAATGAGTGGCCGGGAGGGATAATTGCCTTCAATTTAGCCCTCATTAAAGCATAACATTAGCTACTGTGGAAATGTAGATGAGTTGCTGTATACGTATATGTCATAGAAGTGTTGTTTGATAGGGAACTCCGGAGGTCACCTATTCCAATCTCTGCTCAAAGCAGGGCTACTACCAGCAGTAGATCAGGTCAGCCATGGCTGAGTCCATATATACTGGCATTAATTTGTTTGAACAGTTATTATGTCTGTCTTTTAACTGGACTCACCTAAAGCTTGTTTTAAATTGGATCAGATTGAAATCAATCTAGATGCTTTTTACATTGGCTTCAGTGGTGTTTTGAGTGCAGTGGTGTTCTTTAAATATTAAATATTGAAATACTGTGTTTTAAATATTAACACAGATTTAATCCAATTGCATTTCAGGCAAATCCTCCTGGTGTGTTAGCTTTACTGGATGAAGAGTGCTGGTTCCCTAAAGCTACTGATAAGACATTTGTGGAAAAACTGGTCCAAGAGCAAGGAACCCACTCCAAATTCCAAAAGCCAAGGCAACTAAAGGATAAAGCAGATTTCTGCATTATTCACTATGCAGGGAAGGTAAGGGTTAAATGTTGAATGCTTGGTTAGAAATGTTGCTTTTGGGAAAGTGTTATGAAGTATTAGCTACAAAATTTAGAAATAGTTGGGCAGGAAGGGGGCCTTTGGGCATATTCAGGAGTGCTATGATGGAACTTTTTTTCCTACATAAAAAGCAAAGCTGAAAAAATCTTAATTGGACACTAAGCAAATATTTCCTTTCAGTTTCGTTTAGTTTTGTTGTCAGATCTTCTGTGTGCCTTGCAGGTAAGTTTTTTCAGGACTTGTAGTGAAAGAAATCTGTTGTGAATTTGTGTGTTTTCAAGTTGATAGCATAACTGGCTACTTGAAGATGTGCTGAGTCAATACCACCATCTTTACTTTCATCCCACCAGTTCACTAATGACTTTCTATATACCCCCTTTCGTAGCTACAGATGGTATCTTTTTGTGTTTACTGTTAATTTGATCTTTTTCTTGCTGAGGGGTTGAGCTCAGATGTAGCGTTGGACAAGCCCATGAAGTAACTGAAATTTTTGTCCACGTTTTGTGGAAATGTAGGAATGGATGGGACCTTTGTGATCATTAAGTCTATTCTATTCCATAAGGCCGTGCTATAATGAGTTTCATAGTTGCTTAAACTTAATCGTAGAACCAATTTTTTGCCCTGATATTTAGAAGTAGGTGACTCTGCTAATGGTTAAGAACTATCCATTCATTTTGATTTAAAGTATTAATGGTCCATTATTGTCTGTTCATTAATGTCGGTGGTGGCAACTAGATAGGAGAATTGTAGCAAAAAGTGAAGTAAATATTTTGTTATAGCAATTTTTAAAACGGTAACTTAGAAATGGTAAACTCATCACTGTTATTGCAATTAATAATAGGTTAGTTGTGAAACAAAGGCTTATTAAAACTTTTAGGTAAACAACATGGAGTGAAATGACTTGGTGCCTTACTGCTGGGATGTAAACACACTGGATGGGTGTTTTTTGATACTGGCACTGTATTGTGTATCTTCCTGACAGAAGACACTTTTCAGTTTTCCATCAGAAAGTATATTCTCTTCAAAACTGAAATGCTTTTTAAAATAGTTTTTCCTGTGGAAATACTAAGATGATCTGAACTATTTTTGGGTGTTGGAAATGTTTAAATTTGGCTTTCCTTCCCAAGACATTATTTAAAAAGAAATAGTTAACTTTCTGGTTGAAGCAAAAACGTATTAGTCTACATAGCAGAAGTTTTGTTGGACTTGAGAGGTTCTAGGATTTGGGCTGGGATGAAATCCATGTTGGTGTTCTGACTTGTATTTTCAACTGCTGAGCTCTACTTTATTTGCAAACCACAGTATTGGTTCTGTCAAGATAAGAGCTTTGTTTGTTTTCCCTATGAAATGAATTGTTTAAATATAACTGGTAGAGTCAAATTAAAAATATTCATGTTGCAGCACATTCTTAATTTACTGTCCTGTAATTTAGATAATGTAATTAGGGTCTTGGTACTTGGAGTTATTTTTACATCTCCCCAGTGATGCCTCGTTTCTGGCAGTAACACTAGATTGTAAATGCATGCTAGCTATTAGTAAGAAGAAAGTCAGATTGCTAATTTTAAAAAAGTGATGATAATAATAATAACATTTCATTTACGTTTACAAAAGATTAATTACCTTAGTGGTACTCTGAGCTGTTCTGAGGAGACAATTAAGAGCAAAGAATTATCGCAAAGAGAATAGGAGGAAAGTTAAAATACTATTTTGAAACTTTTTTAGCTAGTAAATCTAAAACTAAAAATGGTAGTCTCTTTAATCATGTGCAACTTTGCTACTCTGCAGGTAGACTACAAAGCAGATGAGTGGTTGATGAAGAACATGGACCCTCTGAATGACAATGTGGCTACGCTCTTGCACCAGTCTTCTGACAAATTTGTTGCAGAGCTTTGGAAGGATGGTAAGAGATCATGCGCTGAGTACCCAGGCTGTTACGGATTTAACCTTTTTGGATGAGTTATGTTTTTTTTGTGCATGTTCCCCACCATCCACCTCTGAGTTGTAAATATCTACAGCATTTTCTCTATTGTTTAGCATTGAAAGTACCACCAGGGGAGCTGGGTTGCTCCTATGGTCCCCTGCACATGTACCATTTCTGATTAGCTGCTTTTCGTGTTCATTATTTGAACTAATGTTCACTTACGACTTGTTACGCTGTGTCAAATTTTATCTGTAGAATCATATCCAAAACTCTTAATTTGACTTGTTGCAGTGAAGTCCTGAGCGTAAATAGTTGTAGTGGTGCTGCTGTTAATAAAACATCATCTTATGTGAGCAGTAGCACAATTATTTCTCATAAACAGCCATACTAGTGCTTACAGATGTTGCATGTTAAAACGAAATCCAATATTACTTCTATTCAATATCACACTGCCAGTTTCCCTGCACATCAACTTAAGGTTTCTCTCACCATTTTTACCCAAATACTCCAAGCAGAAATTACCTAATAAATACTTAATAGGGACTTCTCAACCATAGATTTTTTTTTCGTTAAAGTATATTAATTACAGACGTAACTACAGTATATTAATCCTGTAGTTTTTTACTCCAGGAAGAAATCAAGTTTATGATCTAGATGATGCTGTAGGTTAATACTGAGTTAACAAGAGTTTCCCTTCTATTCTAAGCAATAGTCACTTACTTGGTTCAGCTACAGAGAGCAGTTTTATTAAATATGCACAATAAATATACACAATGTTTTGGTCGGGAATCTTCTCCTTTCCTTTTGGGTACAGGCATAGAAGCAAAAGAGTTTCAGTACAAATACTCAAAACCTGCTTCCAGTGATTATTGAAATGTGCATGGAATATGTTGTGGCCTGATTGCTTTTGTAGCACAATATAAAGTCTGCTTGCAATTGATAAATCTGTTCTGTATACTAACTGAAGTGTCTTGTGTATCTGCTCTTCTGTCTTTCTGTTTTCACTGTTTCTCTGCTTTAGAGATTCAGAATATTCAGAGAGCCTGTTTCTATGACAATATTACTGGTCTTCATGATCCACCAGGTGAATGGATATAAAAATCATAGGTCTCCTAAAGGCAGGGCCGTTGTATCTACAGGAAAACCGTTTTTGCTCGTAGGCTTGCATGAACTTTTCATTTCATGCTAAATTTAGGTATACCTCCACAAGGCAAATGTTTTTGAGCGCATACCTATTCAGTTGCTGCTGCATACATATAGCATTTATATTTTATGCATTGCATTTAAGCATTGCAAATGAAAAGGTCTGTTGCTTCCTAGTTCCATGTTGAGATGCAGAATCGCTTCTTAAATAATAACCCTTGTAGCTCCAAGTATTCGAGACAGCGTATAGGCATTTTTAGTATTATCAAGCCTCTTTCTGCAGTCCAACATTGACAAAACTTTGAAATGTTTTAGAATGTGGATGTCTTTTGGGGGAGAAGAGGTGAGGAATGTATTAAAAATTAGAATGAGTGCTGCAGTTGCGGTGGAGTACTGAATGAAATACATTTCTTCCAGACTTCCTGGAATTGTTTTTATTTAAAAAACTCTTTTCAACATTTATATTTCCCTTTTTAGAAGTTGCACTATTTTTTTTAAAGGAATTAAGAAATCAGCAAAACCATTTCTTGTTTGAAATATTTATTTTGAAGACGCTTTAGCTATTTTATCCAACCCCTTCCTCCTCCCTCCCTTTTTCCTCTCCTCAAGTTTTAAAATATGTTTTTTTTGACCACATGGAGCTTATGCCTTCAAACTTTCCCATTTTTACTTGGGTTTATCCTGCAGTAGTCCTGATATACTGCATATTTGTGGAAACTAGTGGTGTTTCCTGAGAGAGTTACTAGAGGGCTTGAGTTCAAAGACTTTAGCCAGTGGGTTATAGTCCAGTCATACTGTTCAATGGCTGCCCTTAGCCTGTAGGGAAAGGTCACGCTTCACTTTCATATTCCTCGCTTAAATGTTAGTAACGTTATTGTAAGTTGGAGGACAGATGGGAGAAAAACAAAAGATGTGCAATTAATTTCAATATTGTCACAAAATTTTTAAAAGTATGTGATCTTAGAGATAGTTGAATGATGTCCAGTCAGTGGTGGTATCTGATAGATGCATGTTTCTAATACTTATAAAATGTTTTGCTCATCCTCTGTAAAATTTCAAATCATTTTTATCCTATTTTCTGCTTCAAACTAAATATGTGGGATATGATCTTATGAAGTTTTACTACCTCCCTGTTGCTCTAATTTTAGTAAGCAGCTTAGACTCTGGCACTTAAAGCTGTGTGTGTGTAGGATCTGGGCTGTGTTCTGAACTGCATGAAAGACGGTTCCAAATGGTTATTCAAAGTTGCTGCCCTGTATTCTTCTGGTTTTAATTTTCCTTTTTGTATAGACCTATGAAAGACAGTTGGGTGCGAGTATGAAATAAAATAAAATGAAAATAATAAAATAATAAAAACTTAACTCTTAAGCACAAAACTAATTCTGGCAGCAAAGTGTAATTCCCTTTGCTTTGGTTTGAGTGAACTCGAAGACTGAAATTAAACTTTACGAGTTTCAATTTTAGCCTACGTATAGTTGCTTGTTTCTGGCTGGCAAGCTTGAAGTTCACAGAGAGCCAATACACGCTGTGTATCTGCTCAGTACTAAGAAATAGCAGCTCTTATGATTAGGTTGTTAAGTGGGTTTTTTTCTCCTGCCTTTTGAGAGCTGTTTAATTGCTGAAATGTACATTGAGTCACAATCACTTTTTTGCCCTAACGGTCATATTGATGGCAGTCAGATTTTCTATTCTGTGCTTGTGAAGAGGAAACCATAGAGATCCTTACCCAAAATGTTTGCTGTGTTCTAAAAATGAAGGAAAAAAAAAGAAAAAAAAAACCCCACCTTCGTCTCTATTCTGATGCTCTATGACAGTTTTGGTCTGCAGTTTTCCTATTTTGAAACTGTTCTTTTTGCCAAAGAGGCTTTACAGGTATATGCACAATTTGAAAGAGTTTTTCAAAATAGTAGACTAGCAAAACTCTGGCAAATACTTTTTTTTTTAGTTGTCACTGAAACAACTGTCACTATTTCTAACTGTTCTATAAATAGCCATGCTCTCAAACAATTTTGAACATTCAACGAAACTTACATTTAATCTCTATAGTCATCAATTGACTCTTCATTTTAAGCAAATATGTGCAGATATCTAATTCCCAACTTTCAACCTGGAAATATTTGTCATTGTAAGAATTCAAATAATTGCTGGTTTCCAGGCAATTTTCTGTCTTTTCAATTGTACTTAAAATAAAGAAAATGGCTTTACTGGTCATGTAGAACTGCAAGTAAAGAGCTGGATATTTTAGTACGTATCTACTAAAGCTACACTGTTCTGCTGTATAAGTTTGTGGCTTTTGGTTCCACTGCTTCTGCACAGTGTCCCTAGTACATGCTGACTGCCTTGCCTACTGATGGCATCTTCTGTCATTTGTTCCACAAAGCTTTTGCTGCTGCACTATTGCTCCTCTTTCTGTATATCTTTATACCTAACAAATATTAAGGTCCACTTAACTATTTTTTTCTCATCCTTCCCAGTGGATCGTATTGTGGGTCTGGATCAGGTTACTGGAATAACAGAGACCGCTTTTGGCTCTGCCTACAAGACTAAGAAGGGCATGTTTCGTACTGTTGGGCAGCTGTACAAGGAATCTCTCACCAAGCTGATGGCAACGCTCCGAAACACTAATCCCAATTTTGTTCGCTGCATCATTCCAAATCATGAAAAGAGGGTATGTGTTATAGACCACTTTTCTAATTCTTTTTCTTTAAAAGAATTTCTACATGAATGTTAAATCAGGCGTGCTTTTTGTGTCCGTTCGAAATTGGAAGTCAAATTTTTGAAAAGCTTTCACGCTGACCAGATATCTTCTCAGCATTCCACATGCATCCCCTTATTTAGACAGTTGACTTTGGAGAGGGCAGCCTGAAAAATAATAAAAAATTAAACTGCAATTTTCCATGCATACAAATTGAGGATACGAAAATAACGCTTGTTTCGTTTGTTCAGGCTGGAAAACTGGATCCACATCTGGTTCTAGATCAGCTTCGTTGCAATGGTGTTTTGGAAGGAATTAGGATTTGTCGACAAGGATTTCCAAACAGGATAGTGTTCCAGGAATTTAGACAGAGGTAACAGCAAGAAGAGTCTTTTGAATTTTTATTCTGAGATGAAATTCTTTGTTAAATGGTTTAAGACCAAAAAAAACAACAACTCACTACAACAAAATCCAAAATAATACGAGTTTCTTGAAGTAGCTTGAAATTGAAGCAGTAAAACGCTACAAGTCATTTTCCCTTTCTCTTTCTTGCTTAGTGCTAATGAGCATCCTTCATTTAGGCCTACAGAATCCGGACTTTCAAAAGTGATAATCAGAAAGCACAGGTTTTGCCAAAAGCCCTTTAAAGGTGCATAGGTTTGTAATAAGACATGACAGTAAAAGCCACCAAAGTGAATTTTTCTTTTTCCTCCCCTTATTCCTTTTTGAGTCCAGGAGAAAAAAGTGAATTGACTCCGGTCTTTTTTGAATGACTGCTCTTGAGTTTTGTTTTTTATTTATTTGTTGTTTTTTGTTTTTCCTTTCACTTTGTGTCCTGAAACTTTCGCTTTATCTGCATGCTATGTGATCAATGCATTGTGTAGAGTTCTCCTTAACCTCAGGACATAGTAACTACATAGACATAGTAACTACCAAGTAAATACCAAGACATCTTTTTTTACTGCTTTGCTTTAAAAGTTTAAGTCAGAAGCCCCCCATTCACATATTTTTATTTAAGGAGTCTAATCTTGCAGGTTCCTTAGTTTAGGAAACATCCTAGCCTTTTATGAAAATATTACAGCTTGGTTGCTCTAACAAAATGGGTGTTTTTTTTTTTTTTATTTTGTTCTTCCTGAAGAAGGAAGAAGGGAAACAATCTAAAATCTTTTTTTTTTACTTAAAGGTATGAGATCCTTACTCCCAATGCCATTCCAAAAGGCTTTATGGATGGTAAACAAGCCTGTGAGCGAATGGTAAGTGTTTACCTCTAATTTTTTTTGAAACATGAAGCAGAAGCAATGTTGTCCTTTCTATGTGTGAAAACAATATGCTTACCTCCCATTTAGATCAGAGCCTTAGAGCTTGACCCCAACTTATACAGAATTGGACAGAGCAAGATCTTTTTCCGAGCTGGTGTCCTGGCACACTTGGAAGAAGAACGAGATCTGAAGATTACAGACATTATTATATTCTTCCAGGCAGTCTGTAGAGGATACCTGGCTAGAAAGTATGTGTGCTTTTATGATTGGATCTTCTCATGCTTGTCTTAAGTGTCTTTAATAGGGAGCTATGCTTCAAAACTTCCATTTGGGAAGAATTTTTTCTTAAGAATGAATGTTGTATGATAAACTGTAAATGTGTCATCCATCATCAAGAGGTAAATTTGCACCTTTATTTCATAACAGTATTTCCTTTTCTTAATCTTGCCTTTGACACATGCAGCTATTTAGAGTATAGCTTCTGGAAGCAAAAAATCTCTCCTGCTCCACCAGAGGTTCTTGACGGTACTCTGGAAAACTGCTTTCCTGAAATTAAAGGAGAGTTCAGTGTCTGTGATCCATCCTGGTTTTATCTGTTTGAGAAAAAAGACTGTCGATAGTAAAAGTAAATAGCATTTGTAATTATTGCAATGAAAATGGTGAATCCAGCTCTTGCCTTGTTTCCCCATATAAGGAGTGAGCACTCATAAATCATTCTAGCCACTAAAACTTAAAAATGCACCTGTTTATGCTCTGCAAGTGTTCTAGTCTAAAAATTAAAAACACAAATATGTGTACGTTCAGCTGTGTTTAATATGCAGAAACGTTTTTTGCTGTGTCTTCAGGGCCTTTGCAAAGAAACAACAGCAACTGAGCGCACTGAAAATCCTGCAGCGGAACTGTGCTGCATATTTAAAGCTTAGGCACTGGCAGTGGTGGAGAGTCTTCACAAAGGTTTGTTATGTTCTGTTACTTTCTGTGACTATTGTAAGTAGGTGGAACGTGGTTTCTTATTTGTCTGTCTCAACTCTGCAGGTGAAGCCTCTTCTTCAGGTCACTCGCCAGGAAGAGGAACTTCAGGCCAAGGATGAGGAGCTAATGAAGGTGAAGGAAAAACAGACAAAAGTGGAGGCAGAACTCGAGGAAATGGAAAGGAAACATCAACAGGTTAGTACCTAAGATCAACTTTTAATATGTAGAACATGTATTGCACATCATTCTGTGTGAGGAAATCATCCTGGGGAGGCCCCCGTGAGCAAAAGCACTATGAATCAAGTGAATTAACTCCTTTTGCACTTCTCTGAAAGCTGAAATAGGAAGCTGCAACGTGAGCCTTCCTCCAGGATCACCAAAGCCTTATACTGAAAAAATAGGTTTGATTCTGTTGTCCTTTCCTGTTTTCAGGAAAATATCAGTCAAAGCATTGTTTTGCTTTTCAGGTGTGTTTTCAGGTTGGAATGCTTCTGTGGCATGCCTGTGCTGCGTTTAAGAAATGTGAGGAAACACAGTTATGACAGTTAGTGGACAAAACTGGAAATGCGTTTATGCTGATAGAGGAATTGATGTCAATTTCAAGAATAGCTGATGGAGTGTCAATAAAGATAGATGTGTATTTGTCACTATGGTAATTATGAGATACGATGGAACGGGAATGCAGATCTAGAATGGGAAAACATTAATTCCTATTGTCAAATTTACAAAGCAAGCAGTAGTCTGTTTTAGTGCAATATCTCCGTGGTTGCTGTTCCAGTGGTTCTGAGTGCCAGCTTCTACCCAGTTACAGGTGGCAGCGCTCAGTCACTCTGCAGGGATGAGCGCGTGAGGGACAGTCTGTGAAACGGACAGGTCCCTCATCCTTTTGCTGCTGGGAGAGCTGAGGAGGTAGGGTAGGCACAGTGGGATCTTTTCTTTAATTGCAAGGACAAGTGAGTAAATGTCACTGTAACCCTCCTCTTAGAGTTGGTATCTTTTGGACTGCTGATAAAGCTCTCTGATAAAAGTTTTCATTTTTGGACCTTGACCACAGAGTCTCAAACTGAAGCAGAACTTGGCCTCTAAGTGCCTTTATAGTTGACATATGTGCAATCTCTGAGAGGCTTTGAAAAGTAAAGTTTTTGCTGTTTTTCTACTTTTTATGTAATGTTTACAGCTCTTAGAAGAAAAGAACATTCTTGCAGAGCAACTACAGGCTGAGACAGAGCTCTTTGCAGAAGCTGAGGAGATGAGAGCTCGTCTGGCTGCCAAAAAACAAGAGCTGGAAGAAATTCTTCATGATCTGGAGTCCAGGGTGGAGGAGGAAGAGGAAAGAAACCAAATACTGCAGAATGAGAAAAAGAAAATGCAGGGCCATATTCAGGTACATCTCTTGGTACACTAGAAATGGAGAAGTATGCAAACAGAACTGTTAAGGATTGAAAGCTGACTCGACATCTCCAGAGCATGGAGGAAGTTAGTTCCATAGCGTCATATATGGAATAAAATCAGCTTGAACTCTTTGCTTCTCGTGTTCAGTGTGGTTAGCGCTCTGTGGTCTTCAGGGATATGAGAATGAAGAAAGAAAAAAACAGAGAAGTCAAAATGGCCTGTTGTGAGCTATAGCATATGTAGGCAGAGGCTTGATGTCAGCAAGTGCTTTTGACGAGGCAGGAAATGGAAATTATTGCACGTGGCTTACCTGCTTTCCTGAAGAAACAGATTAATGAGATGATCTCATTTCTGAGAGAGAAATGTTTCATTTTCACTTAAATCCAGTGAGAACATCTTGAAGAATGTCCCTTCTTTGCCGTTTTATGAAACGGAACAGAAACTGCTCCAAGTTACTTATTTTTGTGAAAATTAGGATTTAGATGTTTCCTTTTGAATACATGGGCGTCTTCACAAATTCATAAATCCTTATTGTTTGAGGGAATACCAGATAACTTTTGAAATGTCTTTCAAAATACTTGAAGTACTTGAAGGAGGAAAAAGCCCATATTCCACAGTTCCTGATGCCTTTTAATAAGTGTCTGTTAATAATGCATGGCTGAGAATCTTATTTAAGACTACGAATGAATAGAAGCACAATATGTTATTACTTTTCTACTAGTATCTGACTAATTGCGTCAACCTCCAAACCATTCCAGCAGTAATATTGCGATCTAGATTCATACTGAAATCAGGGGACCTGCATCCAATGGCATCTCTTCCCAGTTCCCAGCATCTATGACATGCTTTATTCACATATTGAATTATCTATTTGGAACAGCTTCCTCCTTTGTCCACGATGCTAGTGCTTTAACACCTGGTGCCCTGCTCAGATGCAGTATGCTAGGAAGCCCAATCTAATGTCACTGTGGTTAAGTACAGTTGGGCCGTTTTTCTCCCTGTAGTGTATTTTTATTTCATGTTCAAAATTAGGAAGGTGAAAGATTGTAGTGGAGTGAGTGTATGTTTCCTAGATGGCATATTGTATATGCTTGACAAAGCTGAAATACAGTATAAAAAAATCCTTGTCTCTCACATGGCTGTAAATTTCATTACCAGATCATTGATACTATAAATGAGTCTAATAAAGTAAAAGCATTTTTAGTGTCATTCAGGAAAACTGACTCTTCAAAATAATACTTTTTTTTTTCCTTTTAGTAAGTGAAAGAAAAAACTTAACAAGTGGGTAACATGGAGAACGCACATATGCAACTATCTTTTTTCCTAGGACCTAGAGGAACAGCTTGATGAGGAGGAGGGAGCTCGGCAGAAGTTGCAACTTGAAAAAGTGACAGCTGAAGCAAAGATCAAGAAGATGGAAGAAGAGATCCTACTGTTGGAGGACCAAAATTCCAAATTTTTGAAGGTGAGACCAGTATGTGTGGTGGAGATTCTGCTCGCAAGGAATAGTATTATCCAGCGACAGCTCTCAAACCATTTAAGACTACAGCTATCTTATCTTCAGAGTTTATAACTGAAGATTTCTGACTTTTGGAGTTTGTAAATGTATTGAAGCTGAGGCACTTAAAACTTCCTTAGAACCAGCCTTTAAAAGGGAGGGTTTTCCCATATATTCTGACCAATTTCATGAGTCTTCCAAATCTAAGAGATGGTGATGGTGTTTATCATAACTATCCCTGTTCTTTTCAAACTATAAAGATGTTTTTGGTCTTAGATGGTAATGAAATGTGACCTGATTTTCAAAAAGTGTGGAGCAAATACTGTCTGAAAATCAGATCTCCATAAGTGGTTTTGGATTAAACACTCACGTGTTAAATTCCAAATCTCACAGTTATAGGGGAAAAAAAAAAAAGTTCGTTCTTCTGTCCTATTCAAATAGATCCCTAATACTGATGGTCACTTGAAATAAAATCTGTATTAATATGCTGCATGAGGCCTCTATATGGATTTCGTATGCTTAGTTATTTATGGTGCTTAGAAAATCTTTGAATTGTATTTTAACTGTTACTCTTCCCCCCATTTTCACCTAACTAGGAAAAGAAGCTGATGGAGGATCGAATTGCTGAATGTACCTCTCAGCTGGCTGAAGAAGAAGAAAAGGCCAAAAACTTGGCCAAACTCAAGAACAAGCAAGAAATGATGATCACCGATTTGGAAGGTTTGATCTTACTAAATCTGCCTATTAACAGCTTGCAAATCATGCTAGAAAGAAATGGGTCACTCATTGCAATGAATGCAAACCTTAATAGTTATTGTTTGTTGTTTATCTAGATTTTATAAGAAATTTACTTCACTTGCATGGCTTTGTTGCATCTGGTTGCTCCATCTTACTCTTCTCTAACTTGTTAGTTTTTCAGTTTTGAGAATCCATTTCATTTACAGACGCGCTCAAAAATTCATGATGTGGCATAAATCCCTTAGTAACAAGGCAAAACATCTGTCTCTTGAGGGAAGTTGCTACACTTTGCTAATGTAACACATTAGAATGGCATAATTCTGAAAGAATGTTATTAGCCATTAAGCTTCTAAAATTTTTTGAATAAGCAAATCTGAATCATTTTGCTTTTCTTGATGCTTTGTTTGTCTAAAATAGTTCAGTTTCTTTGGGCCTTTATTTCAGGCTGTTTTGCTGTATAGTGACAGACTAAATCAGCCCTATATAAAACCCTTCTAGATTTATTTAAAAAATTACTTATGGCTGTAAAATAGCTATTGCACAACACTAATAAATTGCCATGTCAGAGTTGCACAAATGTAAGACTAAGTTGCTCTCTGAACCCTAATTTGGAAATAGTTTTTCATGGACTGTATTATCGCCGGTCTTGCTTCATATTTCAAAACTGACATGCTTATGGAAGAATACCAAAGTTTAATCTTCTTTGTTTTAATCTTCTGTACCTTTCCTTTCAAAGTCATATTCAGAGACCTTAAGATGGGCATAAGTAAGCTTCACTCATTGGAAAATAATGCTTGAGCAGCTGTGTGCTTAAATCAGCATTAGTGTTTTTGAAGGTATTTGTCAGATGTATTTGGTTATGCTGCCGTTCTGAGACTATATGATGACCTTAGAAATGGAAATTAAAGCTTAAATATAAGACATGCCATTTTTTGGCTAGTAAAGCACGGTAGAGTGGTATTTACTCTTGGAGATGGTTCAAGACACCTTTAAGCTCTCTCCCCTAGGGTCTTGGCACTGTTAGTTACTGAAATTTGAACAATAATCTAGTTCAGTTTACTCTTAGCTTTCTCAGTTGCAAGATAGGCTCTTATGACAATCTTCTAACTTAAACTCCCCAGAAATGTAATGTAAAAGCACAGAGAAAAATTACTTTTTTTGAGTGAGGAACTGTTCAGAGAAGAAAACCATTGTTAGTGTAGACTGCCTGGAAAATTCCAAATTGTCCTTAGTGGCTCTAAGAGGTGATTCTGGAGTGTGCCCCTCTTTCCCCATATAGAAGATGAGATCCTGATCGAATAGCAGGCTCAAAAAGGGTGTGAGAGAAATCTGTGCATAGATCACCCACAAAATATTGAATGACAAATCTGATATCTTAAATTTATGCTGATGCATAGAATTAGCATAGTGGTAATGCTATGCTAAGCGCTAGTGGTTTGGCAAAACCTTTCTGTGACTATGCACCTGGCCATTAGCTAACTGCTAAACAATGCAGTTAGTAGCTATCTGAATCAGACAACAGTCTGATGAAGTAAATGTATTTTACTGCTGTGGCACTGATACCTGGATGCTTTTCACACAAAGAAATGCTTCAGGGCAGGAGTATCTCAGCTACAAAATTAAATTACTAGAAGCTATTGAGGTTGCGAAATTTTCCCAAATTTCAGTGGGTTGTGAGTTCTGAAGTTGCACAGATACTTGCAAAAACATTTCATCCAAGGTTTTTTAAAGCGGTATTATTTCCAGTAGACCCTTGGAGCCTAGCCTAGTCCTTCAAAAACTATGCAAACGATCACTTTTTCCAGTCTTTAGCTGGTCTTAATGTCTAAATCCTGGTGTGTGATCATCTGCCCCAGCAGCTCAAAAATTGCTCTTCTGTTTGATCCCCTTCCTTGTTTTCTACCAAGATGAGGTTATCTTTCTGATATCTCATTTCAGACTGCTTTTCTCCAGGGTCTGCTACTTTTTCTTGACTTCATCTAAATCCTGTAGTTCTGTTTCATCTTTTGCAGTTGACCTTCCAGCTGCAGGCTGGAGAAAGAATAGATTCAGTATAAACTTCCTACCCTTCTTCCCACCCTACTCCCCTACCCCCAAATCTTCTGAGGATGACTAGACAAGAAATTACTGATAAATAAAATGTTTTGTCACTTGCCTAGAGCGATTGAAAAAGGAAGAAAAGACCCGTCAAGAGTTAGAAAAAGCTAAGAGAAAACTTGATGGTGAAACAACAGACCTACAGGACCAAATAGCTGAGCTGCAAGCCCAGATTGAAGAACTGAAGATCCAGCTGGCCAAGAAAGAGGAAGAGCTACAGGCTGCTCTTGCTAGGTCAGAGCATGATGGAGGTTATGACTGCATAACTGTGGTAGAAACTTTTCCCAGACTGAATTTCAGTTGACTGAAGACATTATATTAATTAGAGTTGGTAACGTTAAAGTAGAAAACAGCTACTTGCATTACCCTGAAACTTTTGGTGCCTTCTGTCTCGGGAAGTTGCTTCCTTTTTAGGGTAATCGTATACTTACTTTAGGGTAATCGTATACTCTAGATGTGTGTGCTGTGAAGTAGACTTGGCAAAAAAGTTCAGTGTTTTATCAGTGTCCTTGCTCCATAAAGCCACTAAAAAGAAGTTTCACCAGTGTATAAAACTGTTTAGGCTCTGGAAGCTTTTTTTACTCTCCAAAGTTCGGCTTCAAAAGGGAAGAAAATACAACTGTCAATCAACCTTCTTACCAGTCAGAGTATTTTCAGTTATTGGGTAGCATATGCGTTTTTAGGCTTTGTGCAGTACTTTAAACGCTTTTTGTATTTTTTGAGTAATTTGTAATTTTGTAGGTGGAGAAAATTGTGGGGCAATATCTAATGAGATCTGCAAATTCTGAATACTTGAATGTAAACTTGAAAACTCGATCATCCTAATAGTATATCTGTAGTACCTGAGGCACTGTGCCTGTCAAGATATTAAGAATAAGGGTTTAGTAGTATTTTGTTTTGTTTTTATATTCTATAAAGTTTTGGGAAGTCTGTTTTATTGTAGTAGGAAAGCTATTAGCTTTTTTCTACGAGATATCACTTATATACCTAATTTTAGTAATACTAGACTATTATGAGAATAGCATTTGAAGCTATAAAATATAATTATATTAACTGCTATGTTCCTGTTTAATAGAGGTGATGAAGAAGCAGTTCAGAAAAACAATGCACTGAAGGTGATAAGAGAGTTGCAAGCTCAAATTGCTGAACTCCAGGAGGATCTTGAATCTGAGAAGGCATCACGCAACAAGGCAGAAAAACAGAAAAGAGATTTAAGTGAGGAGTTGGAGGCTTTAAAAACTGAACTGGAAGATACCTTGGATACCACTGCAGCACAGCAAGAGCTGAGGTACGGTCACGCGTCTTTATAAGAAGGCGCTATTAAAATCCTGTTTAATTTACAAAAGGCTAAAATGTTGATTTTGATAACCCTTGATGCTTTCTCTAGGACGAAACGTGAACAGGAGGTGGCTGAACTGAAGAAAGCAATTGAAGAAGAAACCAAGAACCATGAAGCACAGATCCAGGAAATCAGGCAGAGGCATGCTACTGCCCTGGAAGAGCTCTCTGAACAACTTGAACAGGCCAAAAGGGTAAGCAGAAAATGAGCTGCAGAAATATATTTTCCTGCTTCAGGGTTTTATGTGAAGTAAAATAACTGTTGTGGTGCCTTCCACTGACATCTGCGTGCAGAGCTAAATTGCCCTCCTTTATGCATGCATAACAGTTGAGATTGACTCAAATACATCATACTGATTTGTTGAACCTGTTGTAACTATTAGACATTCTTGGCATCTATCCAAAAAGTCTTCATTAGACTTGGAAACGATGCACCTAGAGATAAATCATGTAATGCTTTTATGTGAGTTCTTCAGTAGTCCACACACTCGTTTGGAGAAAAGCAGTTCTCATGGGTGAACTGCAAAATGCTTCCAAATAAGGTAATTATAATGTAGGCACTTGAAAAGAACTAAGTTAAGAGCAAGTAGTGTAAAAGTTCTTCCAGCCACTCTTAACTTCACACTTGTACTATGAACTCCAGTGCTTAGATATTTGTGGAACATGTTGCCAGTTTGGACAGCTGTATTGGGTTCTGTGATCAACATCACCAGAACAGGTAGGAGGAAGCACACCCTTGTTATTACATCTAGGTAGTAATATTCCTTCTAGTATAGCTTGAGTGTCTTGCTCAAAAGCAGAATTATTCCAACACTCCCCTCCACCCCCCTAAGTGTCCTTAGTTTGTGAAACTAGTCTTGATCATTCACAAATGCATTTTGTGGACAGTTAATATATTGTAGTAACATTTTTATGTTGCCTGTAGAGAATATTTTACAAACTTCCTTAAATAAAAATACTAAGTGAGAAATGTGGCAATTAAAGCTGGTGGAAAATTATAGTTTATTCACCTAAATATCTTATACCTGTCTTCTGCTTCTTAGTTATTAAATACTATCAATAAAAATATAAAAAGTCTGGAAAAGTACCCTGCAGTCTTAAAGCTCCTGTTCATAATAAGATGATGTCGGTTTAGGTGATATAGTAAGAGAGAATGGGACTTAAACGTCACTTATGCTGATTATTACTTTTTGAAAACATTTTGGGGAGGTGGAGGAAATGTGAGCGCAGTGGTGAAAAATGCTTTGTTATGCACTTCCAAGCTGCTATGCCTACTAAAATCAGGGCAGCTTTAGTTGATATCTTTCCTTTTATTTCTGTGAGATGAGCCATGCTGATCTGTTAATGGGCACATTCCTTCCTGCTTACAGTGCTGCTCAAACAGTCATTTTTACAGCACTGATGTCCCAGATCTTGTTCAAGTCATAGAATGTCTTCTGGTGCTCACTGCTGCCTGTGATGTCTGAAAGTGGATCTTGCGTTAATTTATTAGTCTTTGACTAATGCACGCAGAATGTTACATGGAAATGTTTTAAACAATCCCAGCTTACAACTTGCCAAGCACTTGTTTTATGTTTGAACTTTAAAGCCTGGTTTGCTCGAGTGAATGTTTTTTAGCAGAAAACTTTATTGATATGTAGTGAAGTGTTAAATTTCTATCCTTTTATGTCTTTCCTAGTTCAAAGCAAACCTTGAAAAGAACAAGCAAGGTCTAGAGTCTGACAACAAGGAATTAGCCTGTGAGGTGAAGGTATTGCAGCAGGTCAAAGCGGAGTCTGAACATAAGAGGAAGAAGCTTGATGCTCAGGTACAAGAGCTAACTGCTAAGGTCGCAGAAGGAGAAAGACTGAGGGTGGAGCTGGCAGAGAAAGCTAACAAGCTGCAGGTAAGGCTGTATGGACCTGAACTCTTCCAAAGTCCTGAACTCCTGAAAAATAGGCAAGAAAATAAAGCTTTAAACATATACAGAAGCAACTGGGAGAAATACTTTTCAAAGATTAGTTCTTCAGGAATGATTCCTGTAGTGGACATGGGAGGTGATCTCAGTCTTGCCTGCATGAGTACTTGAGGGGTCTCAAATTTGTGGCGTGCCTTGGAAGGAGGTAGTTCAAGAAACCTAGGATTAATGTCATGCCTGCCCAGTTGTGCAAGAATTATAGTGGCTCCTAAGGGCATGACTCCCTATCCTGGAGACCAAACTCTGTGAAGGCTCTGCATAGTTTAGCTTGTGACAACTGGAATTCTGGGTTTTGGCTTGGATATGGGATTGAGTAGAGGTAACTGAGCTCATTTGTATATGTGAGCAAAAGGTACTCACGATAGCCATTGGTTTCTGTTCCCCCTCAAAGTTGGGAGCTTGATGGATGGGACTAACAAGCAAAGGCCACGTTCTTCCAGGAAATGGAGCAAATGGGAACCAGGACTGCCTTTCTAACCACAGCACCAAGTACTTTAAATCAACCTAAAATACCTCAGAAAGAGAATGGCCCAGTTCTTTTCAGAGGAAGCCTTCAGGCAGTCTCTTACAGTATCTGCCAGTAGCATAGCCTGAAATAGCAAGAGTTTGCACCTGGCAGTAACCTTTTCTATTGCACTAATGCTCGAAACCCAGCTTGTCACCCTGATAGTCCCAGAGTTAATGGGTCCCATAAGATGGCCCTGTAATTAAAAATAGCATTTAAGTGTGAATGCAGACACTGAAATGACATGCTCGCTAAATAGCTTGCCTGACTCTTGTGATGTTACACTGCTTAAATTGAAGATTGACATTCAACATCAAATTTCTAGCCAAACTTTTATATTTTTAGCTTGTGGCATCTCTGTACTGGGAGCTGTTGTTGTCTTAGTTGCCATGCCTGGAATTTGCTGAGGTTTTGTGCTCTGCGCCTCCAGCCCCCACTGGGGCTGGGCTGTCATGAGTCAGCTGCACGGTGTTACCTTTAGGCCGTTTGCTTTGCAGAACGAGCTGGATAATGTCTCAAGTCTCCTGGAGGAAGCGGAGAAGAAAGGCATTAAGTTTGCCAAGGATGCGGCTAGTTTGGAATCTCAGCTTCAGGATACACAGGTGTGTGTGCAGCAGAGCTTGAACTTTGCACTGTAGCTTTGTTCCACGTTGAAATGCTAACTGCAAACCGAAAATACTTTTTTTTGGTTCATGATTTTGAAAGTCCCTTGGGTAGACACTGGTTCCTTGACTTCCTATTGAAGTCTAATGAAATGTGCTGTCTAATGATGGTTTCGTTACATATGGAGCCAGTTTATGGTTATCTAAGCTTCATTACTTGATGGACTATACACTCCCGTTTCTCTTTTAATACTTATCTCCCACAGAGACTAAGAAATAAGTCAGAAAAGATTTTCCAAGTAAAATATTAATGTAAAAAAGATCCTTGGGATATAAGAAAGGCACAAGGGAGAGTACTGCATCTTTTAGTGACAGCTTAAGTTCCTGAAACTGCCAGTGTTTGTTTTTTGAGTTCAATAATGCCACTATACTTATGTATTCAGCACTTAAATGTGCTCTTTTGCCTGTATAAATGTGGAGTGAGAATCTGAAGCAACTCCCCGCGTTGTCCTTTGGTTCACGTTGGGAGCAGTCTTAAAGCATGTAACTTGGATTTCCTTTGAATGAAGCCTAACTGAAGATGTGTTCCAGAGTGTATGCTTAATGTGCTTAAATTGCTAAGTGGTTTTCACCCGACAGACCCAAGCTAAAGCTAATTTAAAGTGAGACCCCGTGAAGCACAAAATGTGGACATTATGTCCTCTGCATCAGTTGCTGTGCTCTACAGGTCAGCTCCTGGTGGGCTGTACAACTTGCTAAGGAGATGTAGCCTCAGATCAAAAATCACTTCAGATAAAATCTGGAAAGGAAAGAGCTGGTCAGTCTTCATTGTGGCAAAACTGAATGGGATGTCGTGCCTTATTACAAAACAGTATAGAATATTAAAAGTCGAGAATGGCTCTGAAGAGAGAAAAGAGAACCTGCAGATGTTGAAAATAAACCAATGCCACAAAAGCCTCAAGATCTGAAGGATAAACCAGATGATGTATATTGTCTTCACCAGGACTTAAGTGAGAAATATTTGTTTGTTTTTTAATACACACACCCCTCCCCCACACCCCCCTATATAGCAAAGAGCATGCACTGTTGTCACTCCAATATAGGTTCCGTTTGTGGACTTTATAAGAAAAGTTCCTTGTAGGTAAACTGCTTCCTTCCTCTTCATTGAGGAGGATCTTGTGTCTCCCTCTGAAGCAGCTGATATAATGCAAGAGCAGCTCTAAAACCCGATCAGCTGCTGCTTATAGATTCAGGCTAGTGATGTCCATCAAGATTAGAATTTCTTGTGTTCTTACGGCTAACTCTGGAGTCCTGCCTCAGGCTAAGAAGAAAAATGCAACTGTCCCGTAAAACACAGCTGTCTGTGCTTGGACCATTACGGGGCATTTTTCATTACTTAATATATTAATTCCTAAATATCATCATCTCTGGTTCTGAATGGTCTCTCTGGTTTTCAGACTTGAGTGTAATTTCCGAATTATATTTCTGGAGACGTAGATGTTTTTCTAGGAGAGGAAAATAAGTGGACTCTGACAATCTCTTATAGCTAATGTCAACTACCAGTATATCTGCCCCTTCTTCAGATTTCACACTGGTCCTTAGAGATGCTGCAGTTTGAAAACAATTATCTAATCCTATATATGGCTCTCACTGTTAGAGAAATGGCTTCTCTATGCTGAAGAGTAGTAAGCTGATAAGCTATACCCTTGTAATGGATGCTTTGGCTTGGTCAAGTCTGAACAGAGAGAATACTTTTGCAAATAGAGACAAGCAGTGATCATTGCTTTTACATTGGCTGCTGGTGTCAGAGTTTTAGACAGCTTTGTTTCCTTCAAACCCATTTCTGCTATAGGCACCCAAGAGGTATCTATAATCCTCTCATGTCTGTAAACCCTCCATAATGGAGGGTGGTAACCCAAGGCCAAACTTAACGTGCTGTCAACCAAAATGAACTTTGAATTTGTATGTTCGTATAACAGGAGCTGCTTCAAGAAGAAACCCGCCAGAAACTCAATCTTAGCAGTAGGATTAGGCAGCTGGAAGAGGAGAAGAACAACCTGCAAGAGCAGCAGGAAGAAGAGGAAGAGGCTAGAAAGAACTTGGAGAAACAAATGCTAGCCTTGCAGTCACAGGTAAGTTGTTGTAAATGGCAGGACTTCTATGAGGCCTACAAATTCCGGGTGAGATGAATTGGTACCAGGAACCTCTTGAAGAATTTCATGTGATTGGCATGAATACTGGTCTGAATTGCTGAATAAAATTTCCTGTGTTCTTTCTCTGTAGCAGTAGTGATTGGTCGAAGTAACTGTAAATGGACAGAACTTTCTACCGTTTAGTATGCTGCTAGCTCATTGCCTTAGCTCATAATAGTGTCCATTTCTGGTTTTGCATTCTAGATGTGATGCCTTTGTTTACTTATTGTCATGTACTAAGCAACTTTATTTTCTTTTGTAAAATTTCAGTTGGCTGATGCTAAGAAAAAGGTAGATGATGACTTGGGAACCATTGAAGGTTTGGAGGAAAATAAGAAGAAACTACTGAAGGATATGGAGTCTTTGAGCCAACGTCTAGAGGAGAAGGCAATGGCTTATGACAAACTGGAAAAGACGAAGAATCGCTTGCAGCAAGAGCTGGATGACCTGATGGTAGATCTAGACCATCAGCGCCAGATTGTTTCTAACTTGGAGAAAAAGCAGAAGAAGTTTGATCAGGTAGTCTAGTTTCCTGCTATCTTTCTGTGATTTTTAAATGACAAGTTTAGGTTATGTAGTAACTACTTTTGGAGTCTCATAAAAAGAAGGGCCTGACTGGAGTACTGTGGTTGCTGATAAATCTGTTGTGAGCAGCTTGGCCTTCATTACAAGTAGCTGCTTAAGATTTCAGTGAGCTAAATGCTAGCTCTACTTAGCTTGTTAGATAAAGTAATAAACTCTTCATACGTAAGACAGAAATTATATTGGAACAAGAACTTGTCTTAAAAAGCATTATCTTAATCCCTCAAGATAGTCTGAGAGAGGATGTGAAGACTGAAAGATGAAAATAACACAATACCTCTGTAATAAAGTAGTGAATTTCTTTCCTCATCTCATCCCAAAACAGCTATAGCTGTTTTCTCACCAGGACTTTGATCAAGATTTGAGAGGCCAGACAGAACTTCTGAAAGCCAATTAGGCTTAGAGTATTAACTACTTCTTTGACTGAAAGAGCTTTGACAGGAAAGACTTGGTCATGGAACTTGCAAGATATATTAATTAATTTTTGTGTTCAGATGCTGGCCGAAGAGAAGAACATTTCTGCCAGATATGCAGAGGAGAGAGATCGTGCTGAGGCTGAAGCAAGGGAAAAGGAAACCAAAGCACTTTCTCTGGCTCGGGCTTTGGAAGAAGCACTGGAAGCTAAAGAAGAATTTGAGAGACAGAACAAACAGTTGCGTACAGATATGGAGGACTTAATGAGCTCTAAAGATGACGTGGGCAAAAATGTAAGTATTTTTCCACACCTTATTTTGTTATACAAAATGCTATATGCTGTCTTTGTATAATACCTTATTTTGCTGTTAGTAATTGTTGTTGAGACAGCTGAAAGAGAGGGCGTGACTAATGTTTGTGGTTTAGGTCCATGAGCTGGAGAAATCAAAACGAACTTTAGAGCAACAAGTTGAAGAGATGAGGACTCAGCTTGAGGAACTGGAAGATGAACTGCAGGCCACAGAAGATGCTAAGCTTCGTCTGGAGGTGAACATGCAAGCCATGAAAGCCCAGTTTGAGAGAGATCTGCAAGCCAGAGATGAGCAGAATGAAGAGAAAAAGAGGATGCTGGTTAAACAGGTATGTCTAATGTACGATACTTCACAGTGGGAAGGGCATGCGGCTCTTTTGCCAAAACTTTGTAGCTTTGGTAGTAACTTAGTACCCAAAATTAAAACTATTTACTTAAAGCTTCCCATCCTATAGAAATGGTAAACACTGTTATTTACAAGCAGTAGAATATGTCTTGTTGAGTGCTGGGCACTGTGAACTGTTAGTGTCGGGGCATCTACTACTGCTAGTCCTCCACTTCAACTGTGTTTCGGCTTCCTGTCAAAAAACACTCAGTAGGCAAGCTGAGATTCTGCTATCATTGCATGGGTATATTTCAAGGACAGTGGTATGTTATTTGGACCTCCAAGCCCATGCTGTTTGTTCTACAGGAACAAATCCATGGGTGTTGAGATAGATTGAAAGACTGTCAGTTAAGTGAACTGTTTCCTAAAAGAAAGTTGTGGAAAAGACCTCAGATTTTCCAGATGCAAGAACTCTAGAAATAAAAAGCAGATCCAAAAAGACTCAAGCGATACCTTTAAAAATTTATGCTTTTAAGAAAAGACTTCAGCCTTTGACTTACCTTTGAGTCTGACTTTTGAGTTCCTTTTTATGTCTTTTTTACTCCATTTGTGTGTGGACTAAAAACTCTGAACAAGTGTGATTTCTTTTTTTTTTTTTTTGTTGGAAATGATTCTAAAACTTCGAGGGGAAAAAACACCAAATATTTCAAGATTTATCATGAGAAAACTGTAAAATTTTCAAATATTGAGAATCACCTTTATAAAAACCTCCTGGACAAAAACACAAACAATGGATTTGGACGGCTTTTCAAGTTCATTACTAGGCAAAAGTGCAAGCTATTATCTTGCGTTGGACAAGAGCTCTTGACTTAACATGAAGAGGGAAGCTTGATTCAAACCAGAATAAATTGTCTTTTTGTGTCATTTGCCTGTGTGACAATGGTATTTCTGACTCCATTTTATTTTTGCATAAGTTTGGCTTAGGTTCGTGTTGGTTGGCTAATTAGATGCTGTAGTATACTTCCACTGTTTTTTAATTTTGTGTTGTTGGGCATAGAGTGCTGGTAGCATATGTATTTCTAAAAGAAGAATTTCTATCTTTTTTTTTTTCTTTATAAATTGAGGTGATTCTACTTTTCATTTTCCTCTTAGCTGTTCAGTCAGAATTACTAATGTGTGTCCCAGAATGATACCTACGTATAGATAGATGCACCGGGCAAAAAGCTGATCACTAAGTAGCTGACTAAGTGAAATGGTTATTTTTTTCAGAAATGCTTCAGACACTGAATTTTTGTCTTTGTGTGAGGGTTGGGTTTTTTGTTTTGTTTTTTGTTTTGTTTTTGTTAATTCACACAGATCTCTGCTTCCCATTTGTAAAATTTTTTGCAATTTGCAGTGTCTTTCCCTGTAGCTTGCGTTCGGTAGTAGCTTCCAATCAACTAATGTCAATTCTGCTCTTCAAAGGCCTTTGAGATTCACTAACCATTTGTTAGGAGCTCTTGTTTGTTAGGATCTCTTTTTTATTCTGTTCCTGGGACTGAGCCTGTTAAATGTCTTGATATCACAGGTGCGAGAGCTGGAGGCGGAACTGGAAGATGAGCGCAAACAGAGGGCTCTTGCTGTGGCAGCCAAGAAGAAAATGGAAATGGATCTGAAAGACCTGGAAGGTCAGATAGAAGCTGCAAACAAGGCTCGAGATGAAGCAATCAAACAGCTACGTAAACTTCAGGTAAGCACAACTAATGAATCAAACTGCTTTGTCTCATGGTGACAGTCTGCGAAGTGTGTTGCTTGTGTTAAATATGCTTGTAATTTGAAGGCGAGAAGGGAATCAGACTCAACTATGCTGATATATGTCATAGTGTATCTGGCCTGAACCATTCCTGTTCAAATCTCTCATCCTTATATCAGCAAGGAGGTAGGATTTTCCCCAAAAATATTTCTATTCAATTGGCATCTTTTTCTTTATTTCAGCCCTTTCTGTAATGATTGACTGAATATTGCTTTATGAGCTGCATATTTTAAATTTACAGTTGTTTTTATCTTTGAATTTATTGATTTAGCTTCAGCTCTTCCTGACTCTTTCTTACTCCCGTTAAACTTTTTAAGGTGTTTCTAGCCAAAAAAACTTCAGAGAAAAAGGAAGAGTAAACTTTAGTTGCTTTTAAGAAGCTCCAGGAAGCCCGTTCTTTTTAGTTTGGCAAGCAAGCCCAGTCCTCGTATCAAGCATTTGTTTCCTATTCCCAGAAAAATAGTCAACATTGGCAGAGTTGCAGTTTTGCCTGAGTTTTTCAGTGCTATGGCCTGAAGCTGCAGGAGGAATAGGCCATAACAAAACTATGTAAAGTATATGGGAAAGCACATTATCTTTCTGCCCTGCCTTCTGTATTGCTTGGTGATCTTACATCAACTGAATGAAGAGAGTTGTGGAACTTAATCCAGACTCTGGGTGAGGAAGGAAGATAGACTGAAGCAAGAAATGCTCTTATCTCGCAGTATCCTAATACTCTATTTCAAGAGGACAGGTCAACATGGTCTATGTATATCTTTATACAAGCACCTAAAGTAAGTGGTGTCATAAGTGGTGATATTCTAAAGAAACAGGTACAACTCAAATGCAGTTTCTCTTCAGTCCTCTTTACCTTAGTGTTCTAGTGTCTTAAGTCAAAGATCTCAGTCTATGAAAACAATGCATCTTAAACAAAAGATAAGTATCTGCTTCTAAATAATGTGTGTTCTAAAAAATGGTGGATAATTACTTCTACACAGAAAATGGTTTTCTTGCATTGTGTACTTGTGAAGTTTTTTAGGCAGTTCAAGTGCATACCTTTTTTCCACGTCATTCCAAGAGCATTATCTCTCCACAAGTTTGCTACTCCAATGTAATTGAGCAGCTCTTCAGAGGTTTTTTTTTGCTACCAAAAATGCACAAGTTAAATTAGATCAAGCCCTATAACTGTGTGTTTTTGACCAGGAGTTGAGTTATGGAGAAAATGAAAGAACTGAAAATACATTTAAGTGGAGTGAAGCTTCTTTGGGCAAAGACCCTGTAAGAGCCAAAAAGGGCTTCAGTGCTGCTGATAAAAACTTGTGGCTGCCCTAATGCAGCATGGCTATGTTTTTTGTCTTCCTCCTCAACTACAGGCTCAAATGAAAGACTACCAGCGGGAGCTGGAAGAAGCACGTGCATCCAGAGATGAGATTTTTGCGCAGTCCAAAGAGAGCGAAAAGAAGCTCAAAGGTCTTGAAGCAGAAATATTGCAGCTCCAAGAGGTGATGTTAAATCCAAGAAAATATTTTTCTTGCTCGAGTAGGGGCAAATTCAGAAGACACTTCCCCCCCATACACACACGCGTTCCCTCACCCCAGCTCTTCTGCAAGTTTTTTTATGGCTTTCAGGAATCATTCAAGTAGTCTGTACTTGGTTTCTCTGTTTGGGTAGAAGGAAGGCTTTACTACTACTTGAACAGATACAAAGCCTCATTAAAACTTGCAAGATGGCTAGAGAATCTCTAAAAGATGTGGTGCACAGTGTCAGCACTAAAATAGATTACTAGAAATATATATATTAAAAAAAAAAAAAAAAAAAAAAAGAATCTCGCCAGTACCTCAGTGGATCATTTAAGTCTGCAGAGATTTCTCACTCTGTCATCTTTGGTCCTCATCCCTTTCTCTTACAGGCCTGTTTTCCCTCATTGTTGACAATTCATGTAAGAGCTCCAAGTTTTGCTGTGTATCACTTATCCATCATTATCTCCTTGGTGTGCCACAAAATCAAACATAAGAAGAATTGCTGTAGGCAAGAGACTTGGTGACACTTTGTGCTGCATTAACTGCACATCAGCGTTTGAAGCAGTCACTGAGACTTCACTACAATTACTAAACTTGAGCCTTTACAGATAACCTACAAGTTACTAGAGTTTCTTCATGTATCACTCTTCTGTGGTCCTCAGACTTCTCAGCATCGCACTTGCAATGTATTTAAAGGTTTTTCTTAGCAAGTGCCCGAGTGTCTACACCACATAATACAGTTTTTAATGTGGGATTCAATGCTATTTATACTATTGCTCTATAGCTTTATTTTTGTACTTTTTCTACATTTATACTATGCACTCCAGAGGTGTAAAAGCCTAAATAATTTGATTAACTTACTGCCCATTTTATGTTGAATAAATATGCTGAATGTTTTTTTCCTGCTGTTTAGGGCTTGTATGTTACTGATTTTAAAGAGTTTTTTTCTTAATTTTCTGTAAGAAGGAGACTTGGGCTGTAGTGTAAATAATACTGAAATGATTCTAGAAAGGATGAGTAAGGGATTGTCTTAAATATTTTGAGTGTTTACCATTCAGGGACAGGGAAAAGGAGTTCCATTGCAGCCACATATGAGTTAAAGGCAAGTTTCAAGGTGATGTGACCAGTCATTACCTGCTGGGTTCTGCAGCTGTTACTTTTGCTTATCCTTTAGAAGACTTCAGGGTTATCACATTTTATAGCATCTCCTAGAAATATTTGAAAGCTAAATTATTTGAAAAATTTGAGATCCCTAATGCTGTAACAAACTTGTTCTTAAACCTCAACAAACCTATTCTTAAACCTTTGCAGGAGTTTGCTGCATCTGAAAGAGCCCGTCGCCATGCTGAGCAAGAAAGGGATGAGCTGGCTGATGAGATTGCAAACAGTGCTTCAGGAAAGTGAGTCATCAAATGTATTAACTGTGCATCTGAAGTACTTCAGGCTGCAATAGCTGTAGTTCTCAGTAGTCATCTTACAAATTCCCTGTTGACCTACCTTTATGGTGGTAATTCTTTGCTGTCATGAAGAGAACTGCCAACATAGCAACCTCTGACAATTTGCAGTGCTTAAGTTTTCAAAAGCAAACTAGCCAGCTATTTTGTACCAGGTCAGAATACATCTTGCCCAAATATTGCTTTTCTAGGTCGGCACTGCTGGATGAGAAGCGCCGACTGGAAGCTCGTATCGCACAATTGGAAGAAGAGCTTGAGGAAGAACAGAGCAATATGGAGCTCCTCAATGAGCGGTTCCGAAAGACCACGCTGCAGGTAAACCGGTTCTTGGCAACGCTTTTAGGGCAGATTGTATTTCAGTGTGTGATTAAGTGGAGACTTTGAGCAACCCCGAATAATCCATTCTTCTCCTCTGAAAGGTTGATACACTTAATTCTGAGCTAGCTGGTGAGCGGAGCGCTGCCCAGAAGAGTGAAAATGCACGGCAGCAGCTGGAAAGGCAGAACAAAGAGCTGAAAGCCAAGCTGCAAGAATTGGAGGGATCTGTGAAGTCTAAGTTCAAGGCAACAATTTCTACTCTAGAAGCCAAGATTGTACAGCTAGAAGAACAGCTGGAGCAAGAAGCCAAGTAAGGACCATCTGTTTGCTCTGTCTGTCAGTACTAAATGCCTGAAACTTCAATACCCTACGTTTTCGCAGTGCAGAGATGTGAGCTTACAAAGCAGACGTTAGGTTGTATTATCTAGAAACCTACTGTTGAAGGGACATTGTATGACTGGATTGTTGAAAAGTGATTGAGGTTAAAAGCTGCAGAATCGGTTTGTTCCGTTAACTGAAAGTGCTGGATTAATTCCTGAAGTTAATCAGGTAAATGCTATGTATAGTGGTTCCAGGACCTACAGGGTGTGGCAGAAGTTCTTGAGACAACTTGAAACTTCCCCTCAAGACATTTGTCTTTCTGGTTAGAGGAAGCAAGGTGAACAGCTTAGGCCTGATGGCTCAAGTTAGTGGAGAAAGCAGACGTCTGCAGAGCACAGGCTTCATCTCAGCTGCTTCGTGTCCGTCCTTCCCCCTCAGTCCTCAGCTCTGTTTTTAAACTAGTTCCTCCCAGAAAGCTCTAGGGTGCACGGTCTTGTCACCATCTCCATTCCTTTAGTGCTTTTGGCTCTGGGAGAGGACCACATTATTGGTTAGCAATATCGTTAAAGCTGCCCAGTGGAATCTCTTTGTAAAGAAGCACTTTCCCTCCCTTTCTTTTTAGCCTCAATACCATCCTGATATTCCACCAGTGCCAATGTTGTCTGCTATCAAAATTGCATCTCAACTAACCTCCGGCACACTGGAAACTAAGGCTGTGCTGTTGATGGTTAGCAGGCATGTCAGGAAAATTCAAACATCAGTTGAGCAGTGGAGCAGGAGCCTTTCTCGAAAGAACAGATCTTGTTTTCCCAGCCTTTGAATACGGGAGCTTTTTTTTTTCTTTATGGCTTTTGATTATTCTAGGGAAAGAGCAGCTGCTAACAAATTGGTGCGTCGTACAGAGAAGAAACTAAAAGAAGTCTTCATGCAGGTGGAAGATGAGCGTCGACATGCAGACCAGTACAAAGAGCAGGTAGGTAGAAGGGCCTGGCTTTTGAGGCCTGTTTCTCAGAAAAAAGGCAGATTAAGCCCAACTTCCAGTAGAAAGGACTGTTAAGAGGATTTTTATTAAAAGATCTAAGGGAATCCCTGTCCTGATGTCCAGGGTTCGATGCTGCAAGTCACTATTTTGGTTGCAAGGCTTCTAGCCTCCTGCCGTGCTGCTGCTACGTTTTTTCCCATTGCCACCATGGAAAGGAAAGAGCTGAAGTTATAAATGACTTGCAGACTCACTAGTGTTCCCAGACAGGAGTTGCTGAGCATTTTAAAGGGCTAAGCCGTTAGAACAGTTTCTTGCTAGATCCCAGCAGTCAAAATTTCCCCATGTTTGCTTTGGTGTGGTGGTCTGTTATGCACCCTGGTCTTGCCTGGACTCAGAAGTTCTGCAGTATTTCCAGGAATCCAGCTTGGAGTCTACAGTGAGTGCTTGGACCAGACAGTGGTGACAGGAAGGAATTGTTTTGCCCTGGTCAGCTAGGGCAAATGCAGCAGCTGTTTTGTCCTACTCAAGCCCAGAGAGCTTTGTATTCAAGGCCTTAACGGGGTAAGACGGGGTAAGTCTGGTCTTTCAGAGCAAACAGTGCCTTCAGTTGGGCTTTGTGTAGCATGAACCACTCTGTAACATAACCCCTTAAAAGCTGCGATCCACAAGTAGCTCATGAGGAACTTCACTTGTGGTGGAGCCACTGAGTCTGGATAGGCAGTTGCAACACACAACTGTTGTCTGCGTGTACTTCACCCCTTTATCTCCAGCAGGGATGTTTGGGGAGGGCAGTGTTAGCTAACCTCTCTGACCTCCCAGACCACAGGGTTGCAGCTGCTGAGTTTGATTCTGACAGTCTGACTTTATCTTCTAGATGGAAAAGGCAAACGCCAGAATGAAGCAGCTCAAACGCCAACTGGAGGAGGCTGAAGAGGAAGCGACACGTGCAAATGCTTCCCGACGTAAACTTCAGCGTGAGCTGGATGATGCCACAGAGGCCAACGAAGGCCTGAGCCGGGAGGTCAGCACGCTCAAAAACAGGCTAAGGTAAGAGGGACTAACGGAAATTGGAGAGGGTTTTATCTAGGCCTTCTGTTTCCATAAACTGCCTTCATAATGCCGGCATCTTTGGGGAGCATCTGCCTGTGCGACTGCAGAAGCAGAGCCCCTAATGTTAGGGAGTGCGTCAAGCTGAAGTCTGCTGAGAACTGTTGAATCAGCCCAATGATAAGAAGCAAGATGCCAGAGCACAAGGAAATTCCTAGCAACTCTTGGAGCCTAAACTCACAGGTTCCCTGGGGCTGATCATCCAAGGCAACCATAGGTAAAGATGGCAGAGAGGAGACAGCAGCTCACTCTTGCTCTTTCAGTGGCAAGTACTGATCCCTTTTTTCATAGCTCACCCTGGTGGGAGTATGTTCAGCACCTTCTTGAGACCAGTTCTTTTGGAGATCAAGGTTTGTATCAAGTACAGAGGGGAGTCGAAGGAAGTGAGGCTGGTGCAGAACAAACCATCCTGAGGGGCAGAGAGCAGCTGAGCTAACTGACTTGTAGGAATGGCAGGAGGCTGCAGCACCACTTCACAAATGAGCGGTCAGTATCTTTCAGAAAACCCACTCTAAGTACTTGGGCTGTGCTTGGTGCTCGTACAGAGGTAACATTGGGTTACCTGAGACTTCCCGAACGTAGAGTGATGGTATGAATTAAGCAAAAATACTGGAGTACTAGAACATGTTTGGTCACCGCGTGACCCTTTGGTTGTTAAGAGATGATGAAATTTGCCCTGTGGATGGCCCGGAGCTGAGCTGCTGGATTCCCCTTGCTGTTCAATAGGGAGCTTTTTCAGGGGCAACTGCTAACACCATGATTCAGGCTGACCGAGATGCAACACTTCAGTAATTGCTGTCTGCCTGTTGTTTGCAGGAGGGGAGGGCCCATCACCTTCTCTTCGAGTCGATCTGGGAGACGCCAGCTGCATATCGAAGGGGCCTCCCTAGAGCTCTCCGACGATGACGCGGAGAGCAAAGGCAGCGATGTGAACGAAGCGCAGCCAGCCCCTGCAGAGTAGAGCCCCATCGCACCATTTGCATGCAGAGACCTTTTACGCAACAGTCAGCAGAACAAGGACTTACCTGACCACCAAACTGCCTTGTGGCCTAAATCTGCCTTATGAAAAGTTGGCATGCTACAAGGTTACTTATCATAGGTCAACTATGTCTTAAGGCTCTCCAGCCTCAACATTCAGTACCCTGCTTCAGATATAGGTACAACTGCTTTTTTATATATAGTAAACAAAATGGGATCGTCTCTGTTCAGTGCATCTATTTTCCAGACACTCATTGTAAAGCCATTTTATAAAGCATCATGTGAAGGATAAAACTTTTTTTTATCGATACAGAAACTTCATTCCCAGAGGGTAGATGGTTGGTACAGACCCATTGTCATGACTATGCATGCTTTGTTGTACAGACAACATCCTTCCATTTCTTCTGTGCTCAGACAGCCCTTGGCTGTATTGAGTCTATTGGATCATTGAAGACCAAACTGCACCTGTATCTTTCTTTTCTCCTAATTGTTGTGATCAGCACACAATCAGCGAGTGAACTGTGAAAAGGCCTTGGGAAGTGCTAGGAGGAAAATGTAGGGATGAATGAGTAAGTGTCCATTTTTAACCTGAAATATCATTTTGAAGTGTTCTCAGCACCTGCTTCATCTGTTAGTGTTCATGCAGTACAGGCAAATTGAAATAGCATCACCGTTCTTAATCTGTACAGTACTTTTGCATTTGTAGAGACCTGCTATTACCACACCCCACAGATCTGTGTATATATATATTAAGGCTAGTATAATGTGAACACCAGTGGAAAATAAACATGCAACACAGGCAAAATTAATTTATTAATTTATGGCTGAGTAGTCTTCAGGACATGGAGCCAAGTAGCTGCACCGTGACATAAGGCTTACGTGATACCTTAGCCAGCCTAGTGTTACTAACAGAGCTGGTCCACTGGCCAGCAGTGAGCCGAGAGCAGCAGGGCCATCTGTACTGTACAGTGTGTGTGGCTTGTTTGGAGTCTGTGTGGTTTACAGGGGTTCAGAGATGGATGTTGCCTGCCTACGAGTTAACATGCCAGTGGATGTGAATCCTTTTTTGTTTTTTTGTTGGTTTTTTTTTTTTATTTTGAACAGTATTAAAGCAAGTAGTTAGCATTCTTTTTGTTTAAATAGCTGAAAAACTGACATTACAGAAAGTGCCTTAGACACTACAGTACTAAGACAATGTTACATATATAATTTGCCTATATAACAATGATTTAATGTATTAATTTTGACTGTGCTTCATATCATGTACCTCTCTAGTCCAAGTGGTATTATTGATATTAGTGACAATGAATCAGTGTTAACTAGGAAACTTCCTTCCTCTGCCACATGCTCAAAAAACACGGATTTCCTTTTTTGGTTAAAAGCTTTAACATCTGTCGCAAAGGTTTTGTTGTGTGTGTTTGGATATTTTTAATCAAACTGGCTGTTGACCACCAGGCATCTGACTGCAAATATCTTGTTTTCTTGTATACCCATATTTCTAGACAATGATTTTTGTAAGACAATAAATTTATTCATTATAGATGTGGCCGCCTGCTCTGTTTACTTACAGGAAGAGCTATCTCCTGAGGCTGGCATAGAACTCAATAAACAATATGACTGGAAGCTGCCTTTTCCCTTCTTACTGGTTTGTTTTGGTTGTATTTTTGTTTGAGATTTTTTTGCTTTTCTTTTGACCTACATACAGCGTAAGTGGCCTGACCACGGCGCTAAGCCTTTGCCCAACTTTGTGCTCCACATACATGTTGCCATTGAAGGGAGCTCGGAAACCAAATGCTGAAATTCTGTACTGTTGTACATGCACAGCCCCCTTCTTTGGCCTCCGTTTCTGCCTTTAACAAGCAGTTGTCTTTTTTTTTGAGCAGATACAGCAGACACCTGGAATAGAAACTTTATCTGTTCACTTCTATCAGTTGTGAAGTAGAGCTACAGCCCTGGTTACTGATAGCATCAGGTTAAGTCTGAGGCTCGGCTGGAGCTACCTTTTACAGCCAGCACTGTTGTGGCCTGGTCTCTGCTCCTGCTCCCCAGCTGAGTGAAGCTCTCAGGGTGACCCTGCCTTCCCCAGAAGACTGTAGGTGGGTATGGTTACCCCAAAATTTGGAGCTGGCCCTAAGTGCTGTGCATGACTCCTTTTGGGGGATGGGTGGGACCCGGGCCTCTGTTCAAGCTGGGAGTGAGAGCCTAAGCCTGCTGCTCCAGCCTGGCTCAGATGAGAGGCAGGGTGAGTGCAGCTGGGTTCAGCTGTGCAGGGTCAGTTGCTCCCCTGATGGCTAAATTGGGTGCAGTGGGAGCCCCAGCACCCCTCACACCTCTTTGGCATCACTGAGCTGAGAGCTCTCCTCTGGGGTAACCAAGCCCTGTGTGGTGGCCCTCTGTGAGGTTGGTTCGGGGGGGCTGAAGCACTGTTGCCTGTATTAGAGGGGGAAGGAGGAGCATCCAGACCAGCCTGCTGAGCAGCAGGATCCTGTAGCGTGGTGATGCTGCAGCAGTGATTGTTGGCTGTGGGAGCTGGGTGCAGCACAGGACAGGTGGACTTTTCCAAAGGGGATCATGTCTCCTCTGCTGTCAGGAAAGGAGCCTTTGGCACAAACCCAGAAGGGTCAGGCAGCCCCAGAACGGCAAGTCCCCCTGCACCCTGCAAGCCAGCAAAGGTGCAGGCTGTGCGGGGGGGGGGGGCAGTGTTGACTAGTACCTGCAAACGCCCCCATCGTTCCCATGACCCTGTACCCGACCCGGGAGTGAGGTGTGGGCCCTAGAGGGCGATGGTGAGGGAGGTAGAGGGGACCATCTCACCCAGGCAAATGAGCAACTGCGCAATCGTGCTGTTCTGAAAAGGCAGCTCCTCTCAGCCACCCCCAGCAGGCAAAACACGCCACAAACATTTGCCCAAGCTCTCTGCCAGATCGGTCTCAAACCCCAGGACTCAGCCCCAGGAGCCAGGATCCCACAACATGAACCGCAAAGGCTAAAACAGAGGAAAGGTGTTCACAGGCACGGTGGTTTCAGAGCCATGGGGGAATTATGACCACGCCAAAGACAGACAGGAGCAGCAGCTTCCTCAGGCACCCATTCCCCTGGGCCAACCCAGCCCTCGACTTGCTGCAGCTACATGATGAAACACAGCTGCTGGCACCTTTTCTGCAAAATCCACCGATTCGACATTAAAAGAACTTTATTTTTGGAAGATTACGCTCTTGGAGTTTTTTAAACCACATGATTTGTGTCACCACTGTGGTATGGTACACTGTCCTACTGAAACATGCCATATAGATTTGGAATAAATAAAGCTACAAAGCCCAAGTTATGTACAAAGATCTTAGGCAACGATATTATGTTTACAAACCTATGTACAATAAAACAAATGTAAACAGTCAAATGCAGCAAAGGATGCACAGGAAAAGAGGAACATCATTTAAAAAAAAAAAAATCCTAACAGTAAGTGGTGACTCCCCACCTCCCTTCTGCTGGGGTAAATGGGGTTTTATTTTTTTTATTTTTTTTTCCTCAGCAGTTGTAAATAGACCAACTTAGCGCCACAGAGCCAAATGAGTGTGACTGAACAGAAGGAAGGGGCTTTTTTTTTTTGTATTGTTTGTTTGACTCACAGACCAAACCACAGCTGGGTTTGCTGGTTCATTTTAAAAATCCACCAACTTTGAGGCACATAAAGACAGTGATCGCACAAATATGTTGCTTGAAAGACCCACAAGGTACACAGTCGCCCTAAACTGTACCAGAAGCCCATAGGTGACCCTGTAAAATCCAGTTATATAGTACATAGAGCTGAGCGTGGTTTGGATGCTTAAAACCAGTTCTGGGAGGTGGGGTATGTATGTCAGTGGCTGTGTAGCCAATTTGATTTGTGGCTTTCTAAAGCTCTCAAGGAGTCGCTGCTTTAGAGCTGTAGGAACATTTTAGTGATACAGGCAGGTTAAATTTGGGCTGGGAAAAGTATGGTATAGACACATGGGAAACATGAGCTTGCTACAGCAGCTAACATTACTGCCCAGCAGCGGCTCTGTCTTAGGAGCATGCACAGCCAGGCCTCCCCAGCCAGCATGAACATGCTTTAGCAAAGCTCACCCCTGTTAATTTATGCTAAGACCATTTTACGTTGTAAAACTCGCCTCTGCTGAACATGTGCTCATCATTTACGATGTGCTGCTAACCAGCATCTGGTTATCTACATGCCCTGGCTGTGCTGGCAATAACCCCTGAGCCCTTGCTCGTGCCTGGCACCAGGAGAGCCCAGCACGGCGGTGCCCAGCCACCTCTGCCAGCTGAGAAGGGGCTGCAGGAGCAGGCCTGACACAATCTGGCCAAGGCAAGAGGCAGCGCAGCCCGCTGCACTCAGCTACAGCACCTGGGGGCAACATCAGCAACAGCTGCTCACCTGCCAGGCAGTAATGTATTCAACTGTAGTAACTTAGTCATGTACCTAGGTCTAATTCCCAGGTGCAAGTGTCCAAGTAACCTGTCATCGCAAAGCCTTACCAAGCACCGATTTCAAGAAGTTTGAGCTATACTGCACAGGCAGCAGCTGCATGTCTTAAGTGCCAGGATGCTGGAGCAGCTAGGCAGGGGGAGAGGGAAGGTTTTTGTTTTAGAGGAACCGGCTAACATTTGTGTCATGCTAAACCTAAATTAGTAAAGAGCTGAAGTGCTGGGTCAAGGGCTGCCTGACCAAGATTTGGCTAGCAAGACTCCTGCATCCTGTGAAACAGAGCGCTACATGTCTCCGCTTGTGCAACACATAGCGTGTGGCCAAGGCAGAGAACATCTGCTACAGCAATAGGAGAAAAATTAAGTTGTATTAACATGGCATGAAGGGCTGTGGGCGCAGGGCCTCCTCCAGCAGCGGCCGGCCAGGGGACTGCTGTGCGCCATAGCGCAGGCTGTGTTCTGGCTGGGGCAGGAATGGGGAGGAATCAGAAGCAGTTCTTCTCTTGGTGGTTTGAGAAAAGCATTTGCAAGTCCAAATACGACCTCCTGGTGGCTCATACACTCAGCGGGAGCATGCCAGGAGCCGATGATGGTCTGGAGGATCCCAGTCCAGGGGGACCTTGATCAAAGCCGTTTACTGCCCTGAGAAGGAACAAGAGAGAAGTCAGTAAGTGATGAGCACCTCCAGGAGGGAGCTATTTGCTCATTTCTATTGTTCATCTCTCCCCCCCACCAGGAGCTGGAAGATAGGGCACATCTCCCTTTTTGGGCATCCTAAAAGCATCTGTCCCCAGCCTGGCCTCAAAGGCAGCAAGCCTCAGATGCATGTGGGAGCCAGACACTGCTGTGCACTTCAGCAGGGACAGAGGAGAGCTGACTATACAGCAGCTGCTCAGTGTGTGCTGGAACAGGGCTCATATAAGACTGGGCTGCCCACCTCCAGCTGTGAGAATCAGCATTTATTGACAGCTAGGGACACGCACACACACACACACACGCGCACACACACCTCCACAGCTGAGTGCCTGAAGCTTTGCCAAGACAGGCACTTGCTGGCCAAGGTGACCAGCCAAGGAGGTCCAGGAGCTGCTGTGCATGCTCTGAGACTTCTGGGGCTATGCTATCAGGTCTGTGCAGCTGAAGGCACTAGGCATAGCGGCTCTGTGGGCTTTGTCCCCACATTTAGCTCCTCCTCCTTCTTAAAAGTTGACTGGTCGCCACAAAGTTGCTGTTTCCACATATCTGCCTGAACTGCATGCAGCCCCCGAGTGCCGAGTGGGCAGCACTGAGCTGCAGGGCACAGTCACACAGGGCTCTGTGCAGCAGAGCTGGCAGTCAACTCACATGTGGCTCTACTCAGCTTCCTCCCAGCAGAGGGGATGGGAATATGTACACATACGCACACACACGCACACACAGCTACACCACACTATGCAATGGAGAATGGGGTCTGCTAGAGCAGGCAGGCACAGGTTAAACAAAGCACAGCAGGTTTTGCCTCCATGCTACACATAGCTGGGGTGCAGTGAGGACTCCAGGTCCCTCCAGACCTCACCATACGCACTTCCCAGCTAATCATCTTCAAACCCCTGAACACCACACAACCAAGAACCATTGGTTTCTAGGCTACTGCTCTTCCCAAAGCTGTTGTCAAAGGCGGTGGCATAGAGAACCTGGCTTCCTGGTGGGTTAAATGAGTACGTAGGGCTGACAGCTTTTCAGTCTCTGCTTTGTTACGGCTTTGCCAGATCTCCTGCAATTAGGCTTAACGTACACCATCTGATGATCATCACCACAGCCCTGGCAACAAGAGGCAAGTATTCCCCTGTAACAGGACAGGTCCATCCCATCTATTGCCACAGAACTAGCACCTTGCTCATGTTATCAAAGGTATAACTCTGAGAGTATTGGGGGAGGGACATCCCTGCAAGGTGGGACAGGGTCCCTGTCTCGCGCTGCAACTAGTCACAAGAAGCACCTCTGCAACACTTCATCAGCTTTCTCCAAACCACCAACATCCCAGAGGATGCCGTTCATATCTCTCTCGGCAGAACTACATCTAGGAAAGAGAAGCTTTTTAAGAGACCATCTTTGCTGCTTAGATCGGTGACCTGTGGTCTCCAGCCCTCAGTGAGGGCTGACAAAGAAAAGCAATGGACAGTGAAGCCTGGACGGCTCTGGCACTTCTAGTAGAAATTGGAAGCGTTTACAAACCAAGAAAAAGTCAAAATTTGCCAACCAGGGAGTTGGCTGCTCAGGCTGTACCTGAAGTAGGAGTCTGGAGAAGCATGACCCACTCATTGCCGTCACTGCCAAAGGGACTGTGCCAGGAGCTCACACGTGCTCTGCGCCCAGGGCTCTGCGCACAGGCTCACAGCAGCATCCCCAGGACGGAGACCAACTGCTTTTTGCACTCTCTTTTGCACAGCACATATCTCATGCACGTCTCATGTTCACTGCTTTTGCAACGGGGACGCCATACCCACTGGGTCAGTTAAGTATAAATCCTGCCAACAAAGCCCAGAACAACGCTGTTGTGCTGGGCTATTGCAAAAACCCTTCCAGAAGAGCAGATGAGAGCTATAATAGGAACACTCACTAGCAAGGACAAATTCCCATGGAAACACTCAGCTTGCTGTCTTACGGAGGTGTGCTGCTTTCTTTCCTCATCTTGTTGTTTAAACATCCACATTTCCATATTAGCAAAGCCTGCTGCACATCCCAGCACCGCAGTCAGAGCAATGAGAACCCACTTTTTCCATCTCCTCCCCTTAAAGCTTTAAATTTCACATTTGCATGTTACTTTGATATATTTAAAAATGCAAGTACCTTCACAGCAGCAGGAAACAAAAAGCCATTTGAGGAGCGGCTTAGGGGAAGATGTACTTTGCTATTCTACTTTGCAGGGGCGTGAAGCCAACCTGATCGTGACATGACTCTGCAAATTGATTATCAGCTAGAAAGCAACTCTGCTGAGTAGGACAGTAAAAAAACAAAACAAAACGGGATTTAAAATGTAGTAGTTTGCTCTCTGTTAAAAGAGTCAGAGAAAACTGATGTTCAGCATAAGTAGACTGCAAGTCCTGGAGAGATACCCTGCTCGTGTCTGATGAGTAGCATGGCAACAGAGTCATGCTCTAGAGATGCCCCAAATGAAGAGCCACTCGTCATGACTTGCAGCCACTGTCACCATTGGATGGCGCCCAGCCTCTCTGCCTGCACAACCCCAGGGCTCTGAACGGGCCTGCCAGATTTGCTGCTCGTGAGTTCAGCTGAACTAACATACACCTCCAGCTGAGGATCTCTTGCCTTTACTGCTTCCCAGGAACTCAGATTCCCACAGCCGGAGGCAAGATCAGCACGGGAACAACAGGCTGGAGAGATTAACTTCAAATCCAGAGCAAGCGCCATTACTCCATACACTGTCACGTCTTGCGCACAGATTGAAATGATGAATGAGCCTTTGCAACCCAGCGATCAACAGCAGCATTATACAAAGCCGGGCAGGGCAGACACATACAGAAGGAGCTACGACCCCAAGGTGGTTAGTGCAGCTCGGCACGTTTGCACAAAGCCTTTGCACAAAGGCTTTGCCCTTTGCTCAAAGCCACCTGCATTCCCTGCCACCAGACATTTCAATACTGCAGCATTTCTACCTTTCTGACAGGACTTATTTAATGCGCTGTGCAGCATTAGCGCGCGGCAGCGCACCAGGAGCAGCTTGCATCCAAAGCACGTGGGCTAGTAGACCCCTTCCTCCCGCCTCGGCCCAGGTTTCGCAGCACAACTGGGAGGAAGTCAGCGGCTCTCCCTCCTGTGCCACACGTGGACGTGCCACCCCTGAGCTGTGATTTTGGTGGAGCACGTTTGCCAGCCAGGCTGCCCTACTGATTACAGCAACCTGCACATGAAGAACCAGGAGGACTCGGTGGCAGGGATTACCTCCTTCCCTGCGCAACGGGGCCCTGGAGTCACTCTGTACTCCCATGACCACGAGGGAGTAGCTGCAGCTCCCTGCCTCCCCCCACACCCTGCAGAGAGGCAGATGAAGAAATAGCCCAACTCAAGCAGCACAAACTGCTCAAATATTGCTACTTCTGGGGCACTGATCACTCCCGAATGGGGTTTCTAGCTCCCAAGTGCCTACTACGGGAAAAATTCATCTCTGCAGCCATCGCCACCCTAATACATGGCAGCTTCCCCCTCTAAAGAAAGCAGTGCAAATCCAGCACTCCTCACCTCTTACTGAGAGTTGTGTTCAACAGCTCAGGTGTGTGAGTCTTGGGTGATCTTTTCAACCTCCCAGAGGTGTGAGAACAAGGCCAGAAGCCATGAAACAATCAGGCACTCCGCACCAACGACGCACTGATGTGACAGGGCTCCGCCTAAATCACCAGCGTCACAAATAATCCAGCATGTACAACGAAGCCAGAGACAAGCAGGGAGAACAAGCCCCATCTCGGAGCCAGGGTTATCAAGGGGATGAATGCTGTAAAGCCAGGCACTACACGGCATCTCCCGCTCGCCAGCTTCCCTAGGGAAGGGGCAACGTGTCTCTGCCCTAGCCCTGTCCAAATCTCTCCAGGCACTTCAGGCTGCCCAAGTCACTGCCTCTAATACTGCATGCCAGTGGCTATTCACGCAGTGAGGAGCAGGAACATACCTGCCTTCGCACACAGCCTTCCTGGGCCTCAGGCAAACATCCCACCGATGGATCCCCTCCAGCACCGCAGCAGCAGCCCGACTCCAGGCTTGTCTGCACGCTGGCCACGGTATCCCTGGAGGCACAGCACAAGTGTTGGGCCCACATGGTCTGGTAAGTACATTTACTGATATCTGCAACAGCCTTTCCATGCTCTTCACACCTACCCAGGGAGCCAGGGAGCCTACTACTTTGCCTTTTGATGTTCTTTGTGCCTGGTCTCAGTGTGCAAAACTGAACCACAGGCTGAGTCCACTGATTGCTCTAGAGGAACCCAGGCACAGACATATCTTTAAAGAAAAGCTCCCGTTTTTGGTAGAGTTGGTTAACAAGTGCAACACTGATTCACTGGCAAAGCGACCAGGAAAAGCAACACACAATGAAGACGTCAGTCACGTGACGAGGCACCAACCACTGTGCAAGGTGGGGAGCACCCACAGCACTAAGATGCACAAGGGACACACAACCAGGCTTTCTGCTCAAGATAGAAAAGACACAAGTTTTGTTTAGAAGACTTTTGAGGTTTCTCCATCATTTGCTATTTAAAAAACCTGTGTCAAGACAGCACAGAGTGCTCATTGTGGTAGCTTTTCCCAAGATTAGTTCCCAGAATCAGTTACTTGCATTGTTCATAGCATCCTACTCGCCCAAGCTTGTCCTCAGCACAGAAATAAAGATAAAGCTGCTGCTTTGATTTGCAGAAAACCAGTTCAGTAAGTGGGGTACAGAAAAAGGCTTCAAATAGTAGCAACAAATGGAGTGGGGGCTGAGGGGGGTGGTTAATGCAGAAAGCTAGAATTTTGGCTGAGCTCACTGAGATCTTATCCAGCGACAGGTTTATGCTGTTAACATGAAAATGCACACCAAAAAAAAGTTAGCAATATTTCAGTTAAAAATAAAGCTAAAGGAAAATAAAAACAACAGAGCAATTTTATTTTTTAAAAATAAAGGATGCTGGAGTCTTCCTGCCCAACCTCTGAGGAGAAAGCTAGAAATAAGTCTGTGAATTTGGTCTCTAAAGCCAAACTTTCCTACTGCACCTCGAGAGCAGTAGTGTCCCCAGTCTCCAGACAGGGCCGTGACGAGCACACACATCACTCCAGCCTTTAACTACTCTGCACAGGTCTGGCACACACGAGGGGCAGCTGCTCACAGGGAGCTGACGTTGCCTGACAGCCTGGAGATCTGCCCTCAAATGAGCAATCCAAGCAAGCTCATTTGCTTCCTGCTTTTAGCTCTTTCCCTGATCAGTCCAGGCCCGACCTGCCATGCTCCGCAGGAGCCCCACGCTGTGCCCTGGCTCAGGGCTTCCCGAGAAAACTGACTCTTTCTGGTGCTTCCAGCTGAGCTAAAATCATCAGTCTCTGCTGGAAACGTCTCCTGCAGAGGTTTCTGACAGGCGTTTCTTACTGCCCCTTCCTACAGGGGTATGAATTTTATGCCAATTTCTAACTGCTCTCTGACCCATTTGTATTTTACCAGTTCTCTGCAAACGTCATTGGCTCAGATTTGAGTCCTGCGGCTTGTTAAAGATACATTTTCACTCATTAATCTGTATTTCAAGTAGCATTCTGTATTTAACGCCTTAACTCTGAGGCTTCCTGAATTCCAAATATTGAGCAAAACCTCAGAAGATCCTTTCTGTGGCTGAACAAGCCAGGCTAAGGAATAAATGGATGTGGCGAAAGCACACATGGAGACTAGCTCAGCCAGAAAGCAATGGGAAAAGCGAGTTTTCTGGCAGATCAGACCCTTAAAATAGGCCACGTAGTTTCCCAAGCGGCAGTAACAGCACAAGGAGGTACAGGAATGCCCAGCCTAAAGACATGAGGAAGACGACAGGGATAAGGCTGTGGCAGTTCAAGCATGGGTCAGTTTTAAGCTGGTAGGGAGCTGCACCTGTTGACATTAGGGGAACCCTCTGTGTTCCCTCAACAGGCAACTAAGGGAGATGAACCCACCCCTTAAGTATTATAGGCTTTGCTGCACTGAGCCTGTGCGTGGTAGGACCCCCTCTCCTGCAGGGTGGGCTGTCCTGGTACCTGAACAGCTTTGCTGGCACAGTTGTTTTCTCTGGGTCTTTCCAGCTGGCACAGCTGCACCAGGCAGGGACTGCAATCCTGAGCAGAAACGCTGCTGCCGACACTTCAGACTATCTATCCTTCCCCCCGCTTATAACCTCGATCGATTCAGTTTACGTCTATGCCTTTGTTTGCTTTCAGATTACTCAGAGCCACGGCTACAGAGCACCAGTGAGCCGATATGGAAAAAAGCACTTAAAAGACCATTGAAGGCAAAACACCACTGAAGGGCAAGCTAACTTTTACAGGATGAAGTATTACTGCAGTTAATTTAATTGTATCTCTGCTGCACCTGATTTGGTCAGAAATATATCTATTTGCAGTAGAATTAGGTCAAGAAAGCAAGCAGCACTCAGTCTTACAGTTGCAACTGGTCAGAAGACCAGAGAAATTTATCTGAAGTAAGGAAGAAAAGAGAGATTGTAGCCTCAGGCTTTATCATTGCCTATTAGTTTGTAATGCTAGGAGAACTACCTCATGCAGTTAGCATAACCACCAAGTCTGCACCTCCAAGCACCAGAGTTAAAATGCATGCAGCTTATCATTGCAAATGAATTCATTTACCCATGACCAAGGTGGGGAATATGACCTTTTCACGCCTAGTGGAGAAAAATTGAAACAGTTTATGTACACAATAAAGACATTCTTGGGTGCAAGCCTGTATGCAAGAAACAGGGGAAAAAGCAACAGTATTAAATCTCATCAGGCCTTTCCTCTTAGACCTCTGCACACTGAGACTCTGCTCGGCACAGGCAAGCTAGGGGTCCTGTTTCAGAGACAGCCAACTCTCCCAACACACTTCACTGCTAAGAGCGCATGACCTGAATTCAAAGCCCAGGGTTTTGCAAAGTACATTACAGGACATGGAATTACTCACCTGTACCTGAGATACCCAAAGTGAAACAGGGTCCCCTCTTTTCCAGGGATATATATATATATATTTTTAAGTGGACTAGGGAATGGCAAGAACACCCCGATTTTAGTCTGACATATCACAATCATAGTTGTGGACAACAGCATGCACCATGTATAGGCACCTACATGTTTCACAGGGCTGCTTGAAGTGAGCAAGCAGAGGCACTTCTCACATTTAAACTCTAGTTTGTTTTGGAATATAGGTTATTTTTTGAATTTGTTTGGCTAAGAGTAAATATCAACTACAGCAATGACTTTGATATTCAAGAAAGCAGGAAGGGGAGCAGAGGAAAAGTAAAAAAGGAGTAATGTCCCAAGGAACAAACGCCAGGTCTCAGTTCACATACTGTCTCAGCCCAGCTATTCAAGCACCAGGCCTCTGCAGAGCCCATCAAGGTCAGAGCCATTTTGTTCCCCAGCTGGATCAAAGGTAATAACCACGTAAGAGTAATTACAACAGCAAGAAATGAGCACCTATCTCAGAACATCCTCAGGTGCTGTTCTGCTAGGCCCTGGCATCTGGACAGAAACGTGATGCTTGTAAAGGAACAAGTCTGCAGGAAACTAATCTTATATCAGACTTTACAGAACTAAACAAAAAAATACCTTGACTCTTCTGATTCTCCAGCAAAGCTCACGTGCAAGCCCAGCTGTCCTCCAAACCTCCCCTAAATGCTGCTCAGGTAACTGCTCCTACCACTGCTACAGCTATGCCAGCTCCAGTCTATCATGCTCTTCAGATGCCTGCTCCGCTCCTCTCAGCAAGCAAAGAGCAGGTGTTTGATGAGAGATGGAGACTCGTCAAACATTTTAACCAACAAAATGGCAAAGGAAGGAAAATAAATGGAACTGTAATGACGTGGCTGAGTTACCTCTGTCACAATCCCACCACCTAACAACTGGCTGTTCATAAGGCAGCAGCTGCAGATTGGATCGGGTCTACGAGCCCACGTGGCTGTTTCAGGCTCCAGCGACAACTGGGGGCAGGGAGAAGAGTACAGGGGCTGGAGAGAAAGGAGGAGAAGAGGGGAGAAGAAAGGGCATGCCTCAACTCAGCCCCTTGAGCCTAGCCACTGCAGCGAGCTCTGGATCTGATGCTCGCCAGTGACGCGTGCCAGCATGGCTAGAAGCCAGTCGGCTGCTGCACTGGGTAGGCACAATGGGGCTGACCTCATTTATGTAATAGCTCTTTTCAGCTTTCATGTGTAGACAAAATTATACAGGTTTTTACATAGCAACCGTGGAGACATGTATGCAGCAGAGACTGCATTCACCCACCTCGCAGTGTGCACAGATCTTGAAAGAGGCAGGAACGCACGGTGGGAGCGGATGTAACAGTAGGACACGGGCCACTGACCCCAAGGTTAGCAGGATATGTGGGTGCAAAGGAGAGGGATAGGACAGCAGGGCTGTGCAGACACCCCTAACATCTTGCAGGCAAGTGCATCAGTCATCTCCACTCACTTTCTAGCCTGCTAATATTCTCCAAGTTTGCTCTAAAATTTATGTATCAGTAGGCTGGGTTTTTAAGCCTTCCTCAGCTACAACCAGCTCCTAATTCCAGGCAGCTAGCCCAGCTAACAAGTGTGATGACAATCTGAATAATTAAAAGTGACCCCCACCCCACAGAGCAATCAGCTTATTTGTCACACCACAACTCAAAATAGCAATGCTGCATCCTAAGAACAGCTATAATCACTCCCTAGCAACTACCCTAACAGCTTGCAGCTGAAATCTAGCCTGCATACTGCAAAAAGCGTGCATTGCTGTGGTGATGTGCAGCCCCAAACAGCTTCACAGCACACAGACAAACCAAAAGGCTGTCCAAATTTCACATGACACTGATTTTGCTAACTTCCCCAACTCTTCCCTTCCAAAAAAACAAAGAATAGTGTTCTAAAGCTCTAAAAACTCTGAATGCTGGTTTCTAAGATGTGACCTGCCCTGCTACCCACATAGCAAAGTGATTCAGCATTCGCAAAAGAATGACTCCAGGAAGCTCAGGATGTCTATTTTCTAAATGTACTCTTCAGGATGGCATGAGTTCACTTATTACCCTAAAATAAATTTGCATTGAGGATGTGCTGAATATTAACATCAAATTGCACTGGCTTGAGGTTTACCATGGAAGATTATCACAGTGCAAGGAGTATGGAGCATGCTTTGCTCAGTGACACCAAGCATGGATCTCAACACCACTGTATTAAACACGGGAAGAGAGGTGTACTTTTCTCAGCACTCCTCAGGGCTGCTCCCTCCAGTCTTCCATACAACCACAGGGTCCAGCACTACGAAGAACTGTGGGAAAACTCTCCCGTTGAACCACAACTGTTTGCTTCTCAGTATCAGGGAGGAAGCTCTTGAGTATGGGCAAAGCATGTGAGAAACACATGTCACTTTTTTCCTGTGAAAGGAGTTTCTGGTTTCAGGGCTGACGCACAGCTCAGCCAGTGTGAGGACAGCTGTCCCCTAGATCAGCTAGAACTAGCAGTTAATACCATTTTCTTCTCCCCTAACAGAGGGGGAAGTAAAGCAAACACGGCACCGCCCTCCAAGTAAGCATTTGTTGCCTGCGCTAAGCTGTTCTTACTGAGGCAATCTCCAGATTTGTAGTTAATGCACTTCCTCGCACACCAGTAACTATAGCAACTCCAGAAGGATCTCAAGTAAATAGCGATGAAGGGCACATTCACCTCATAAGCAGGTTTGCTGTCTGGGTTTTGGTATTACCTGAGATGCAGAGCCCAAGTGATTAGGCAGCAGAGGTATAGCAAAGGTATTGACATCCTACAGCAAAGAGACAGAGTCACAAGCTTCTACTTTGTAGAATTCAGCACTGCAGTCTTGCTTGCCCACCCTCCCAGGACTTTGGCTCTCCAAATTACTAGTCTGATTGGACGAAAGCTGTGGTAAGCTAAAAACAAGACAAGAAAAGCTTCTCCTTCAGCATTCCAAAACACACTCCCCCTTTACAGCAAAAACACATCCCAACTTACCCTTTGTCAAAGAAAGACATATGCCCTGAATGAGGGTACTTTGTGCCATTGCTGTTCATCATGCTGCTGTTAACATTCCCTGAAATGTAGGACTTCCGTGATGCCTGGTCCTTTGCAAAATTTCTGCAAGCAGCTAATTTGGATTCTAAGGCCTGTGGGAAAGAAGAAATAAATAAATAAAATCAAAAAAGTAACCTTATTAGAAGGAGTTTTTCCTGCTCAAGTTCAGACCTCAACACGACCACAGATCACCAGGACCAGGACCCCAGCGTGATACAGCTTAGCGAAATCTAAACTAAACGGGAACAAAACTTTCTGTGTCATTCAGCTACAAAGGAAACCCATACAATGAGATGCTGATGCAGACTGCCAGGCACAACTCACTTCCATTAGGGCTACGATTTTAGAACATACCAGTTCTCATTTAAGCATTTAAAAAGAGGAAGCCAAATCTTAGCAGAAGCTACTGAAGTCCAGCCATTTGGAGATCAGACTTGGACAAACGTGCTATCTTCTTGAGGTTGCAGACAGCATATTTCAGCACTCCTGTGTCTGCAATAGCTCAGTTTTCAGACATGGCAGCTGAAAAGTCTCTTGCGCGCTCTCATCACAGATGGTACTCAACGGTGAAACTGGCAAGACTTCACTCTTGTCTGAACTTTTCCCAAACAAAAAGAGTAGAAGCAGGTCCAGACCTATTTACTGGGGGATGACTCAGGACTGGAGGGCATAGCATTGCCAGCTGCCTTCTTCCAGAACAGGTAAAGCATTGCTATTGTAGGGAAGTGTGTGTCGGGGGGAAGTCTTTTGCCTCAGAAGCTGGAATAAGGCTGGCATAAGCTAATCAAAGGATTTAGAGAAAGCCAAAAGCAGATTCCTTAAGTTTCTGAAAGGACCTTGTATGTGGAAACTTGAACTCTTCTCCAGGACAATGTCTGCTGCCACTTCTTTCTTAATCTCAGTCTGCAACACATGGCCAGTTTTGCAAGCCCTCCTGACATGGTTCAGAATAAGAGGTACAGCATCAGAAGGAGGAAAAGAGATAGCAGCTAAGCCCATTCAGGGTCCAAGCAGAACTGCAACTCACCTCTACTACTGTCAAGAAAATCTCGAGAGATCTTTTCTCCCTATGCAAAGTAAGAGTCTCTCTGCTGTCAGTCATCTACTGACTGCTGGCAAGAAGGAGATGTTTTCCACACAGCAACACACTCCTAAATTTCCTCTTCAGTTTATTACATCACCTGCCCTTTCTGCTACCTAGCACACAAACTGAGACTGAACTTGATGAAGACCTGTCTGCTCCAACAGAAAATCGTTACAGCTATTTGTTACATCTAAGCTGTGTGCGTGGGCATTCACACACTTGCAGACACACATACAGAAGATAAAAAGCTCATGTCATTGATAGCGCATACGACTCGGTACTCTTTCATGTAGAAAAATTTCCACTAATAAGGTACTCAAACGCTATTAGAAATAAGCCAACTCTACAAAACCTTGCTCTAGCAGCCCATTTAAGCTTCCTTCGTGACTATATATACTGTTTTTGTTTGTTCTCAAAGCATCTTTCAGCTGGAAATAGCAAGTGTGATCTCTGCCAAGTGACTCCCTGTCTCAGCTGCAAGTAAGAAAGGCAAGGGGGACTTCTCAGAAAGAGGGAATCCAGAGCATCGGCGGAGGCACGCTCCAAGTAGCCAAACCTACAATTAGCAGCTGAACATCCTACAATTATTACTAACAAATGGGTAAATTGTAACTTTGTATCACTGGTAGACTGTGAGTCTAGGAGTAGGCTGGGAAGCAAGCATGCTTATTTGGCATTTCCTGCCCTTGCAGAGTAATCACATGGGATTGTGATTAAGCTCCCTAAATCCCCTACAGACTCTTACTCACAGTGATCCCATTTTAAACATGCCACTCTGTAACCCCGAGTCCTCCCGCTGCCCTTTCAAACCAGCTATGCACTTGACAGTTCCAAATGCAAGCAACGACGTAGTTTTTAGTTTCAAACTTTGCCAAAACAACTGCCCTCGCTGCAGCTATTGCTGTTCTCAGCGTAAACCACAAGATACGGAAGAAAGTCAGCACCAGAGGCTAGACACAAAGGCTATCCATGCTTCCTCTCAAAACACTAACACCATCCACTGAGGCACAGAAACAAGCTTCTCGCGACTCCAAGCAAAAAAGTCATGTCTTCATTGAACTGGAAAGCCTGGCATCTTAAGCAACACTGTAACAGATGTTTAAACCACTTCTTCCCTGCTTGTAATCCCTTTAAAGGCTCACACTTTTCACTTCCCCACCCACTACACAAGGGAACATTTGCCTTTCTCCCAGTTTATTTTTTCCACTTTCTAATCAAAGGACTCTACGTTTATTCATTTTAAACAACTGCTGCAGATCACCTCAGGCACAAGAAGAGACAGCACTGACTGAGCAATCTCATTCCACTTGCCATGAGAGATAGAACAGTTGTGCAGTGGGCACTCAAAAGTCTGAAATTCGGTTCCGAGTCTTGGTCTCAGAGAAAGTTGCAAACCTCATTTTAAACACAGCCAAGGGGCTGACAGTGCCTCACCCAATATATCAAGCCCCCTCAAGTGTTTTTTGCTCAATCTGTGAATTTCATCACCCAAAGGTGGCATCAGAATCTCAGTAACGTGCTTTACAAATCAACGTAAATTAATAATAATAAAAAAGCACTTTCATATACGAAATGTGCATCATTTGGAAGAGACACCTTGGAAATTACAGGACGTGCTGAGCACGGGCCAACCCCTCTTTTTATTCACATACAAAAATGAAAGCTCAGCAACACCAGAACAGAACTAGTGTTTCTTCTGTAGAAGGCACTCACCCCTACTTTCCGTAAGAGATCTCCCACAATGTTGAGTGCAGATATTCTAGCTGAAGGAGTAAGAGGGCTGGTACCAAACCCATTTGGTATAGCTGCAAACATAAATAGATTTTATCGTAAATGCCACAACTCCATAGCAGTAAATAAATAAATAAGAATCAACTTCTCTATAGAAGCATAAATCTAAAATCCCGCTGCAGATTATTCATGCAATTACCCCACAATAACACACAAACTACATGACCAGTAGCCATGGAAGAAGAAAAAGCTTAATTCCTGCCCATTGCCCTCCTTCCCATTAGACATACACACAGTTCATGCACTCATCTGCAAGGCTACCGCATGCAATCCATCTAATCCAGCCAGAGCTTGCTCCGAAATCAACTCTTTCTAAGGTAAAAAATAATATATTAATCCTTGCGATTGTCCAGAGCCTTCAAGATGAGGAAGGGGAGTAAACTAATGGGACTATTGCCTCCCAGAGAAACCGTACCCTTGAACGGCATGCATGGTAACAACGACATAGTTTAGACTGTCAAGAGTTGCTACCCACCATTTACCCTCCACTGCTACTCTACGTTTAAGCAGAAACATCCAGTCAGTATACTTCTGCAGTCCCAAACATCTCCAATACTTTACTGCAGGGAGAGCACACACACACACACGCACACACACACACGTTTGTTGTGAGGCCTAGCTAAGCCTCACATCAAACATCATCCTCATTTTCTGTCACATTTGCTCACCAAAAACCAAGTGCACCTGATGCTGCCCCAGGATTTAAACACATCTTATGCAATGCGCAGGCACCTAAGCTTACCCAAGATTTACTAAGGAGAGCCTGGTTTGACATTGTTGATAAGGGAACATACTCCCAAGCAACTAGGCCAAGTTTCTGTGACGCATACCTTTTGGGGAAGGAAAACTATTTTCTGATCCTTTTCCAACAGGTGTAGCTGGCAGGGAGAGAGATGCCTGGACAGCCGAATCCATCTTTTCGCAGTCTAGAGTCGGAGAGCTAGGTGCTGACTTTCGGGTGACTTCTTGTTGCCTTTCCCGGACTGCTAGCTCTTGCCGTAAGTCTGAGGGTTGAAAGAAGAAAAAAATATTATATTTATAACCAATTTCTCTAGCAAGTACACTCTGCTCACTGGGGAGGAGGGAGAGCAGGAAACATACAAAATACTCTGCAACAACCAAACATTATTTCCAACCAATCAACAGATCTACTTCCTCCATTAGTGCGGACCTAAAATCTCGGAGCAGTCGCAACTATCAACATTTTCCATTACAGTTGGGAGTAAAGAGCCAGCAAACATAGCTCTCCCAGGACCAGAGAACTGCATGCCCTTGACCTCAGCATTTCCCCCTTCCCCCACCTGTAGTTTGAACCCCACGGAAAAAGCATTACAAGACTCGCTTAGAAGGTCACAAATCCCTGCTAAACTGTGTTCAGTTCTTGCTTTAAAGAGGAGGATGGGAAAAGGCAGGAATCACAGAATCGTTTAGGTTGGAAGGGACCTCTGGAGATCATCTAGTCCAACCGCCCTGCTCAAGCAGGGTCACCTAGAGCATATTGCCCAGGATCACATCCAGACGGGTTTTGAATATCTCCAGCGAAGGAGGCTCCTCTACCTCTCTGGGCAACCTGTTCCAATGCTCTGTCACCCTCACAGACAAGAAGTTTTTTCTCAGGTTTAGGTGGAACTTCCTGTGGTTCAGTTTGTGCCCATTGCCTCTTGTCCTGTCGCTGGGCACCACGGAGAAGAGGCTGGCCTCATCCTCTTGACACTCCCCCTTCAGATACTTGCACACATTGATGAGATCCCTTCTCAGTCTTCTCTTCTCCAGGCTGAACAGGCCCAGCTCTCGCAGTCTTTATTCAGAGGAGAGGTGCTCCAGTCCCCTCATCATCTTTGTAGCCCTCCGCTGGACTTTCTCCAGTAGTGCCATATCTCTCTTGTCCTGGGGAGCCCAGAACTGGACACAGCACTCCAGGTGAGGCCTCCCCAGGGCTGAGGAGAGGGGCAGGATCACCTCCCTCCACCTGCTGCCAACACTCTGCCTAATGCACCCCAGGAGACCATTGGCCTTCTTGGCCACAAGGGCACACTGCTGGCTCATGTTTAACTTGTTGTCCACCAGGTCCTTCTCCTCAGAGCTGCTTTCCAGCACGTCAACCCCCAGCCTGTACTGCTGCATGGGGTCATTCCTGCCTAGGTGCAGGACCCTGCACTTGCCTTGGTTGAACTTCAGGAGGTTCCTCTCCGCCCAGCTCTCCAGCCTCTCCAGGTCCCTCTGAATGGCAGCACAGTCTTCTGGTGTGTCAGCCTCTCCCCCCAGTTCAGTATCATCAGTAAATTTGCTGAGGGTGCGCTCTGTCCCTTCCTCCAGGCCATGGAGGAATATATTGAACAAGACTGGAGCCAGGACTGACCCCTGGGGGACACCACTAGCTACAGGCCTCCAACTTGACTCTGCGCCATTCACCACAACCCTCGGAGCTCGGCCATCCAGCCAGTTCTCAATCCACCTCACCGTCCACTCATCTAGCCCACACTTCCTGAGCTTCCCTAGGAGGATGTGGTGGGAGACAGTGTCCAAAGCCTTGCTGAAGTCCAAGTAGACAACATCCACTGCTCTGCCCTCACCTACCCAGCCAGTCATTCCTTCCTAGAAGGCTATCAGATTGGTCCAGCATGATTTCCCTTTGGTGAAGCCGTGCTGACTGCTCCCGATCACCTTCTTGTCCTCCACATGCTTAGTGAGGACCTCCAGGATGAGCTGCTCCATCACCTTTCCAGGGAGGGAGGTGAGGCTGACAGGCCTGTAGTTCCCTGGCTCCTCCTTCTTGCCCTTTTTGAAGACTGGGGTGACACTGGCTTTCTTCCAGGCCTCAGGCACCTCTCCTGATCTCCAGGACCTTGCCAAGATGATGGAGAGTGGCCTAGCGATAACATCCTCCAGCTCCCCCAGCACTCGCGGATGCATCCCATCGGGGCCCATGGATTTATGGATGTCAAGTTTGGACAGATCTCTAACCTGATCCTCTTCAACCAAGGGAGAATCTTCCTTTCTCCAGCCTTCCTCTCTTGTCCCCAGGCTCTGGAATTCCTGAGGCCTGGCCTTAGCAGTGAAGACTGAAGCAAAGGCAGCATTCAATAGCTCTGCCTTCTCCATATCCTTTGTTACCAAGGCTATTGTTGGCTATTGATGTATTTGAAGAAGGCCTTCTTGTTGTCCTTGACATCCCTTGCCAGGTGTAATTCCAACTGGGCCTTAGCCTTCCTCGTCGCATCCCTGCACACTCTGACAACGTCCCTGCATTCCTCCCAAGTGGCCTGTCCCCTTTGCCACATTCTGTACACTTCCTTCTTCTGTTGGAGTTTGGCCAGCAGTTCCTTGCTCATCCATGCAGGTCTCCTGCCTGCCTTGCTGGACTTCTTCCTCAGAGGGATGCACCGATCTTGAGCCCGGAGGTGATGATGCTTGAATATTAACCAGCTTTCTTGGACCCCTCTTCCTTTTAGGGCCCTACCCCATGAGATTCCCCTAAGTAGGCCCCTGAAGAGGCCAAAGTTAGCTCTCCTGAAGTCCAGGGTTGCGATCCTACTCATTGCCCTGCTCCCTCCTCGGAGGATCCTCAACTCCACCATGTCATGGTCCCTGCAGCCAAGGCTGCCCCCAACCTTCACCTCTCCAACTAGACCTTCTTTATTCGTTAGTACAAGGTCTAGCAGCGCACCTCTCCTTGTTGGCGTCTCCACCACCTGGGTCAAGAAATTATCATCAATCCTCTGCAGGAACCTCTTTGACTGTTTGTGCCTAGCTGTGCTCTCTTCCCAACAGATGTCAGGGTGGTTGAAGTCCCCCATGAGAACCAGGGCCTGTGAACGTGAGGCTACTTCCAGCTGTCTGTAGAAGGCCTCATCGACGACTTCCTCCTGGTCAGGTGGCCTGTAGTAGACCCCCACAACAGTGTCACCCGTGTTACCCTGCCCTTTGATCCTTACCCATAGGCTCTCAACTTGCTCTTCCTCCACCCCGAGGCAGAGCTCCATACATTCTAGGTGCTCCCTCACATAAAGAGCAACTCCACCACCTCGCCTTCCTGGCCTGTCTTTCCTAAAAAGCACATAGCCATCCATGACAGCATCCCAGTCATGTGAACTATCCCACCATGTCTCTGTCACTGCAATGATATCATGGCCCTGCGACCGCACACAGATCTCTAACTCTTCCTGCTTATTCCCCATGCTGCGTGCATTGGTATACAGGCATTTCAGAGAGCCAGTCAAGCATGCAGGCTTCCCAGAAGAGGTGCAAGAGGAGCCTCCATAGCCACGTTGCATGCTGTCTCCCCTGGTTGTATGCACCCGCTGGAGGCATCCTGACTTGAGCGGTGTTTTACTGACTCCCCTGCCACTATACCACTCCCCTTCCCCCATCTTGCCTAGTTTAAAGCCCTCCCTACCAGGCTGGCCAACCTGTTGGCAAAGACGCGCGTGCCCCGCTTGGTAAGGTGGATCCCATCGCTCCCCATCAGCTGTTGATCTTCAAACAGGGTCCCATGGTCATAGAAACCAAAGCCCTGCTGCCAACACCAGTGGCGCAGCCAGTTGTTAACTTGGAAAACTCGTCTACTCCTCCTTCTGTCCTTTCCCCTCACAGGCAAGATTGAGGAGAAAACGACCTGGGCTCCCAGACCCTTAACCACCATTCCCAGAGCTCTGAAGTCCCGTTTGATGGTTTCCAATTTGCCTTTTGTGTCATTAGCACCCACATGGCAGAGCAGCAGAGGGTAGTAGTCCGATGCATGGGCAAGCCTTGGCAGTCTTTCCATGACATCTCTTCTTCGAGGCCCTGGCAGGCAGCAAACCTGTCTGGACAAGAGGTCAGGTCGGCAGATAGGTGCCTCTGTCCCCTGCAGCAGGGAGCCACCCACAACAATCACTCGCCACTTCTTCCGAGTGTTCCTGCACGGCACAGGGTCTGCCAGGCCAGTTGCCTCCCTTGGAGCCATGCCCAGCTCCTCCTCAGCTTGGAGGGCACTAAACCTGTTCTTCAAGGGTAAGCCTTGAGGAGGAGCAAGAGCCTTTCTCCTTCTACGCGAGGTCACCAGCTTCCAGCCCTCTTCAACAGTGTTATGATGTACCTTTACACACGGTACAGAGCCCTCTGACAACTCCGCTGCAGTGGGGGGTGGGGACTCCTGGAGCTGCACAGTCTCTGAGAATACCCTGTCAATCTCCTGCTCATCCTCTTGGATGCTACGCAGCCTACTAACTTCCTCCTGTAACTCCTTTATCTGGTGACGCAACTGGTCAACCACAGCACACGTCACACAGGAGAGCTGACTGTCAGCCCAGGCCCCACGGAGAGGCCCCAGGCACTCCCTGCAGCCTGACACCTGCAGAGCTGCATCTGCTGTCTGAGGGTCTGTCTGGGTTGAAGCCTCAGACACAGGTGATGCAGCACCTCCAGCAGCCACTGGGGAACGTGCTCTGCGGCATGTCATGACCATGCCCCGAGGAGGGACACACCACTGTGCAAAATGGAGAGGTGCCTTCTTTGCCTTCTGGCGCCCTTCTGCACGAACTGCTACATCTGTTCGCTGCGCTCTGGGCCTAGCTCATATATAGGCCTCTGCCTAGCAGTGACTCTCAAGGGTGCTTGACCCACCCAATCAGGAGCCACCTGAAACAAAAGCCCCAGCTCCCTCTGACCAGGGCAGCCCAGAGAGCTCGTTAGCAGCAGCCCCACCTAGCTAGAACTTCCCAGGAGAAGTTAAGTCAAGGTCCCCTGCAGGAGTCCTTGCCCAGCTCTCCCTTCCTGCTAGCAGCAAGCACTGTCTAGTTCCTCGGGGGTCCCCAGAAAGTCTCCACAACTTCCAACAAGGCCCACAAAAGGCCCAGGCAGAGCCCAGACACTGCTGCACAAACTGCTGCGTCTGTTCGCTGCCTCTGTTGGCAGAATGACATAGTCTTGTATTTCCAGTTCCCCACGTTATCCTTTCAGTTAGTAATCCACAGGACTACATGCAAGGAAAAGATAGTGAAGGAGTTGTCCCCAGTTTGTCTATTCTCCAACAAGTAAAAAGCAGACTGAAGAGGCTGGGTGGTCCAAAACACAGAGAAAAGGTTGGACATTAGGAAACTCAGGTTTTAAATCTCACCTCTTCTCCCAACCACCTCTGTTATCCCTACCTTGTGCCCTCCCATTTCCATGCACATTCTCTACAAAGGCCATCCACCAAAATTAGATAATGAGTCTATAAAGTCCCTACATGGGGCTAGACGCAAATAAATAATATGTTACAAAGGGTGTACTGCTATTCTGTAATGGATAGGGCAACTGACTCTCCCAGATTTCTTATTCCTTGCCTCAATCTGGTAAGATGAGTAAGTGCAAAATTAGTTGTATGTTACAGCTTTTAAGTTGTTGTGAATTCTTATAGCTCATTTTAAGAAAAACAGCACAGCTGAATTAAAAGTCTGCTTGGACTCCTAGAACAGAAGTTGCAATTGTTAACTGGAAATTTTAGATCCGAGTTTGACGCAGTATGAGGTTTTTAATGGCTAAGTTCCTGCATAGTACCTGGGGAATAACATGAAGCTTTGCTATCCTAATAAATGCTAAAAGTTTCCAAATGACTCATTCAAGAAACATTATTTGCTGATTATTTCAGTGTTCTATAAAACAATCCCTTAGGTTTCCCCTGTTTTTTTTAGTACTATTGTCCTAATCCCAAATTACAATACATATATTCCTTCAGAAAATACGTGATCTCCCCTTTTCTCATTTATTATCAGAAACAACTGTATTTACAAGAGCAGCTTTCGATTTATGGGCACAAACTCAATTCACAAAAACAAAACAATAACACCACCGCTCAACACCCCAGCCTGTTGTCAAACATAGTCTTAAACTCAGATTTATGCCTCATCTGAGGAATTTTTCTAGATAGCTTCATTTTGGAAAAATAAAGTTGAAAATCACTCATCGTTAAGCTATACTGACGCCATGCACAGGTTTATGAACAAGGCATCTCCACTATTAGAGAAATCAGCTTTGAACCAAAACAAAAAGAAACAAAAACAAATTAAAAATGTTTATGTGGCATCATCAACATGAAAGCTATTGGGAAATTCCCAACTCTTGATGATATCCCAGAACATGCTGTCTTGAACACCTGATCTCATAGCTCCAGCCACAGTCTTTACTGGAATATCTTCAATAAACCAGACCATTTCCAAGAGGTTTGGAAGGAACAGAAAACAGGGGCTTTATTTTAAGGAAGGCTATTTAAGCATTTATCATTTCTTTCCCTGTCATTTATCTTCCCTTCGCACACAACACAAACCCAAGGAACGGGAACCTTTGGAGCACAGTCCTCTACTTTATTACAGCTGTGGAATGCAATTCTTTTGTACTCACCTTGGCCAAAAATCCTGAATGAATCCAGTATTAATTTTTCCCCTACACAAGGGAATTTTCCCTTAACTACACTCGATACACAAAGAATACAGAACATACTGTTTATAAGTAGTATCTAACACTTAGATTACACATCCAGTTTGAGTTCCATTAAGAGAGGCTTTGTATAAACATGAGCTTTGGTTGCTGCGCGTCTTTGTCAACAAGCCAACAACGTACTAAGACACAGAATAATCAAGCAAGCTTTACCTCTTGCTTCATCCTTTAATCTCTGTACAGAAACTAGCAACGATTCCTTGTCATCCAGTTCACTTTCTAAAAACGCGTTTCTCTCAATAGCCTGGTTTAGCCTTTGTTCAAAGTCTTCCAATGAAACTATTGTTGCCCTAGAAACAAAATCCAGAATATTAGGTTCTTCAGCTTCACTAAAATAAAAGCGTATTCAAAAACATAATAGAGAAAAAAATGTTAGCAGGGTCTATATTCAAGTTAGTCATTTGAAAGCTATGGAAACGCTTCCTAGAAAGGACTAATAAACTCCAATGAACCAAGGGAGTGAGATGAAAAGAACATGATAGCATCTGGCTCTCACAAATGTACCAAAGAGCTGGTAAAGAGCCAATCAAGCACACCGAGCTCCATTTTTCCCATGCTATTCTCCAAAGCTATGCATATTATCAGTGCATCGACTCAGGAGGTGCTGCACTCTCCAGAGCTCTCACCAGGCAACAGCCTAGGAAGTCCAGAAAGCAGGGTACTGGGATATTACCTAAGGCCTAGTTCATTCCATGATTTCAGTGGGACAACTTGTGTCAAAAACTAGTTGTGTGGTTAAGAGTCTTGTGGAAACAGGGCCTCATCTCTGAGATCCTTCTACCACATAGCCAGAGGCTCATTCCTGCTCCCACTGAATCAATGGCAAAATTCCCATTCAGCAAAACAGAAGCATGATCTACTCCAAAATAGGGTGTTTCTAACAGCAGCCTGTTCATTTTATGCACTTACGCAGGACACATCTGTTCCCTACAGTCATTAAGTCATTATGCAAGAGAAGAGGAGACTCCTTTGGCCTGCTTTATTTAACAGGGGCTATGTAAAACGTTAGCTTCTTGCTTCAAAGAGGCTTTGAGCTACAAGGATCCCAAATATAATATAAGAGTAACCTAGCTGCTAGTATCAAACCCAGTGCACTGGCCTGGCTTGCTCTAAGTCTGCTTTTACTATTCTTTTCTCACAGGAATATCAAGCACTTAAGGTACCTCTTACCTTCCTTGTTGTAATGTAATGTTACCAGTTGATGGATCTCAATTCTAAGGGTAAACTAAACTGTACAACAGAATCATGTGTCTTGGGGTTTGAGTGTGCATTTTTTTTTCTTTAAAAAAAATAATAAAATGATGAATCTAAGTAATAAAGAAAAGATCTAGTGAAAATCTTAGAGAAATAAGAGGCTTGCAGTCTTCACCTCTTCGCACGTTCCAAGTCATCGTTGGCCTGTTCCAACTCCCTCACATACTTATGCAGCTGATCTTTAATGGCCCGTGTCTGGCTCAGGTCATCCTCTAACAATGACACTTGCTTGTAACTTTGTGCATACTGGTGCTCCAGTTTCTCCTGAAAGAAAGAGAAGTAGCGAGGTAAACATCTGTAACATACATCCTCCAAGTCATCAGGAGTAAAACGGGGCAAACAAAGTAACATACTAGCCGCAGACTGCTGACTTGGGATTGCTGGTAACACACAGCAGAAACTGAAGAGTTAGAAGGAACATGTTCTGAACATCAGAACGGGCCACAATCTACAATTACAAACACTGCATTGTGCACAGAGATCTCATCATAACACAGCTGGCTGTTCAGAGATGCATCTCTGCATCTGTTACAAACAGTCTGCACTGACAGCTGCTCTGAAGCCTCAAACATCTAAGACACCAAAGAGAAATCTAACTGCATTGCCTCCCCCTCAGTGCCTCTCTCTAGAGAACAGCCACACTGTAACTATAACTTGCCTGACATCTATCTCCTTTAGCAAAAAAGGAGAGCCGCTGGAATTTGTTGTAAAACCTCCTGACTGCAAAGAGAAGCTCTACAAGCTCATTTTCGAAAGACTGTAGAATCCATTCCTAAACACACTATCAACAGCCTGGAAGGTACAGATAGGGGGTAGCAGAAAAAACTACTGATCTTACAAAACACATACTGACCTTACAGGTACAACTAGGACCGGATAAGAGAACAAGTAAACCCATAAAACTTATTTCCACTGTGGAGGTTTCCAAGCCTCCTCTTCAATACAGTATCCCAATACTACCAAAAAATGACCCTTTTCCAGGATCCCAGAAGAGGTAAGAACTTGTTAACTCAGTGGCATTACTTGAAAGTCATCTTTTGCACATCTGCATGGTTATGCAGCTCCTTTGTCCACAGATAAGGCTATTGCGAACGAATTATGAGAAACTCTAAAGGATGTGCACAAATCACCTGTCTTCAGCTTTCTTTCAGGTCTCACAGAACCAAGGAAACATTCTGATAAAAAAGCAGTTTGCAAAGACAGATGATAATTTAGTGGTCTGACAAAACATACTTGTGTTGTCTGCCCTGTTGCTATGTTAATGTGGCTTATGTGAGTAATAAAGCTATTACTTGGCAAAGCCTAGAGAATTCAAACAAATGAACAAACTCAGTGACAACAGCTTAATGATACGAACAAGAAAAATTCCTCCAGAATTTTCCCCGGTAAGTTACTGGCCTTATTTGGCGTACATGCCATACTCAAGACTGGATCTTAAACAGATGACTGCTTTACTTCATTTGGATATGCAGTTAACACCGGTAAAAAACAGAGAATCTAAAACGAGATCCAAAACATATCTGTCTGTGATGGCACTGCCTCTTCTTACAAGACCTACCTTTAATGTTTCCACTTCATATTTCAGTCTTTGGTTATCTGCTTGCAAATCTCTATTCCTTTGTTCAGCTTGCACTAGCTGTGCCTCCAACTCAGCTTCTAATTCTCTGCTTCCCTCCTGAAATTCGGCCAGCTCTTCCCGAGCTTCCTGGAAACTGTAAGGAGAGGATATTATCCATTGAAAATCCAGCATCTCTCAAGTTCAAATAAAATACACTGCTCTTCCAAAATAAGTCCTGAAAAACTCTGTTTTTCAGGTTATTAAGTGTGAGGACAATAGACCTCTACAGAGAGGAGGAAAAATGGTGAGAGAAAGAAATTACTCTTGTTAAGCTACAAGAGGAAATTCATTCCCTTACCTCCAACAATCAGCTACATTAAATGCATGTTTGAATACAATCCATATCAAGGCTATTAACGGGATCCAACAGTCTTACAAGCGCTTTGTACACCATTAGCTTTCACTCCAATAGACTTGAGCAAGTCAATGAATAAAGTGAACTTTAAGCTGATTTTGGTCAAAAAGTTTAACAGAGAACAACGGTTACCATATCTCTGCACTGCATGAAAATGTAAGGTTCTTGAGAAGTGTTAAGATCTGAATCTTAAAGTTATTAAGCACTTAGGCAGGAAGCCATACTTACCTTATACCACTGCAAGGTATTGAATTGCTAAAAGTAGTCACTCCACATACTTCACTTATTAAATTTGCATCTTTACCATATTTAATAGTTCAGCTCTTAGCAAGCAGCAATGAAAATTAGAAAGGTTTTAGGAAATAACTTTTGCATTGATGTCCGAGAGGCATAATTTTCTGACACCAAAGAGTAGCTTAGTGGATGCGAGGCCTCTCCACATGCCCATCCATGTACCCAAAGGGGAAGGAAGAAGAAAAAAAAACAAAAACAAAAAAGTTATTACACTCAAAAGAGGTTTAAGCCCAAAGAGCTTACGGGAGGTTTAACTGGCTGCCCCTCAAATCACAAAAGTAACACTGCATGCAAGGAAAGCTTTCTAAAGAAAACAAGCTGGGAGCCCTCCCAAAAAACATCCAACCAACTAAACAGGCCAGAATATGAGGTAAAATACATTTCAGTAAGTTGCAATAGACGTCAAATCTGCCACTTTTCATACAAATAATTCAACTACAAGAAGCCTGAGGAAACAGTTCTCATGCAAAGGTAAGTCCAAAGGAAGCTTTCCTTAAGATAAAACGTCAAGTTACTACTTAAGGCAGCACTTTAATTATACAAAGATGCACATGATTGCAGAAGGGCTCTGTTCTTGCTTGCACATGCTTAAAACACAGCCTAGAGTTCATGGCATGGTAGCACTGTGCAAGAGATATTCAGCTTCCACAAGCCTGGAAATTTTAAAGCTTAAAAAGCAGAGATGCATTTTAACATATGTAACACTCAGTAAAGCCTCGCAGATTAAGCCATGTTCCGGTCATTAAGAACCAAACCCAACCTACAAATCCACAACGGTACCTTTGCTTGTACTTCAAGGAAAGCTCTTTCCAATAAGCAGTTTCCTCCTTTGGACTCGAAAAAGTTGGAATTTCTTCACTGTCCATGATCAATGCAACCTGCAGAATACAAGCACAGGAATAAACTGAGGATAGACAGACAAGCAAGCTGTCCCTGAAACTGCTGCTAAGTACTGAACTTCATCATTGTGGCCTTTCTGACAGCAACATCCAAACTTGGCACTCACAAACAGTTAACGAACCCTAACAACAGTCAATCAGCACAGAGACCTGCAACAACAAGAAATGTAATTTTATCCAGCTCCTGGAAATGCTTGTGCAGCAGAGTGAAATGAGACCAAAGAACTATGGCTCTACTCTGTACCTATCCTATCACTGGAACAGTAGTTAACATCAAGCGCTCATTTAGGAGCACCTTTGGGAAGGATATTAAAATGAACAGCTATCACAGTTTCCACTTTCATAACATGAATATTTTTAAAAACAGAGTTGATCCGTCACCAACACTCTGATGCATACTACAATTCCGCTTAGAGTTACGAAGGCACGTAACGAATAAAGACAAATACTCTGAGGTCAACAGCTAACGCACCGTGCTGTAGAGATTAAAACTCAGTTTACTATTCATAAACTGAGTTCTAGCTAATTTCTGCTTTCATATAAAACATGAAGATAATGGAAATTTTCAAAACAGTTTTGTTCCCTCTGCTGTCTCAAGTCAGCATGGTGGGGCGGGGAATCAGCCTTTTTCACATAATTAAGTGGCCCCCATCACACAACAGTGCTTCTAACTTGGAGACATTTCCCACGCTAAGGCAGGTGAAGCAAGTTGGTAAATGGAAGTAAGGTTTCTGAGGTTGTAATTGTAATGATGTGGAGGATGCCAAATGAAGGCTGGGTGGCAGTTGTGGATGCTTTATGCTCCTCGGTTTCACTGATGGCTAGTTCTGAGTCACAATAACTATTTCACTGTCGGTGCTGACAAAGACGACGTAGAGGTGGTTCTACCACACAGAGCACAATCAAGAGAAGAGTTCAGATAGAAACAGTTCCCAGTCCCCTCCAGGAGATACTCTGCCCAAGTCTTCTTATCAAAATATCATTTCTGAGCTCTCTCCAAGCAAGGCCTCAAATCTGCTACTTGTAGGCAGTCACTTTTTCCCCTCCCCCTTCCCAAGGCCCATGACTCAAATTCTGTTATTAAAGCCCAGGAAAAAGGGGGGTGGGGCAGGGGAAATCAACCTCCTCTTTATAGCAGAGGCTTTAAACACCCCTTGTATCAAGCTCATCCTAGTAGATCAGTCAGTAACTGCTGACCTAAAATTCCTGACTTTCACACTCCGATAGGCATCAATAGCCCATGCTGTCCCTTCAGGCCCAAAACTGTCACGCTGATATGTCCTACATCTCAGCGACCTGCATTTTAGACACCTAAAAGTGGGACAAAACAATTCCAGTGTTTTTGCCAGAGGAAAAACAGGCTCACGTCAGAGGCTGGTACTTAGCTCATGAATAAAGCGAGGCAAAACTGGCACATTTGTTCTTCAGCTCAGACTGCAGCTGCTACAATTCAGGGCACGTGACCAAATTTACCCAAAAGCTGCTAAGCACCTCTAAAGCACACTGACTCTCTTCCTGTGTTTCGCTTTACAACTTTGTTGTAGAAGCAAGTTTGTAAAGGATCAGGTCTCCATGTTGCTTGAAAGAACTAACAAGTCTGTTCCCTTTTTGCACGTTTCACTGTGCTGAGAAAATAAAACATACATGTAGAGCCATTATAATTCTTCCCAGTACAGATATTTTTCAGTCCCACTGTACCTCTGCAGACAAAAATATGGGGTGTGCTAGCTACAGTTGTCTCACCTGCTTTCAAGGCAGTTTATCACAGTACAGTGACACAACTATAAGTCCTATGCAAAGAAGCTGTTTACAGTGGTTATGCAAGGCCCACAGATCACCTCCTAACCGTCGCAGTTTTGCAGTCCAGTGCATTAAGGTAAACAGACATCTGATGACGTGGCTCAGGCACGTGTCAGGCAGTTCACAAGCTGCTACTCAAATCTCTGGGAGGAAGAAGGGGTGAACAGCTTGGTTCAGTGACTGTTGCACGCTGTAACCCCAGTCCCACACCCATCACACCAACAAACCGTTTCAGTAAAAGCCTTCCGACTTTTTCCTCTAAGGAAATTCTAAGCTTGCTGATCTAAGCCTTTCCAAGTGTGCAAGCAGCACATTTTCCCCAAAATAAAAGATGCATAGCCCAGAACAGGGTCAGATCCTGTAGTTCCAGAGTAGCTGATCTCAAAGGGAAAACAGCCAGGAAACCACACGTCAGCAGATTTCAGGATACGTTTAGAGGAGTTTCTGAACAAGGAAGCATCTTACATAATTTCCTACAAGTAGCTAAGATAAGGTACGTCTACGTCCAAGACCCCTTCCTGTCTGCTCACGCGAGATACACCCTTAGAAATAAACATCCAAGGAATCCCTGAAAATGCAACAGTGCGGGGAGATGTGGGAAGGGCTGCCTGAGACCAGCAAGTATGTACAAATTCACAGACAGAAGATGCAGGAGGTATTTTTCCTTCCCTTGTCAAAGGGCTGTTTCCTCTTAGCTTCCAGAGGGATGAGATTCAGCCCTTTGGTACTTCAAACCCGCTGGGCAACAACTCTGCCTTCCCAAACCTACCCAGTGAGATCTGTCAGAAAGGAATGAAGTTAACCTTTTACGAGCAAGTTTACCATCCTTTGCCTGACCTGGGTAAGTGGGTGCTATCTCATGATTACTCAGGATCTAAGTATTTCCACCATCATGCCTAATGCTATCTGCATGGATTTTTTCTTTTTTAATCTGCCAACTCCTACATCAGATGCTCATGTCACTGTGCTGTACCAAACTCTAATATCTATATCCCAGATTTTGTACACCATATACAGTTATATCACTTGCCTTCTCTAACACGTACAGGAAACAGGAGACATACTCCTACAAACAAGGTGATTCAGGGCCAAAATACTGGTTTGAGAGCTAGGAAACAGATAATTCCCAAGCCCGCCACTGACACATACATGATCTTTAGTAAATCACTTCACTTCTGCCAACCTTTGCTCATTCCCTCCATTTAAGGCACCAGCTCTTCTACACAGATCTGTCTAAATACGCGTATGCGCCTGGCAGAAAAGGACTCCTAGGCATTATCAGAATATAACTAAATAATTTAAACATCTAATTTGTGGAACAGTAAACGCCCATGGAAAACCAAGAGTTTAACAAATAACGCTTTGCTTCAGCGTGTTGTTGGTTATTCCTGGTTCTGAGCATTATGTAAGGAGTCGAGAACTAGCATGGCAAACGCTTCCTATTCACGCACTTGTTCGCATACGTGGCATTTGCAGAATCAAGCCTCTGACGAACAACACTGAGGCTTTCAGTATATAGACAAGACAATGCAGCAGCGTCTTCCAAGGAAAATCAGAGCAAGCTTATGCTAAGATACCCACTCAGAATTCATTACAAGACAGCTAAGCATTCACAGAGCACCCTGGGAAAACTTAGCTATGCATGGGCATAACTCCAGAATCTAAAGTAGCTCTAAAACAAGAACTGTGTTCAAAACGTGATGGTTCCTTTCAAGCCCCTTCTACACAGTGAGCAGGACAGAGTAACTGAGAGGAGAGCCTCTCCACTGTCAAAACAGCACAGTTGCTCCAAGCTGTGATAGTTTTAAAAAATTGCAGTGCGTGGCTTATGGAATTCTCTAAACGCTGGGTTTTTTTTGTAAAGGACACACCTGGTTCACTGCTGCCAAAGACATCCCTAGAGGTGGGATGCTTAGTATTCTCTGGATATTACAAGAGCCAAAGGCTGAACCAAGCATATAGCGAAAGTAACTTCATTATAGGTGGACAGTATTTTTCCCTCAAGTACCTTAATGAACCTTGCATTCAAGGCCCAACTGATATTTTTATGAAGCCACTTTTTGACTAAGTTATTAAAAACACAAATATAGCTTGGAGCATAACAGTACCTTAAAAAAAGCTTCCCTGGCTCTCCATCATGTGACTGTAGGCTGCTGTTAGAGCTTAGATCAAGTATCAGACCAAAACATTAAGCCTGAAATATAACACGATGCTAAGATTTCAACTCAAATCTTCCCAGGGTTCCGAATTCACTCCTCTGCTCTCAAGGGACAATTGAATTCACTGAAATATCACTGTAATGATGAGCTACAGAAACACGTCCAAAATGATTCTGAGTACTGGTTAGAGGCAGCTGCAATTCACCCAGGATGTAGCTGTAGGCATCTTAAGGTTCTGGGTAAACCACATCCTTCCTGATTTTAAGCATATCACATTTTCCCAATTAGAACTAGTTTACAAATATTTGTCAACCCCCCCCCCCCCCAAAAAAAAAAAAAAGTTATTTAATATTCATGAACAGGTCATTTTCCTGTGCATAGGACACTAACTTTCTTCCTCACAGTCCCGTTTGCCCAATAAATTCAGAAACCAAACAAGAAGAATTAAAAAGAAGAGGTAAGGCAAAGCTACTGAAAGGCACTTTTAAGACAAACGCTTTGAGTCTATGTGAAAGAGCTTGCCAAGGCAGCAAGAGGCTACAAGCTGCAGAGCTAAGACTCACCCATCCATGCTTTGCTGACCCATCACTTCAGGCAATACAAACGTCAACTGACCTTTGGAATTAAATATGTAACTACCCAAAATAGGACTTGGTAAGGAAATTCTACCAAGCTCACATCTGGCCTTCAGTTCTTAAGATAATAAAATAGCTGTATTCATTCTGGCTATCAGAGTCCCGATCTCCCAAAAAGTTAAAACTGCCAAGTGCCACGTAATTGCCGCAGTCATTCCCTTCTCGCAGGGAATGGCTCTGCCACTGAACACTGGCACAGTCCAGAACTGCCACAGAGAACAAGAAGGAGTGTCAATTCTAGACTGCCAAAAAGCAGGTTTTCTACCTCTTCCTCTTGTATGCTGATTTACAGACAGAAAAGCACAAGGGATCCTGTCTCTACCATTCTTTGCCTTCTCAGATCATAACCAAGAGGTAAGACCAAAACCCCTGCACATCTTGAGTTTTTGCAAAACCATTTCAGGACTCAAACCATGACTAGAAACCTGGAGACTCAGGCTGGGGGCAGGGGGAACACTTGCCTTGTCTTTCACTTATTAAAATAGTGAAAACAAACAAACAAACAAAAGCTATGGATTAGATTCCATCAATCAATATGTGCTTCTTTTTCTCATCTTGAAATAGGAGCTGGAGACGTTTTCATACACGTGTTGGAAGGTTGCCTGCTTCCACTGCTGCTTCGAAAAGTGAACCTCTCCATTTTTTCCTGCAACACTATTTTTGAACCAAATGTTCTCTGGTGAACTATAACAAATGCCTCATTGCCTCTTACAACAGCAGCATATGAGCTTTCGGGGCAGGGTGGGGTGTGTGTGTGGGGGGGAGAGAGAGAGAGAGAGAGAGAGAGAGAGAGAGAGTCACAAAGCACAGCATCAGCACAATGCTCCTTCTTCTAACCAATTTGGACAATACAATAGGCAGAAGATAACTAAATCCTACCTGGAGGAACTGCGTACCAGGTTCAGACTAAAAGCTTGTAAGATAACCAAACATTATACAGTAAAGCCTTCTTATCTCAACAGTCTCTTGTAGAATCAGGCATATTAACAAAAAAAAAAAAAAAAGGTATGCTCTATGCCACATGGCCAGGACTTGCACACCTAGCAAATCTGGTATCTAGTGTGGAAAAAAAAAAAAAACATCAAAAAACTTGCAGCATTAGCCAGCACAGGGATATAAGCCTTGAAACCAGAAAGAAGACACTGATGCAAGAAGCCTCTTTTCAGAAATCAAGCTACAACTACCAAAGGCATCACAATTTAGTATAAAAAATTCAGCCCTTTCACAAACATGAGAAGTTTAAGACATCCAGCCTGTATTTGTTCCCAAAGAACACCACTAACAACACAAAAGCACTTTCAAAAGGAAGCTCTTAAGAGGCTGGTGCACCTGAAAAAAGGTGCAGTATCTGCAAAAATGGAAAAAAAGGCCCCGGAAGACATGCATGTCCAAGAACAACCTGGGTCTGATCCTGAGAGCTGGAGCTCTAGGAAACAATTTGCTCCCAGCTTTGTATCTGGGAACTCGCACTGACCAAACCGACACAAAGCAGAAAGTGGAAAAGCAGTGTACAGTAAACCAAGAAGGAAATTAAGGCTGTGAAAAGGATATGCTTCTCCTTGCCTCAGTCTCCACTCTCTGGATAACCACCGCTTAAGAACGCAGGAAAGCTGGTGAGACAGAAGCATAAACAATCTGGCATCACCCACTTTGCTCCCATTGCACATCCCACACCCCAGCACAGTGGGCTAAATGCTCTCATAAGAACACGACAAGCCCTAAAACTTCTATCCTTACTAGGTAACTGAGGCCAACAGCTGGTACAAGCCACCACATGCCTATGCACCGACACATACCCAGAATTTCTGGGCATTATTCACACAACTTGCATTTTCTTGAACTCCTAACTGCCTCATTTGTCTTTAAACTCTGAAAAATTACAGGGCATCTTACGCAGAAGCAATGCCTTTATCCAAGAGCTCATTACAAGTACAGCAAAGAGCTTGTGACAAAAGATGGCACAATGGTCCCTTTAGCCTCCGTGTTATCTCAACAATTAATACCATCCCAATGATGACATTCCCTGGAAAGGCGGTGGCCAGAGGGCCAAGATGTTTCAGGACACTGGAAAATGACAAGCAACTAAAACTTAAATAGAAAAAGAAAAGTACTTAAGAGTAGTCTTCTTCTAAGATGAGTGAACTCTGTTGCCTTTTGAGCTTCTGAAGGAACCTACTAGTGCTAAGGAGCAAAACCTTTACGAAAAATACCAGCCAGTCTTCAAAAGAAAGGGCCTTACGTCTCTTCAGTAAACATTTAACAAGGGGGCGGGGGGACCCCCAAACTCTACGCTGATCAGGAGAGTGAAGAAGTGCCATCTGTGACTTCACTATATTGACAGAAGACCCCTGCAGGGAATCAGTTGTATCAGCAAAAATATGCTTTGATGGGTATGTCTTGTTTTATTCGTGGATATATACTGCACAGCAGTAAAAATGCAGTATGCTTGTGGATATGCCAAGGACACTGCAAACATACCACAACTTTTTCTGTTCATAATGCCCAATACTTGGGTATTTTCAACAGGCATCTAAAAGCCACAGATTTTAAGGTCGGAAGAGATCATTTAACCTGACCTCCTGCACAGGTCAATCCCTCCACTGTGTGGTCGAAGGATGTCCCGTCCTCCACAAAGTAGAAATGTTTGGGATCTGAAACTAGGCAGCAAAAATAAGGGCCATCTCTCCTCCCACTCCACACCGTTTCCAAGCAGCTGTGTATTTTGTGTATCTGACCTCAAGGCACATCCCAAATTTGGAACTCAGATTTTTCACATTGATCAGGGCCCACAACACACTTCATAGTTTACCTTGACTATGGTCATGGTGACACAAATGTCAAAAAAATTCTATAAAAATATATTTCCTTTCTTTTGTTTAAATTCCTCTACTTTTCAAAAAATAACTGTAATAACCTAAGAGGATAAATACTGCTCTGTTCCCATACCTTTTTGGTAATCTATTCCCAGACATGTCTCCTGTGACAAGACTCCTTGTGGCACCAAGGTCACAAATATCATGATTAGTCTCTTTTCTCTCCACTTTCTACCTTTTCTTTCTCTTCTCCTTCCTTCCCCTCCCAACTGAGCTATTATCTCACACTTCTGCAACCTCTACATGGTCAGGAAAACCTGGGCTTTACCCTCAAGAGCTGGGAAGGAAACTAAATCAACATGGCTCAAAACACATACCTTCACATTTGTAATTTGCAACAGCATGCAAGATCAAATCTTGGCATGTGTAAGTCAAAAGGAAAATGCCTGGTATTTGCCTCGACATATAAAACATGAATATAGAGCATAGCAAGGTCTAGGTCTGAAAGTAAGAGAGCATCTTTCCAAGGCAGGCGCAACATTACTAATTCAAAAACCAAACTATTCACCCACACCCGTCATATCATGTTCCACCATAATTATCTGGCACTATCAGGACAGAATGCCTGCACACAGTCACAACACGACTGACACATCAAATTTAAAAACAAACAAACAAAAACCTAAAAACTTCAACTTCACTCTTCTGCCCTAGTACAACTGCTTCCTATTATAGTCACAAATGCCTCCAAATAGAGCAATGACCTTGACAAGGCCACTTACCTCTATGGTGTCCAAGACTTCTTCTGCAACTTAGAATTTCCTTAAATGTCCAAGTAACTGTTTTACTGCAGTTTTGCACATTTAATCACCTCTTTGAGGAATAAATGCCACAGACCTAAGAGAGCACTATTTGCACTCATGACCAAGTTTCACAGGGAACAGAGAAACCCTGAGTCACTGAACACTCCCAATGCAAACCGATAGAGAACAACAAACCTGGGGTACGTGTGGGTGAGGACAGCTCTCCTCGTCACTAGTAGGAAGGAAGGGTATGTTTTAATGGGAAAAGACATAACCGAAAGCCTAACTCTAGTAATGTATTTTCTCTTGCGTCAACTTGTTCATCCTTTATGCCATGTCTGGCACAATTTGGGCCAAACTCACACTGGAAGGCATTGTCTGTTCAAGTTTGGTTATGCTTATACAAAATAAAACAGGCCTAGCTAAGCTTAGAGAGAATAATACCCCTCCCCCTCCCAAAAAAAGTAACCTTCACGAAATTCCTGGAAAAGTATTTACAGACAAATATTGCAGGCATTCGATCTACTAACTATTTTATGCAATCTCTGCAAAAGCAACTATTTAAATTGTGACTGTGAGAGAAAAGCCCATGACAGCAAAGTGAAAGCATACTTGTAACTAACTTCATCACAGGCGAGCATAAATTAGCATTTCCTCTGGCACACTGCGTAAGGGGTCTTCTCAAACCCTGTCCTGTGGGCCACCTGACGTGCATAGACCAGACCATGCCAGCTCTCACAACTTTCAACCACTTCCCTGAGCAGCAAGACCCTTCACCACAAAGAAGAGAACGGTGGCGAACCATACGCCCAGCTATCTGTCTTCTACCGGAGCTGGACAATGAAAAGACACCTCCTTATGGGACCAAGCCACCTACAAAATAGGCACAGGAAGTATAAAGAGAGCAGCAGTGATTCCTGTTTACAGCCAGGCAAACCACATAGCTTACTCTGCCGCATGCTTTACATACACGCACACAGAGGTAAGTCCTTCTGCACTCAGAAATTGCTCTGAGGATGGGGTGTAGTCAAAAGCAGACTGCTGCCATCAAAGCTGTCCTGGCTGCCCCCTTCCCCAGCAGCAGCACGGGGACAGCCAGGGAGCATAGTTCACTGCATTTAAGTGGACAGCCAGAAAAACAAGTGTCCCCTCATAACACATGTCACATGACAGAGAGATTGCCGCACGGTCCCAACGAAGATGAGATTTGGGAGTGAGTCACTTAGTCTGAAATTCGTTCTCCGCTTGTAGAACGGAGCACAGCCAGGAATAAGTCCCGAGCTGGACAAACTGCATGTATGTCGGGCAATTTTGCCTTAACGCATCGGAATTCTGCAGTCTCACTTGAACGCTTGCCCCAAAACTGCACCGCTGGGCTCTGAGACGATGCGTGCCCAGCTCGGCTGAATCGTTCTCAAAACGTTCTTCCTTCCCTGTTCAGACACTCGATAATCCGAACCAGGCTTGCCACTCTTGAGACACCTTTGCAGGCTCAGAGATAACTTTCAAGAGGTGTAACAAGAGGAAGCAAAACGCGATAGCGTAGTCAGAAAAAGCGTTTCCTTTCAACGAGTGCAAAGAGGGCGGCCAGCCATGAATTATGAACTGCCTGCGCGGAATTAAGTAGCGGGCAGCTTCCAGTGAACTGACAGGCACGGATTAAGAGTTTTATAACACAACTACCTTCCGGGAAAGAACCTACTAGTAGAAAAGATATTTCAAACCAAACGTCGTCCCAGCCATTTTCCCCTCCACGCTAAAGCAAAACTGCCTTTTAAACAAGTTCCCTCCCCCAAAGGCCACTGCTCGCGGGCAGCCAAAGTTCACGCCACGCAAACCGCGGCCTCTCTCCCGCTGAGGAAACACCTCGACGCCCGGGAGGCGGCGGCGGCCACCCCGCCGCGGGGGAGGCACGCGCGCGCAGACAGAAATAGCCCCGCGGGGGCCCCGCCGCCGCCCCGGCCCGGCCCGGCCCGGCGGAGGCGGCCGGAATCCCAGCGCGGTTTCCTCGGCCACCGCCGGGCGCGGGCGGCGCCCCCCACCCCCCCATCGCCTCAGACGGCGGCGGCGGCGCCCCGGGGAGGGGGAGCGCGGGGGGCGGGGGGGGGGGAACGGCTCGCGCAGGGCGGCGGCCGCGCGGGCAGGGCCGGGCCGCCGAGCGACTGGCACGCGCTGTCGCCAATGGGAGGCGGCGGGGGCTCCGCCGCCGGCCAATGGCGGGGAGGGAGGGGCGGGACCTGCCCCGTTGTCAATTTGCAGCCAATCGGCGGAGGGGTGCGGGGCAGCGGCCCCCGGGACCCCGCTGCCCTGCTCGGTACGGCCCGGCCCGGCCCGCCCGCCCGCCGGCCCCCTCCCGCCGCCGCCGCCGTGAGGCGCCGCGGCCCCTCTGATCCCCGCGCCGCCCCCGGCGCGCCGGCACGGCACGGCACGGCACGGCACGGCGCGCTGCCGAGCCGCCGCCCCACGCCGCCGCCGCCGCGGCCTCACTCACCCGGGCGCATCCCCTGTCACAGCCGCAGCATCCCCGCCGGCTCCCAAACCTGCCTCATCCGGGCACCGCGGGGGGCGGGGCCGCCGCTGTGACGCGACAGAGGGAACGGGGCCCCGCCCCTCAGAGCGGGGCGTGGGGAGGGGCTAAGGCAGGCCGCGCCCGCGGGAGGGCGGGGCCGGCGCTGGCACCCACGTGGGGCGGTGCCGGGACGCCTGGGCCCCTGCGCGGTGCCAGGCCGGGGGGAGGGGAGGCTCTGGGCGCGGGGCCTGGCAGGGCTCGTCCCCCCCCCCCCGGGCTGCCCGCGGGCCGTGGCCCCTCCGTGGCCCCCCCAGAGGCCCGGGCTGCCCCGTCGGGTGGGTTTGCGGGGGCCGGAGCCCGTCCCGGGGCTCCGCGGCAGCGCGGCCTCGCTGCGCGGGGCGACGTTTGCCACCCGAGTGGGATGGAGGCGGATGTGGGGCCCACGGGGACGCGTCCGCGCTGCCGGGAAGGGCTGAGAGCCGGTGGCCGCCGTGGGGTTTTGCGGCGGGCTTCCTCAGGGAAACCGCGGCGAGGCGGCAGGGGTCGGCGGAGCTGCTCGGCGGGGCTGGCCAGCCCCCGGGCCGAGAGCCCTCGGCCCTTGCCGCCGCGCGGGCCCGCGGGCCTGCGTCGCTCGAGCGCTCGCTTTACCTGAGCGGCCGACTTCGCTGCGACGTCTCGCAGCTTTTTTCTTTGTTTGACTTAATTTTATCTTTAGCTTATTTTGATGATGTAGCTGAGAGAGAGAGAGAGAGAAAGAGGCCTTAGCAGAAGAAAAAGCACCAGGGATGACTCCAGCGCACCCGTAAGGCCGGACTCAAGGCCCCGCTCCGTCGCCCTGCTGCTGGAGCACCGAGGTCCAGCCGCTTTTCCCCCCCTCCCCCAGCCCTGCTGTTACTTCTGCTGCTATCAGACAGACGAGCAGGTGATGCCTGCGGGGTTTTTTTGCAGAAAGGAAGCTGGTAGCGGGTAAGACAGGAGAGGGAGGCCCTAGGGGGAAGACCGAGTTGTTGTCGGGCTGCAGAGGGCGATGGCGTGGGGTCCGCGCGGGGTACGGCCTCCCCTCGGGCCTGACGCCTCTCCGGACTTGCGGCTGCGCGGTGAAGGTGCAGGAGGAAGAACCGCTGCCTGCGTTTCTGCTGCTTGGGGTGGACGGAGCTGAACGGCTTTGCCGCGAGCTGGCGGCTCAGCCACGCTACGAAAGCACAAGCGGAGGACGGGAAGCGGTGCTGGAGACGGGCTGCAAAGCTGAAGTCCTTTGCTTACGCCTCTCTGATCCGGCGACAGCCCCGCAGTCAGGTGTGCGAGCAGGCGAGGGCCGGCGGCGCGCCGAAGCGCTGGGATCCCAGCGGGCGTGGGGCTGAATTGCAGCGTGGGTTGCAGTCCCTTGCGACCGTGCCCTGCGGCACGGGCTTGGGCTGGGGGTGCGCGGGTGACGGCGAGCCGGATGTGCTCTAAGGAGATGCCTTTTTCAGTGGAAACCACCGGCCTGTCCAAATGAGAAGCACGTTCTTCCCAACAAAACTTTCACTGGGGAAGTATCTCGGTGCCGGCGCGCAGTGGCTGCTCAGGATGAGGGACGAAGCGACTCCGTGGACCAGGATAATCACTGTTTCCAGAGGGAGGGGGACATCCCGGACAGGCCTAAACCCATGTCCAAATCGAGCTCTACGTGAGCACGTTCATGATGGAGCTGTTCCAGGGCCGCTTCTTGGGAGGGAGGTTCTGGGTGTGTTCTGATCTCTTGATTCTTGAGACTCAAAGTATCAACTTTGGCAAGAAAGCCGTTTTCGACCCATCCAGCTGGCTCTCCATAGCTCCGAAGCTGCTGCGTTCCCGTTCTCCCTGGCTACATCTGCGCTAGTAAATTAAACAGGCCCAGGCCTGCTCTCTGGGAGGACCCCTGGCAGCGTGGTGTGTGTCCACCCAGCTCAACTCGCTGCCTCCCTAGCAGGGGGATTTGCCTATGTGTCTTATGGACATCTGTATCCCCGAGACCGTGCTGTCCCCCAAACTTTGCCAGCATCAGGGATAGTGATGGAGGCACAGGCTGCAGGCATGCTGACAGTTACCTAGTGTGAGATGAGTCTGTTGGGACTCAGCTCGTGCCCAGGCCCCGGAGGTCCTAATTTTGTTAAGGCCCCCCTGCAGATTCAAAAGCTGGCTTCTGCCCTGGGTGGGCTCTGGGATGCATTTGGGCACAGAAAATCAGCCATAGCATCCCCACCGCAGCTCCTCCAGTGTTCCGGGCAGAGATCGAGCCCTGCCAGCGTGTGGAGGAAGGCTTGAAGTCAGCCTGGCCGCTGCCCTAACAAAGTCAGCACTGATTTCATCACGGTCCTGGACCGTACGGAGGCACGTGTGGAATTTTCTATATTTAGACTGAGAAATTGCCATCGGTCAGAGCGGAGAAGCACTGCCTTTCCCTGCAGCCATGCTTCCTGCGCTCAGCAAGAGAAGGACACGGAGAGGTCAGAGCCAACACCGGCCTCCGACCCATCACAGCGGAGCAAACGGGCCCTGTTTCACCTCACCAGAGCCTCCTCTCATGTTCTCCATCCCTGCTGAGCTCTCCCCAAAATGCCCGTTCACTTCGCTCCCCATCCCAAGGGGCTGGGTCACAAGCGTGTTGGTCCTCGTTTGGATTGAGAGCCCCAGCCAGTTGCTGATGGGGTCCTTGTGCCCTGCGCTGGGAGCCTTGGTCCCCAGGGAGGATCTTGGGGGGATCCCATCTCCTCCTTGGAAATGCAGAAGGTCCTTCAGCATCGGTAGGGGGTCCTGGACCCCCATCAGTATTGGTGCATGGGAACTGGACCGTGACTCCCTGAGGTGCCAAATTGCTCCCCTTGACAATTCCCATTCCCACCTCTTCCTGCTGGCCTTCCCTGGGGATGGGACAACATGCCGCGCGTCCCACCCTTCTCCCTTCCTCCCATTGTGCTGTTTCCTATCTCTGATGCCTTGTTTGGGATCGGTTACCATGATATCTCCCAAGTCTATGTCCTCAGATCCCCTCGGTGAGGCAGGCAATAGGGCACTGAGACCGTGGCCAACGCACTAAGCGACTTGGGCACCGAATGCCCATGGATGTGTATGAATTGGGCACCTAAGTTCCTTTAAAGGGTACACCTGAGGGGCAGGAACACCGCATACCCAGACGAGTGGTAGAGAAGGGATTGGACTCTGTTACCACAGGGTTGCTCCAGCCACTGGGCCATCCTTCCTTTTCACCCATAGCCTTGCAGTCGCTACGTTATCCTCGCGGCGTTGCTGTGTTTCTGTCCTGTAAGAGCCCCTAGAGCGGGGAAAGTCACTGTATAGGGAGGCTTTTTTAACTGTTTAAGTAACCTGCTGGCCCCAAGCCAAGTTTGGGGCAGCTGTCAGCCTCTGAGATGGACTATCACTGCTCATCCCGTCCTCCGTATTTCCTGGTGGCTCCTTCTCCAGCAGTACCTGCCAAATGTGTTCCACGGTGTTTGCAACACGTGCCCCACGGTGTTTGCAAAATGTGCCCCGTGGTGCCTGCCAAATATCCCCCATGGTGCCCGCCAAATTTGCCCCACGGTACCCACCAAACATGCCCCATGGTGCCTGCCGAACAGCCCTCTGGAGGCCACAGCTTCAAGGGCACGGGCGGAAAGAGGGCAGGGTGCCCTCCGCGGTGGCTCCTGCACAGGAGCTGCCTGGCAGCTGGACTCCCAGCTCCTTTGCATGAACCTGATACTTAGGTTTCCTTTGCATATTAAATTTGCTTCCCCCTGTAATTAGCCAGACGGCCTGTCATTAGCCATGGACGGTGCTTTCGAAAGGCCCCACGTGCCACCCTCGCTGAGGGCCATGCCTGCATGCTGCCGGCAGCGTGGGGAAGCTGCGTTTGAACCTGTGGCCATGCCGCACTGCCAGCTGTGTGACAGCCCGCGTCCTCTGCGGGCACTACGCCTCTGAGACCATCCTCTGTATAGTGTTTCCTGATAACCTTTTCTCTGCCCGTGTCCCACTAGCCATAAGCTATGGGTTGTCCAGGGCTGATGGTCCCATACTCTTCTCCAGGGAAAAAAAATCCACTTTTTACCATGGAGGATGGGGATGGGCGTTTTTATACGCGCCGAGGACAGAGTGCAAGTACAGCTGCCTCCCAGGTCCCGCGGTTCAGTGAGCACCATGAATCACCCGTGACTCCTGTACAGGACTTTTTGGGTCACCTTGTGTGCTCCGGCTATTGCACAAGCTCAGGAACGCTGCTCAGCAACTTCTGCACTGAGCCCAGGATATGCGGTAGGACCAGAGCGTGGCTCGGAGCCTCGCGCTGCCCCTGAATGAAAGAGTGGAGGTGAAGCCACAGCATCCCGGGGGAAGCTGTCCCGGTGGTTAATTCCAGGCAGGATCTCTGCTTGGACTCACACCTCTGGGAAACCCCCAGGCCGGGGGCTAAGCGCATGGTTTGGGGCTGTGGCTGGGGAAATCCGCTTGTCTCCTTTGCCCTGCTTTAGCCTTGGTTTGCAACCCCCCGCCAAGGTCCTTGGCCCCGGTGGAGGGGTTGACCAGGGGGCTGAGCAGTGGCGGGAGGCCTGGCTGGAAGAACGATCCTCTTTCCCGGCTTTCCAGGCACCGTGTTGCTCTGATCGAGGGGTAGCTACAGCCGGCTGGGTGCTGTACACGTGCACAGTCCAGCTCTGAAGCAATTCTGAAGCAATCCAGCCTTTCTCGCTGCCTTGTAAAAGCTGTAAGGGAAATGACTCATGCTGTCTGCGTCGCGTTGTGCCTTGTCCGCGTGCATCCCGCGCACTCTTGGCACAGCGCTTTCCGTCACTTGTCTGATTACAAAACGGCCCTGCGAGGTAGAAAGGAGGCAGAATATGATTGTCCGCTAGGAAATCACTGCAAAGTTGCCGGCACCGAATAACCACCTATTGCAGCAGTGCCTGAGTATTATTCCCACAACGGTGTACGGAGAGCAGGGTTGAGCTCTCTCAGGGGAGACGAGGTAATGAGAGGGGTCCCGGCACATCTGTTGGCACATCTGGAAGCTGTCTGCGGTTCTGCTCTCGGCTCTGGGCTGTGTGCTTGCCTCTGGGCACGCTGCATCGGAGGGCTCAGCGGCGCGGTTGCGTTTTGAGGGTTTTAGAAGCAACCTGTCAAAAGCTGAGCTGCAGGACAACATGACCGGCGAGCAAGCTGCCCTAGCGGAGGTTTGCATGGAGCGGTGTTACCTCGCATCTCCTGAGGAACGCACCCACAGGCAGTTATCACTGGGCAGCTGATTGATGGTAACTTATTATACCAGGGAAACCTGAGCGTGCATCAGAGGCCTTGATTTAATCATTAAAGAGATGCTAATTTGCTGGCCCTTTTCAAAAGAGCTGTGTGGACAGCGCTTCTCCTGCTCATGTAAGGTCTGACTGAGCCTATGTAACTCTCTAACCTTAGTGCTGGACTTCTCAAGGGGCATCCACATAGTGGCGCACTTCTGATTCCCTTTTTTCTTTCCCAAGCATGTGGGATCCTTTGACAGCTAGCGTGAGCTCCATGGTCCCTCTTTCCCAGGCGTGGTGATTAGATTGGTAAACATACCCTTTTTGCCCCTTGGCTCTCCCAACCCATCCTCCCGCGCATCGGCCCCCCCGCGCCCTGTGGGAACGCCGTGCCGGCCAGCCGCTGACTTTGACGCAACATCTAAGGGAGCAGTGACTGATGACACCCGGCCCGGCCGCAACGTGAACCCCGCCAGACGCTCGGGCACCTGACGCATCAAAGCTTCCTTTACAAACCCGCCTCTGTCCCAGCCCCACGGGGCTTTGAGTCCGGTAACAAAGGCGCAGTGTTGTGGTTCTGTGTTTCCCAAGATGTCCGGTTTGCCTGCCTGGTTAACACTGATTTTTAAGTCAATGTTTGCTTTGAGGTCGTTCCTGGCTGCACCCCATTGTAATCTGGAGTTGTTCCCATGCATTCGCCGAGGGGCTCTGCGATTTCAGCCGGACAAAGGAGCAGTCACTTAGCATTAGCGGCTGCACAATGCGGCCGTGTCTCCCGTCGGCCGAGGCAGATTTGTGTTTCGCCAGCAAAGCCCCGTCCATTGAAAGGCAAAGAAGAGAAAAGAGAGCTGTAATGTATTCCAGCGAAGGGGGTCTCTCACGGGGGGGGAGGGCTCGACGGCGAGGGCAGGAGCCCGCGAGAGCCCGGGCTGTCCCACGGTCAGAGGTGGCGGGCAGGCGCGGGGCTCCTGCTCATGGAGGCTGGTGCAGATGTCCCGGAGGGGTGGGATGGCCCATGCAGGGAGGTCGTTTTGGCTTGGGATGAATGTGTCCGAGGACATTGGGCCAGGCGGGCTATATGTTTGCGTGGGTTTCTCCCGGAGGGTGTGGGGTATGTGGGTGCTGGGAACAAGGGGGTTACAGCAGTGGGAAGAAAACGTCTGATTGTTGCTCTGGGAGAGTGTTTTTAAAGGATCTAAAAGAGCTTTTGGGGGTGGCGGGCAAGAGACGAGGAGGAGGGCGACGGTCGGAGTGGGCTACAGCATGCTCACAGGGAGGCTGCTGTGGAGGATATGGGGGGAAGCCCCAAATGCTGGGAGAACCGGGTGGATGTGAGTCCCAGTGAGGCCATTGATTAGCCTGCAAGGATTTGGCCCGTGCACAGGGCTCTCCCGTACGGCCCCGGTGCAGCTAGCCCTGCAACAGGCACTTATTTCTGGGTATCCCCTCTGCGAGGTAGTTTGGGTTCCTGGGACCAGCGGGGCTGTCAATGACTAGAGCAGCTCACCCCATCATCTCCCTGACAGCGGCAGCATTAATCCTATTTGTTTTTATGCCTTGAACAGCTGAAGCTGGCGGCAGAGAGCTGGATACCGCTCTGAGCAGTCCTCGCTGGCTGGCTGGCAGCGGCAGCGCTGCCCGACTCTGCGGGGGGCAACGAGGGTTAACAAACGGGGGCGGAAATGGCATGCCTGTAATCCCACCTCCACGCACACCCCTGCCTGCGTGCACACACACACTGGGAGAGCAGGAGGAGTTCCCACGGCCCACGGCGGTTTGTGCCACCTTATTAACATAAGCAGCTGCTCGGCAAAGGATTTAGTCCGGGAGGAGGCAAAGCGCTCTCCGGAGCTGCCTCGGCCCTGGCAGCAAGACGTACCCGGGCTGTAGGCTGGGACCCTGGCAGAGCTCCAGGTCTGGGCAGCATCCCCCTGAGAAGGGGCAGCTTATTTTGTCTGTTTAGGAGAAAGGAGACTTTGGGTGAGAATCGAGGCCCCTCGTGAGGAGCAATTTTGGGCCCTGTTGCGGAGCGCAGGGCTGCAGTCGGTGCCCCATGGTCCTGGGGGGGGTTTTGGGGAAGAGGATTTCGAGGCGGGGAGGAAGCCACCGCTCTGTGACTCATTCAAGCGTGGGCTGCAGTGACGAAATCTGCTTGTGGCTCTGTAGCTGTGAGCGTTTCCCTGCGGGGAAATGGTCTGAGACCCATCAGCTCATTGCACCTGGAGTCCTCAAATGCTTTGTTGGGCTTGAATTGGCTGAACCTCACTGTCGAGGATGCCTGGTCCCAGCGAAAGCCAGAGGACCCCAAAAGCCCAGTGATTTTGTGACTGCTGGAGAAAGCCTAAGGAGAAGCCCTTCCTGGGCCTCCCATGAAGCTCCTGACAAGGACACCAAGTCACAGGCCTGTTGGCCTCAGGGCTAGCAAGTGCTGCTTCCTAGGCCAGGGGTATCAGCTTTCCTGCTCAAAAAGCCCAGAATCACCCAAAACAGATGGTTGCCTCCAAGCAGTCCTGATCTCATATCCCTGTCCCAAGGCTGCCTCTTTCCCCAGCTGATCGAGGGCAGCCTTTCTGGCAGGATCTACCAGCTGCAAAGGAGAAGTTTCTAAAACAGGAGGTGAACGCTGTCCTTGGGTTTATTTACTGTCTGCGCGGCTGGTGCTAAAGGAGTCACTTAACCTTGCAGGGAGCTGTGACGTGTTTGACAGTTCCCGTTACGTAAATGGTGGCTTTTGCTTGTCTGCACACTACCTGGCGAATACAAAAATCATTTTCACCACTACGCGCACCAGCATCGGGGCTGTGGCTGCTCCCTGGCCGTTACATCTCCAAGTACCTGTTGAGCATACGCTCAGGAACCGGGCTGCCTGCAAAAAAGATGCCAGCCGCTCGGTGGGCGCTGATCTCCGGCTGCCTGCATTCCCACCCGCCCATGGTCTGTTGCCACGCAGGATGCACTGTCCCCATCCAAGCCCTGGGCTCGAAACGCTGTGCACACCGTAGCAGCAACAAGCTCGCATCGTGTCAGTCCAGTGAGCTGGTTCGTGGTGACTTGAAGCTATCCCAAAATGGTTTGGGAAGGATGCAGGGAGTGCTGGATCTTGGAGGGATTTGGGGATCATGGGTTTAGGGATGTGGGGAGGAATATGGCTGGGAGGGACGCAGGGAGTGTGGGTCTGGGCAGGATGCAGCCAGGCGAAGGGGCTGGGAGGGAAGGGGTGGATGGACGGGTCTAGGAGTCATACGGAGAGGCTTGGATCTGGGAGGGATTTGGGATTGGGGGGGGTCTATGAGTGATGAATCTGGGAAGGATGGGTCTGGGAGGGCTGCAGCAGGGCGATGGGACTGGGAGGGACGCTGGAGGGATGACTGGGCCAAGCCAGTCCTGCCCAAGCACAGCCCCTCAGTGCTTCCTGCCCCGACTCCTCCAGCGAGGATTTGCAGATGGAAGCACCCCGCTGGGCCCTTCCTCCCCACCCAGCTCTGCTGTGGGATGGGTACCAGTGCTGATGGGCAAACTGGTAGGACATGGAGGAGCAGGCTGATGGGGTAAAACTGCTCTGGCGCTGGTCCTTGCATCTCACTACCTCCACATTCAGCCTTGTGAGGGGCCTGCTGGGAGGACTACAAGGAGGACAGTGACAACGCAAGCAGCCTTGAGTGTGAAGCAGGACACAACCCCAGGCAGGACAGAACCCAGCTCCTTCCCAAGCTGCTCCAGAGTCTCTCAGTCCCAGCGTTTCTTGCGAGCGGCTTGCAGCGCCGGGGGCGGAGGGGCTGGGCGGAGGTTTGCTCTGCGCACGCGGTTCCCTAGCAGCCTGCCAGGATGATGCAACAGCCGTGCAAGACGAGTGGAGAGACCGGTGCTGTGTCTCTGCAAGCGTCATGGCTTTGAAAGCATCCCTGCTACGAGCTGACTGCGCTGGGCCAGTCTCGTGCCCTTGGATGAAGAGGGCCCAGATGAAGCTGAGTGCAGCGTACGGCCGCAATTCCTGCTCTTTCAACGCCTGCTGCAGCCTGGGGCTGATTTTCGGGGGGGGGGGGGAACGGGGTTGGGGGATGATCATTTAACCTACTGGCGTGTGTCACTGATACCCAGCAGTCTCCTGGGATGTATCCAGATGGCCTGACTGGGATTGCTATCCAAACAGCTCAGGCAGAGGTAGGTCAGGTGAAAGCTTACTGTGGCTTGCAGACACGCAGGCTAAAGCGCAGGAGCTGCAGCAGCTGCCGTCAGATGCCAGTGCATCAGCCAGCATCGGCTGATGGGTCAGCAGATCATGCTTGCTTGGCCCTGGGCTCTTCCCATGATCCACATTTGCTGGCGAGCCGAGAGTGCTATTTTGGACCAAAGCAGAGGAAAATATTAATAACTGCTATTTGCAGATTGCTCTGTACTCGGCATGTGCGTGTAAAGGCCTTTCACTGCGGCAACGCCAACCTGAAGCAGAGTTTGGCTTAATTAAGGAAGAGGAGCTGGGCTCCTCTCTGCTGCTGGCTGGGCACCCACGTCCTACCATCCGGCGCCAAGTGCCACGCTAGGCACCGGCGGATTCACGTCCTCCGTGGGTCAGCGCAGAGCGAGACCCTGCGCGCCTCAGCGCCGGGATCAGGCTCCCCAGCTAGATGGTCAGGCTGGATCCCGTGCTAGGAGGAAGGGCTGAAGCATAACAGGATATGCCTTGAAGCACGAAGCCAAACAAAGCTCTTTTGTGCTCAGCGATGGAGTCGCTGCATTTATCCTCCCTTTAGCACAGTCTTGCATCCAAAGTACCCCTTCGAGCTGGCTGTGTTCATCCGTATGGAGGCTTTCTTCGATAAATGTTGCTACTTTTATTGATTGATCTGAGTGCCGCCTTAGGTGATCGGTAATATTTGTTAGATCAAGTCTTTAGACAGACCTTGCCAGCGATTCCTGAGCAAACTGTTTGCAGCTCAACTTGCTTAGTGAAAGTAAAGCATCCCTAAAATGCTATTTTTCTTGATTATTCCCCAAGCACGTGGTTTTACCACCCTGTGCTTAAAATAGCCCCTGCATCATTTCTGTCACAGTTGGGTGCTATGCATAAAGTCAGCCCCATCCTGAAGACTGTGTAAACAGAGCTTCTCATGTGAGATAGGAAAATTCAACAGCCTGAGTGCTGACATGCAGAAAGCATCTTGGTTATCGAACCTCAGTCTTCAGATTGGTACGACATGCGAAAACCTTGATTTACCTCCTGTCCTTGCTGCTTCAGTCTGCAGGAGGCAAATTACAGGCTTCTCTGTGCTCAGGAAGACTTTCTGCAGAGAAAGCCTGGCCAGATATGTCCAATCTGAAAGACTCGGCTGCAAAAGGAAGACAAGAAGCAAGGACACAAGCAAAGACCTCAACACATGTGGGCTGGGGTCTTCTGTGAGCCCGTCTGGCTGAGGCTGTGCTCACGCGGAGAAGGGCAGCTAAGGCTCAAGGCGGGCTGAGGCTATAATATCCTCGGTCCCCAGTTCTCCTCTGCCAAATTTCCCCATGCTCACCAGCTCCGGGGTTTATTATTTATCCACCCCAGAACAGTTTGCACCGATTTTCATGGGGGTCCCTGGGACTAACATAGACAACGGGAAGGGTCCGGGAGACACAGGCAACTGCTGCAACAGCAGGCAGCGATTCTGATGTCTTCGCTCACGAGCGCATGTTTCCTTGCGGGATCCTCCAGCATCGTCTTCAACAAACCTCTCTCTGCCTCATCAGTGCCACGAGGGTCCAAGAGACCGCAATAGGGCAAAAGCAGCATTTCATGCAGGCAGGGGCTCTCCATGCTCCCCAAGCACCAATCTTCCAGCAAGTTGGCCACATGCAATCATCCCGCCAGTATAGGGAGGGGGAAACTGAGGCACAGTGTGGTGGAGTGCCTTTCCCTGTGGGGCAAAGCAAGCTGGGGCGATGGCAGGATTAGGTCCTTGTATCTGCCAGCCTACCCCCTGGAAAGAAGGAGGCTCCAGAGCTCAGACCCAGCCCTTGAAGGGCTCCTTGTTTGCTGGGCTATGGGGAGTGGAGGGGGGACAGTCGCAGTCAGAGGAACACAGAGGCTCTGCACTAACAAGTTAGACAGCATCAGGCCATTCCTGGGTACTAACACCGTTAATTTACTCCTATAGGCATGGCCAGAGCACGTCCAAGTCGGCAGTGTGAGCGTCTGAGCTCCAGGGCTGGGACTTCCCTTCTCCACAGGGACAAGGATGAGGACAGTCCAGCTGGGTGCTGCACGACACAGACCACCACCAGGCGCACGGACAGGAGTAAGCTGCATTTTGTGCTGAGCACCCTCATCTCGATAACGCACTCTGTTTTCTGGTTCGTGACCCGCTGAGCAGCCCCACTTGGCAGACCTGCTTGGGAGGGGCAGTGCCTGTGTCCTGCTTCTGCCAGGGGCTGGAGGAGGTGTGCAGATGGGGCCCAGGTAGTCTGGACACCTGCAACCCCGCTCATGGGCAGGCTGGGCCTGTTGTAGCCCTATCACCACTACTGAACACTAAATATCACTTTTGTAAGAGATCAAGGCCCTAGGCAAGCAGGATGGGAAAAATTTAGGGGTGAGGCCAGTAGAGCCAAGGTGCCTTTGCAGCAGCCTGTGCCTCTTCCTCCAAACTGGAGCTCACATCACTGGTGCTGCAAGGGCAAATCGCTACACCAATTATCTTTCATGGGCAGCTCTATCAACGGGAGAAGATCCAAACCTGGCATTGCTGCTGGCTACTGCTTACAATCATTAAAGGGGCTTGGAGCCTTTCATTGTGCAGGGCAGCGACACACTGGGGCGATGGAGCGCTCCTCCCACCCGAGGCATGCGGAGGAGGGAGAGGAGGATGGAGGCTCTCCCTTCACGGCACCATGCAACCTATATCAGGGTATCACGGAGCTCTTGATGCACAGGTTGTGGGACCCTGGAAAAATCTCCTTTTACTGAGCCTTTCCTCTCAGTGCTGCTCCAAGACGTATCTTGTAGCAAGCACTAGAATGTGATTTTTATTTGTGCCCATTAAATGCAACACCCTTTGGCAATCACATCAGTCCAGGAACGGGGTCTTGAAGGAAAATGCCAAGCAATAATACAGCCATGGCAGCCAACACTGCTGGGAATATCCCATTCTCAAAAAAAAAAAAAAAAAAGCCAAAGAGCCCTAACTCCATGGCTTTTCCTGCTGACATCCCTGGGTTTCTGGGCCACATACCCACAAGGTGGCTCTAGGGAGCTGCCCAGTGAAAGGGCACTAGAGGTGATGGTATGGAAGAGCCAGGCAACTCCCTCTCTTGATAGGGAACATTGGTGTCAAAATGGACCTGACGGGGAATAGATTGTTGCATGGTAGAAATGGGTCACGAGGACTTCAGAAGGTTTACAGCCTGTCTATGTGCTTGCACACAGGGGCTGGAGTGGGCACAAGCTATCTTTTGCCACTGCAGCAAACCTGGGTCGTCTACCTCCCAGCCTCAGTTTTCCCAGCTGTAAAATGGGTTCAGAGGCCCTGTCACAGCCTCAGAGGAGGTCATGAGACCCCAGAAGGTTTGAAATCAGCTCCCACCAGAGGTAGGATGAGCACTCAAACTGCAGTGGCACTGGGGTGGCCCCATCACCTTGGCCTGGCACCCCAAGGACACCCATTCCTTCTTGTGCGCTGGGTGATGGCTGGCAGCTAGCATACAAGAGACGGGGATTCAAAGCTTGATTGTGTCCTAGACTCCTTGAATGGCCCTACTCAAGTCCCAAATGGTCCCCCCCACAAAAGCAAGGGAACAATCCACCTTTGTTGGCCACATTTAACAGTAACACTTGAAGACAGATCCCTACATTTCAATACACTGCTCCCCACCCCAGGTGCTGTTCTCAGGAGGGATCTACTGATCAGATGGGCTCACAGTACCCCATGAAGGCCTCGGCAGGGCCTTGCTGTGCCCTGGCTGCTGTGGGCAAGCACAACCCCGCAGGCGTGCAGCACTGTGAGAGGCAAGCAGGCAGCTGCCCACCCCGGCTGCCGCCAGTGAATAGATCCCTTCTTCTCCCCGAGCATCTGCCCCCTTGCTTCAAAGCCTTATTGTTTCTCCATGACGCGAATTCCCATTGCAGCAGCTCCCCTTCCCCTTTAACCAGGCTCCCAGGAGGGGGCCAGAGATGGGATTTGAGGTTGGGAACAGGGCAGAGGAGGGGGATGCTGGGTAGGTGGGGGATGGCCTCTCCTCCATTATGGGGTACAGGGCTGGGAGATGTACACATGGGATGGACCCCGACTACCCCATCCAGGCTTGGTCTGAGAGCTAAGGCTGTGGAAAGCCAGCTGCTGGCACTCCTGGCTCTGTCTGTGCTAGCAAATAAGACAGACTAGCACCTGTTTTCTGGCTTTGAGGGAAAACAGTGACACTGCTTGTATCCGTGCAGGCGAAGTCTCTCCCCTGCAAAACAGGGACTGATCCAGAGGCATGGTGGGAACGGTGTCCCTTGTGCCCAGGCACTGCCTCAGCCCACAACAGAGCTGTACCCGGGAGCATGCTAGCAAGGCTGGACTTATCGCCCCGATGTCCTGAGCACAGATGGAGCTGGTGACGGCAGGAGAGCCAGGGAGACAAGGCCCCTGAGAGCCTGCTGGGAGCTAGCACAACCCCGAAAATCCCTGCCACAATGCAGCTCAGAGTTGCTGCCCCATCCAGTACCCATGGGGTTAGCGCTGTCCTTGGGATGAGAATCAAAGCGAGGAGCTGGCATCCTGCTCTCCCCAGACCTCACTCACTGTCACTGGGTGTAAATACCAAACCAATCTCTGGCAATTGTATTTGGTCCTGGAGGATGCAGAAGGGCTGCCCCCAAACTTGCTGATGCTTGGCGTAGAGCAGCAACTGCCTCTTTGGGCAAAAAAGTCTTGAAGGAGTCCCTGGAGACCATCACAGCCCTCCCAGCCATGGGAATACCCTATGCATGGCAGGGCTGCATGGCTTTGCATGGGCTGGAACTGCCTGCATGGGATAAAACGCTGACATTTGGTGTCAGAAGAAAGCTCCAAGAGCTTTCGCCAGGCTCAAGGTTGTTCATGGGCTGGTTTGCTGCCTTCAGCAGGGACGCAGGGGCAGGATGGAGGCATCGTGCTCAGGTAGCGTGCAGGTCCCCTAGTAAAGCAGGCAACAACTGCTCAGTAAATCCTGCCTTAGCGGGAAAAGGGGGTTTTCTGGTCCTTTGTGTTTGCCAAGCATTCGCCACTTTGAATCATCTAGTACAAAATTTGGATCTGCGGGAGGATGAGCAGACCCCATCCATCCCAGCACTCTCAGAAAAGAGCCAGTGTCCCGGCTAGTGAGGACAGACCCATGCAGTGGTTCGCTCCAGTCGCTCCCATCACTGGAGAGGCAGATTCAGGGCTCTTTCAGCTTGGCACCCTGGACTTTCACAGCCTACAAAGCACATCCGAGAGCACCACCTCCCGGGCACAGCAAAAAGTGTCCGGGGGAGAAACCTGAAGGAACAGCTTCTGGTACCCCTATTGGGCCATCTTGGATAGATCGGCATCCTGATAGTGTGTCTCCACCCTGCTCAGTGATTGAGCATGGTGCAGCGATACCCCGAGGGAAAAGACACCGATTTTCTCACTTTAAATTTATGTGAAATTCTAAATTTAGCACTGCAGGCACTAAAGCATGCTGTTCCCTCCACTTGAGCATGTCCCAGCCTGGACGGGCTCCCAGCCACTGCAGTGCCCCAAACCAGGATGTCCATCTCCCCAGGACAGGAGACATCCCCTATGCGGGCATAGACAATTTGTGCTGAGAGGATTTGACTTAACCTGGCTCCCAGCCAATGCCAAGGGCACCAAACAAGACATGGTCTCCCAACCCTGATCGGGGACCGATGGACAGAGCAGGTCCCACACTTGGACCGGTGTGAGGCTGCTGCTGGCAGTAAGAACGGCAGCATATCTGCTGTTTATACATCAGGATTCAGCAAAAAATTGGGTCAGACTTTCAGGTTTTATCCTTGCCAGCTTTTCGCCTTGTTTGAGCCATTTCTGGCTGGGAAGAGCTGAGAGGAGAATGGGCCAGGCAGAAACTCTTGAAACTCCTGTAAGATTCAGATTTACAGATTGAGGAGCTGAAGGTAAATCACAAACTTTTTCTCAGGAAATAGCAAAATCTTTACAGTACTGCTGTTGAGTATTGATCTCCAAAACTGACTTCTTTCCAGTCTCCTCCAGCACCTCTGGGAAGGGCAGAAACATTTTGGCAGGTAGGTGCATGCCCTGCTGCTGCATCCTCACTCGTGTATGTGGAGCATTGCTAAGGAAAAAAAAAAAAACAGTTAGGGCAGTGGGAGGCTTTGGGAGGGCTAGTTGTGCCCAGGGAGGGGACAGGAGGGCTGGAGCCTTGCTGCTAGTCTGCTCCTCACCCAAGGAGGTGTAGCATCACTGGTGTCCCCTGGCACTTGGCTCCAAATGTTGCAGCTCTGCCAGGTCTGAGTCTGCCCTCACAGGGTGGACTGAAACAGGAGTGAAACCAGAGGCAGGGCCCAGCAATCCCATGGAGGAGGAGGTGGAAGGACAATTTGTCAAATGCCATGGGGAGGAGAGGGCAACTGGACTGAAATGGGGTCAGAGATCTCCGTGTGCTTCATGTTGACAGAGCGTCTCTGCATGTGAGACATCGTTAGTCATGGGAGCCTGGGGAAACCAGGCCACCGGTGCGGATTAAAACAATTTAGTAGACCCAATGCTGGGAGTGGAGGCTGCTGACATCAGGAACAGAGGAACTAGAGGAGAGGCATGCAGGGGCAGCGTCCTGCAGCCGCAACGGCATGACTCGTGGCCAAGCAGGCCCAACCTGCACCACCAGGCAGCAGTTTCGCCTGCCTGCATCTGCACAGGGCAGAGAGACGTGTCTGCTGGGAAGGATCTGTGGACGCACAGAGGCCGCCAAAGCAGGGGCAGCACAAGCCAGCTGGCATCCTAGCTGCTGTTTCACAGGCCATTTGCATGGAGCTGAGAGAGGCTGCTTAGAGGAGAATATAAGATATGGATGCAGTGATCTCTCCTCCAGCTTTTGTCAACCTAGCCAGAAACCTCACCTGGACCATAATTTCCAGCAGTCATCAACCTTACAGACCAGTTGTGCCTAATGGCAAAGCTCCTTGCATGTATCCTGCAAGAGGAGCTGACTTGACCACCAAGAATAAATCTGGGATTTTCTCACCAGGATCCTGGCCACCACTGAGCAAAGGGATGGAGGAATACATCTTTGTTCACTGGAAACATTCTTGCTTCATCTGTTAGGATCTGGAGAGCTGGCAAAATGCAGCAGGAAGAGAGCATGTATTTGATATGGAAATACTGAGACCCATGATAAATATTCACTTGGCACCAGACTCACATATAGATCAATCTACTGGCTTTAAATGTGCTTGAAAATGAGTAGCTTTACATATCGGTACATTATAGCCTTGCTCCTGCTCCCAGCCTGGTTACTGGGAGTAGAAACACTGGATGATGCAGTGGAAGATGAGGTCTGTGTCTGCAGCATCCTCTTCCCCCTGTGAACAGCTGCAGATATCTGCCCTAAATCTGCCATGTTTGCAGGGAGGGTACCTAGGCCTTCCTAACCCTGCAGTGTTGGCTGAGTCCTCTCCTGGGTCAGAAATGTCCCTTCCACACTGGTTCCTACCAATGCTAATGCAGAGCAGGTCTGAGATGTGGTCCCACAGGAACCCTGAGGAGCAGAGCTGAGCCCAGTGTTGTTTCTCACTTGGAGTGAGCCCTTCCCTTGGCCCATGTTGAGTATGAGGGGGCTGAAATTCTGGGAATGAGCTACACTTCTCAAAGCCTGAGAAAAAACACAGCCTGCCTTTTGGCAGTTGCTTTGTCCCTGAACCTGGTTTCTTGTCCTTTGGGCACCGGCAGACTAAATCCTATCATGCAGGAAAGATGCTGCCACACATGAAAGTGGGGCAAGGGCACCGAGAAAAAAAAGCTATTCCAAAGAAAGAACAAAACTGCTGACAAAGACGGGGCCATGTTATACCAAAATCCCTTTGCTTTCAGCGTGGTCAAAGCAGCAAAGGGAGGCAGACTTGTTTTTCCAGTGCCTATATATAGTGCTGTGAGCTCATAGTTTCTGACTATGGAGAGTATTCAAACTATGTGAAACAGGAATTTCAACCCCACCTCAATGCCAGCAGAGAGTAGATTGAAGCTGGGGAGATGCTAGACTGGCCCAAATTTGATCTCACTGGCCTAAATAACTTGTTCAGTACTGGAGACCTTACTAAGTGCAAAGACAGTCCTGAGCAGCTTCGGTCAGGGCCCTTGTGGTTTGGGCATATTGGGATTTGCCAGAGCAGGGGGAGGCCACAGGACCTGGAGGCTGCAGCCCAAAAGTGGCTATATAAACCTTAGCCTCAGTGAAATCTGTTTGGAGAGTTTTCAACCTCAGCTTCTAAATACCCCAGGAAAGCCGGGATGACAAGTGGAATGGTTCAATCCCTCACCCTGAGCAGAGGTGCAGAAGGGGGTGATGCGCTCTGGGTCTCATTAGAGTGAAGGATGGGACTTCATGTCATGAGCGGTCCCTTCTGGGCTCAAGCCCCAAGCTGCAGATGTTCTCTGTGGAGTGACGGGAGGGCAGATGCATTTCGGCAGCTCCCCAGAGCACAGAGCAGCCCAGCTTCATGGCTACCCTCTCTTCTCCTTCCAATCTGCTGTGTGTTGTAACTGCTGGAACTGCTGCATCCACGAGGGACTGATACTCCTGCCCATACCTGGAGCCCTGCATGCTGCCAGGACATCCAGCCACTTGAAATCACTGGTGCTGCCTACTGAGGGACTCCAAGGTCCCATCTAATGGGGTTTTGGATGCCAGGCACGCATTAATCTCCTCGTAATATCCTCTGCTGCCTGCCGCATAGGCCCTGGAAAGCCCTGGGCACCTTTTTAAGGCTGGAAGATCATAGAGTCGGGAATGATTATGCAAAGCATCTCTCTGTTCCAAGGCGAGACCCTCCACCATGTCCAGGTTCTTCCTGGCACAGTCTGCTAACGGCTTTCTGTAATGGAGATTCCAGGTTCTCCTGGGCATTTGGGCACATTGACAGTGTAAATCTGGGTCATACCACTGCATTGCTACAGCCAGAGCTGGGGAAGTCATGCAGGCAGGGTGCCTTGGGGTCTGCTTCTGTGGCCTGCTCTGGTTGTGGCAAACAGCACCCAGATCCCCATTGAGCAGCTTGGCAAACCTCGGTGTGGACCAGTTCTGTGGCCTCTGGAATGGGCTGGGGATTGGCAGGAGATGCTGGAAAGAGTTGAAGTTGTTGCAGGAACAATCTACCCTGCAAAAAGCCTTTGGAGGGAAAGTCCAGGGAAAATCGCTCTCAACTTCTTGCCTAGGGGTCAGGTAAGGAATGGACAGTACATCAGGACATGGATAAGACCCATAGAAACCTTCTCTGCCCAGGTCTCCAGCCTGCACATGGCCAAGATGAGACTCATGAGCTACCTGCAGCTCACAAGAGGGACAAGCGTAGGATTTCTGGGCTGCATGGGGTCTATATAGGCTCATGCTGCTGCTTAGCACTGTGTTTCCAGAACAGCTGAAAATCCTCTGGGTAGATGCAAAGCAGCACTGACCTGAATTCCTGCTCTGCTATGATTATTTTGGGCCATGCGTGGGAGCATGGCTGCCGCTGAGACCTGGGTGACCAGCAGCTGATGTAGGAGGGGGGCAGGCTTGAAGCATAGGGCTGGCAGGAACATGTATAAGGGGGATGAGAAGGACAGAAAGCATAGGGATGAAGACCTGGTCAAGGTGAGGAGATGGGGAGTGGAGGTGTGTGGCTGGAGAGGTGGGCATGGACAGGAAGAAAGACATGTTTGGCAGGAGTTTGGCCTTGGCACACGAAGCACTGGCTATGCAGCCCATTGGGCTGGGAAGTTTGGGAAGCTCCATCACAACCACGGAGTGAGAAGTTCACCATCCAGGCTGGGACCTAGAGCTCATTCTGGTTTGTAGCAAAAGGGGAGTTTGGTCATAGCATCCCCTTTGGTGCCTGTCTCAGCGTGGCCTGACACCAGGGCCAGGCCCAACTATGATTTCCCATTACACAAGGGAAAGCAGGCAGGATCGCCCCTGCCGCAGGTGTTTCTCCAGTCTCTGCCCTCAGATGCCTGACGCTAGCTCCTCACCAACTCCCTGGCCAGTGAAGCAAATGTCAAGCCTTTAAAACCCAAACAAGTTCCTCCACATTCACTCTCCAGGAGCTGTCCCTGTCCTCACTTTGGCTTTTGCGCAACATGCCTGGGATGAAATACAGAGCAAACACCTGCTTGTTATATAGGCACTTCGGGCTTCTCCTCGGCTGATGCACAGCTCCAGGGCTAACGCACAGCAGGCTCCAGTTCTGCAGCAGAGTGAATGGAGAGTCCCCTGCCCTGGCACTCTGCAGCAGGTAAGTGGTCTCCTGGGCAAGGAGGACCAGGGTGCTGGGGTTAGGATCTTCTTCTGGGTCAGTGTGGGGAAGCATCAAATCCCTGATCACCCCTAAATCAAAGCAGCAGCCTAGGTCTCTTTCTCCTCTTGAATGTGGAATGGTTATGGCTCATTGCGTTTCTCTGGCCCTCGTGGAGAGGAGGGCTCCCAGGCTTTGAGAGAAGCCTCCATGCCTTTCTCTCCAGCAGCGTGTGCAAAGGCTGGCAGTGAGGTAAACAGGGAGATGGCAGTCAGAAAGGGAGGAACAACATCACCTTCAGAAATGCCTGTGGGGAAACCTAGGGGTCTATGACCTGGGAGGGGTTCCTGCCTGAGATGAAGGCTGGGTTTGAAAAAGGCTGTAAGGTCTGTAAAATTGTCTTGCTTTACGAAGCTCGATCTGCTGAACTAATCCAAGAGAAGGGTGTTGAATATCCCTTCTCCTGAAGCTGCCACATGAACACTCACTGCTCTGGGAAACACACTGGAGAGCGTCAGATCAAGCCCAGATGCAGGTTCATGGATCACCATGGCTATTGTGCTCCTGCACTCCCTCCCACACCCTGGGCCAGAATGGGGGCCAGGGAAGACACCTGTGCTGAGCTAACAGAAGATGCCGGTTTCTGAGACATGTGGATGGCACCATGTTCCAGCTGAGTGAAAAGCGCAGACCTGCAGAAGCTAGTGGCAGGGCCACTGGGCTGGAATGTCCTCCAGCTCCTTGGAAGGAGCTTCACTTGAGCGCTTGCTGACTGCTCCATGGACAGCATGCTCCCTGCATCATCCCTGTGTGATGGTTGCTCCCATCTCTCCAACTGATCTGACCTCCTACTTTTCTTCTGTTTCCCCTAGGATGGGAGCATTTCCCTTTTCTTGGTAGGTGCCTTTGTGGGACCATGTGGGGTAGAAGTTCCCCTCTCACCCCACACACCTGGGAGCTTAAAGCAGAGCACAGAGGCACTTGTGATACATGTTGAATTTCCTTGACTGCTCCTTTTGCCTGTACCAGGCACTGAGTAGGGAGAAAGAGCTCCACTCAGGGGCTCATGGCTTTTTCCGTCAAGTTTTGCAGCCAGGGACTGTTAATCCTAGCGCTACTGGAGTTGAGATGCTCCCACTATAGATCTGTTGCAAGAAAGGCCAGGCTGAGAGTCTTAATATTCCTGAAAATGCCCCGCGTCATTGAGACCATGTCTAGTAGCCTTCTACCCCATCGGTGAGGGGCAAGAGGGAAGGAAGGAGGAGTGATGATGAAGAGGGTATGCATCATGCCAACCTGTAGGCTCTGTGCTTGTAACTGGGACCCTTATTAAACCATTGTGTCTCTTCCTACAGCTGGGGACTGTGTGTCGCTAACAGAACAGGGATGTCTGAAACCTCAGCTAGCAAGGAAGGTCTCCCAGCCGAATGCCCTGTGTGCTATGAGAAATTTCACCTGCTGCAGGCGACATGCCGAAAGCTCAGCTGTGGGCACACCTTCTGCCATGACTGCCTGGTAAAGTGTCTGCTCTCCACCAAGCTCGATGGCCAAGTCCAGAGTAGCATCATCTGCCCTGTCTGTCGCTATGTGACTTTCCTCAGCAAGAAAAAGTCTCTCTGGCCTCTCAAGGTGGGGACAAACCCGTGGACACTAGAAATGCCTCTATCACCTTCCTCCCTGTCCCATCTGACCAAACCGGAACCCACCAACACCTTGGTGGTTCCCAGCCATTTTGTGATGCCAGTGCAAAGCTTTGACCAGTGTTGCAGCTCCGGAAGCGCCCCTCTGGACTCTCGAGGGGTCCCAGGAGAGATGGCGCAGGAAGCCCAGATCTTTGTGATCAGCAACCATGGGATGCCACTGGTAGATGAGGACTGGGGCTCAGTGGGGAGGAGTAGCAGAGCGGAAACACTGAGCTCAGTATCGTCCAGCCCTGCACTGGGAGTGAAATGCTGCCAGTCACCCATTGCCCTGGCTGTCCTGCTGATCTTGACTGTGGCAATGCTTGCGGCTGTGCTCCCTTGGCTGCTGCTGGTGAAGAGGGACTCATAATGGGAGTGGGAGACAGTTCCCGCTGGAGCATCCTGGAGGAGAGGTACTGGCAGTCAGTGCTCCCAGGATAAGCAGTCCTGCTCCTGAGCCAGCTGCTCAGGAGGGAGCCTGGCTTGTTTCCAGCTTGTGTCCTGGAGGGTTCTCACTGATGTTGTGGCAGAGTTGAGCTCTGGGACCACTCTCGAAAGACTTCTGGAGAAAGCAATTCCATATGTAGCTCTCCCTTCTGGCCAAAGCCTGAATGGTCTCCCCTACCTTTCCATAGATATCGGGGACCTCACAGTGTCACTGCCATCATTTCTTCTCCTTTCGGTTAAAATACGGATGGTCAAACCCTGCCAGTGGGAACAATTTGCCTGGAGTTGCTCTGGTGTTTTAGCAGAAAGGTTGGTAGCTCCTCCTGGCACTTTGTGACATTCGGGGCACTTGTAGCCATGCACAGGATAGCTGACCCCCCTGTGCTGACCCTCTTCCCTCCATCCTGGATCCCAGGAGACTGTGACTGTGACACCCATGCACTTGGAGCGTGGGGAGAGCCTAGGGCTCTTTACATGGGAAATGGTCATGCAAACAGCTTGTGGGGTTTTTGAAGATCCTCAGTCTCCTGATTGGCTTCCAGGGTAGCCAGAGTACCTGGTACAGTCATCTTGGAACAGAAATTCATGCCTTTCCATCTCAAAGGTGTAAAAATAAATCAGAACCTCTAGCTATTGGCCAAAAGGGCAGTGAAACCTTCAGCACCCATGGCCGAGCTGACACAGGAGCAGTCGTGCCCACGGCCCAGATTTATCTCTGGAAGGAGCCCACTGAGACAATTTGGCATCAAGATCCCAGGGCAGAAGCTCTGAGCCCCAGGTCTTCCAGCACACCAGCCCACAAGGGCATATCTGCCTGCAGAGCATGTTTTCAGGCCGTTTCTGGAGACAGCAGTTTGTTCTCCATGTGGGTGAAGCTGGCAGGGTGTTACATGACCAGGGACATGCTGGCGTGCAGGGGTGCCAGGACATAGCGGTCAACCATGGGCAGGGCCACCCTGGCAGTGTGGCACGTCTCCACAAGCTGGGAGGTGTCTCCAGGGCATCACTCCAAAGGGGTGTCCTCCCATGCTGGCCCATCTCTTTGAGCACAAGAGGCCCTGCTGGGGCAGATTTTGCCAATGTGCGGGGGCAGCACAACTCAGCCCCAGGTGTCTGTGCCAGGGCTGGCAATGGGAAGGCCCCAGTGGCAACCAGGTAGATGAAAGAGAAAAATGCCAGCCTGCGCTTTGGTAAGGGATGCTCCCTGGGGAGCAAACACATCTGCTGATGTGTTTACACACGGGGACTGCCATTGCCGGCTGGAGCATGGAGAGAGTGATCCTCACCCTTTGTTTTCTCACCTTCCCCTCTGTCAGGCCATGATCCCCTTCCTACAGAGAGATGAGATAGGAACAGATACCAGCTTATTTCTTAGGCAGTCCTAGCCTTACCCTCACTCACTCATGGTCTTTGTTGCTCATTTCACTCTTCAGCTTCTCCCCAAGGGTCCTAATCATCCTTCCAGTCTCACAGGCCTCCCTGCTATGAGGATCCAGAGAAAGGCAATGGTGTGTGGGGCAGAGAGGTTAAGCCAAAGACTTGGACCATATAAGGGGATAGATGTAAGAATCCCACCGCGCTTTATAGGCTAGGCACTGCTCCTCACTAGAGTCCCACATCCCAGCAGAATGGTATTTCCTCGTCCCTTTATCCAGCTCCTGAAGGTTAAGACCCAGAAGCTTGTATTTATCTTTGCTGAAGAGGTTAGTCACCCACATGCCTCTTGGCCTTGCTCTCTTTGGCACTGGTCTTTCCCTGGGATATCTTGACCCATTGCCCCTGCAGGCCCTGGCTGGGGATGGAGGTGGAGAGCTCTGAGCTGCACAGTCTAGATATGGGACCCTTTGTGCCACATTTCAGGGAGCTGGGGAGTGGAGGCAGCCAGTCACTCCAATGCCAGAGCAACCCAGAAGTGCCGCAGACCTGCAGGGTATGTTCTGGTCTCCTATCATACTTCTACAAAGGCTGTACACCTCTGACACAGTGTGTGCATGCCCACTGCCACTTCTGGCCTCCTGACCCAGATTCCAGCCAACAGGCGTTGATCCCTGCCCAGTCATTCAGGAATGCACCCAGAGGGACTCATCCTGGGCTTCTTGACCTCATCTGGGAGCAGGAACAGCATGGCCCCAGCCATAACCACCTAATTGTGAAGCCCAAGGGAATAGCTGGCAGGGAGAAGGAGGACTGGCATCTGGTTCCCAGGTTCCCAAAGGGAAATTTCCATTGTCAGGTTGAGTTTCGATTAGGACAAACATGTCTAGCAGTTCCGCCAAGAGAGAAGAGTCAGTTTTGGGATCAGTCAAAACATTTCATGGGAACAAATAAAAAACACTTGTGACATGTCAACTGCCTTAGGTCCTCCTGTTCTGTAGCTGTTAAATGCTCTGTCTCGACCCAATTGATGAGGCTGGGTGAGTTCTCCTGATGCCAGCTGCTCTTTTGGAGAGTTTCTGAGGGCAGTTTTTCGGCTAGAAAATATCACGGCTTCCCCATGGCCCAGGGACTGCTTGTCTGGGCAAAAGGAGGGAATCATACATCCATGCTGTTTGGCAAAGTTTTCTGGGCTCTGGCTGCAGGGATGGAGCAGGTTGGGAACAGAAAAAGGCCTTCATGCCTGTAGGTGATGGTGAGTGGTGGTGGATTGGCTTAGCGCTGCAGTGTTTCAAAGGGATAGTCCGCATGGCAATCCAGACGCAAGGGCACCAGGCTTGAGCTAGGCTGGCAGCAACCGCCTCAGGGGCCCGTCCATGACCCCCTTGTGTCGGTGCCTGAAAATTTTATGGCTCAGCCCTTATTCCTGCAGAACCTCAGTGGGATGGTCACTAGCACAATGCATCTGCAAACGGGTCCTGTCCCTCTGAGATGCCCAGCATCGATGCTACTATAGGAGTAAAGTGTACCCAGAAGCAGATGGTGGTTCTGAGTGACACTTATCTTGCTTGGAGAAGGTAAAGGAGTCTGCTTGGCTCTAGGGGTTTGGGGAATGCTGCTTGGAAAGCAGTGAACAGTCTGTCCCACAGTCTCCCCACAGTCAGGGAGGGGAGCTGATGGTATCGGAGCCCTTTCCTCTGGGGTTATAACCAGTGCACAGCACCCTGGCTGGGCTGCCGACTATCCAGTTTCTCTCCTTGATGCTGCCAGAGACCTTCTACACTCACATTGCCACTCTGTGCCTCAGTTTCCCCACCTGAACGGTGGGCGTAAAGGCAGTAATCTCCCTCCTAAACACTGGGAAAGTGTCTGTGGAAAAGTGCTTGAGAAACCAGACTGGGATGGAAGCCTTATTTCATAAGAAATAATAACGCATCTATGCTTCATTATTTAATAATAACCCTTACTTTTATTCCGGGAGCAGGAGAATTGCTGGAAGGTGTCAGCGAACCACCACCCTTTGCAGAGAGCTGCTGGGAGGTGGGAGCGGGATACCCCTCACCATCTGCAGCCACGGCAGCCCCCTGGCGGTTGGGCTGGAGGAACCCACTCTGAGGGAGCAGGGGGCAATCATTCAATTTCCTCTCCTGTTCCTGCTGCTCTGGCCTCTTGACTTCTTTCTTCCTTTTTTCTTCTCCTCCCCACTATGTGTTGGGATCAAGGTAAGCATGTGATCGTGAGGCATTTGGGTTGCATTCGGTGAGGTTTTTCCCAGCCCATTATTTAGGAGTGGAGGAAGTCCTTCCAGCTACTGTTGCTCAGCTGCTGGAGATATTTGGGCAAGGGAAGAGGGAAGGGAAAGCTGTTAAGGCATAGCACGTCTGAGGTGGCGTGGGATGGGATATCTCACACTGTGCAGGGGTCACAGGCACCATCAGGACCAGTGAAGAGTGGGGAGTGGGTCAAGGCTTAGAGTGTTGTCGGCAGGGGTTTCTAGGGTAGGTGACTGCCATGCTAATACTAATAGCTAGAGAAGAGTCCCCACATGACACCTCCTGGCTGTTTGTCCTGCACCTCATGGCCGCTTTCTATCCTGCATTTGTCACCTGCAGAGATGCACCTGACAAAACCCTCTGCCTCTGGGTTCAAGGGAGAGCAGTCTCAGAAGCAAGGTGTGGATGGCATGAACAGGCCTTTGTAGGATTTTGCAATGGCTCTCATGCTATTTGGCATCTTCCTGAAATCACCAGCTCCTAGAGGCAGAGGACTTTAGTCAACCTCCATTTAAAACCTAATGCAAGCCTTCAGCCTCTTGGGCTTCAGGAAAGGGTTTGGATCCCTAAAATGCTCCCTATGCAGAAAGTAAATAAGTGGTGAGCTTTACAGCTCTGCAGCCATCAAGGATAAAGTGATGCTGAGACCTGGAGGCCTGGGGTAAGTATCCAGAGGAATCCTCCTCTCTGTAGGCAAGGAGGGCATTTGCCACAGGGTGGCACTGCTTGGCCAGGGAAGGCTGTCAGGGCTGAGGTAGCAGCAGGACCAGCCTTGGGAAGGTATCACACTGGGACTAGAGCCCCTACCTTTGGTGGGTTAGGGCCACTTAGCAAGAGAATAAAGCCTGCAATGAGTATTCACTAGTGCTGCTGGAGGGTGGCATGCAGCTCTGCAGGCAGTGTGCCTGCAGGGATGGGCCAGGGCTGACATGTTTGCACCAGCACCTATTGCAACAGCCCTGCACACACATCTGCTATTCAGGGCCAGTTGATTGTCCACTATACCCCCATCCTTTCCGGAGCCACCTCATCTCTGGGCAGCGTGGCCTGTGTTTGGTGCTCACAGAGGTCAGGGTGTCATTGCTGGTCCATTGTTTTGGGTGTGGCTCTGCAAGCACCTGGGATAGATGTTCGGAGATGGCTCTGTTCCCTTGTTCAAATGGGACACAAGAGCTGCCGTTGGCCTGTTTTCTGGTTATTAATGGTGATGGCCAGAGCCAGGCCTTCCTGAGTTCTCTCCTTCTGCTAGTCCCTGGGGAAGAGGTTCGGGTCTCTAGCAAGCCAGAGCCCCCTGAGATGCTGCACAGCTTATCCTCCCACCAGACATATCGAGGGGCATTAGAGGATAGTGTGGACATTTCCAGCACAGTCCTGAGTAACTCGGTGCTTTTGACAAATCAGATCAAGACATTTTACATTGATATGGCTCTGATGTCCCAAAGCTGGTCTTCTGAATGAAAGGCAAACTCAGCTGGTGTTGTTTGTCCGTAGGACCTAACTCATGAACGCATCTGTACAGCCCTCCAGCCTGTCTCAGGTGTGTCCAGGAGCAGGGGAATGAAGGAGACAAGTAGAGAGTGACCCTTTCCCCATACCCAGCAATCACTCACCTTGCCGTGAGCAGTCTAGACACCGCTGCCTTGGGCACCATCCCTTCACATGTGCCCGTGGTGCAGGCACTTGCCTAATCCTTCTTTGTCCCTGCTGCATCCTGCAGCAGTGAGGCCACAAGTGAGCTGTGAGCAGTCTGCCACGATCGCTCACAGAGAGGGTGTGATAAGCGCACACGGATTCACTTATGGGCAAATTCATCGATAAACAGCCCTGCACAACTCCTTGCATGGTTAGTGATAGCAGCAGGCGCCAAGCTCACAGACAATACTTGCAATGTAGGCTGCTTCTCAAGCAGGCTGGGAGCTGCCGGTGATCTCCTGTGCATGGTCCTGGAGATGTCCAGCCCTTGGGTGCCACAGCTCCCTCATGCTTGGACTTGATACCATATTGGTATCATTGGTATCATATCCCAAATGCCTTGCTGTGAATTTCTGTTGGTGACTCTCGCCTGTGGAGGCTGGGCTGTGCAGCCAGGGGCAGGACAGGAAGAGAGAGTATCCCACAGGGAAGAAGGTGGCTTGTCCTGGATAGTCCTTTGCAACGGTTGTCTGGTGTTGCGGGAGTTGGTTTCCTGTCTGTCACTGCAGCATCAGCCCCTTCTGCTTTCAGTGGTTTTTGCCCCTCTGCTATGTGCAGCGAGGGATGCACGCAAACCACACATAGAGGCACAAAACACACTCAGACGGACACAAACATGCTAGACTCCATTGGCATATTCTAGATCTTTCTCCTTCAGGCTGGATAGAGGAAAACAATGAGTACCTATTTAGCTTGTAGATAACAACCTCCTTCCCCCACTGTGTACTTATATTGCTCTGACTGCATAGCGTTGACCCAGGAGATTTTGGAGGCTGTTTCTGATTGCGACTTTGCCCACGTGTATAGCGACTTGGTGGCACCTTGCTCACTCTCACACCTATTGCTTCCAATTCTAAGTTTAGTTAGGGGTGTTTTTGCCTCTGGCTGAGGACAGACATGCCCCAGATGGGGTTAGCAGACTGGAGATTGCCTACTAATCCTATTGCAAGTCTCTCCCTTCCTCCGTGGCTCACCATCAGTGCCCCCTCCATGCCAACCCATCTGGCCTAGATCGGCTTCCTCTTCCACCTTTCCATCAGTGGCAAAAGCCAAGATCTGGCTGTCTGCCTCTTTCTTCCCTCCCTCTCCTGTCCTGCAGGATGGCCCCAGTGATGCTGGAGCCATTTCCTCCTGTCTACAGGTGTGAGCCCAGTAGCTAGGCAGCAAGGCCTTTCAGAAACAGCCACAGGCTGCCCAAGACAGTAACCTGAGGAGCATGCAGGCCAGGCCTGCTGGTAGAGCCCATTAGGACAATTATTTCCTAATGTGTGCGTGGGGGGAGGAAGCTAATAGTTCTCTCCTCCAAATAAGGAAGGCCACTATGCATACACACAAAATCAGGGGTCAGCTAACGGCATCAGCATAGCAGAAGAGCCAGAGCCACATCCTCTGAGCTGCACTGGAAGAGGGGACGCCTGTCTGGTAAACAGGAAGATTGTAGGCCCCTGTGCTGTGAAAGAAGGGCTCTCAGCAAAGGGGTAAGATGCTGGGAGCTCTGATGATGGCTCGGGACTGCTCTGCAAGCATATGACAAGAAATTATGCACAGCCTGGGCTGGGAGTGAGTGTTTGTGTGCAAGGGTATGGTGTTGCCTTGGCAGCGTGTGTGTGTGTGTGTGTATGTGTGTATTTGCATGTACGTCTTCATGCCTAGCAAGTAACTGACTATGTGTGCATGGAAAGGGTGTGTACATCTAAAGATGTAAGTGTTGCCCTGCATGCTTTCAAGTGTGTATATTTTGATTTCAAGCAGTGGTCAGTGACCAGCTATTCCTTTCTCTAGCAGTTCCCAAAGAGAGGCTTGATCCCAAGTGAATGACTGAGCACGTTCCCCCCTGCCAACACGGCTTTGGAGCTGCAGCACTAGTTGGTCCCATGAAGAAAGCTGGATAACTGGTCCTGCTGGGCAGCACAGCTATAGTACAGGTGCCTGTGGAGCCCATTTGTGGCTTGCTTTTAGAGTAAAACGAAAGTCTCCTCCATAGTGTTCCCCTCTGCGTGGTCAGTTTGAGGATGTCCCATCTCTCTGAACCCTCTTCCAGGCCTCCTCCATCAGTGCATCTATCAAACTCCACAGGGAGGCTGGAGCTCTCCTCCACCATGGCCATGCTCAGTGGGGATAGCACAATCCCAGCAAGGAACATAAGGAATCACAGTCCAGATGAGGCCAGAAGTGCCAGAGCCTGGAGTGCACATGACATTTTCCCCTTCGCTGTGGTAGGAGATGTCTCCAGGCGATGTCTCTTCCAGGAGCCCTGTGGCTTGGCCACTATCTGAATTAGCACAGACACATGGCCCCTAACTCAATTGACACAAAGGGCAGGTCATCAATCTCAGGGTAATTGTCTGCATCCCTCAGCACTGATTGAGTTACTGACTCCAGCCCTCAGCCCACTCTGGGCAGGCACCACCTTCTGCTGTGGATTCACTGCCCTATCTGTGCTGGGCATATCATGATGTGCCTCGAAGAGCAGCCTTTCTGTTCACCCCCTGGCAAGGCTTGGGGCTCCTGGGCAATGAGAGTTGGGTGCCCAAAATGGCATTCAGCTTCCTTGCTCTCAGGCAGGCTGCACTGGCATGTATTGCCAGGCATCCCCACCACCCCAGCCAGGCAGGTTGGCTCATGGACATTTGCTGGGTGCCACCTGGCTGGAAAAAGGGTCTGGATGTCTATGCTGGCTCAGTGATTTTAAAAACATGGCCATCTGGAGCAAGTTTGGATCACCTGTTGCAGGTTTTGGGAGCCTGTTCAGGGAGTACTCAGACAAAGCAGCTGTCTCCCCATGCATCCTCTCTGAGGATACTTCTCCTTTTGCAAGGAGAAGCAGGGGGTACAGATCTTTCTCCAGCAACATGCCCTCTGCCCTCCCTAAAGGGAGGTCTCCTGCACTCCTGTGGCCCCTATGGTAATGTCATTCCAGGCACCATGAACACAAGGGTTTAATACTCTGTCTTTAGAAGAGGACACCAAAACCACCCCAGGTTTGAGCCATTTCTCCAAGTGCTCAGAGTGGAGTTATCACTGCATAGAGCACTGCTCTGAGCTAGATAGATAGTTGGGCGATGTGTGTATGGGGATGGATGAATGAATGGATAGATGGATAGAGCTTCAGGTCAGTAAGAGAATAGGTAGTAAATGGAGGTATGCCTGCATGAGGATAAAAAGCTGGGGGTATGAAAAGACAAATGGGTGGATCGTCATAGATTTCAATGCGGGTTGGACAGTAAAGTTGGTATGGGGACCATACACAGGACTATGTAAGGTGGGCTGAACATCCTTCCCATGATACAATGGTCCTCATGAACACCCTCTTTGGTTACATAGTATCTTGACTGTGCCTATGCCTGGGTCATGTTTCCAGGCTTACCCAGCTGGTATGGGATGTCTAACATGGACAGGAAAGGGTGAAAGACCCAGGAAACCCTGGCTAGTGTCTGAAGTTGCAAAAGAGTTAAAGCATATGGAGCCAGAACACCCAAAAGGCTGGCTGGCATTCCTGATGCAGCATTTAGCACATTCTTCCTGCACAACAGCCAACCATTAACTTTGCCATTCCTGTTCCCATCTTCCACCACTGCCTCCTTACCTCACCCAGCATCCATAACATCTTTTTTTTCCTGTAGATGGAGATGTCCTGCAGGCCATTAACACAGGATGACACTAACTGGTCTGCAGGACCTGGGGTGCCAGCTGATGCTGTTCCAGTGCCACTCCCCCACCATGTTCCCTGTCATCCCTTCCCTCCTCTGCCTCAAAACAGCTGAGGAGGGAGAGGCTGCAGGTTATGCTATGCTCTAGCTATGCCTATTTTTCTCTCTCTGGTATCTCTTCACCTCCCTGTGCAAGCTGCTCTCAAATGGCCTGCCAACCCTCCATCAATCTTCAGTGCAGGCAAGACCATGGGCCCTGGCAGATCCCAGGCAGCTCCAGCATGTGCGATTTCCCTGGTTGGAGAGCATGTACTGCCCTTCCCACCCTAACAGCCCTAGATCCTTGCATGATGGCAGCAGGACTGTGAACCCTGGGTAATGGCTGCATAATGCATCATTAGCAGGAGAAGGTGGCATTTTTATGGTACAGAGATGGGAGAGGTGGGAATTGCTCAGGGCTCAGGAGTGCTTACTGGCTAGACACATCAGCAAGCTCCATTAGGAATCAGCCTTTGAGAGCCCATCTCCGTCAGCTAAAATCTTATCATGAATAATTGAGAAGGAGGCTCCTCCAAGCTCCCTCCCCTCCTCTGCACCCAGCTTAAGGCCCCTGGAGAGCCCAGGTCAGTTGGAGGCTGGAGCAGGGCCAGCCCAGTTTGTTCCACCTGGCTGGTGTGGGACATGGCTAAGGGGTTATACTAACTCAGCTGGCCGTCCACATTCCTGTGTCTCATCAGCTGAGATCCTTTTGGCTCCATCTCCTGCTCATGGCAGCCACCTTTTCACCTTATCCACCTATGTGATGTGTCAATGAATGGGACATGGCCTTGTGCTAGACTCTGCTCTCTTTTCTAAGGCCTCAGAGAAAACTGAGATCTATCTGAGCCTACGATGAGAGCTGCCAGCAGAACAGGAGGTCTGTCAGTACAGGAGATGCTTAGCTAGTGTCCTCACTGACAAATGAATGCCCACGGCAGGAGTACCTAACAGAGTCGAGGTCCCCATGCTCTCAGCCCCCACTTGCGTGGGGATGGGAGCTGGGCTACAGCCGGTAGCAGAGACATGGCACAGAGAAGTGTGTGGCCAGCCCCACACTCCTTTGCATTGCTTGGCAGCAGCACCATGGGAAACATCCTGCTCTCCAGCTGGGGAGATATTGCATTTCCCTATGTATGTCATCTCTTACGGATCATTTTAGTCAACTCAGCACCCTGCCACGAAAAATCCGCTGGAACTTCATCAAAAACTCTGCACTGTTTCTTTCCAGTAGCTGCTGGCAAAGACTTGCAAAAACATTCTCTCTGAAGAGCTTCTTTTCACAGAGTTTTACTTAAATGAAGTCACATTTTGCAACAGCAAACTGGACTGGGAAAACAACTTTCCCCCTTGTTTCAGGGGTCACTTTGCTGGTTCCTGGCCAGTGATCCCACTGCTTCCTGGTCGCTGGCCGTAAAGTTTTGCCCGATGCTCTCATGAGAAAGAGCCCTGAGGCTGCGGGAGCTGGAGCTGTCATGTGGGTGCCTGAGGCACTCCCTGGGGCCATTATGTGCTGCCTTGGGTGCAGGCGGATCAGCGGTGCTGAGGAGAGGTGTGCGCAGGGGTGCTGCAGGGCCATTGTTGGGCACAGAACTGCTGGTGCAGGGACAGATCCTGGTGCACATGTAAAGGAGTTCTTATATGGCCTATAGAGCCTCTCCACAATAGAGCTCAGTGTTTACAATCAGCTAAGGGGGGGCTTGGTTGTGAAGAAGTCAGGGGTTTAATGAGAAAGCCACATGCTGGGAAACACATACGTGTTATGGGAAGGACTGAGGTTTGCTTTAGTTAACTATATATGAGGCCTGGAGCCTCACAGCTCCTGACCCATCCCTGACGAGGACTCATCCAATCCACTCGGATCCCTTGTGGATCAGAGCTGCCAGGTACTACGATACAAGCCAGGATTGCAGGTGGCCACTGTGGAATCTAGGATCTCCAGGGATCTGTGTGGAAACACATCCTTGGACATAAGTGGTGACAGTATTTGCTGGAGTGGGAGCCCATCTCCAGACCAGCCTCAGAGACCCTGCCTAGCTCCCCTCTGCAGTGTAAGAGGTCCCAAAGTTTTCATTCTCCTGTGAATTGGCTTTATCGGAAGAGGGCAGAGAGCAGCTGTGAAGCACTGCTGAACATCAGTGACAGCAGGTCCCAGATCAGCTTGGTGGTCACTCTGGTAAAGGGCTAGCCACAGGGCCCACTTAGATGGCAAACTACCTGGAGATATCACTCCAAGGACTGGCAATCTCAGCCATCACCAGGACCTCATCATCTACATTTCCTCCCAGCCACCCTCTGGAGCAGCAATGAATCCTGGGGGAATACAGAGATGTTGACATTGCACAAGGTCTGAGTATAACGTCGTGCCTGATTCCCAGGGAGCACGAGCCCATCTGAAGGCCAGTCACCAGGAGCTGCTCTTTAGCTTTAGATCTGTAGGCTCCATTTCTTAAGTCCCTGGGCAAGATCCAGTGGCTGCTGGTCACGCAGTCGCTTTCTCTCACCCCTTTTGCTAATGACTGCAGGGCTTGCAGTTACTTTACAAATGAGCAGCAATTAGCTTCTGGCTAGAACTCCTAGGCTGATCCATTTGGACTTCTGCCAGGGCTAAGAAAGGCAATAATGGAGGTCTGTTCATTAATGGAGACTGAGAACATCAGCGGGGCTGGGTTCAGCCAGAGGGGCTGGGCTGCGTGCTGATAATGGCAGTGAGACCCCAGAGGATGCACTGTTCTCTGGGCATGACTGTGCCTCCTTCCCTTTCCCCCTCAGCCCCTGAGGCTGTAAGGATGTGTCTCTGCTTGGGGCTAGCAGGCTGGAAGCAGGTGCCTATGCCATTCTTAATGAAAGGCAAGCAGGATGTTGCTTTTCCTTCCATTCATACCATCGCAAACACTGCACTATGGCTTGAATGGCACCTGCTGGGTTTGTTATTTTAACAGACAGCTCCATGACTATGTTCTCCCTCTGCTCAGGAGCACAAGGACAGGTCTGGCCTCAGCCCAGTCACACACTGTTGCTGGCTGTATGCTCCAGGTTGGGGCTGCAAAGCCCTTCAGGCAGGGCACAGCCTCATAGCTATGTCTCCAGCAACCTGGAGGATGCTCTGCTCCTGGGCTGTCCTTTTTCTGGCTGAAACTTCAAAGATGGTAGCTGGCTCATCCAGATAAGGTGAAGTCCAGTGCCCTGAGAGTAGGCAGGGCATCCGGTCCTCAGGTGAGGCCCAAGGAAGAACAGCTCCTGACCCATCCCTGATGAGGACACACTCAAACCGATAATCCAAACAGTCAAACACTGACTCTAGCCCGTGTGGGCATGAAGAGACCTCCCATGAGGCTCAAAGGGAAAGGCCATCTGCTGAAGCAGCTCTGAGGAGGCCTCTCTGTGTAAGCTGGCTGCTAATACTGAGTTTTAAGGTCTGCTCCACTAGACTTCTGGTAACCGCTTGGCTATGGATGAGCAGATGGGGCGTAGGCTGTGTTAGAAAGATTTCTCACTATGGTGTTGTGAGCAGTGAGAAGGTGGAGATTAGGAAAAAAAACGTCTAAACTTGTCTTTGTTTCTGCTCTGAATCTGAGGAAAGGTTCAGAAGGACTCAGCTGGAGCTTTGGGTCTGATCTGGAGCACTTCAAGGGACCAACGCTTGCCAGAGACCCTGACTGGGACATGATGTGATCTTTCCCACCCTGGAGGCCCTTGAGGTCCACAAAGCTTCAGCCACTTGGACGAAGGCTGTGAGAGGATACGGATGGGGTCTCCACCCATGCTGCGATGAGGAGGGACAGTGGGCTGCTGGGTTACTAGAAGTAAAGAGGAGTAGGAGGCAAGTTCTTGGAACACCTTCCTGGTCTGTTTGATCCATAATAAAGTTTGTCTAGAACCTTCAGCACTGTTCTACATGTCCTGAGTCTCTTCCTAACTGCTCTCTAACCTGAGGACTTCCTATACCACGGGGCATTGCAAAGCCTCTGACCTGAGCTTGCCATTCAGGCCATCAGAGAATGTGTGAGATGGGAAAGAGCTCCCAGAGGATGCCCATGGTTGGTGTGATGCAGAAGTATGCATTCCCACAGTTTTCAAAAGTGTTGAGTGTAAATCATCTACACATTCTGGGGGAGTTTCTCTGGGGATCCCCACAGACATCTGGCAGCGCAGGGGTCCTGCTCAGAGTATAGCATAATGCAGGTCAGAAGAGACCTATGGAGGTCTCAGGTCCAAACCCTGCTCAAAGCAAAGCTAGCTTGTTTGTTAGATGAGGTTTCTCATGACCTTGTCTGTGTGAGTTTGGAAATTCTCCAAGGATGGAGATCCTCCCTCAAATCTCTGCACCCCTGTCCCAGTCTGTGACTACCATCACCGTGACCTTTTTTCTTCTTAAATCACACTGGAATTTCATTCAGTTCATCTCACATCTATTGAATCTTATCCTTTCACTGTGCACCTCCAAGAAGATCTTTGTTCCATCTCTTCTGTCTGTCCCCATTAGTAGGTCTTGCTGCATCATTGAAGTCAGGATATTTCTGGTTGGTCCCTCTTCCTAGCAACCTGGGAAGCGAGGACAGACACAAAAAGTCCGAATCACTCTTATGGGCTGTTTGTTATTGCCGTGTGTCTGAAGCTCAGACCCAGCAGTGCCTCCATTTTGGTCCCACCAAAGTAGTGGGACGTCTGCCAAAGTGGTGGGGAGCTCAACAACAAAGGCAGACCTTAGTTTGCCTTAACACAGTAAAAGACAGAATGAAACACCAGCCTTCAGTCTCTATTTTCAGTGCCTTCCCCTACAGCAGGCAGGCAGGATGAGATCAGTGCATGCACTCACACTCCTGGGTGCTTAGTAAAACATCCACAACACTTTAAACCAGCCTGCCATGCTCCCTTCACCCTGGGACCTGTTGAACAGGCCCTTCCTGCCACCCAGTGACAGCGGGAGAGCAAGCACAGGAGCTCCTGGCTGCACAGGAACCCAAGCATGTCTCTCTGAGGCTTGCTTTGTGGGATTGCCTTTCATTCTGGGTTGATTTCTTGGCCTGATACAGGACATGTTGCAGTCCCCACTGCTCAAATAAGCATTTATTTGCCAGGACAGCAGAAATGGAGGGAAGGCAGCAGCATCCTTTGAGTGTGCCATGTTTGTAGGTGCTACATGCCCTGAGCATGACCGATAACAACAATTAAACTGCAGTAGCTTTGCGTGGGGACAGAAAAATGAACTTCCAAGTAGCGAGGCAGTGCCTGGCCCTGGAGACTGTAACGAAAAGGCTTGCAGGTGACATCATTGTTAGCCAAGTAGCAGAGGGTGGAAGAGCTGTTTAGTCTGCTGCTTCCCACGCCGTCAGTCCTTGGGTACCTCTGCTGCTAGGTAGAAGCAGTGATCTGGGCTGGTGAGGGTTAAATACCAATTTAGAGTCTCATCCTGCTCACCTCCCTGAACCTAGCTTGCCTGCGGTCCTGGGACCAGGCAGAATCATGTCTATCATGGCCAGGTTAGGGAGTGCGTACAGGACCGGGCATCCTGGTCCCTCCTAACCATGAACCCTGGGAGAGTGAAAGCAAAAGTGCAGGGAGAGAAAGTGATTTCTGCAGATGGGTTTGTGCAGTCTTGGAGAAGCAGATACCATGGTGTGTAAACCCTGCTTGTTGTTCACCCCACAGCAGCCGTGTGCTAGGTGCTGTACAGGGGTCCAGAGGTGCAAGAGGAGTTTGCGGTCTATGGCCTGGGTCCCCTGTCAGATTGAGGAGTGTGGGTTCCTTTTTAAGCCCTGTTCCTGGACTCCAGGTCACCCTGAGGCTTTCTCTTGCCTCTGAGCAAGGCTGGCCAGTGTCTAAGGGGCTCTGTCGCATCCTCTTGCACACCATATGTGGGTCCAGATTGAGAGCTCTGGGTGAAATGCAAAGATCACCCAGTAAGCAGTGGGGCCAGTTCAGAACTTCACCAGACCATTTATTTGACAAAATTCCTGGCTATGGGCTAGCTCCTTCCTTGATCAGCCGTGGATGGACATTTGGCTCTTCTCTGGCAGTCTAGCCTGGAGAAGGTCAGCTCCCGCCCATGGCAGAGGGCAGTCATTTGCAAACATAGTGCAGTTGCCCCTAGGGGTACTTACCTTGGTGATTTCCTGACAACTGCTCTTTTCCTAGAAGTCCTTGCTACTGGAGCCATGAGAATTTTCAAGAACCACAGAGATACTCTTAATCTCTTTTTATCTTTGTAGGAAAAAGGATGAATTAATGACCTCCAGAGCACCTCCCCTTGCACGGCTGCAAATGCAGAAAAGCCAACAGTAATTTTTTTTTTAATGATCTCTGCTTTTCCCAACTTATTTGTGTAGGAAGGAGTATCTCTTTACTGCTAGAAAAAGGTTAACGACGCTGATGTTAGCCAGTGGTGATCAGACTGTATGATCTGTCCCAGACATGCTACCACATTTTGCAATAGCCAGTAACTTTGACTGAGCTGACAGAGCCAGAGGTTTCCCCTTCACCCCACCATCTACTGTCAATAAAGCCATGAACTTTGAAAATGAGTGTAGCAACTTTAATAAAAAAACCTGGTAAGGTGACACCAGCACAGTTCCACTGAAATAAAACAACACCGCAAAACACCCTGGGATGTGCTCTGCACTGAGTCTCATTCCCAGAACACAGCCTCATACCCTGTCCAACATTGTATATGGTATCATGAGATGGTGGAGCTCAGGATCCTATGAGGAGGGAGCAGAGGATACGGAGAAGGCAGAGTTATTGAATGCTGCCTTTGCTTCAGCCTTCACTGCTAAGGCCAGTCCTCAGGAATTCCAGACCCTGGGGACAAGGGAGGAAGGCTGGAGAAAGGAAGATTCTCCCTTGGTTGAGGAGGATCAGGTTACAGATTTTTTGTCCAAACTTGACATCCATAAATCCATGGGCCCTGATGGGGTGCACCCACGAGTGCTGAGGGAGCTGGAGGATGTTATTGCTAGGCCACTCTCCATCATCTTGGCAAGGTCCTGGAGATCAGGAGAGGTGCCTGAGGCCTGGAAGAAAGCCAATGTCACCCCAGTCTTCAAACAGGGCAAGAAGGAGGAGCCAGGGAACTACAGGCCTGTCAGCCTCACCTCCATCCCTGGAAAGGTGATGGAACAGCCCATCCTGGAGGTCTTCACTAAGCATCTGGAGGACAAGAAGGTGATCGGGAGCAGTCAGCACGGATACACCAAAGGGAAATCATGCTTGACCAGTCTGATAGCCTTCTAGGAAGGAATGACTGGCTGGGTAGGTGAGGGCAGAGCAGTGGATGTTGTCTACTTGGACTTCAGCAAGGCTTTGGACACTGTCTCCCATCACATCCTCCTAGGGAAGCTCAGGAAGTGTGGGCTAGATGAGTGGACGGTGAGGTGGATTGAGAACTGGCTGGATGGCCGAGCTCCGAGGGTTGTGGTGAATGGCGCAGAGTCAAGTTGGAGGCCTGTAGCTAGTGGTGTCCCCCAGGGGTCAGTCCTGGCTCCAGTCTTGTTCAATATATTCCTCCATGGCCTGGAGGAAGGGACAGAGGGCACCCTCAGCAAATTTACTGATGATACTGAACTGGGGGGAGAGGCTGACACACCAGAAGGCTGTGCTGCCATTCAGAGGGACCTGGACAGGCTGGAGAGCTGGGCGGAGAGGAACCTCCTGAAGTTCAACAAAGGCAAGTGCAGGCTCCTGCACCTAGGGAGGAATGACCCCATGCAGCAGTACAGGCTGGGGGTTGACGTGCTGGAAAGCAGCTCTGAGGAGAAGGACCTGGTGGACAACAAGTTAAACATGAGGCAGCAGTGTGCCCTTGTGGCCAAGAAGGCCAATGGTATGCTGGGGTGCATTAGGCAGAGTGTTGGCAGCAGGTGGAGGGAGGTGATCCTGCCCCTCTCCTCAGCCCTGGGGAGGCCGCACCTGGAGTCCTGTGTCCACTTCTGGGCTCCCCAGGACAAGAGAGACATGGCACTCCTGGAGAAAGTCCAGCGGAGGGCTACAAAGATGATGAGGGGACTGGAGCACCTCTCCTCTGAAGAAAGACTGCGAGAGCTGGGCCTGTTCAGCCTGGAGAAGAGAAGACTGAGAAGGGATCTCATCAATGTGTGCAAGTATCTGAAGGGGGAGTGTCAAGAGGATGAGGCCAGCCTCTTCTCCGTGGTGCCCAGAGACAGGACAAGAGGCAACGGGCAGAAACTGAACCACAGGAAGTTCCACCTAAACCTGAGAAAAAACTTCTTGACTGTGAGGGTGCCTGAGCATTGGAACAGGTTGCCCAGAGAGGTAGTGGAGTCTCCTTCCCTGGAGACCCGTCTGGATGTGATCCTGGGCAATATGCTCTAGAGGTCCCTGCTTGAGCAGGGAGGTTGGACTAGATGATCTCCAGAGGTCCCTTCCAACCTAAACGATTCTGCGATTCTGTGTGATCCCTTAGTGTGATGACTGTCTGGTCGATGTTCTGGGCAACCGGGATGTGGTCCCTGTTCTGCTGGGGACAGGATCAGGCACCAAGTGTGCCTATGTTTCAAATGTCAGTTACTCTGATGCTTTGAGGCAGTTGGTCCAGCACATCACAAATGGGACTTGAGTAAGGAGCCTTTCTTCCCAGGGTGGGAGCATGGTGTGGTTAGAGGACAACAAGGGACACTCTCATGGTTGCTTCTTCATGGTGAAGGCTGAGATTCCCAGCCCTGACATAAAGTGATGGGTCTCTGTCGTGCCCTAGGAATGAGAGATAGGAAAGAGCTGGTAGATTTTCCCAGGCCAGTAGCTCCCATGATTACAGCTTGCCTACGAATCCCTCTGACGTTGCTATTGGCCCAAGGAGTGAAAATTAAGGCCAACGAGGAGGTCAAAGGCCCAATGTTGACCACAAAGCATTACTTGATTTGTGCTGTTGTTTAGGCAACAGCGAAGGTGGGCATCCCCAGGATAACTCTCCTGGAGGCCTAAGTGTTTTCTCCTCTATGCACTCTCCTCAGGGCCTCTTTAACTCATCATGAAATGTCTGATGGAGCCCTGGAAGGGCTAGACTGAACGCAAGCAGTATTTGCACATCGGGCTAAATCATGTTTTACAGGCCTTTCCTGTGGATTTCTGAAATGGTGGGGAAGATCTCTCATATGTTCAGTCAATGCATATCTGCTTTGATGCCATGTAGCACAGCATGTCTTGATTAAAAGGGATGCCTCCGGGTGCCAGCACTGTTCTATCAGCTGATCTCCAGAGAGAAGTACAAAGGGAAGCATCAAACTTGTTGCCAGAGACAGATGCTTCAGGATGGGAAATGCCAATGGAATAAGCTTATTAAAGTTTTAAACAGTTCGAAACAATCGGCATATAATGGAAAGTGTTAAACAACCTGATTGATAGGTGTTGTTTTATGTGGTTCCCTCCTACAAAATGTCCTTATGGTAAGCTGAATGCTGCATCAGGAGCACGGGAGAATAGAGACATGGATCTCAGTGTTTCCTCTCCTCCCACCTGAGATTTGCATTTTGAATCAGCAAGGAAGTTTGTTTCCAAAGTGAGCGACTATCAGTTTGTTAGCTGCAGCTCTAAATCCTTTCCTGGGCTTCACAACTGCCAAAGCCTCCATTAGTTCTCTCTATCAAGATCTTTTCAATATTTCAGTAGATGCCACTTAGAAAGTGTCTGGGACTTTGGTGACTCTAGGTAAAATGTACCTATATCCTCTATCTAGCCAGGAGTCCACCAGCTAGCCTTTAGGCTTCCCTAAAGAAATCCCCTATCCTGCACAATTTTGATGTCTCCACCTCCCCTTGAGTGCATAAACGTATAGCTGAGGCCCCCAAGTGGAGTAGTTAGCTTAGTATCTTGGTGGTACCTCAGATAGCCTCTCCAGCTGCAAGCTCTGTCAAACCCATTCTTATGCACAGCATCAGGTTCACAGAACTGGTCCAGCCTGTCTGCTGGGATGGTGCTGCTCTGCACCTGGACCAGACCCAGGACAACCTGCAGCCACTTAGCTGCTACCAGATTGCCAGTGTCAGGCACTCTGAGGTAATACCGGTGGCTAGGAGTGAGTGTGATGTGCTTACAGAGGATGTGAAAAGGGTAACCACTATTCTGTGCATGCCTTGAATACTCAGGCCCAGACTGGTAACAATGTGCCCTACAGATCCATACAGCATTGCTCTGTCTGCATATTCAGTGGCAGGTTTTCAGGAAAAGACCTTGTCCAAGATTGGCAGGACACAGAGTCCTTGCTACTACTCCTCTTTATTTGCTTGGTCCTTGGATTCATGTGCTGGTGATTCTGTTTCCCCATAAATAGAAAATGAAAAGAGATGCTAATAATTTAGTGAACCTTGCTGAGATCTAAGAAAGCAAAGAGCTGTCCAATAAAGACACCTAAAATTGAAAGCAAATGTAAGACTCAGGGGATCGTTGACCATCAACCAGATCAGATACAGAAGCACAAGCAGACTTCTGCCTGGGGTGACAAACAGGATGTCACAGGGTCCATGAGTGCAATCCTTCCAGCTTACGAGCTGGGCATTGTGGGCTGCCCGGTGATAGTAGGGTCAGCACATCTTAGTGTACAATTATGATTGGTAATATTTGGTTACAAAATGAGGATTTTCCCTCTTGAAAATCATCACCAGCAAAACTTTGAAATTGTTTGGGTTGGTACTTTCCCCATCAAGCCCCTGGGTCTTTCCTGTGGTGAGAAATATCATGGCTGTGGTGCTGGCACGTGGAAGAAGGCCCAGACTCCCCAAAGCATGCATGAGTCGTGAGAGAGCAGACTCCCGGCATGCACTTCTGCAACATTTTGAGGTTAAAATCCTAGGAAAGGAAGAACTGGGGGGTGCTGTTTTTCAATGACAGGCGGTTCTTGTCAGTGTGGTGACTATGGGGCACAGGTTGGGCAGGGAGTGGAGGAGGACCACAAGTTCCCAGTGCTCTGCAGTCATGGACACGGTTCCATAGCCAATGGGCTACACTATGCCCCCAGGCCATAAAACATCCCCAGCAACCTGGAACAAACAGAACGAGTACAAAAACCCAATGCTGAAAGATAAGTTCTTGGATCAATAATGCCCTGGGTTTGGGCCAGCACTTTCAGCACTGTACAAGACTGAGGCTCCAAGGGACAGAGACTCACAGACCTCTCACTTGAGCTTCTCCTACTGTCGGTGAGGCCAGCTCAGCCTCAGCTCTAGCAGGGGTTTACTCTGCTCCAGCCAGTGTGGTCTGGGGACAGGGGAAGAGGGAGAGATCCAGTATCCCTGGGATGGAAAGGGAAAATGGAAACTATCAGAGCTGGTGCTCTGGAGGGGCTGAGGTGTGCAGGCTTGTGGGTGCCCAAGCCAAAGGTGGGATAGGCAGGGTACCAAAGGATGCCAAAGATGTGGTGCAGACCTTGGGGGAAGGGTATGGAGAGAAGAGTGCCAGGGCACGAGGAAGAGCAAAGTGGGGTTGGGAAGGTGGCACAGGGCAAGAGAGACTAGGAAACACAACCGGCACAGCACACAGTGGGGTGGCAGTGGCATGATGATGTGAAGGTACAACTGGTGGAGCAATCCTGTGGTGCGTCGGGAATGAGTAGCCTGAGGCTGATCTGACAATTCATTCCCAAAAAATGAGACCACATGTTCTTTTCCCCTTTCTCTGGCCCTTTGCCTCCAAGCACCTTGCACAGATGGTCACAGGCACAGGTAGGGCATAGAGCCTTCAGCACCCTCCCACACATGGTCCAAAGCAATGAACTAGGACTGACTCCTGGAGGGAGAAACCTTTCACTTGTGTTATCTGCCCACTACAGGGCACTGTGGGACTGCTCTCAATATGGGCTGTCTCTTTATGCATTCCTGTTTTCCATCCTTTTCAGACACATGATGTTCTGAAGCCAGTAGGGTGTTGAAGTCTCCATGTCCTACCCGTGCCTGTGACTGTCTGTGGAAGGTGCTTGGAGGCAAAGGGCTGAGCTGGTCACGATGCACACACACACACACACACACACACACACACACACACGCACACAAAGAGAGAAGTGTTCAATTTTGACTGTGCTAACCCTGCCCAGAGCCATGTGAGTTTCGGGACTATCAGAGTGTGCAGATGAATTGGCAAAGGGAAAATGGGTGATCAGGTTTAATTTACAGGAAATGCTTGAGCTAGTAGTTTGGATCCTAGGGCCTGTACAACCCTGTCATCGTAGTGCTGGGCCTGATTCAGAGCTGGTGCGTGATGGTGGTATGTAACTGTGTAACAGAGGCCTCTCTTCTTCCACAGAGCTGGAGATGGCCCCATCGGTGCATGCCAGGAGGCTGGGGCACAGGAGTGACTGCCCTTTTCCGGCTGTGGGCATCACCCCCCACCCCTCATCACCCCAAGAGCAAAGCTGTGCACCAAGTGATGTGATGGTGTGTGCACTGGCTCAGTGAATGTCAGATGGTGGCAGAGACTTTTCCCCACAGCAAGCACTGTTTCAGTGTGGAGTGGCCTGCTAGCCTGGGAGGCAGCTGGGATTCATGGTGACAGGACCTAGCACCCATCCCTCCATCAGGCTCCCTGGGTGACGGAGCCAGCTTCCTGGGTATTTTTGCTGAGCAACGCACCTGGACACACACACATTGAGAGACAGATATTGAATGGTGACAAAGTGCTCAGCTGGGCTTTATGGTCTGAATTGAACAGGCTGAGCACTAGCAATTAAAAATCCCAGAGCAAATAAAGCAGGGTGTTGGTTAGTATTGCCCTTCCTTATGTATAGCTTCAATATCTAACTAATGCTTGTTACGAGCTCTTATCTGGAAGCACATCAAGGAAATTCTTAAAGGAGGTAGTTCCAAGGGCACACGGATGAAAAAGCACCCTGAGACCTGATGGTGGAGGGTAAAACTGAACTCCTGGTTGGGGCATCCTGCCAAGTTCGGGGCTTTAAAATAGTGACTTACGCTGCAGCTACCGAGTTCCTTGAGGAGTGGAGAAAGCTTCCTGGATGCTAATCACAGCCACTGCAAACAAGACAAGAAATACGTATTTAAAAAAGGTAAATAAAGTGGAAACTTTTCTTACTGGTTATGAGAGGCTTTATCAAAAAATTGTGCAAGGCTAGGAGAGAGCAGCTGCCTGGAGATATCTCCTAAGTCGTTGGTGGGTTAGGATCAAAGTGGTTTGGAGATCTTCGTTCTGTCTTATATGTTGTGGGGTATATGTCTTGGGGCACTGACCCGAGTGAGATGCCAAAACTGAAAAGAGCTCAGTCTAGTTTCAGCTCTGATACTCACCAGTATGCCAGTGGGGAGCATCTCTCCTGTCTCTGCTTTCTTTTTGTTTGGCCTACTGTTATGAAATTGTTAGCTCCTTGGGCAAAAGTTTGCTAGTGATGTGTGGGTGCACATCAGGGCCAATGGTTGGGACTTCCTGCTAATGTCATTACTTTTTTCCATGTGGCATACAGCTCCATGCACAGCGGGGCTGCTCATTAAGTCAAGCTGATTGGCTCCACCAGCCTCGCCAGAACAGTGATGGGGAGGAACATACCCTTTGGATGTTGTGAAGGGTGGAGGATGCTGTCCATGCAGTGGTAATCACACAACACATGGACTTTTTCACCCCCTTTTAGGTGTTGGAGTGGTGTTACTACTCATAAATTAGACCAGAACTGAGCCATTTACCGAAGCTCTCAACTGGCCCTGATGTTTCCACATCACCACAAACTCCTCCATGCAATACATGTAAAGCGGGGCTGACCTTCACTGTGTGGGGCCCTTTTTCACACGTGCTTTGGGGTCGGGCTGCAGTAACTAGCCAAGGTCCATGTTGCCTGCTTTTTGTGCTTACTGGGCTACTGCCAAATAAATCAGGCACTTTATGGGCTAGCCTAGGATTAAGAAAGAACAATCTCAAAGTGAGTATTCAAATATGGCACTTTTGTACTTAGTTTCCATATATTCAGCATTTGACATCGGGCTGCATATAGCACGCCATACTGGTGCCTGGGTGACACAAGCTCTACTTGGTTTTTCACTGTTTCCTATTACCTTACTGGGAATAAGTCTGCAGCTGGCAAAACCTTCTCAAACACCCAGGAGCTGCACATTGGTATGACGTAGGTATGTCTCAGGCGAGTGGCCGCGTTACTGAGTTTAGCTCGACTCATGGAGAACGTAAGGGCTGTGCTTCTCAGCTGCACAGCTGCACAGCACTCAGAGCCCTATTTGCTTGCTGAAGTGCACCATTTAAACAGAGGTTTTAGTGCTAAGCGACCATACTGGATCTGGATCATTCTTATTGACTTTCTCTATTTGCCCAGGTTGTGAATATCCCTGGGAGGCTGCTCATGCTCCCTGTGCCTCTGCTACCAAAAGTAGTTAGGAGAGAGCAGTAGCTCTCCAGAATCTGCAATTCACAGTATCATCTTATGGGAAAAACTAAACAAATAAACCAAAGAAATTAGCAACTTCTGATTTCCACGAAAGATCTCCCTCCTCAGATTCACTCAGATCTAGTTTATCTATCTCATCAAAAACATGTTCTATCCTATCAACAATCCATTATAGAGTATTTTAAAATCTAACATTATTCCTGAGCTGCATCTATCGCTAACAGAGAGGTGTAGTTGTCCTGCTAAAACCTGGCTCTGCTCTTCCTGACTGTAGTGAAGCATCTTTGTGCGTGTCTAGCTGTACGCACCTTTCCCCTGAGGGTCCATGTGGTTGGGGGATGCTGTAGGGAACAGCAGGCCCTTCCCTGCGCTTTTTTTGGAGCTCTTCCCCATCTGAATGATGCTTTAGAGCTTCCCAGCAGATGACGTTGCTCCTCCAAATGCTAGTTTCCGCTTCTGCTTTTCCGAAGCCTTGGGTTAGTTAAAACCTAGTTCCCTAAAGGGGACCTCGATGTTGGATGTGTACCAGGATATCCAGAAGAGGAGGCTGAAAGCGATCAGCACAGCTCCCGAGTAAATAAAGAAGTCCCAATAGGTTAGTGGAGCAAAAATTCCCAGGAGGAGGATGATCAGTCCCGTCACATCGCATAACAGAGCAAGGAGGAATATCAGAGCACAGCGGCCCACGTATTTGAAGATGACCATGGTGGAGCCCTCCTAGCAGAGACCCTCAGGAAGGGGGTGAACCAGCAGGCAGCATCCCAGCACTTGTATCTTCCTCGCTGCTTCACTTGCTGCCAGGAGGAAGTACAAATGTCACAACACACCTTGCAGAACAATCGGGAGGGAGCACACGATATTGCTTTAACTGTTTCATGCCCCTGCCATTGCATTGCTTCTGCCTTTGCTGCAGCACATCTCAGGGGTGCATTTCTCTGCAAGACATGTATGAGACCCCTGCGGAATGGATCTGCTGTTGGGGTACCCTGTAATCAGCCTGGGTGGAGGCCGATTACACCCAGCCTGCCTAAAAGGTGCAAGTCTGGTCCTGACTCAGCCCTCAAACAGGCCGCACTCCTTTGATTTGAGAGTACAGGGGTCTCATGTTGCTTTTGGGTGGCATCTGCCATACAAGGATCCCAGTAAAGTTTGTACAACACTGGCCCTACCTTCCCAGTGACAACCTGGGAATGTTACAGCCTTCTCCTTTCTTTGACAGGAAAACTGAGGCACAAGACTTTGTCCAGAGTGTCAAAAATACATCCCCCTTACAAAACCTCCAAAAATCCGGTCTTGCTGGATACCTACAAGTCAGACAACCTATGTTCACTGCCCATCCCAAAAATTGGAACCGAGCAAGTCAGTGATGAATTACAGAAGAACCCAGGATTTCTCAGACCTGCTGGCTTTTCTCTTAGTGAGCCAGTGTCATTTCATGGGATCCAGGGTTGCTAATTTCTGCTCCTGAGTTGCTGTGTGACTCTCAACATATTATTCCTCTCCTGTCTCACCAGTCTGTGTAGCACTTGACAAAAAGTGGTGCTGGGGAAGTTTGAGGGAGGTGAAGAGTCTTGAGAGCCCTTGGCACTGGCAGAGTAGCCCAGGACATGAACACCACACAGCTCCTAGGCTGTCTGCTATCTGTCCCATCTCTTGGCCAAGCAGAGGCTGCCAAATCTTGAGAAAGGGCCACTGAGTGTAAGATCAGTGTTAGGACTAGAATGGTCCTTGGGTGCGGGTGAGCTGCTCCAGATGGTCCTGGTTCCAGGGGTTTCTGGGGGTTGGGTCGATAGTGTCCTCCCTCCTCTCCTTGCCAAACCTAGGGCACCAAGAGCCCTTCTCATGCTCAGACAGCCCCAGCCACCGTTCTGCCAGGGACAGGGTCCCCAGTCCCTCCAGCTCTCACACTGTCCCTGGCAGAACGGTGACTGGGGCTATCCGGGCACCTTGGTCGGGTGATTTCTCTCCTGAATGAGGAAGACCAAGCACTACAAATCTCCACATTCCTATCTGCTACCCACAGTGTGCGTCCTACAAATGGCAGGCGCACAGCAGAGGAAGCTGCCCAGCACGGGCCTGTGGTTCTCTCTCTCCTTATCTAGGCTGCCGTCATTACAAACACACTGTTGGCATCACTGGGCTGCAAAATCTTTCTTCCAGCGTGTGCTATTCCTTCCCCAGTGGCAAGGGTATGTCTGTTCCAGGAGACTTTTTCCCCCTGTGTCTGAACAATGAAGGCTTTTAAATAAGCAAATAAATAACTAATCTCTTCTTTGTGCACCATCCTCCTTCGGGGCTAGGAGACAATCTGCCCTTTTCCAACCCAGGATCACACCAGGATTAGTCACCAGAGAGCTGGAGGGAAGTGCCAGGGCCCAGTTTTTTTCCATTCAGGATCTGATCACCCCATTTGCTCTGAAATTTTCCATCATGGGTGCTCAGCCAATAAAATCCCTCACTCCCAAACTCAGCCTTCCCTTCCTCACGGTTGTCTTCTCAGCACCCTATAGACTCCAGGGCAAGCACAACCTGGCAGTCACCCAGAGCTGAGCGTTGGCTTCGCCAGCTGGCCGGCTGCTGGGGTTCAGGCTGGGCTTGTTTGTACACGGATGGTCTGCCCTTACCCCTGCCCTGTGATGGGTGACAGTAGGCTTGGAGCATTGCCCAGTGCCTAATCTGGAGCATTGCCTGGGTGGGGCAGCCCGTTAGGTGGAAATACTACTCTAGATATCTTTTTCTTTAGTCTTTAAATGGACCAGTGTGATTGCGCAGATGGACAGAAGATGGAAATAGAGGTTTGCCCCTCTTTGCTCCCCAGTTCAGCCGCATTTTGGTGAACTGGCCAGAGGTTTAGTGTTGTCGGTGATGGAGCTAGCCTGGTCAAGGTTTTCCAGTAAGACTGAGCCCCATCTCCCTCTGAAGTGGAACATCATTTCTCCTTGTCCTCCTCTCACTCTCACAACTGCATCCAGTTATTGTTTCCTTTCACTTTTCCAAGTCTTTATCTGCTGTCCGCTGAATTTCAGAGAGTTCTTACAATTGATTAAAAAGCCAGTCGTTACTGTAGTGGGAGAGCCCAGAAGATACCCCAAGAGTCTTCTCTCCTTTCCATCCTTGGCTTTCTCCTGGTCTCTGATCCTGACAGACATTAGCCTCATGTGGCAGTGCGGGCATCAACCCAGGAAGCCCCACTGCAGACCCAGCCTCAGACCAGAGACGCTGTCCAAGAGCAAACGGCTTGAATGAGATGGATCTGACGTTCAGGTCAACCCATGCCTGCCCAGATCCATGCATTTTAAAGGGCCAGGTGCCACCGTGATCTCGTCAGACCAGACTTAGAGGTCTTCTTGTGGCTGCATCCTATGCCTGGGGCAGACCATCCATGAAAAAGTGGTCAGGAAAACTCTTGGAGGTTGTCATTGCTGAGGAATAGGAGGAATGGATGGTCTCACTCCTCATGGTGGGAATAGCTGTGGCAACTCCCAGTCCCTCTGAAGGAGACATTGTGTAGTGGAATAGCTTCCCTCCAGAAGAGCTCCAAGGCCTTGGCAGTATTTAGTACCTCAGCCAAGGCTTCTGTTAGTCTCTAAAGCTGCTGCTGCTGGGTTAGTTTTAGCTTTTGGAGAAGTTTTTTTCACCAGGCACAGAGAAGGATGGAGCTGGGCCTGATCCAGGCTGTTTCCTCACTGGCACAGTCAGCCAAGACTCCTGTTTGTATACAGGGAGAAGATGCAGAGAGTGATGAAGGGCACCAACGCACAGGAAAAGGACCTTGAAATACCAGCTCTCCTCTGCCAACACTCCTCTCCTTGCCATGTCCCGCTTCTGTGAACCAGGTGTTTGCAAGGTGAGTGCCCTGCATTGCACATCAGGAGTATATCAATTTGCTCTCTAAGAGGAAGGGTTTTCATTTGTCATTTGGGGGCATTTCAGTGATGCTGAGCTATGCCAAACAGTGGGTGGGAGCAGTGATTTGCCTGTGATAGCACTAAAGGAAATACGACACACTAAATAAAATTGCTCTCCCAGTTGGAAAGGAATCCAAAGGTTTCCAGAAGTTCATTCACCTCCAGTTAAGGGTTCAAAAAAGTATAACCAGTTGTATTTTTCTCCAAAGATATTTAAAAAGAAGCAAAAATATGCCTACCTCTTCTGCCTTTTTCCAGCCCAGTTCTGCCATAGCTGGACAGATGATGTTAATGGAAAACGTTTGTCCCCAGAGCTGGTCCAGAACAGGTTTGCAGAAGTATGCGGCAAGAGAGAACCAGTTCTTCAAAGGAAACAATGAATGCTGCTTCCCTAAGTTATATATTAGTCGGGCACAGCAAGAATTTGAGCAGGCAAATGGAAGTGATCTGACAAAATCTTTGGCTAGCAGGAGTTAGTCAATATTTATTTAACTGCAACATGGATAGATGAACACGAGAATAAGCCTTCAGAAAGTTCATGCCATACAACAGTGAAACCTGGGGAACTCCTTGTAGCACAGACTGAACTTTTAGGAAATATTTACCTGAGGATGAGGAGAAAACAGATGGGCAGTGCAATGCTGTTTAACCAAGCAGCCCAGGGACGGTTCATGCACTGAACTCTCCAGCCACAGCTCCATGGCTTAAGGCTGCCTGCACCCATGATGATAATGGTTCAGGCTGCCCTAAGTGCAGGGGCAGAAGACAAGCTCAGCTCTGGCAGGGAGGAGGAAGCTTGGTCCCCCTCCTGCAGCACACGGGGATTGACTTCTTCAAAGATGAACAGCTCTGTGCAGGGTCAGAGCATTTTGTGGCTGGGTCTAACCTGTGGGACTCAGCTTCAAGAGCTAAGGTGTTCTCCAAACACTTTCCTCTCAAGCCCACGTGTAGGAGGTGTCTTCTTTGACCAGATGAAAGCTCAGAGCAATTTATAACAAGTTCCCAAGACTTCTCTCTGAGGAGGAATGGTAAAAACAGCCCCCTGAAAGACACTGATTGTTAAACACTGACTTTTTGTATCTCTTCATTCATCTGAGAAATGAGCCCAGGCGTCAAAGCGGGACAGGAGCACCAATGAATTTGGGAAGGCTCCTGCCCCCATCCTCCTGCTTAGTCCTGTCTGACAGTGTGAGGGCTGGTGATGCCGATCCTTGGGAAATTGTCCCACAGAGGACAAGACTCCAGCACAGCCAGAACATGGCAGGTTAGCATCCATTCCTCTCTCCTGAGAGAAACTCCCACACTTTGGAGGGTCCTTCACACCCCTTCAGGGCCTATTGAGCCTGGCCAGACCTCCAGTGCCTGGCCCAGCAGGGCAGGATCCAGTAGCTCCTGTCCAGGCTTGTGCTCTGAAGTTCACAAGCCCTGGCTGGGGCGCAGTTTCAGTGCTAGCAACAAAGGGTAAATGGCCACTGAGCACCTCGCGGCAGATCTGCAAATACTCCTCAGGAGCGACCTGTAGCCAGAGACATTTCTTTGCAAGCTCATCTGCAGAAGAGCTGTGCAGAGGGAGAGGGGAAGAGACACTGCAGGGGGCTGGACTGCCCGGCAGCAGCCTCTGATGCTGGCAGGCACCACTGTAAAACCATTGCGACAGACTTAACAGGTGAGAGCTGGCTTATACTCGTATTCACACTGCTAGCAGTTGAAGGGCTAATGACCGTTCACAACAGCAGTGCCCCAGGGACAGCTTATTAACTGCTCCTCATTCGATCTGATGTAATCGGCCGTGCACAATTCTATTTGCCTTCGGCAGCTGCCTCCCTCCCCAGCGCCGAGGGCCTGGCAAACAGACCCTTTGTGCTGAGGTCGGTACTGCTGATGAATACAGTGGCGGGGCTGATTATAATAGGTGTACGATTTCCAGTCCGAAGAGCTCAAAGATCTGCAGTCAGTTGTGTTCAGGAGTGGAGAAGAAACAGAGCTGGAATTAAGGTTGCTGGCACGTCCCAAATTCAGACACTGTGCAAAACTCAGCGTAATGCCCGGTCCTTTCTCCCCAAAGCCCTTCTGTGCTGGAGATCTGCCTAGGGAAGAGGCAGGAGCAGGTAGGAAGAAAAGGGCAGAATCTGAAGCACTCACAGTGCAGAGATTTCAAATGCTTTTCCTCCTGGGTTACCGAGCCATAACTATCCCAAAGAGGTCTAGTCTCCCGTCCTTTAAGATGACTGTAGGTTCCCATCTCGTCCTTTGTTCTTACAGAGGCTGTGGGGACACAGCAGCTGCACGTGGGACCCCAGGGGTTGGAGCAGGTGGAGTCCAGACCCCATGTTCAATACCCCTCGTCCTCAAACCCTGAATGTTACGGCTGGGGTCGGCAGAGCGCCTGTACCAGCCAGTTTCACCACAGCAGAGGCAGTGCCACACACACCTAGGGCCTTTCATACTTAAAGGTTAGTGACCTGCTTCCCATTTATCTGTAGACACCAGGCTTGGTGTCTACAGATAAAGTGAGGCTTGTTTGATTGCGGCTGGCCCCCAGAGCTGCAGCTGAGCTGCTTGCTGGCTCGCAGCGCTTCCCGCCATTCCCAGAAGCGGCTGCGCTGCCCACGGAGGCCCAGCTCAGCAGCAATTGTCGATCTTCCCGTCAGAGTGGGGAGAGCTGCTTTTAGCAGATGAGCTTGTCGATTGTGTGCTGCTCAGGGTTTCTGGCTTCTACCGCTCTCAGAGCCGGCAGCGGTGGACACGTGCCGTGAGCCCAGCGTGCAGGGCCCAAAGCAAGCCCCACTGCAGGTCCCATAGCAGATCTGGGGCTGCTGGTCTCTCCTGACCTCAGCCACATGCCAAAGGCCCCCAACCTTGAAAAGCTGCCCCCCACCCCCTGCAGGTTTGTCCTGGAGAGCTTATCCCCAAAAAACCACCCACCCCGTGGGGGCACACATAAACATAGGGGATGTCCTTCCTTTGGCTCATCCTGGTTCCCAAAGCAGGCAGGAAATATTCTGGAGCTATTGTCCCTTAAATCCCCCAGCTTAATGCTTCCAGCACACACAGCATGAAAGATCTAAGGTCACGTCTCCCTCCCTCTCTGTTTTGCACCTTGTCCAGGGGCAGCCCTGGGGGCCGACGCCACCACGCTTGCTGCCTGCACCCAGCAGGGAATCCTAGAGTGACTTACAGCTCTGCAAGCACAGCTTGTCCTTCTCCTACCCTTGCTCAGACTTACACTTTGCCAGAGGAAGGGAAACTCAATAATTTAAATTCTCTCCACTGAGGGAAGACTATTTCTAACTCCAGCTTTATCCTGGCAGCAGGATGGGCAGGAGCCAAACCCCAGCTGAGACCTCTTCCTGAGGGCTTTGGCCAGAGTCACAGGTAGATTCTCAGAAGGAGGGAAGAGAAGGAAGAAGCAGAAGAGGGGGAAGATCCTTTCCCTCTTCCGGCATGAGCCAGGCTGCTTTCCCTCAGCAGGGAGAGGAAGAGCTATGGCTTGGTGGCTTGGGTGATGTTGCCGATAATTCCAGTATGGGCCTCTTAGGCTATGTGGCATGGGCTGAAACCACAGAGCAAACCAGATTGAAGCTAATGTCTAACTGCTCAGGAACTAAAAAATCAACATTTATCTGTGTGGAGAGAGTATTCATATGTTTTTTAAAATACATATATTTACACATTTATGTATGTATGTACACACATACACATATGTATGTGAGCAGAGCACAGCTTCCTCTGATAGACTATGCTGCTGCCAACCCTTTGCCCATATATAACACTGACTCACACTGAATAAGTGTCTCTCCAAAGAGCATATCATGTTTTCTTGAGAAAATAGTTTAATATTGATCTCCCCACCCCAACAATTCCAGTTCTTCAACACATGTGCCCGTACACGATGACAGCTAAAGTCAAGTTGACCATCTTAAATATTTTGCTTTAAAACTGAGCAAATCTTTCCAGGTCCTGAATGAGGGATAAGAGGGAAAAGTGCTGTAAATAGGACCACATGTGGACTGGTCAAGTATAAAACAGTTATAAAAACAGTTATAAAAACAGAGATAAATAACTATTCATGAGAGCTGTCCCAGGAGATTCTTGATGAAGATGCAGCACCATGGCGTGGTCAGGAGCAGCAGTCCCCTCTGTGCACGTCACACGAGGTACAGGCACCCGGAGCCCACGTTTCTGCCAGAGAAGGATGTGATGTACCAAGGCCTGGCAGGACAGGCTGACAGAAGGCACCTTCTCCAGCAGACACTCTCCGGGGGGTCCTCTCCTTCCCTCTGGAGGAGCTCTGACATCATCAGGAAATCCACACGAGGGAGGACATCACTTCCCGTTGATCTAGAAGAGATTGAACCTTAATGACTTGCGTGCATTCATCCTGGAGTTACGTGGTGCCATCTTACACATGCGCTCAGCACAAGGGGTATTTAATTCAGTTGGAAGAGGGGTTCCTTGCAATCAAAACAACTGCACTGATACATCAATAAATATTTGGCTCGCTCCTCCCCACCTGGCTGAGTGCAGGCTCCAGCTGGGACTGCCGAGCACCGGCAGGGCTGCAGAGCACCCCAGCTTTCCGGACCCTTGGCTCTATCCTCCTGCTGCCCCACAGCCATACCAGTGACTACACCCCAGAAAAGTCCAGTTACACAGCCTCTCCGGCACTGGGGGACCAGCCAGGAAGTGCCTCCCCCGGTCAGGAGGCCAGAGAAGGCGGCTAAGCTGGGCGAGACACTGCTACTGCTGTGACAGCTCTCCGCTTCCATGGGCACGGAGCACAGTACCTCCTTGCAAGAGTCCATTCGGGCAAGGGGGTGATGGAGGAGCCAAATTTCCCCATCTGCTCCCGAAGAGCCTCGCGGCTGCAGACCGGCACGCTCCGGAAACACCGCTGCCGCCGCAGCAGCAGCAGCAGCAGCAGCAGCAGCAGCGAGTGGTTGAGCAACCGGGGCGCAGAGTTTAAAGCAGGCAAGCGTGCTTTAAACCGCTCTTCGCCTGACAGCTGCCGAGCCCTGAAGGATGCTGCCGGCTGAATTCGTAGCCCGGGAAGCGCCCAGTGCTCAGGCCGGGGGTCTCCTTCCCAGGGGCGAACCCGACCACCGGTGCTGCGGGACACCTCAGCCGCGGCGGCGGGGGCTCCGCCAGCCTTTCGGGGGCTGTGCCGGAGCCTGCGATGGCCCCGCAGCCCTGCCGGCCCCCGCGCCCGGCCCAGCAGCGGAGGCGCTTCCAGCGCGGGCGGCCGCGGGCTCCCAGGCCGGTACCTGCGCGGCGGCGGGCGCGGGCGGCTCGGCGGCGCTCAGCTCCAGGGCGGCGGGGCCGGGCGCGGGGCGGCCGAGGCGCGCCGAGAACTTGCGGGCCAGGCGGAGCAGGCCGCGGCGGGGCGGCGGCGGCGGGGGCGGCTCGGCGGGCGGGCCGGCGCGCAGGTTACCCGTGTGCCACAGCAGCCAGCCCAGCAGCGACAGGAAGAGCAGCAGCGCCCCGGAGAGCACCAGGCAGTCCCCGAAGGGCCGCCCGGCCCGCGCCGGCCGCGCCGCCGCTCCCACCACCACCAGCGCCAGCCCCGCCGCGTCCAGGGCCAGCGCGCCCAGCAGCAGCGGCGCGCAGCGCCCGCAGCCCCGGAGCATGGGGCCCGGCCCGGCCCGGCGCGGAGCGCAGCGGCGCCGCCCGCCCGCCCAGCGGATGGCCCCGGCCCCGCCCACAGCCCTGGGGCCGGCGCAAGCCCCGCCCCTAGGCGCGCCCCCTCCGCCCGGAGTGCGGCCGCCTCCGCCCACGGAGGCGGGGGGGGGGAGGGTGCGGCACAAGCCACGCCCACGCGCCGTGAAAGCCCCGCCCCACGCGCCGGCCGCGCTCACCGAGCCAGCCGCGCCCCCGCCCCGCCTGCCCACCCCCGACGGAGCGCGGCAGAGGCCACGCCCACACCGCTGGCCCGAGAGAAGCCCCGCCTCCAAGGTGGCCTCAGGCCCCGCCCACCCCTCACCGGGCGGGGCTCTCCCTTGCGGCCCCGTGCTCCGGCCACGCCCATGCCACCGTAGCCTGCCCCGCCCCGCCCGGCCCCGAGCCCCGCCCACGGCCAGAGCCCCGCCCCTCGGCCCGGGGGCTCCGCTGTCGCCGGGCGGGCGGCTCCGTCTCACGCCGCCGCGCTCGCTCGGTGCCTGGCGCGGGGCCGCCGGCGCCGCCCGGGCTGCACTGCTGGGGCTCACCCCCGCGGGGCGGGCAAACAGGGACCGCTGCTGCGAAACGCCCTGGAAAGATTTTAGTCCCTATAGTGATAATACCAGATCTCAGTGAACGAGAAAATTTGGGGAGGGGGGACTACTGTCAGTTGCTTTTTTTTTTTTTTTTTTGGTGACCTAGGGTCTGCCGTCCCTCGCCTGGAGGTGGGCTGAGCTCCGTGGGTTTCCCACCTGGGCAGCATGAAGCTATAAAGGTTTTGGGAGACCCTCTCCTTGCTTTCTCCCTTTGCTCATGGGTCTCTCAGTAGAGCATGAGAAGGACTGTTTTCATTTTGAATTAACAGTGTGATTTAATTACTGGACAATTGGGGAGCAAAGGAAGGATCAGTCAAAACTGGACAAAACTGCCCGGGGCGGCTTGGGGCTGCCAGCAGGCCCCGTCCCCATGCTGGGCTTTGCTTTGCTCCTCTCTTTTATCCTGATTTGCAGCCAGGCTGCGGAAGGGCTGGTATTTCAGATGAAATCCAGGCTGCACCAGAAACCTCAAGAAAAAGCCTGCTTTTTTGTGACATTTCCAAGTCCGGATTCTTGACCAAAGAGGTTTGGAGAGAGATTAGCATCTCCGAAGCGCCTGAACTTTTGGCTTCTGCGGCACGCTGAACTGCTGGGCTCCTGATGGTTCAGCTGCAAACCAGATTAATGCAGGAAACCAGATTTCTCCTGTCCTCGATGGCTCTGCTCACAGATGAGCAGAGCTTTAAATATCCTTTGTCAGGGCGTTTTAAATAGACAATTTCCTCTTTGGTGTTGACTTCTGTTGCAACCTGTTATTCCTGTTGAACTTTTGAAAAAAAAGAAGGAAAGAAAGAAAAGAAAAAAAAAAAAAGCTCGACTACTTCAACTACTTTTGTTGCTGCAACGCCCAGCTCCTGCCAGGGGAATTCCCAGCCCTTGCTAGGACTGGCCGCCTGTGCCTCACAGCCCTGAGCGTCTCTGCACAGCCGCAGGCATTTCCTCACCTAGAAACACCCCGGTCACAGAAATACCCAAGTCTGTCCGAGGAATAACCAGATTTACCATCTCTGATGCTGTCTTGAGGTGAAAATCCAGCTTGAGCATTCCTGCTCGTCTCTTAGCGAGGTTAAGATGCAGTGCTCGGGTAGGTTTGCTCACTTCTATGTCCTGCGCTTTTCCTGTGCCCTTCCCAGCAGGGCGGTGGTGCAAGTCTGAGCTAGTTCGATAGTTTCAGCGTTCCTAATATGGTGTGTGAAAATATGAAGGATTGTATTTTTGTGGGGTTTCAAACTCACTGAGAACTAAACAGTGGCTGACCCCCGCAATTAATCCTGGCCCCTGCTAGGAGCTGGTTAAGGACGAGGAAGAGCTGCCACTGTCTTTGAGGGATGCGTCGGAGTTTGTGGCTCATCCCTGCGGGCAGGCGGTGTAATCTGTGCCTTAGGGTGCAGCGAGGCCAAGGCAAAAAGGACTAGCAGCATTTTGGGGTGCGCATCAAACCGGAGGCTGGGCTAGTGTCCGGATACTGGTGTGAAGCTGATATCCCCGTGAGGACTGGGGAAGGCAAGTCCCCGCGGTCTCGAGACACCCAAGGCAGGGCTTCCTGGAAAAAACGATGGGTGTGCTCAGGAGAATACCTGTGTGATTACAGACCCTGGCTGCTACCTGTTTCCTTCTACAATTAAATCATTTAAACTCCCAAATTCTCCAGAGGAGGGGGTTAGTGTTAGTGTAAGCAGCTATGTAACTTCTATGGAAATCTGCAGATTACACCAGGGATGAATACAGATAATGCAAAGTGAGATAAAACACAATTCAACATCCTCAGGGAGAGGTATGCAACACAGACATGCGATATCTTGGGGCTTGTCTCCAAGAAAGCTGGCTGACTCCGGGTCCCGTCCCATAGCTCTGCTTCACAGCGCTGCACAGCTCAAGCCCAGGTTTAACTTTTATTAAAATCCAGCAGCAAAGCCGTTTGCATACACCACTGCAGCAGGGTGTCGTCTGGTAGCAGAGCCTGCTCAGTGGGTTTGCTGGTGGGGGGGATGACCTTGGAGATGCAGAAGAAACATTTCCTCTTTGAACTGCTCTGCAGAGATAATGAATTTTGTAATGGATTTCCTGCTCTTTTTATAGAACGGGGGAAGCTGGCAGATCACAACTAATCTTGCTTTAGTAAGAGCTGGACATAATCATATTTGCTTGCTAACCTGATATTTACTTAAAACATGGATTTCTTAGGCCTCATCCCAACTGTCATACCAGAATTCAAATAGGCTACAGTATTACATGAAAGACATGACAGAAGAATATTGGGAAGCGGTAAAAGAGTAATTTGCTGGTGCATGCCAATGACCGTAAGAAATGAGCTGCCTACAGTCAGATCAAAGGTCCCTCTAGCATGATAGAGGGGACAGCTTGTCTCCAGCAGTGGCAGTAGGAAATGCTATTTGGGGACAGCAAGCCCAGTGCTTCCTGCAGTCCATTCCCCATGGATTTCTCCAGTATCCACTCTTGCTATATTATTGATGCTAGGGGGCGTATCCCTCCCTGTTCCCTTACTGTCTGTATGGATCTGTTGCCCATAACCCTGTTTTGAACTCACTGATACCACCTGCCTCTACAGGCCCTCCAGCAGTGGGATCTAGAGGTTCACTGATGTCCAAGAAAAGATGCTGAGTGGAACGGTCTTTGCTTCCTGTCCTTTCACCAGGTTTCAGTCCATAGAAAGACCTTTTTTCCCATCCTGTGGCACTGACGCAGAATTTCCTGTCACAGAAGCCTCACGGGCTCCTTCTTGCACATTATTTGTCCGTGGTAAGTGATCTTCTTTATTATGGACACCACCATTTTGCCAGCCTATAGGCCGTCTCTAGGCTCGGCAGGCTGGGGGCCCCCGGGTCCCCTTCAGAGCTCCTGCTGTAGTTGGGAGCTACCCTGCCATCCTGGCAGTCCAGGACCGCAGTTCCTGTTTGTGAAGCTCATGGCACATGTCGAACAGCAGCTGTGCTCTCTCACAGCTGAGCTCCTTAGGGGTCCCAGAAGGCTGGTCCTGGGATCCTGCTGACTCCCGTTTAGTCCTCTGCTTCCTGTAGCTTTATGTCAAGCTGGTCTGGCTCCTCTGAGCAACTGTGAAGAAGAGTTGGCCGGGGTGGGACTCACAAAGAAATCACTCAGCTTTTCTGTGGCCTTATCATCCCCTTTTATGTGCTGGCCAGCAAGCAGTCCGATCTGGCCTCTTGCGTTTGATGAATTTTAGCATTTTATTATCATCCCAAACACCCTCTGCAATGCCTGCTTCCTCTTTAGCTCCTTTAATTTCCCGTTTATATTCCATCTAGGAACAGGTTATACTCCTAGGTTAAATTCCACCTGTGCAGCTCCCTTAAGATTCCAACTAAGCCATGTGGAGTTTTGCTGGGCCTCATTAGAACATGCCTTTTAGGTCATCTCCTAACCAAATCCTCGTAAACAGCCTGCAGGCTGCCTGTAAGCTATCTTGTGTCTTTGTCTCCTTCAGTTGTTGTAGCTCAGCTACTCAAGAGAACGATCCATTTCCCAGTGCTGGGAGCTCTTTGCTGCTCATGCACAGTTCAAAGCCCATCCAGCCCCCTGGTAGTAATCAGGCATTTGTACCATGAGAAATAAACTGGGGAGTTTTCAGTCTGTTGCTGTACTTCCACCTGCATCTTGAGCTTCGAGCTGTTTTCCTTCAATTAATTGTTTAATCCCCTTAATCCTGTCCCCCTACAGAGGTAGGGAGACATAGGCAAGATGTGCCTCATAAATCCCACTCCTCTTTTCAGCACGCTTTGCTGATCCCTCGGCTATTGCCTTTTTCCTCACTTAGACAGGCTCCATACCCTTATTAGGCTCAAGAAATCACTTTCCCGTGTCCGCGTCATACCTATGAGAGGAGTCCACGGAGCAGATCCCCAGACCTGAGCACCCTCATTAAGGGCGCACGGCCAGCACCCCCAGAGAGCCCAAACAGACACCTTCATTGCCAACCCCACTCTTCTCTTCCTGCTGTCTAAAGCGAACCAGTCCTGTTTGGTGTCCCCTAGTTGCTGCACCATGATATATCCCACACACCTTATAACACAGCCTCCCCTCTCTGGCAACAGGCAGCCCAGAGAAAGGGGTCTTAACTCCGTAAGACGGTATGGAACAACCCATGTGAGACTAGAGCAGGAAGATAAAAGTCCCTTGGGAATTGTTTGCTTTAATGAAATCTGATGTTCTTGATATAAATGATCAGGCTGGAATCCCACTAAATTCTTGGTCTCAGTGACTTATCATATTAACGTTTCACTGACTGTCTCCTTGTCCTTGATTGTGAGGCATGGAGAACAGCACCTCCTGCTGCCTCTCTCTCTCGGCCATTTGATACTTTAAGTGCTCATATCAGATCCCTTCAGACAGCAGGCCCAGTCTCATGCCACAGCAGAGTTGTCTGCAGCAACGAACATTTTCAGTTGCCTTTTCCACACTTGGCGGCTTTAGGACTCCTGTTTGTGATCAGGTGAGCAGTTCTCCGTGCTGATGCCAGCCAGGCCCCAGTTCACGTTATTTCATGTTAATCTTTAATTTCCCCCTCACAAATCCTGATGTTTTTTCTGCTCTTCTGACTGCAGCTATGCCTTGAGCACAAGCTTTCGGTGAGCTTTCTCTGCCCTTTGCAGCTAAATCAATAGAGACTTCTGGCTAGTGCCAAGTTAGGATTAAAAAAAGCAAACAAAATACTGAGTGGCATGATGAATGGCTGAAGAACAAATGCAGGTTTACTGGATCCAGTGCCAGATCACACACCTTGTACACCCCATTCACAAACCTGACACCAGCTGGCCAGAGACACCCACATCTCTGCACGGCTCAGGAAATAAAACTCAGGGCTAGGCTAATCCCAGAGCAAAGGAACCTGCGTTGCTCAAGTACTTGTAATCCAGCTGCCATGTGTCAGCTGCCAATCCAACAAGCGTCCGCCGACAAGCTTGAGAGCTGCCTCCTCAAACTCTCTGAGCACTGGTGAGAGGGATATCCAGGTGCATGGGACAGTGCATTCTTGATCATGTACTGTTTGGAGCCTAGCAGCAGTGACTAGGTGAGCCTGAGCTCTCTTGCTTATCTTGTTAGCCAACTTTTTTGAGACTGTGGTGCACAAATGGTTCCACTTGAAGGCTTTGGGCCATGGGCACTTTAGACCGTAGTATTAGGCAGAGATGCTGACGTCGCACTAATTTCAGTTGTAAGGGAGTTCAGCCAGAGATGGCCATGAAGAAGTTAAATATTTCATCGCAGGTAGTTAGCTCTTGGTCCTGATTACAGTCCCCACAGCAACAGCGTTGTGATCCCTGACTACCCAAAACACGTCTCAATTGTAACTGACCCCTGGGCTCCTACCTGCCTAGAGCAGCAGGCCCAGTTATCCTCCTCTGTTGTTGTTTCTTCTGAAGTTATCCAGAGCCTCCAGCATCCCTAGCTGTTGTCTTTACCCACGCTGCAACCCCTGCTAGATGAAACGTGAAATTATCAAAAGTTGTTGCAGACTGTGCTGATGCCCAGGTTCCTCAGTCAGTGCAGAATATTGTAGAGTCTCTGTTCCTCTTCTCTCTACACTATCTTCCTTGGAGTTCATGACCAGGTAACCCCAGGTCAGGAAGCTCCCACTGTCTTAATGGGCCTGATCCATGGGAGTAGGTGGGACTGCTCCTTGGAGATGGGATAGTAGGTACCAGTTGAGCTTTGCTCCTGGGAATAGAAGGTTTGAAGGGATCATTACAGTGTGCTGCACTAGGATGTTGCAGAGCCTGAAAGTACAAATGAGGTGGTCTAACCAGCTGTACAAACCTGCTGAGGGGCTGCTGTGGGATCCAGACTAGGTGAGCACTACTGAAAAATCAGACTCTTATCAGTGCCTGAATCCAGAATTAGGAGCTGGACATTGAAGGCCCATTTATATGAAAGCAGGCTTTGCCATCCAGCCCTGCGATGAGTTCTGCAGATTGGGAACTGGCATTTCAAATTTGTCTTTTAAAGTAAGTCATGTCTGCTGAAAATACAAAATAAAAGCAGAAACATGTGGGAAGTATTCTTGCTTTCCTTGGTAAATTGCCTCAGGGCACGCATTTGTTAAAGGCAGAAGTGGAGAGTGTTGGAGATAAAGAACCTGTTTCACTTGCCTGTGGTCCAGTTCTGGTTTTGTGAAACAGCTGATAGTTCAGGTTTCTAGGTGGCTCTGGCCGAAAACATCAACATACACAGAGAGATGCTGCAAAACAACTTTACCTCTGCAGGCCTTGAGAAATAGCCTTTCTTAAACATCTTCTGCCCAGGGGATCAAAAAAAAAAATGCTGCTTATGCTGCTGCTCCTTGCCTTGACTCTGTAGAGGTCTAAATACATGCCAGCGTTCCACCCCGAGCCTCAATTTACAGCCATGTCTCAGCCAGCCATCGTTACAGACCGACAATAGGAAACGCCTGGCCATGGGCTTCATGTCTGATCCTGCTAAACTTTGGTGATGTGTGTTCCTCATTCTGGTGGTCTCCCCTGGTACAAAGCAGTCTGGAATTGTGCTGTCCTGCTTCCCGCCTCAACTGGCTCTGGGTAAATCGTATCTGGCCTCCTGTTTTCCAGGTCTGAACTACTATCTGCAGTCAACAATGTTCAAATCAGTATTTATCCGTGCTCTGTAGGTGATGGGTTCCCCTCTGAGAGCTGTTCCCCCAGCAAACAGGACCTTCTCTGCTGATGGGTCTTGCAGAAGCTACTAGGTGGAAACAGACTTTGCTTTGTTTTTCCTGATACTTGATGTAGGGCGGTCACTGTACATGATGGCAGTGCAGAGAGCTTGGACCTTCCTTGCTAGGTTCTGCTGGAAAATGTGGCTCTCTTTTTCTGGGATTCCTGGATAAAACACAAAGTTCACTTTCACGAGTACTCTTTTTTTTTTTTTTTTTTTTAATGGCTAGTCAACACAGGTGGGAAGAGGGGAGGGGAGCATTCCTGGTAAGGCCCTGCACTGCCCTCAGCAGTTAAAGAAGAAAGACTTGAGGCTCTGCAGAAACCGTGACTTCTGTCTCTGCTTCTGCTTCTTCCGGATGATGGGGATCCAGACAAGGCCACAAACAAGGAGCATCAGTCCCATGGACAGGAAGGCTGGGCCACACATTTTGTAAACATCTTTGTTCTTGGTTTGGATGCAAGACAGACTGGTGATAACCATCCCGAAGAGGAAGACAGCTGCTCCGACAGACACAACAATGACGGGCTTGTGGTATATGTCCCACTTGCTTCTGGATGCACTGGTCCAGACAGACTCACTCCGAGAGCTTATGCACAGGGTGCTGGCTGTGTTACTAGGCAGCAGCTCTTTGGATTGAGGTGACTTTTCACTACCATCAGGGCTTTTGGGGGGGATTTCCGTGGTGACGGGATCTGAGGAAGAGACCTGAGATGGATGAAAGAGAAAGAACAGAATAGGGCTAGTGCTGGAGCGATGGATTAGGTGCTCTCCGTTTTGTTGATTAACCAGTGCATGTACTCTGGTCACTTCAAATGAAGGTGGAGAAGGGTTTGTGGGTCACTTCAGGGAGGAGAAAAGAGCAGCACATCTTTGTGAGCAGTGAAATTTAGGAATTGGGTCCCACTGGTGGGCAGGCACTGAGGAGGCCTGCAGGAGTCTCATTGCCCCACCACGGGCCCCAGGACAGGCTATGTGCTTAGACCTTCCAGTTCACCAGCTTCCAGCTCCCGCAGAACTGCAGTGGTGGGATCAGTAGGTGTCCATTGGGACCCACTGCCCTGAGCCTTGTAGGGCTCTTGGCTATTTTCGGGGGAGTAGCTGGGTGCTGGAGGCTTTCCAACCACCTGCAAGCAAGGCTGGCTGTGCTGCTGCAGTCAGCATGCTGCACCAGGCAGCAGGCTGTGGGGAAGAGCTCTATATCCCTAGACCTGTTTTACCTCCTTAACTCCAACTTAAACCTCAGCACCTTGTGATACTGTCATATCTCTCTCTGCCTTGCAGGTAGGGAAACAAAGGCAGAGGTGTGCCAAGGTCAGGACTGCACAGTGGGATGACTGAAAGCCTCCCATGCCCTGGGCTGAGTGCCTCCTGAGGCACACCTTGGGCTGGATGTTCCTCACTGCCACATGCTGCTCAGACGTGTGAGCCTCACAGTATTGCATCCCAGGGAACAAGGCTGCCCTGGGAATTGGGGTGTGGGTTCCAGTTTCAGGTGCTCTCTAGATCCCTGGGCTGACTTTAGCTCACCTTTGACTCTGTGACTCCATTTCCCATGCTACTGAGATGGGGCAGACTGCCCTGATACCTGTGCTGCCACAAACAGGGGCTTCTCTTTTCCTATCTGAATGCACAGGATAGGAGACAGGAAAGTCCTCATCAGACAGGAAATATTTCTCCAAGTGTAAGCTGGGGCAGGCTGCTCTGGGATGCTCAGTCGTTGGCGCATACTGAAACGCTCTGCCTTGCAATGGCAGGATCAGCAATGTGACTTCCTCAGGGGCCCTGGCACTGCGTTATTTTTTCATGAAATCAAGAAGGAAATAGATTTTCTCAGAAGCTAAGTGCCTTTATCACTTTACATGATGGTAAATGGGAAGGGACGAGCATTATATAAACCGCTATTTCCTCAGGGCTCTGCTGAAGAAACAAGGGCATGAAGATGGATCGGTGAGTACTCCACACCCTGCACGGTCTGTCTTGCTGCTGGGAAGCCCAGCAGAGATGAACCAGTCCAGGGCACCAAGGGTGAGGGAAGCAGAAGAGGACAGACCCATGGGTATTTCACAGCCAGGATTTTATTCCGAGGTAAACTCATGCCTGAGGTTCTAGGTTTTCCCCAAGCAGGAGGGCTGGGACTGACCCCAGACTGCAGGCCGTGGTCTATCTGCTGTTCAGGCCCTCTGACCTTTGGGGCTATGGGCAGGAGCAGGAGTGTGACAGTGGTGCCAGCCCGGAGAAGCCCAGGACCTGGCACCAGCCTACTGCCAGCACCAGAAAGCAGAAACACTAGTAATTTCTGCCCAGCTCAGCCCTGTAAGCACTCTGTCTAGGGCTCCTCCCCACTGAGGGCAAGCAGTCAAGCTGCTGGTGTTGTCCATTCTGGCCTGAGCACAAACCTCTGATACACCTCAGATGGATGGGCAGAGCCATCGGTACTCTACGCCCTGTCCATTGCCGACCTGCAAAGCATAGCTCTTCCTAAGCACAACACAAGCTTTGAGCCTAAGTGGGCTTTGATCCAGAGCAGTTACTTTAGAGCCCCTCTTTGGTCCTTTTTTGACACACAGAGCGTAACAGACTGTGTGTATTTGCTCAGCTCAGCAGTGGCCACACTCAGATCCACTTTTTTTCTGATGAGCCTTTGGGATGGCTCATCGGAAGGCATGATGATACCCTTCTGGATTTGCATCCTGCATATGACACGGCCTTTGGAAGCCTTGGGCAGCAACAGGGTGTAAAGAAGATGAGAATGAAGCCTCCCTGGACAGAGGCCCCAGCCCATTTCTTACTACTGCTAATCCGTGTGAGAGCATGCACCACATAGATGGAGCACAGCTGTCCAGGGGCTACAAAGCTGGCACAGCTCCAGAGGCACAGTCTTAAGGAAACCCATTGGTATTTGCGGCATATTGAGCCCTATGCCCATCTGGGGAAGCCAGTGGCCAGGCTCAACGAACATCTACCTTGTTCTTTCATCTGTGGCCCCTGCCCAGGTTCACGGTTTGTTTTGAATAGCGCCAGATGTAATCTTTCAGCTCAGTTCCACCCCCAACATATACTCACACACTCTGTTGTTGCAGAAATGCAGATCTGGTAGCAGCAACGTATTTTGTGCTATTTCAGATTTGCTAAACTTGGGCCAACAAGCAAAAAAAGAAAAACTGAGAGAGTGTGGAAGGTGATGGGTACTATTTGCATCCCTCCCCCCAGCAGCTTTCACTCCTCTCTTTTGCACCAGGAGAGATGGGAGCTGGGGAGTTTACACATTCCCTGCCTCTTTCTACTGCTGTCCTGGTTTATCTGCTACAGCACTTGGTCAAGGATGGCAGGCAGGCAAGTCTGGTCATAGTAGCAAACTCTGGTTTCTCTGTTTGTCTTCCTTTTGAGCTGCTAGTCCTACCTCTGCAACCTGGCACAAAGCTTGGCCATAGCAATCACGGTGGAGTATGCTGACCCCTTGGTCAAAGCCACAAATGGCTTTATGAATGCATGAACTGCCAGGAGAGGTTATTTTCAAGGCTACAACCATGTTAGATGTGCAGGTGAGCAGGGTACAGCTTCCTCCGCTGTTGGCTTCTGTGATGCAGCTCGCCTCTGCTCCTGTAAGCCATGGGTCCAAGCAGCCACAGGCTCCTGTGACAAAATTTGCTGACAGCAATGGGGCACATCTTCTCTGGTGCCCAGGGGACACAGCAAGGTTTGTGCTGTGTGGACCAAAATATTTGCTCTGCTTCCAATTACAACCTTTCCAGGAATCAGCTCAGTCCTCCAAAAACATCCTGAGCTGCCCAGACCCTGGATAACTTCTTGCTTTGCTGGTGTGTGCAGCCTCGGTACCAGATGATAGTGTTACTGGGCTGTGGTCCCCCCGTTCTAACTCAAATCCAAGCTTTCTCATGGCTCTGCCTGAAATTTCACCCTAGGTAGTCGTGGGCTTTCCTGGCTTTCCCCTTGTAACATCCTTCATGGAGAGGTTTTATGATCAGGCCATTGTAAAATTTTAATTTGGCTTTATTGTCGGAAATTTGCTTTCTTCTCTGGAATAATGCCCAGATCTCATACCTCATCAGTCTAATGCAGTCTGTCCAGCCCTATCTTTCAGGCGTCCGACTCCCTGCTTGTCCATGTGCTACTGCCCTGCCTCTGCATCTGGAGTACTCTGTGCTCTGCAGAGGGTCTTCCTCTTGGTTTTGCAGAACATTAATCTCATACTCATGCAGAAACCATTCTCTTCCTTCCAAGCTTACATCTGCATTAGAGTGGATTTTTTTTCTTTCTTTTTTTTTTTTTTTTCCTGGCATAATCATCCATCTCACCACAATTCCCAGATGGTGGCACTTACTAGCAGAGCAGTTTGTCTGATCACACGTTTTCCACATTTGCTCCTTTTCCTTTAATTTATGCTTTCTGTTTTGTGTTGCTCTCTATGCTTTTGCATGAGGCTCAGCGTGCTTTCCGCACCACTGGCTAATGAAGGATTTCACTCCCTACAAGTTGTGGGGAGTTTGTTTGCTAGCATTGCATGCATCTGCAGCTCTTGGGAGGGTTAATGTGATTTTAGTTCCTGTTCTGCCCATGCTCCATCCCTAATTCATCACAGATGTGCTCATTTTTGGCAATGTGATGACTGTACTGAGCAGCCTGGCAGGATAATGCTATCAGATTCCTCCCAAATTTTTAAGTCATTATTGTTGTAAGCAGAGCTGCAGCGGATGGCTTGAAAATGCCTCCAGAGCACATCTCAGATACCATGTCTGGTGGCGTGCTGCTTCTGTGTCTACAATCTGGACAGCTGTCGGCAGTGGCACTAATAGTGGGGTCTCTTGTTTTCTGCTTCACTTCATAAGAGGGAGCCTCATGTGGTGCCATTTCTCCTCCTTTTGCTCTTCCACTGCTTTGTGTGGTGATGTTCAGTTTCTGAGCTGAGGGACCTGTTGGAGCCTGCTCGCTGATGGTGCAGGTGGAGCGTAGTACCAAAGCTGTGCCGCACACTGACTCTATTCCTCCTAGCTGACTGCCCTCTTGAAAAGCACAGATGGAAAGGCAAGCCTGATCGTACTTTGGGCCTTTCTGTTAGGAACAAATTTGTAGCTGCTGCCACCAATTTTGCAGCTATTTTTGTCTCACAGAGAGCTGTGCAGCCTCGCCTCTGTGACTGCGAGAGCCCCCTCTTCCATGTGGGAAGATGTACTTATATTTCTCCTGGACTATCCCTCCCAGGTGGGTTCAAGCATTTCCAAGGATACCCCATCCTGCTCCATCATCTGCTTTTTTGGGTACCTCTTGGGTCTTGTGGAGACCCATTAAATGGCTGGTGATGAGGGCAGGATTAAACCATAGTGGGCAAGGTATGCATTCCCTCAGGACAGAGCGCAGGCTGTGCTTTGAAGTAATCTAACATACCTTGGACAAACACTGTCTCCTCCCCAAAGGCCAAGGGAAATTGACTTCCAAGGTCCAGCTGGTTGGTGAGCTGCACATCATCACTGCCTGCCAGTCACAGCAGGGAGGAGATGTCTGGGCAGCACAACGAGGGAACAAACCGGGGGACAGGAGATATACTCAGACTGAGCCGAGTGCAGCTGAGCATTCTCTGCTGGGTCCTTCAACCTGTTCTCAGCTGTGGCGGGGCTTCCTCTCCCACCGGTTCCCAGCAGCAGGAGCTGTCAGCTGTGAGGTTAATGGGATGGGCCTCGAGAGGGGATGTGGCATTGCCCTGGGGACCCGCAGGCTCCCTCGCCAATACAGGGGGAAGGATCATGCTAGGGGAGCACTCATGCAATGGGGACTCTCTTCCCCTCAAACCGGGAGCTGCCAGCCTCACACAGAGGCAGGAGATGGCCTCATGAAACACTGAGAGCTTCATGGATCCCTGAGATCTTTGATGAACCATCTAATTTCAGGTGATTTAATTTCCCTGACAGTCTCTTTATTCTTACAGGGGCTGGCATCAAGTCTTTCAGCAACCATAGAGGCTAGAAATCCTTTAGAAACCTTAAAGACTGACACCAAAATATGAGCACCCAGGCTCTGGGATGCCACAAATAACCTCCAGATGTGGCAAAGGCTATGCCATGGTACATGGGTATGCTGTGGTACAGGAGCCTAATCTGAAAACCCTGTTCCTGCGTCTGGGTGTGTGTCCTCCTGGCTGTGCAGGGGCTCCTGGCTTTAATCTCCAAAATCCAGTCCTCTGCCTGTCTGTCTCCTCTCTATGTGCGGAGGCAGCTCTGATTCTTCAGGAGCTTCTCACATGCTTCCTCCTAAGACCCTAAATCCCTGCAACATTTTGTTCCTGCCACTTCCTCCTCCGATTTTGCAAGGATGGGAGCACCAAGCACACCTGGACAGAGACAGTCTTCCCTAGGCTTGGTGTTTATTTCTCTTCAGCTCTTCCTCATGAACAGCTCGCTCAGCATCCTGAAGCTGGAGCTGGGCTCTGCCCTAGGATTAGGTGGATGCTATCCCACAGGAGCATCCATGGTGTGCAGGCAGCATGAGCTTGCCCCAGGCAGAGAGCAGGGCAGTGCCTGGGCCACAGGTGGTGGTGGTGAAGCTGCTGTGTGCAGGGTCATGTAGAGTTGCTGTAGCAGCCAAGGTCCCCTGCCCAGAGTTTTACCACACAAATCACTGGGAGAAAAGTTAAGGCTTTTGAAAACCAGCTGCCAAACTTTGCTGGAAATGGAGACCAAGTTTCTCTATGGATATATTTTCCTTTTCTGTTTGTTGTCAAGCTACCTTCCTGAAGAAAGCTGTCCCACAACACCTCTGGGAAACAACCCTCATGGAAAAGAAAGTTTTGAAGAAAAAGCAAAGTGAGCCCTGCACTCCCTGGACATGGCCTGTTGTAATTTACACCAAGGGAGAAGAGAAGAGGACAGCCTGGCTCAAGGGCCGGGCTTTTCCTGAGGCTTTACCCACGAGCTGTCTGCAAGCAAACTGAGTGAGCACCACCATCACCATTGGGTTTGGGTGCAAGTTAGCTCTGATGCTATGGAGCATGTCAATGGAAAATAACCTGAACCCAGATGTGCTCGTGCTTCCCCTACTAGAACCTGACCTGGCTCCAGGGTCACTGACCTGCCACAGCCATACCTCCAACATCAGATCGCACCTTCACCTCTGCACACAGGGGGTCTATGAAATGTATATTAGGAGAGTACCTGGTGACTGAACTTTCCATCAGCCACAGTCTAGATACTGCCTCACAAAAACCACAAACTGTCCCACAGAGAAGGACCCTCTAGACCCTCCCCACCACTCCACAGCCCACTGAGGTTTTTCTCAGCTGTCAGGTGGCTTGGGACATTTACCTGGCCGATCGTAGCATCAGGTGCTCTGCAGAGCTTTGGGGTAGGGCCCATAGGATTAATTTGTCCTTCAGCTGGAGGATGTGTCCTGCCTACCACCCCAAAGTGTGGGCAGCAAAGTTCTCACGGGTGGATCCCAACAGTGAAGAAACATTGTGGAATGTAAGCATGCTGAGATGGCTTTTCCTGCTGCTCTGGGCTGTGTCAGTCTAACTCTGTAAGAGGTCTTGCTGTTTACTGTTAGGACAGGAACCTTCTAGATGACGATCATGGGTCCATGCTTGTTAGGAACAGGGATTAGCTGCTCCAGTGGACCTGCGTGTGACTGACCCTATAAACAGGCTGAAGGGTGGGTGGGAAAGGAGGCTGCTGAACTGGTGGACGTGTGTTTGCATGCACTTTTCAGGAACTTAATGTCTGTAACATACCTAACCCTGGCCAAATTTAATTCAGAGTGGCTAGTAGGTTCAAAGTCAGCAGGTGCAAGATGCATGTGCAGTTACACAGCATGCCTGAATTCCCCAAGAAACCAAGTAAGCTGGGCAATGGAGAATTGCTGCCTCCTGAAAGTATGGGACCTGTCCCCCAGCCTCTCCCTCAAGGAGCTCGGAGCCCGACAGCTACACGGCTCCCTCCAGGGACCTGAATGCAGGGAGACACTGACCTGTGGCAGCACCTCTGTTCTTTGTGCCAGAGGTGGCACAGTCCCAAATGGGGTTAATGAAAAGAGGATTGGTGCTGTATGGCCTTGGCCCCCCTCCCTGGGAGTCCCCCAGCCAGACAGTCAGGATCAGTGGGGCTTGGAGGGCTGCAGAGGAGGAAGGGAGCAGATGGGAGTCAGGGCAGGAAATCCCTTGAGAAGGAATGGAGCATTCAGAGAGCTCACTCACCATGCTCTGCCGCTGTCGTCTCAGTGCGTAGCAGCTCACTCCAGGAGATGAGGCAGCCAGTTGCATTAAACATCCCCTGAGTGCTCAGCAGAGGAATCCACCCACAGGCTTCTGCAGGCACAGAAGGAGCAACTGAGCCTATCCACCCCTCTATCACCCCTAAGAGAGTCAGATTGCGCAGGCCCAAGCAGTCTCTTCTCCGAAAGAAGACAGAGAGAGTTTTGTCAGTTCAAGGCTTGAATTTTAGAGCCTCACTGCCCCTCTCCTCCCTTCCCCATGCCCCTACTCACCCCTAGAGTGAGGAGGGAGCTGGTGGTGACTGTATGGGGACGTCCCTGCAGACCGGCTAGCTACGCTTTAAGACTGGGGGTGGAGAAATAGTCAATGCAATAGTCAGGGGATTTCACATTGCCTAGAGGCCCCGCCAGATCTTGGATGTAAATTGAGACGTAGTCAGTGTCCATTTGCTAGTGTAGCAGAGCTGGGTTGGGCCCAGCATCCTGTATCCCTTGGAAGCAGCTTTTCAGCATCACCTGGAGTTTAGATGGTCCCAGCAACTAACTCAGTGTCTTCTCCTTGCTGAGCAAGGGACATCTGCAAGTTTATTTTCAGGGCTCAGCAAGAGAATTATCCCCAGCCCTGCTGTGCTCTGTCCCCTCTCCCTTTCCACCACCCCAAGAGCCAAACCCTAGGAAAGTAGTTCTACTTACATGGTGAAGGACGGCTCCCCTCCCTGCCAGGGGTGGGACAAGCTGTAGGAGAAGGTCCTGCTCTCCTCATCCAGGCTCACCCCCAGCCCCGCATCCCTCTGGATGTTGTCTACTGGGCTCTGTTAAGAGTCTAATAAACATGGAGCATATTCCAGCTCTGATGAGCTCACCAGCATATCAGTATATTGTTTAACTCTTTGTTTCCCAGCCTCAGGTCCCTGCAAGGCTGACTCCTAGGCAGCTTGCCTATGAGGGTTTTATAAAAGGCTGCCGTTTGGGAGTCAGTCCAACTACATAGAAGGAGAAGCAGGGTAGGTCAGAGGTTAGAGCTAGGGATCAGGACTGGGGTAAGTTGCTGATGCAGATCTTGATTATCAGCAAATTCTGTGTTGCAATTTTGCCATTCACAAAGCAGGGGACTGTAACTAGAGTCTGCAAAATGATTTGAGGTTCCTTGTTGAGTCGTTGGAGGAATGTAAGATATTAACAATTAGGCATTAATTAACCTCCTGAGTCCATTAGAAGGAAGGGGATGGAATAGGGAGGTGGCACTGGCATGCTGCTATCCTTCATGAACCTACAGCCAAACTTTAATAACTCTTACATCAGTGTGAATCCACTTGCTGCGGGGAAAGGATCCAGACTGACAAAGGCATTACTGAGCTCTGGAGCTGATGTCAGGGAATGGATTCCAGCATCGGTGGGGCTGCTTCAATCCTTGAGAGCTGTTTGTTGGTTTGGTGCTGTAAGTAACTGTACCAAGATGCTGCACCACAGGTGTTGAGAGAGTGGGGTGAGATGGGTGAGCAGCCGTGCAGCTGAGCACATGAGGATGAACAGGCCACCAAGAGGTCTGGGAGCCACTTATGAGCATCGTGGGGCAGTGGATGGGGCTGGAAGGGGAAGAGCAAGGTCCAGACGGATCATGGGTAAGGATGGAGGGGCACCAGCAGATCTAGTGTGGGGAGCTCAGGCAGAAAGAGCAGAGACTATTGGTCAAGATAGGGTCTTTCAGCTAGGCTCTGTGTAGACCTTTGGTGGTGGCTGGAGATGAGCCAGGTTTCGGACCTCTTCAATAAAGGACAAGTGGGGCAGCCAGCTTGCAGGCTGGGGCAGGGGCAGAGAGGCCTAAGGAGCGCGATGACCTCAGCATCCTGGTCTGTGGTCTGCTAGGACAGTCCTCACCTCTGGTGTGAGCGGGATGTGTTAGCAGAGCACAACAGCTAAGCCCTGAGGAAATAAGATGGCTCCATTAATCTGGGAACCAGCAGCCAGAGGAGCCAGGTAGAATATTTTGGAGATGTTAGGTGAATATTTGTTTGATGGGCTGAAAAGATTCTCTAGAATTGGTAGAGCTGGCTGGTTTTGGGTTCTCTGGAGTCCGAGCCTGAGTTTTATTTACCTAAAAGGGCAGTGGGAAAAATTTTTGAGATAGAAAGGCTTCATTTCAGCACCTGCAGAAGGAGACATTTCATACTGCTTCTGCACAGTCTCCAAACTGAACTGAGCTCATTCTCCTCAACTGAAGAGTGTCCAGCCCAGTGCTTTAGAGAGCTCCTTTCCTGCGGCTCCTTTCATTTCAGCCCTCCAAAACATTCCCATGCTCCTCTCAGGATACCTGGCACCTCCTTCCTGCCCCAGGGACCTGCATCTGGTGACAGAGAGTACCTATGGGTGCTAGACTGACTGAGGTACTGAGGGCTGCACATTTCCTGGGAATGGTCTTTTCCCCCACAGGGCTGGGGCATGTTCCATGTGCTGTTCTGTCCATGGGGCTGTCTGCACACTGGACAGGGTGAATGAATGACAATCCTCACCAGTTTGTCCCTCATACGTATTTTGGCTGTGGGTGTAATTTAGCCCATGAGCCAAGCTGCTCCCACGGTACCAGCTCCAGAGTCGGCACTCAGGCGTCCAACAACGCAGGTCTCTGGCCATGGTAAAACCTCTGACATGCAGATCTCAGCCATAGCAAGCTCTCAGAGGTGGGTCCCCTTGCCCCACAAGGAAGATCCCTTATGAAGGTTCTGTGCTCAGCACCAAACTGCTTGGGCCTCAAATCAGGGAGGATGGTCACGCCTACAGCCTGCTTCTCCCATGTGATGCTCTCCCCAGAGAGCAGCCAGGTGTCATCTTGAGATGAATTCTCCATTCCAGCTGGGTCCCACCTTCCCAGGCCAGTGTGCTCATTGTTTTGCTGTGGCTTATCTCTGCAGCCAGGCAGAGCAGCTTGCAGCCTCCCCAGCATCTCTGCTTCCTCTGTAGGCTCTTGCTGCCACCTCGTGGGGATCTCCACCCTCCCAGGGCCGTGGTGTGGAGGCCGTGCTGCTGCCACCCCACCTACACAGCATTGAGTGCTCCCTGGGTCACTGCACAGACACTGCACAGTCCTGAACCCACCAGGCACAGAACAGCCCCCTACTAGAACACCAGACAGGCAAATGCACACACACATACGGTCATTCTTGCAGACATGTGTACATGCACACAAAGCCAGGGATGTGTAAAAATTATGTCCCCCACCGATGCAGCACTCTGGATGTCTTAACCCCTCAGCCACCATTGCTGACATTCCTCTGATTCAGCCTTTATTTCTTCTCTTGATGCTATGAGGGGAGGTGCCCTGGTGTATCTACACTTTGCTGGAATGCAGGGCTGAGAGATCTGAGCAGAGGGAGCCCTAAGCACCTCTGCATCACGGATGGTGTAAAACCCCCGGTGATTTGTCTTGCGGTGAGATCAGGATGCAGTGGTGGAGTGGCATGGCTCCCCATGTATAGCACTACAGGGCCATGTCAGCTTCCACTTTCTGGGGAAAAGTGTGCCTTACATTGCTTAGGGTGGGTTGTCACCTGGTCCCTGGCAGAAGCAAAAAATGAATAAAGATTTCATTCAACTGCCAAGCCCTTTGGACAGTGAGGTACATTCATTCCCTCACATGGGAACAGCAAATGGAAGCATGAATCCCACCTCAGCATATACTTTCCCTCATCTCCTGGCCAGGATAGGCCCCTTCTTTCTCATTTCTTCCTTCAAACTCACTTCCTCAAGCAGGTATATAGGTCAGGGCTGACCGAGCCTGCCACAGTTTATTAACCCTTTCCTGGCTGATGTGGATGTAATATAACCTGTGCCATCATCAGTACCATGTCCAGAGACCCACAAGCAGTTCAGACAGTATTAGAGATGTCTACAATCATCTGCCTTGCTCTGTGCTAGAAGGCTCAGCAGGATGGTAATACAAGACCCATCCCTTCTGTGTTCACCTCCAGATGCGGCTATACGTTCCTCTGTGGCTCACAAGCCCCTTGTCTGAGGTGCATGAGTTGATCTTGGAGCGAGAACGTAACCAGGTGTGTCCTGGGCTGCCCATCTCCCTACTGTGGGGATCCAGTGTGGGGTAGGATGGAGGTGCCTCAGGGAAGAGTGTGGATCCCTCCACTGGGATAGTTGAGGAGCTGCAGTTCAAGGTTACAGAGCACCAGAGGACCAGGAGAGACTTCCGGGAGGTGGCCACAGGCACCACAGTACAAAGCTCCCAACATATTCTGACCAGGCAGCTCAGGTTTGCTGGATGGGAAGGCTCTTCTAGACCTTCCCAAATCATGGTTAGACTTCTGTCTTCCAAATCGTGTGTACTGACAGGCAGCTCATCCCAACTGTTCTGCTGCCAGCACTGCTGCTAGCTGAAGAGCTCTGCGCTCTGCCTGTATTTGCTCCTCATGGCCTCACAGACTCCATGTTCACCACCAGTTCTGCAATATGGCCTGGGAAAGATGGGGCGAGAGGCGTCTCCCTTCCCTGCAGCACACACTACCTGCCTCTGCCCCTTCCCATGACCTGTCTTGCTGTCTCTTGGTGGCAGTTGTGTGCTAGGCTCCTGAGGCCTCTGTGACACTAATACTCACCTGCCTGCTGCACTGGGATAATTGCCTGAAAAATGGAGAAGGGGCATTAATTCAAACCGTGAACAAGATTGTTCCCAAGTCTGCTGTTTGGGGCACTCCTTCCTCCAGACAGGTCCTTCCTGGATGACCCCTGTCTTTTTCCATCTCACCTTGGGTCATTGGTCATTTCCCAGGTGGCCCAGTGTCAAATGGCATGTGCTTGAGTGTGGGTGCAGGACAGCCCCTGTCAATGGGCTGTTTAGGGACAAGGAACTCATTGTGAATTAGCCTGACTACATGGACCTGGGGATGGTTGCATGCCCCTGGCCCCTTTTCCTTTTCTCTAGAATCGATTTTGAAGTTCTTCACATGATGAAGGTCAGTCCATGCCCACTTCTCCCATAGCCTGTCTTTCTCCCCTGTTTCGCTACTGCACTCTGTTATATGGTCCAAGGGTTTGGGCAAAGAGTCTCCCCCTCAGGATGGCCCACTGTGAACTGCTGGCCTATCCCCTATCTTCCCAGCCCCATAGCTCTTCCCCACCCTGGTCATGTTTCCTTCCCTACAGCCTTACCCTTGCAGCTCCAGATGCCCTGTCCACGCAGTGAAGACTGGCCATTCCCCAAGCCAAGGGGAGGTTTTTTAAGTATTCCCTGGTTTCCACCCCAGGGCCGTGCTCCTTCCTCACCCAAACACCCTTCCACGCCCAAGGCAAGGAGGCTTGCAGTGTTGGAGGCAGCAGGTTCAGGTCTTTTCCACGTAGCCTCTTTTTACCACAACAAGATGGGGAACAGCTTAGGCCTGGGACTGTGTAGCAGAGCTAGGATCTACCCAGTGAAATGTCCTGCCTTTGAACGTGGAGCATTTCCTGAGATATCACCCATGAGGACCCTGTCAGTGAATGCCCAGGTACTAACGAATGCACCGATGTGGAGCCACGCCGCCATTCACACACACACCACCTTTGGCACACAAAGCTCACATATACAAGTGTTTCTGCACACAGATGTACAAATACACAGAACACGTAGTGTGTGAAGCCAGCCATGGTCACATGCAGATCCATGACCTAGGGCATACATATGTCTATGCCACGTGGGCATGTGTGTGCTTCTGCATGTAAGGTCTGATGATGTCCCTACATACTGGCATGTTCTATTCCCCTCCTTCCCAGCAACTGCTCCACTCCAGCAATATTTGGAAACCGGGACTGCTGGACTGCCTCTGGCCATCATTAGGTCCAGTCCTGGAGAGGTCTGGGACCATGTGGAAGATATCAGTGTTGGAACACACTCCTTTTCCTGTGCAAACTCTCTTTATTCTTAGGGACAAGTTGCTGTTTGGTTGTAGTAGTGTCACATGGCTTCTGTTCAGCTCAGGCCCCTGAACTCTTAGATGGAATCTCAGGCTCTGGACAGACATGCCCAGGAGTTCACTAGGATACAGGATAACCAGCTCCAGGCATTCAAAAGAGGCAATGAAAGCAAAGAGGAAATAAAGCTGGTGTTTTCATCTTCTACAGTACCATAGTGAGATGTGGGTGACAGGAAACTAGACCTTCTGCTCCACCTCAGGGACATGTTTGGGCATGGAGGGCTGTCCACAGATACCCCTACTTTAATGTAGAGGTTGCCCCTGTTCCCTCCAAGCTATGTTCCTGGGCTCCATGGGCCCTAGCAAACCCACAAAAGGGTTTGTAGGACTGACAAAGAAATAGGCAGGAGGAATTTGTGGTCAGAGCTGGGCACGTCTTCATTCAAATCCTAGTTCTGCCCTAAGTGACCTTAGAGAATCCCTTCATCTGAGTTAAATAAATAAAAACAAAGCTTTTCCTTCCCATCTTTCCATGGGACAGAGAAGGGATCTGTCTGGGAGGTGTCTGGGCAGGGAGGACGGGAGAGGTGCTCTGATCCAGGCAGTCTATCATGCAAGAAGGAAGAGTCAATAAGCATGCTGTCTGGAGCAGGAGATGGGGGTACCCCAGCCACTCTCCCCATAGCTCTGTCATGCATGGCATCATATTTACGCTGCTACCAAAGCAGCTACCTGGCCAAAGCTGTTTCTGTTGGGAGGGGAAGCCACTTTTCCCATATGCAAAACATGGATGCAGAGTCGTTATGGGCTATGGCCATGATAAGCGTAAAATCACCTGGCAGATAGAAAGGGGCTGAAAAAACCAGTGCTGACGTGGGGAGTAAGCTGGGAACTGCTCCTGCGGTGCACTGTTCCCTGGAGCAGTAGATGGTGCTGTTGCTCTGCCAGGATGGTGCTGCTCGCTATGCAAAGACATAGTAAAATCCAAACCAGCATCTCAGAAGTGCTGGATCCAGCACAGGCTTCTTTCTGGGGAAACTCTACCCGCAAGAGCCTTGTCCAGCTCCTCTTTCCCCACTCCCCAGCGCTTCTCTCAAAACCTGTGATGCAGCTGGCAGGCATTGTCCTTGCAAAGCTTTGTGGTACGAGGGCCCTGCTGTTCAGGCTGAGCCCAGTGCTGGACGCCAGCAGCCGCGTCCCAAGTGTACTGCATCCCAGGATACAGAATCCCCATCCTGGATGTCTATCTCATGGTGAATGGGGCTTGCGTGGTTCAAAGATATGATGACCAGGGAGCCTTGGGCAAGCCTGGAGGCAGCCTGCGTGCCAGCTGCACATCATCTTCCTCCCATTGGATGCAACTGAGACCTAGTCTCCAGATATGACATGGACAGCAGCTGCAAAGCATATGCTCAGCAAGGCTATGGAGTTGATTTCATGGGCAATATCACAGCAGGTCATTGACTCCTGGCTGAAGAAGCTGTCTAGGTTGGCACCTGTAGCATACCCAGCCCAAAAAGCTGAGGCCAGCTTTGGTACCTCTGAGTGGGGAGCTTGGTGCCACAGTTAGTGTGAGGATGGGAGAGATCAGAGAGCCCCTGCGCAGGTCTTCCATCACGGGCACAGCTTGGCCTAGAAGTGGATGAAGGGTTTTCAACTGTGTTTTTTCTTGGCTGTGAAGGCAATAATGCAGAAATGACATTTTCCTGTTGGAAAATTCTGAGCTTGAACAAGAAGATGAAATGAACCAACATTTTAAGTGAAACTACAGTGGGAAACTTAAAGGGTCAATTAAAAATTTGGTTTCAAGATAGCAAAGGGACATTTTTCCATTGATCTATTCAACAGAGAAGGAACTGGTGTTCAAACTCATTCCATTGAGGATGTTCAGCTATTATTGCAGCAAAAGCCATGCGAGAGAGAGCTTAGATGGTTCGATGGTCTGTGTGGCATTTTTGCTTCCCCAGTGGTAAATTTCCCTCTGGTAGAACGGATGGAAACACAGGAGAAATTCCCTGAATTGGTGACTGAATAATGCAGGACAGGACTATGCCCAACACTTTGAAGCTGTTCCTGTCCTGGCTAAACAAAATGAACAGACAGTATGAAGCCGGCTGACCTCAAACAACAGTCCATCTGGGATCTGCCCCAGCTTTGCTTTACTTGCCCTACTATTGCCAAGGCCAAACCTAAAATTGCCAGATTACAGCTGGCGTGAACCTGCATGCACTGATTTCACTGATCTGCGGCCAGTGCCTGCAGTGGAACTATACTCTTTTACACCATTTATCCCCAAGCAAGGAACCAGTGACACTGGACTCTGCCCATGACCTCCCAAACCAGGACAGCAAGTTCTGCCTTCCTCTAGGTGATGTTTCTGCTCATCACCAACAGCACAAGCAGAGGAGGGCTTGAAGCTCATCATCAGCTTTATCTGTTATCTGTGAACTTTAACCTGTGCTTAGCTCAAGAGTCTGTGCTGGGGTCTCCCTGAATTGCTGACCTGGAAGCAGGTAGCCTAGGAAGGGGCAGCAAGCAACGGGCAACTTTTCAGGGCTGTGTTGGCCCCATTCCTTCCATGGACCCTTATAGTGGACTGGAAGGGGACTCTGGGGTCCCTGAGACAAGGCTCTGCTGTCCCAGGCATTGTTTCATTTTGTTCTTCAGACACATATCAAAGCTACACCTGAGCAAATCCCCTCAACTCCTTCACAGTCACTGGAGAAACAGGACTATCCAGCCCAAGCCACCTATTCCCTTCTCTCATTGTAAGCTGAGTCATGTTCCACGTTTCAGTTTCTCTTTGTCAATACTAAAAGCAGTCTGGGAAAATCCAGGTACAGGTCCCTGAGCTGCAGTATGAACAAAAACTGGTGGGAAATGAATATTTCATACAGTGTTAGTTGCCTTTAATAATGCCCCCAAAAAAGTATTTCTACTGTCATTTCACTTGTACTATGATACTACGTGTGCTGTGCCCTGAAATCCTGTAAGATGGGGAGAAGGAAGTTACAACTGAAAAGAGCTCCCCCAGAGCTGCTCTGGGGAGTATGCTGGTGCCTCTAAAGACTCCCAGACCATTGATCAGAGACTTCAGAGCAGGTTTGCTTGTTAATCTCCTCAAAAACAGCAAGCCAAGCCAGAGCCCATTTTTCTGCTTCTTCCTCTGTTCCTGGTGCCATGGCTTTGACCCAGACCCCTAGCCCAGACTCCAGACCTCTGCACGGATGAAGATCAGTTTTCCTGTAAATCCAGAGTGGGAAACAGTGGGCTTGAAGGGGTTTGGGTGCAAACTATGGCCATGAAACACCTTGAGGGAGGGTTTGCTGGGGTCACCATCCTCTGCAGCAGTGTTGTGGAGACGTGAGCAGACAGACCTAACACATCCTCACCTCTGAGAAGAACTGCTGTGGAAGAGCAATTGAGCTGAGAGCCCGCATTCTGTCAAAGCACTGAGCCAGCTCACCCAAGATGAACATAGTCCTTTTCCCCTGTAAGATGTTCCTCTCTCCACGGGGCCCAAAACAGCCCATGGCTAGCAAGCCTTGGGAGACCCCAGCCATGCAGGTAATGGGTCTAGCTGCTGTAAGCTTCCCAATGCTGCTCCTCTGCTGGTCTCTGGCCCTGGGATGGATGTTGGGGCTGCCAGGCAGGACATTATAAGGGATTTGGTGGTGAGATGCTCAGATTTTCACTCTTGAATTGCCTGCAGGGTCTTCAGGAAGGCAGAGAGAGAAGATTCGTACTTTAAGGGCAGCCCAGGTATTTTTGTCTTCCCTGCTGAGGCAGAGCAGGTCTCAGTGCCCACTCTCCCCCATCCCAAGTCCACACTGTCTGCCAGCCTCTGCCCCAGCTCTGAGCTCAGCAAAGACTGCGCTGGCTCAGCCTCTGTGTTGCTCACATGGGGCTGCTCTGTGCCAGCACCTGCAGGGGCATGGCAGCAGGCAGAGTCATTTCTGATTACAGGCAAGCCACATGGGACAGGAGCAGGAAGGTGAGTGCTTTCAAGTAAGCCCCCACTTCTCAGGATAAGGGTGCTGGCAGCATAACACGATGAGGTTTGGGTTCCTTTATACAGCATTTGCAGAGCAGCGAGCACCCCCCGCCCAGCATTGCACACAGCCCGCAGAGGTACTCCAAGGCCTTCAAGATAAGACCATCTCCAGGTGTTCCTGCAGGGAGCCATGTACAAGGAAAAGGAGACCAGTGCCATACTGGGCTGGGCGCAGGGTGAGGGAATTCAGACAGAAAGCAAGGCACAAGGAGATGACAGGAGAAAAGACTGGGAGGAGCAGCCCAGTGGCATTGTACAAAAGTCTCGGAGAACCATGAGGCAAGCCTACCACCAGTGTCAGCTTGTGCCTACCGCTGCCAGTCCTTACAGCACTGAAGACAACAGAGAGGTGCAAGGAGAGAAAAGACAAAAGTATTGTTACCCCATAAGTGAGGAAGACAGGTAACTTGACAGGAAGAGGACGTAACCCCCCCAGTCCTTTGCTCATGGGAGAATCTGCAGCAGGCCAGGTCATGCCTTTAGTTTTTGAAGTGAACAGATTGTGTGTTAGCGTGACTTGATGCTGAGATATGGCAAGATATTATATTTTTCAGGTTCAGCATTTCAGTTTTGCACGATGGTCCTCACCAGCCTTTGGGGAAGTGTTCTTTATGTTTGAATTACTACAGGGGGAGAGATAACAACTCCGTAATTAGGTTTGCACCTTTGAAATCTTATATTTCTTTTGCAGCTTGAATATTTATGCAATCACAGAGCTTAGCGTGTCCCAGTTCTCCACGTTATTTATTTATGTTCAACAACGCCTGTAGTTGTTAAATCGCAATGTTTTCAAAAAAAAAAAAAAAAGGAAAAAACCCACCCCAAAACAGAAATGAGCTTTTCCTCCTTTCCCCCAAGCTTCAAGCACTTACCTGGGATCCTTTCTAGTTAGAAGCCCAGGGGTACTGTTATCTTCAAATTCATGATATGTCCTACAAATTGATGCCATTTGTTTCTATAAAGGAGCGTGAGGCTTGGCCAAACAGGTAACTGGAGATTTCTTTCTCTGAACTGAAGCAATTTCAAACTCACATTGCTGTACTGCTAGATTTCAGCTCCAGGCTGAGTGTTACGCTCTGTACAGCCACAGGGTTTTGGGATCACTGCTAGGAAAGGTGTGTCACACCAGGTGAGTGGGAGGCAAGGTCCCACATCCTGCAAAGACTGTGATAACCTCAGTAAGATAACAAATTCCAGCAACACCAATTACCACCATGAAACAGGATTTCAAACCTTGGGCTGCAAAGGAGTGGGGGAGTGAGGATGACTGCACTTACCCATGCCTCCAGAACAATAGCATAAATATGGCAGGATGTTTGACTTGTGAGACCTGAGATGACAGGCAGTCTTGTGCACCAGTTTTCCTCCTCACTGCAGTAGCCCACAAGAACAGGAGTAGTGACATGTTGCAGGGATCTCTTGCAGGGAGGTTGTGGTCAAGGAGGAGCAGAATTGGAGGATGATCAGCCATATGGAGACCAAGGCAGGGAAGAGGAATGGGCTTGCTTGGCCCTTCTACGCTGACTGCAGCAGATGCAGCTTGCGCTAGGGCTGAACAGGGCTCTTTCTTCAGGAGGACATCAGCTGCTTTTTTTGCAGCAAGGAAGCTTCAGCTAGCACCAAGAAGTTTCTGCAACTTTGCAAATACACTTGTCCTTCCGGATTCCTGGGTCCCCCAGCCTTACTGTCCCCTTGGTAGAAGGCTCAGCGGGGCAGAGAGTGTCTCTTGTTGGCCAAGGTCTCTCTTACACTGCTCCTCCATGACTATTATTTCTTCAGGCCATTCATGCATCAAGCAGCTAGCGAAAACTGAGAGTGTTACTGTTCAGGACAATTTCTGTTTGGAAATACTTTGAACGTGGATTAAGGATTCAAATAAATTTATGAGACAATTATCCATTTCAATTAGACGAGGACATGAAAACATATTTACCCATGGCTTGCTCCTAGCTGCTAAGTGGGCTGCAGAAGGACATGGCTTCTTTAAAGCGTCTCATGTATTTATCTTCTTAATCGCTTTTTTAAGCATACATGGTTTATTACTTTATTGATTGAACAAAGCTTTGAATAATCAATATGGCTTTAAGAATTCTCTGAGAATGGCGGAATTACAATTAGGAAGAGCATGCGGAGAGACTGTTAACCCATCTCATTAATTAATGAGGTCACTTTTTCAAGTGTTTCATAGAAGCCTTTGGGAAGAAGGTAGCAATTTACTGTAATCCCTGGAGATACCTGTTTTTTCTCCTTCCTCCTGAAAAGTTATTTCAAACTCCCTGCCCAGTGCTAGTGACATTCATGTGTCCTCCTGCAGCTTCTTTGTGCAATGCAGGACAGGACTAGGGCTGAAAGGAAATAACAGGTCTATCTTGGTGCCAGGGAAATTTTCTTTGTACCAGCCAAACTTCTGGCTCTGGAGGAAGTGAAGAGAAGACAAACTAGAGCTGGAGATGAGGTCTGGCCTAGCCTAAGCATGGAGATGCAGAACTTGCCCAGTTTGGATGGGAGCAACACTGGGCTAGTCCTAATTCAACCCATGATATAGGTGGATCAAGCTGCAGGGCCACTGACATCTATTTTCAAAGTCCTGGTTTAAATGCACTCCTAGGGCTCAGTCCCAGGACCCAGAGCAGCATATAATCTGTTCCAGAGACTTACTCACAAGTCTGTTTGCACTTTACAGTGTTTTGGGTAAGACATTCTTCCATGTACAAACAATCTGCATGGTACGATGGTGTCAGTGATCCATTGGCACTTCAAGCTGGTGGCGTCAGCACCTGTAAGGTGTATAGAGTCACCTGGGGGTTTTTCAATCAGCAGCCTGCTTCAGACTGTCCTCACTGCAGAGCTAGACAGCTTCAGCCATCACATTTCCTGGCCATCTGATGATGGCAACCCAGCTTCCCACACACAGCATCTGGGTCAGGAGCTCCTCTTGCTACCTGAGGAGAATGGCACAACATCCAGGCTGCCCACCTAGCATCTCTGCACTCTTCCAGTGTGTGATCTGCTGATGATCCAGCCCGATGTGTGCAGCTCCCAGTTCTTAGGACCGTGCTTCGGTGGAGAGTCAGGCTCCGCCATCTATTCATATCCTGCAGGGATGTCCCTTCTTAGGCCTGGGAGACACAGAAGTGACTGAGAAGTGTGCAAGATGTACACGATCTGTGGCCTTGAAAGAACTGAAACATTTCAGCTTATGTAAGTTTATTCATGTGCTTGCTTAAAAAATGTAAAAACCTACCCAACTAGGCAGTTCTGGATCCCATGGACCTAGACAGGGATCATATGGAGCAGAGTCTGTTGAGGGAACAAAAAAGATGCATTTCCCTTAGCTGGGTGTGCTGACAGGTCGTGCTGCACTCATCAGGGCTAAACACTAGGTTGGGGATCCAGTCAGAAACAAGCTAAGGAGACCATTTCTTGCAAACTGTTAAGAATATACTGCAGCTGTTCACAGATCCTTCACAGATGGAAACTAAGGCAAAAGTACATCTGATGGCATCTTGAGCCAGTTGAGCATTTAGGAAAAAAGTGATTCATGATTAAATTTGCAAATAAAAAACATGTTATGTTGCTCTTTTCTTGCACTTTGCAATATGTGCATTGCTCAGGTAGACAGAAACCTGCAGATAACTCACAGAAAGATTTCCAGAGCGTAAACTTTTCACAGATGTTTAGCATTTGCTTGTCCAAATATCTCTATCAGAGAGCCATTATTCATCCTTTCCTTATGTATAAAGTTTTGCTCCCATCCTCCTATTGAGGAGCTAAAAAAGTACTGTATCAGGCACTCTCAGTGAATTACTCGCAGTTAAAGACAGTAGCTGGGAATAGCCTAAGAAGTTGAGAGTGTCTATATTAAATATTGAGCAGTGCTTAAGACAACTGTATTAAGGTATTTATGTTGCAGTAATGGGACCGGTCTAAGAATAACAGTTAAAAGGAGTCAGAGAAAGCAACAGCATCTGATGACTCATGAGGAGAAAAGGTAACAGCTGGGTTGGGCTGAGCTAGATAAAGGATCTGGCCCAAGCTGGGCAATTGTCTTAGTCTTGTACATAGTGGGGCAGTTCTTAAATGGTGGTGATCATAGACAAAAGCCGAAGAAGAACCACTGAATATATGACAACATGAATTTTAGGATTTAAAAAAAACAACTGTTCTTTGATGGAAAATGGGTTTTTAATAAACTATTTTGAAATTGTTGCTGTTTGTTTTCTTTATGAAATAGTGTTATTTCACTGAAATGTCACGCTTGTGACAAATGACAAATAGAGCTATTTTTCTTATTAAAAATGATGCAATAATCCTTCGTGCTAGCATTCACGGGCACGAATGGGCAATTCACATTGCTGGGCTGACACCATTATGCAATATGATCTCCAGAACACAAAGCTGAGAGAGACCCACCCCTGATCTATACATCTGTCAAAGGCAAAGCTACCCTGTGAGTAGGGCCTGAAAAATCACATTCCTACTGACCCTGCATTTTGGGAACAATGTAAGAAATCACTTAAAAATCTCACATACGGTGAAGTTTCACTCAGCCCCGATCATTGTTGTTCCCCTGCATGCTCCAGGGTTATCTGAGACACAAAATTTTCCTTGCTCTAAGACTGCCAGGAGCACCATAGTGCATCAGACCACGGGGACACCTCATCCAGAATCAACAGCAGCCAAAAGCAGGTGTTTTTTAACAAGAGTGGAGCAAGCAGGTAGGGATACTTCCCTGCTCTCCAAGAAACCTCAGCTCATCACGCATGACTTGGATAGGACCATTCTGGACATGAGTTAGATTTGATCTGTACTCAAAGGCCTGCTCTGTGCCAAGATTTCTATGGGGAAAATCATTGCTATGAGTGCTCACGGCCTGCTCACTGCCAGGTAAAGAACACCAGGACCAGGTCCTACCTTCAGCATCTTGGAGAGCTGGTGGGACCATGTGGAGACCTGCCAGCTCATGGGACAACTGCTGGCAGGACACAGTTATGTCAGAACAAAGGTAACTGATTTTCCTCTGATGCATTCCCCTTCCCAGGCAGCAGGACTGATGTAACCAGTGGAGTTTGTACTGTTTTGGCATACTGACATAATTAAAACAAGAGCGCTGCTGTGGGCTGACACACTTTAAAATGAGAAGGAGTGGTGAAAATTTGAGCAACAAAAAATATTTATCTGAATATGTTATTTATTAATATTCTTCCTGAGTGTATTCCAAGTCCCTGGTATTTATTGATGGCCATCAGAGGATTAACTAAACGCACTGAAGATTTTTGCATATATATTGTGCAGACACACACTTCTTCCACTTGAATGACAAGACGGGTGATAAATAGCATGTATTAAATCCATAGTGGTTGTAGGAGAATCAATCTATCTCCTCTGGGAAATTAGCTGTGTCAAGAAAGGCAACACTGAGGGAAAGCGAGCAGCAGGCATGCTTGGGGAAGGACAAAAACTCCTTCTACATCGGTCTGTGGAAAAGCTTGTTTGTGGCTGGGAGAAGGGCAGCCTGGCCAAAGCAAGATATGGTTCTGCTGCAGATTCAGGATCAAGAAAGGCAGTTCCCAAGGGGGAGAGCAATATTTTTCCATGTGAACATCCACTGCTGGAAAGCGTCATGTAGTATCACAAAATAATTCAGATTGGGAGGGACTGCTGGAAGCCTTTATTTCCCCCTGGTACTCCAAGCAGGGCCGACAGTGATGGGAGAACGAGTTGCCTAGGGCCTTGTCCATATGAGCTTTGAAAATGTGCAAGGATGGAAACTGTCCACCTCTCTGGGCCCTCCTCCAGGGCTGCACCTCCCTCTCGAGGAAAGGCTTCTGCGTTATGGTCAGTTTGAACTTCTCCTGCTGCAACTTGTGCCTGTTGTCCCATCCTTTTGTCGTGAACCTCTAAGACTCCAGTTCTGCATTCTCTATAAGCCCCTGCTAGGTGGTACAAGACAGTAATTAGATACCCCTTAGACTTCTTTTCCACAGGCTGAATGAGCCCAGCTTCCTCAGCCTCTCTTCTTATGCCATGTATTCCAGCCCCCTGCCATCTTGGTGGCATCTACCGGACTTGCTCCAGCATGTCAGTATCTTTATCATAGTGGGAGCGGGGGCCCAAACTGGACACAATACTCCAGATGAGGTCTCACTGGTGCCAAGAAGATGCAATAAATCACTTCTTTCAACATTCTGGCTCTGCTCCTGATAAATGTTTTGTCAACAGCTAGGATTTTGGTGTGAATGTGTCAGGTTTACTATTCTGTTCACATTAAGAAGGAAGAAAAATGCTTGCTGGTGTCACATTTTGCATGAAGTGCAGGCCATTGGTGTCTTTCTGGGCAGTGGCGTTATGCTGGCTGGTCTGCAATTCTGTCTCCCCCTTTAAGAGGCTGACCCTATCTTTACCCTTTCCTACTTTTCTAGAACATCACCCAAATACCAGCATGTCTCTCAAAGGATTGTGCACGGCTCTGAGATGACGCTGAATGTTCTCCAGGGTGAAAGGGATCAGGCAGAGGTGATTTGAAAGAACGAGGATATAGCAATCCTGTAAGCCCTTCTACCCACATTTTAGCCTGAATTTTTACCTGTCTGTTACTGGTGTTCACTGTGGAGCCATGTGATCTCAGCTAGTGTTCATAATGAAGACTGAAGTAGAGGAATAAATACTTGGTTCTTGGTGCGATGGGTGCTTGTATCCTATGTGTTGTAAAGCTGGACAGGCTAGTGGGATGTATTTCACCCTACCTCAGTGACAGGACTCAGCTTCTGATTGAGACATCAGGTGTAGGAATCTGCATGTGAGCTGGGTGATCAGCAACTGACCTCGTCAGCACAGTCCTTGAGGCTTGGAGAGTGATTCCTCTTATGACACATGAGTCTGTTCTTTTACTATGACCTGGACTGGTCTCCAGACTCCTTGCAGGTCTCTTCTAAGCCAGCTGTCCTTGCACAGTGAGGACTATGGCAATTACAAGAACTGTTTTCCAGGTCTCAGTTCTGCCATGTAAATGACTGGTTTATGATCTCAGATTTCCACTTTTGCCTGTTTATTTCCCTTACTTCTCGCATGCATCAATGCATCCACATGGAAACGGAAGCAGGTCAGTAGGACAAATTAATTCTCTCTATCCACCGCGCTAAGACTTTATGACAAGTGGCTAATCATCCTTGATTCCTCTGCTACTCCTGGTAATAACATTAGCCACAATCAACTCATTTAGCTCATCTGTGGATTTAATATCTAATTCAACAGCACACGCAAAGAGAGCAGGCAGTGATGTTCAGAGAGCAGTAACCCCTCTTTCATTTGCTTGCACTTTTTAAAAATAGTTCACAATGACCTTTTGCAATTAATTTGTCAGTTGTGAGAATCTCTTTGACCTCAGTTATCACATTTTTGCCTCAGGGGTCCCTGCAGATGAGTAATGGCAACTCCTGCTTTCCAGTAAAGGGCAGGAAAAGGAGCCTTTCTTACTGCCCCAGAAACATCTAGCTGTGTTCAGCAACCTTTCCCCCCCCCCCACTTATCTTGCTGTGGAGCAGGATAAGTTCTGGTATTTGCCCAACAGTGCCAAGTATCTACCCCCTCAGGTACTGCAAAGCCCCTAACTTCTTGCACTGGACCACCACCGACACCTCCTTGGAGGGGAGTAACCCAAGCAGATCATATCCTTTGGAGGGGTGAGGCTGTGCTCAGCTTCCACTTAGTTTGAGGAAGCACATGATGTGGCTGCAATCTGCAGTCTGCACCAGGCATCCCATGATGAAGGATACCGCTAAGCCTCTTTGAGCTCCAAATGGCTCCATTGTATCTGGTTTACATAAGGAGCTATAAATATGTGTCCCTTACTCTCCTGCTTGCTTGGGATGCTGTTTTCCTTGTTTGCATTTTTAATTGTGGTAGCAGCTGCTGCATTTTTAAATTCAGTGGTGAGATCTGTGTGGGACTGGAACGTGCTGGGAGGATGTTTGACACAGGTCCCTTCAGGCATGAGCAGAAAGCTCCCAACATGGTCTGATCTTGGCCAGTGCCTTTGAGCTTCAGGATGAGAAAGATCTGAAAGGGCAGAAGGAATGGGGTCACCCAGCAGATCCCCTTGATGTGCTTCTAGCCCTGTCCACAGGGATCTCACTATGACACCTTTCTCCTGTTTGGGTGTGAAGGCCTGACGTGCCTTCCCTATCCGCACTTCAGAACCAGGCACCTTTGCAAGCTGGTCTTTGAAAGGATTTTTGTTTTCAAGGCAGGTTTGGCCAGTAGCAGGGATGCTCTACTTCTGGTACTGGGAACTCTACCTTTAAATGGTTCTATTTTGGAATTGGGAAGGGCTGCAGAAGGCCAAATTCTGCAGAGTTGCCGTAGTTTGGAAGAGGTACAGCAGACAGAGCATCTCTGTAACACCACAGGACCCAGAGCAATTTGTGGATACTGGAATGTGGAGGCAGCGGGCAGAAGTTGGGCTGAGGGTGAATTTCTAGCTGAAGAGGAGGAGGGTTCTGGCCCTCCAAGACGCTGTACCTTTGCAAAGACCCGAGTGTAAGCCCCTGCCTTTCAGTCTCTGCAGCCCTACATGGAGGACACTGTGTGAATTCAGTACTAGCAAGAATAAAGGACTTGTGAGTGCTATCATGTACCCTGCATGGGTGATATTCTCTTTAGATCCTCTTGGGCTACCTCACATCCAACCACACAGGGTGGGTGGCATCGAGCTGGTGTGTGGGGAGAAAGGGATAAAGGGCTCTGGAGCATCCTTGGAGACCCTTCCTGATACTGTGGGCTCCTGCCCAATATCTTAGGTCAGGCTCTAGGTTGCCTGGGATCTCCAGCTTAGGGACATCCCTGTGCTTGGGCCACCAGTCCCCAGAACTCCGGGGCTAAAATGTCTTTTATGATCTTGGGAGTTAGAAGACCAATTCTGTGACAGAAATCCTGGTAAGCTGTGAAAGAGCCAGGAGCCTGCTAGGGAGGGTGCCCTGGGCTTTGAAGAGCCAGAAGCTAGGGTTTCCTGTCGCTGTTAGGTGATCTGGTGAGCTCGAAGGGAGCTGACAGCCTGGAGGCTTTGCTGTACAGCACAAGTAAGACGAAAAGCAGCAGCAGCAGCAGTGCCAGGGCTCAGGGCTTCATAGCTCTCTATTATCCTGGGCTATGACGGGCTGCTGAAAAGATGGGCATGTGAGGTGCTGGAAGCCCTAATAGATCTCACACTGAGATGGTTTGTTCTGCACCATCAATTCACACACCATTTCAGTACAACAAACATGTTCTCTCCAGCAGACGGTATCCTGCTGAGGCTGCATGAGAGTTTCTGACCACCACTGTGAGACATAATGGCAGTGCTCTGTGGGGATGGGCTCGCAGGGTGGGTGTGATGCCTGCCCAATAGCCATTTGGTCCATACTTTACATTTGTTTTCTTTTAACTGCTTTTAACTTTTAACTGTTCTCTGTGAGTCTGGCAGAGAACAGCAGGGAACAGCAACCACAGTAGTGCTGTTCACCATCCCCACACCTTCATTACTCCATGGAGGCTATATTTTCCCCTGCAAGGGATCTCTGTTTTCAAGGTCAGTGGGAAAGCCATGAAGATCAGGCATCCCCTTAGCCTGGGCTGTCACAAGCCAGGCATTGTAGAAGCCCAGAGGTGGGGATTAGAAGAGGAAATCTGGGAGGTCAGTGCTGTCTAGGCAGAGATGAGCAGCCCACAGCAGCAAAAGCCGTGCAAGTGCCCCATGAGACGTGATTGTTAGAAGGGAAGGAGAGATGTCATCTCAGGATGGACGTAGCTCCTTTATGCCCATGTCTATGTTACAGGTACAGCTTTAGTGTGAGCTGGGCACCCTGACCCCAGCCCTGGAGAACCAGGCAATACAGACAAATTGGACTCAAAGGAACTGCAAGGTCTGAGTTGATGGGCAAGAGTTAGAGGCCAAGAGAAGAAGGGTTGTTGGGCTCCTGCAGCCTTTTATAGACCTGCACTTCTGCCCCTGATGTTTCAAAGGCACTGAAGATAAACAGGCTCTTTAGAGAGGACTGCTTCAGTGATGAGCCTCCTTTCAATCTCTTCGATGCCTAATTTATCCTTTGGTGTTTGCAATGAAGCAGGAGTGTGTTTGGGTACATCATTAATGAATATTCTCTTGTGACCCCTTGATAATTGATGTGTTTAATTGGGCTTCAGCTGGTGCAGAGGCTCGATGTGCAGGGGAGGGGCTTTGCTCTAAACAGACTTTTCTTGCAGCATGTCCTCTATCTCCTCTGCTCTCAGAACCGCATGGCTCAGATTCCCAGGGCCTGCCTCTACTGATATTTCAAAATCACCCTGAAGTCATCCTTGCACATTTGGAGCCACGCAAGCTGTCTCTTCCAGGCACTGATGACACCCCTTTACCATACCAAGTGCTATCAAGTACCTTTGGGAGGCGGCCTCACGTTTGCATACACCTTTGCACTAGCCAGCAGTAGTGCACAAAATAATTAAGGCTGGCCTCAAGGGCCTAAAAGTGATGTTTGTGCCTCCTCTTCCCTTCAGCACTGTAAAGCTGCCTCTGGTGATGGGTCAGCACCATTGGCTGGATTTTTTTAAGTGGCCAGCCTTAGTCCCACCTCCCTTAAGGTCTATCATTACACCCCTATTATACCCCCATTACACCCTTAACTACCCCACCACCATTTGTCCAGTGTAGCTCTGAACTGTCCCCCGACAGAAATGGAGCTGCAGTAGTCTCCTATATCTGTATCTACATTTATGAGAGGTGGAGAAGTGGGAGACAGAAGGGCTGGCACCTGGGAAGAGGGGATTTCAGGAGAGTTGCAGAGAATGTCTGCACTCAGTACACCCTGGCTGCAAGGCAGAGAGGCGTGGGGAAAGTGTGGAAGAGTGGAGAAGAGGACGGCTTGTGGGTAGCAGGGAACTACATCTTTCTGAGGAAGGCTGGACCTTGTCCTGGGAAAAATAAAAGCGATTCAGACCCTGGCTTTGTCCTGGTCATCCTCATGGACATGCACAAGCTGCTCTTCCCTGTGACTCTGGCTCTGCAAGCATGGGCAGAAGCTGTCTCAGAAGGGAAGGAACTGGCATGGGAATTGGCAGTAAGACACCCACGCGCCTGTGTATAATCACAGCACTGATAGGAATTTGTTTCAGAATGGTGTTAATAGCGATATCTTTCATAATTAAGACATCAATTAAACTCTTGAAAATTAGGCGGAAATATCAAATAGCACATTAACTGGAAAATTTCCAACCAGTGTAATCCTATGGCCTTGTGATGGGTGGGTTAATTATCCCTCATTAAATGGAACTGAAATCAATCTCAATATCTCTCTATTATTTCAGATTTGGCAAAGGCCATGAGCGTTTATTGTTTTTTGAATTTTTCTGCCTTCTGTACTCTGGTGGAGAGGTGAGGCTCCCAGGCACTAACCTAGGGAAAGCTGCTCCTATTACTTACAGTCATCACTCAGTTGTATCCAGTGTCACCCTTTTTCCTCCCCCAGTCAACACTGCATTGTGTTAGGAGCTCTACATCCTTTTCCTGAGGGAAAACAGGAAGGAAGGACTAGAGGTCCCTTTGCAGTCATGGGAAGACCAGGACTAGAGAAATGGGGTGAGTTGCTCAATGCCCAAGTGTCTGTGGGTTGCCACAGGCAGCACTGAGGTCTGCATCTGCATTTCTGCAGTAGCCCCTCACTTCTACCCTTCACATTAGTCCCTGTAAATTACAGTCCTTCTCAAGCCTAGACTGGAAGGGACCCTTTCTTTGAAGTGAACATCCTCAGTGAGACAGTGTTTAAATATATTTCAAGACGACGGCAGCGCCCCTAGGCTGGAGCTGAAGCTTCTTGCTCCTGTCTCCAGCCTGAAAGTCTTTCTGCCAGCAAAGCAGGGAGTCTCTGTTAATCAGCGCTCAGTTTTTAGTAATTACATTATTTATTGCAATATGAAAACAGAATAATAATGATAATCACAAAAAAAGAATTAGCCTGGCCAGACTGAGGCTGTTAATTTCCCTGTGTTGGGTTTGACAGGATCACTTCCTGGAGCACTTTTCTTGGAATGGTTCTGCCTCTGCTAAACTCGCTTATTAAAAGCTGGCTGCACTGCCCCTGCTAAGCTATCATCTCAAGGTCAATACCAAACATCCCACTGTAGGGAGTGTAGTAATGCAGGGCCTGAGGTCAACGGATGAATAAACACACCTTTCCCTTATTATAAATCTCTTTTATCCCATGTGCTCTGAATGCAGCCACCTTCCTTTGGCTCCAATTTGCAATTTATATGCCAGTGTTTTTACTGCTGGAAGAATCAATACACCTGGACAAGACTTGAAATCAGCAGGATTCAGTGCTGGCCAAAGAAGGCGGCTGGAATTTATTTAAAAGGCAAACTCCCAAGCTTTATCTCTAAATTAAATCATGTCAGAGAGCTATTTTGAGGGCATGCAGCCCCGAACCACTCTCTGGGCAAATTCAGTAATTAGCCACTATTCCAAAGGCCATGGACACCAGCCTTCAAGTCCAGTGAGTCTCAGATCCCATCCCACTTGCCTTTGTCATTTTTCTTGTGGGCTTCCAAAACAAATTCACCCAGGACTCAAACTTTCCCCCATTAGCCTGAAGCAGCAGGACCTTTACTTGAACTATGCCAGCTGCTAAGTTAGAAAAAAAAAAAAAAAAAGCATCTGTGTCTGGAGGGGGGAAAGGCTGGGAAATATGACTTTAAGTATAATTTCAGTCAGTTTTCCAGTCCTCTGTAGCTGTGGCTGCCACCCTCACACAATTTTCAAGCTCTAACTAAATCTTCCTCTCATTGTGAGTGCAGGACCTTAAAAACAAACAAGCAAATCTTAAAAATCTTGACGGTGGTTTGATTAGTTTTAAACATTTCTAATGCTGTCACCTCTGGTGATTTTAATTACAAGTTCTGAGATGCTGAGGTTTTTCTCAGTCCTGGGATAGCGTCACAGGGATCAGATTCTGCTTGCAGAGAAACAAGGGTGGAAAATATACTGTGTGAATGATCTGAAACTGGACCAATCACCCAGAGTGGGAGAAGAAGGAGTTCCTTCCTATATACAATTTTGGAAATGGAAGGGTCTTCAGTTTTCTGCAGTTTCTACACTTCCATTTTTTTTTATGATTAAAGTCCAGATTAAGTAAAAAAAAGTAAAATATTTCATTTTTTAATTAAATAAATTAATATTATTTTATTACAGCCTTTCAGCGTTCCATTTTCTAATTTGAATTAAATGTTTGCAATACAGCCGGGGTTGGAAAGGACTGTGACATGCATTGGCCCAGACCCTCACCCTGGCAGCTGCATGTCTCAATTCTTTCTCAGTTCTCCCACCGTGTATCTTACTTTTTCACCTGAAACCCGTTGCTTCGTGTCCTCTCCATGATGGACATGATGAACCAGCAGTTCTATTTCTGTCTGTAGTTGCCCTATCTGTTCCTGGACACAGCTGTCATGTCTTCATTCAATCATCTCTAGATGAAATGAATCAAATTGTCCATGGTAGACAATATTTTCTGGCCCTCTCTTCTTCTCTAAACTCTCTCCAAGTGCTCCACACCTTTCCTCTGCCCTAGACTGCTCCTGCTCCTCCAGTGGGGCTTTACCAGAGCTGAGGAGAGAGGCAGGATTATCCCAGGCGTCCTGCAGGTGTTGGGGTTGCTGCCTTTACTACATCCCAGGAAGGTGTTCCTCTTCCTCACAGCAGTGGGACTTTGCATACTCACGTTGCAGGCTCCCTGCAATGCTGACTCACTGCAGATGCTGCAACCCAGGATCCATCCTATGCAACTGCTCTCATACTGTCTGTAGCCAGGGAGCCACTGGTAAGTGTTCTGTGCATGGTTATCTCAGTCAGATTTTTCCCAGCCTTTAGTTTCCTCTGGGCTGAAAAACATTTCTGATCAAAAGAACATAAACACAAAGTCTGGGTGAGCCCTGCTCCAAATCTCAAACCTAGAACAGCTGATTCCATTTTCTCTCTGCTTTACAGAAAAGGAGCATAAAAGGACACATGTATAAACTGAAGGAGAATTTCAAAATTGCCACCTGATTCTGCCTGAGGAGAAGGGCATGAATAAGCCCTTTTCTGCAGCTCTGGCTATTTTGTGGCAAACAGCACATAGGGCTATTTGCTTTTCACAGCAGGTAGGTTGAATTGAGCAGTTCAACAGGGCTCATTTAACTGATTAAATCTGATTATCACGTTACTTTTTTGTATGTGGGGACATGGGTTGCTTCCTTATTCATGTGTTGACCAAGATTTCTTGGTTACTGCCTTGGCCTCCAAGGACAGAAGAGTCCTCATGAACATGCATTTTGGCTGTGCAAGTGAGGCACACGTGGACCTCTCCGCAGGCAAGCTTGTTCTCAGTATGGGTTGCCCTTGTTTCCCACCTGGAGCCTTTTGCTAGAGAACCTCTGTTGTATGATCTGACAGCTAACTCAGATGCTAGAGAGCCTTCCACATACCAAAAGGCATGTGGAAATTATATGCAAAATTCCCTCCTATTCCGTTTTCTTTTTTATCCTCCCCCACTCTCCTTGTTCACGGCATGCATTGAAGTCATTGTTTGGTTGAGAGGCTCTGTCGAAGGAGCTATCAACCTTCAAACAATGACAATTTATCTCCTAAATCAAAAGAAGCTGCATCATAAATCAACTGCAGAGGTCCCTTGCTTGTGAGATTAGTTGGCGAGAGTGAAATGTAGCCAGCTTGCATTGGGATATAGAGTCTTTCCCTGAATCTAGGGTAAAAAGGATCCAGCTCTTGGAATTACAAATTTTGCCGCTCTCCCAGTCAGAATCCATCACTTTAATTCCTCAGTGATGGGTCCAAGGCACCCCCTGACAAAGCTGCAGGACCGTTAGGATGGTAGTGCTGTACTCAGGTAAGACCCCTTCCCTTCTACTATGCACTGTGATCTAGTGTCAGGTTTGAAGAGTATTGGAGATCCATTATCTCTGCTGCCCCAGCTGCACCTTATATTTCATAAGTGGAGGCTGGACTGATGTTTTTATTCCTGCAAAGGATACAGGCATCAGCTGTGACCAGCATCGCCTTTGCTTCCAGGGAGGACCAGAGAACAAGACAGGCCAGCCATGGCCGCCCAGCCTGGGGCTGTGCTGCAGTCCGGGAACCAGTAAGCCAAAGGTCTGGCTATGGGAAACAGGCTGCAAATGCAAAAGGACGGTGGGGCAGAGTTAATCCTCCTTTACCAGGGACCAGCACATGCCCCAGCCTTACTCAGGAGGAATGAGGGTCCCATATGCTGCTCTTAGCTCTTTGGATAATTTAGCTAAGCAAAACCATTTTCCTGAAGCTGGATACTAGCTCATATAACTGTGCAAAGCAAAGGAATCATGCTGAACCCTATAGCAAAGTCATGTTTCCAGGGGGTTATGAGGGCACAGTGAGATATGCTCACATTTCCAGAAATGCATTTGGAGAGAGGAGATTTTTCTGTTAAACAGAATCAAATTCATTCTAGCTTAACTACCTTTTAGAGGCAGTTAATAACTCATATTTCAGCCCCCAAAATTGTATGCATCCACATGGTAAATAGGAACACACATTATCTTTGTGGTGATGAGTCCCAGACAGACCACAACAAAATTGATTTTTCTTGAACCAAGCTTTACTTGCAGTAAAGAAAGGTATGGTATATAAATCTTGCTGTTAGCAAAATGGGGGTCATCATTAGGGCCTGCTATTTGTGATACCTCGCTGGTATCACAAAGCAAAGGATGAAGGAAGTTGGACAAGACAGATGGACTCCTGGGAGAGCACAGTAGGGTTACTGTTTCCGGATTGATTTTATGGTTGTTGCTGGTTCTCTAAGACAACCTTCCCTCTTCTCCCCAGATTTAGGATTCAAAAATCAGTTCAAATTTTTATCCCAACCTCCTCACCCTTTACGTCTTGCTCGCTATCCATCCCAGTGAGAAGTGGCAAGAGGATACTTTAAAAACTTGAATAATGACTTAAGTTTCAGCCCCATCAGCAGCATCACTAGTTTCTGTATAGCAGTATTAACTGCAGAAAAGGTAAAATTTAAGATAAAGCAAAACACAGACCTAAGCTTGGAAGTGTGTTCTCTGAAAACACAAATATGATCACTGAGATCACCCTGCCTCACTCATACTTTAGGCCCAGTGAAAAGGGATTAGGATCTATTTTAGTCTGTACCCAAATTTAACAGCCAAAGTTCAGAGGTGATGATGGAACATAAGAATTTTTAAATGTCAGGAAAAGTATAATTAATACTGATTTTTATGAAATGAGAAAAAGATGTTTTCCTAAACTTAGAATACACAGAGATACACTGTTATCATTGAAGGACTAACTGTGGTTCAATACATTTTAATAATTTTTAGTTCCATTTAACTGACCAGTCAAACTACTAACTTTTGGAGAAAACTTGTAACTAGTTAACAGATAATATTTTTGAGAAGCTATGCATCTTCCAAGCAAATTTGTTCATGTCCTTAACACCCTTTTCTTTGTATCCAGAAAGACCATTACAGTGTGTGCAGTTAGCCCTGATATAGCTGATATAGCTAGTTATAACAGTCACTGTAAGGACATGGACACCTGGTGTCACAGGACTAACGACTACGTTACAGTCTCAGACCATGCAGGTTTCATGGGACACAAGGGAGAGGAGAAGGTAGAGAAGATTTACTGCATGACTCCATAACTTATTTTAAGGACCAGAATTTACTGCCCAAGTTACAACAGTACAAAGCAACATGGCTTATTAACAGAAGCTTAGCTCAACTAGAATGCGTTTTATTTTTCATTACACTAAAAGTTATGCTAATGGTAACTATTCAGGAAACAGATAAAGCCAGCTAATTTATATTAGATATAATTACCCAAAAGAATGAACTAGGCAAATCAATTCTGGTGGATCTTACCCACCATTACCTCAGCAGCCAATGTACACTCAATCCCAGGGAATAACTGCAGGAAGGCATCCCAGTCCCAAGGGGTTCCACAAGTCAGCAGACCCACTGCCGTCTGCAAAGAGCCAAAGATGGCATCTGGGGCCTACCTATTCATGCCCTTCAGGGGAAGGTGGAGGTGGAGTCGTGAACAACTGCTTTACTCTTGCAGTGGTGAAGAAGGAGTTAATTCCAGTCTGCAATGATTAACACCGCCCCAGCAGCAAAGGCAGGTTTTGTCTCTCAAGGTCCTGACAAAGAAGAGATAATTCCGGACCACAATAATTAACACTGCCCCAGCAGTAAGAGGAGGCTTCATTTCTCAAGGTCCTGGTGCCCAAGCAGGCCTTATCTCAAAGCCTTGACAGCCCCCCCCTTTGGAGTGTGCAGACTGCTTGCAACTGGCACCAGATGAGTGGGAGGGGGAAAGCTGGGAGCATCCCTCCACACCTGGACTAAAGCATGTTTTAGCTGCCCAGCTGCTTAGCCTTTGTCCTGTACAGATGTGAAAGGATTTTGCTTAAATGCAGGCGTTGTCCATCATCACTACTATTGTTACTCGTACCTACTGAATTAATGCCAGTTCAGTGTGGAGGATTCATATCTCCTGATTACAGGGCAGGTATAGTCCTGACGTCTGTAGCCAAATTATTTCTAAAATGCAGATCTGCTACCCTAGTTTGATCCATGCTATTTGAACAGCAAGGCATGGCTGTTTGAACACAGTGGGATGGAAACAGTGGAAAAACTGCAGGGTTATTATTATCTTTATCTCTTAGTCCTGAGCAGCAGGAAGGGAAGAAAAAGGGACAATTTATTTCAAAGACATGGTGAATAACACATTCGGGGAGGCAAATTTGAGGAGGGAAAACATGGCAGCATCCTTGGAAGGAGAAAAAGCTTCAGGTCTGCAAAGAGGGCATGCACAGAAGAGGTACCAGTGGTGTCATCCTTGTCTCCTTAAACAAATCGGAGAATGAATAAAGTGAGTCCAGCCAGCTCAGCCCAGGCTGGAAACAGCTGCCAGACTGGATGCACATGCCAGCTATGCCCAACTGAACAGGCAGCATTTCATTCCGGGGAAGTGGCACAGAGGGTGTCCCACACTGGAGCCGCGCTAGCGATATACTTACATACCAAAAATATAAAGACGACATGCAAGTTGGAGAAAATTTGGGAGAAAGGTGCGCTGTCTCTGAATCATGTCAGCCCAAGTCTAAACATGATGATTTGTGTTTGTACCATTGGCGGGCCTCGCTGGAGGTATATCGCCTCCAGCTTTGAAATGCCCATGCTAAAACCATTTCTGGGAATAATTTTTCTGGTTTTCAGTTACCCACCACATAGTTAATACAGTTTAATTGCCTACAAAGCTGCGTCCTTTGTCTAAAAGGCTTTCCTTGCTAACAGTGTAGGAATGCACTGCTCGTGGCTGGGCACAGAGAGAGTAAAGCACAGCTGTGGACTCTTTTTGCAAACTCCTGTAAGCTCAGCAGGACAGATTAAGAAATAACACCGAGCCTTGTAGCTGGTGATGTTTTTAATAAAATGCACATCACCCATTTCAGATGCAATCGAAAGGTCCCCTAGGGATTTAATTGTATGCAAACCACAAGAGAATAACCATTAATTTTCTCCCAGCTCATAACCTACAATTTCCACTAATATAAAAGCTTTAATAAGACTACCCATAACCTTTATGTGTTCAGTAGCAGTCCAGGAAATTACAATTATCTTGTGCTTGTGACAGAATGTGTAATCCCATCAATATAAAAAAATGTAATCTCGTGAAAAGGTTCCCAGCCAAAAGTCATCGTTGCTGTATCATGTAATTTGTCAAGCTTCAGTTAATACAGAGCTATGGTCACCTTGGGTAAGAGTTAGGACTCTGGGGGGGGGGGGGGGGGTTAGTGTTCTCTTAATGGATGCTTTCCATGTGGAGGTTAACCAGAGCCTTCTGCATTACCCCTTTTTATACAGGTCCTGGCTCTTGCCTCCGGGCCATGGCAGTGAAGCCTTCACAGAGGCCAGGCTCCCCGTGAGCACTGGATCAGTGGTGCTGCTAGGCTGAATTTCCTAGGTTCCCTCTGCAAACTGCAGTTGCTGTCGTTCACAGCCAAAATCCAGTGTGCTCCTGCCTGTAAAACAGATGTATGCACTGAGCCGTTAGTAACACAGCATCGATATGATATTGAGATTGTTGTTGGAACAGGTATTTTAACAACACTGATGTTAACTTGCCATTTAATGGAAGGTCGTTTTTCTCACCTTCTGTCTGACTTTCACAGGACGACTGCAAACCAGAAAGCTGGCCTGTTATTCTGTATTTCACTAGGTGGAGATCTTTAGTTGTCCACTAGCGCTGGGCTCTTGTTTTTCAGTTTGTGCAATTGAGATCTGCTGAGAAACTCGGCTGATGAATTTTTAGATGCTCTCTCAGATCTTTAATTTTCCTCTGGGATATACAGTTCTCACTGCTGAGAACATATGGGCTGACAGGAAATAGGTCTTTTTGTGGTTCCACTTTTAGAACATTCTGTGTCTGATTTTTATCATTTATTGACTGATGAGAATGAAAACACTTGAAAGAAGATTTGCCTAACAAACTAATGAAAAGTAAACGAGAGCATAAACAATGAGTGTGAACAGCTCTCTACTACCGATACAGTGCAGCAGACAGATCCTGATCTCAGCAGCCCTGCCAGGACACGTCTTCCACAAATGCGGTTCAGATTTATGCTGACATCCATAGGACTAAAATTCGGACCAAGCCCTCTAAAGCTGGGCTATTCCAGACTTCTACCATGTTATCTTGAAAGCATTTTTTTTTTGTTACTAGAGCTATAGCTTTCTTTAGCCGTACCTCAGTGAGCAAAGTGGTACAAGCACGGATATTTCTTTACGGAGAGATGGGGAAGCTAAGATCGGCAGGTCCAGCAAGATTAAACATCATTGTGTTCCAATATTCTAGCTAGGAATTGCAAAGAAAAATGAGATCCCAGGAGTGGAAAGTCAGTGTTTCTCAACAATAATTCTTTCCACTGCAGCCAGTAACTAATTAGGAGGGAAGCTGAACACTGAATGTTATTGAAGATGAATATTAAATTGCCACAACTTGGATGCACAAAACTAGGTGCCTTAAATTTCACAATAACATTTTTGATAAAGCAAACTAATAAGTGATAGGAAGGTCAAAAGGATGGGGCAGCCATACAGGGCAGGTTTACAGTTCTTTCGTTTCTGGGTTCCTGTGGAAAATTAGATGAGAAATGGAAATTTCATGGAAAAAGAACATTATTATTTTTGTCATAAGACAGTATTGAAAAGTTTCTGAATTTTCACTTAAAAACAAAGATTTTCAGCCACAAATTGGTATCTTGTCAACATGTTTTAGAAATATTTAGATTCAGGGAAAAATCTCTTCAGCTGATTGCTGCTAACTCTCTGAACTGTTCATTTAAACACTGAAAAATGTCATGCAGAGGGATAGTTTTCACATAAGTGTTAGGAAAACGCATTTGAGTGGATCGTTGCAGCCTACTTGCAATTAGTAACTTGCAGTTTCTGTTTCATCTCTTAACCCTACCTGAAATCCCCACACAACAGTTGGCACGCTCTCTCTCTCTCTCTCTCTCTCTCTCTCTCTCTCTCTCTCTCTCTCTCTTTTTAACTTACGAAAGCCAAAAAATCAGCAGATAAGAAAGAAAAAAACAAAAGCAGAGCTGTAAGCTGGGGGCAGTGGGAAGTGCATCAGGTTTTTCCTAGGACTGTGGTGGGCTGAGATGGTAGTTTTTTCATTAGCCTGGCAGCTGGAGGAGAGGGATTAGGATGTGGAAATGCTACAGGACAGGAATGCAGAGAGAAGAAGGGAGAGAAGAGAAGAAAGGAAGCAGAGCAGAGAGGAAATGAGATAAGGGGACTTGAAGAGAGTGATGGGGAACTGGGTCTGGGCACAGCACAGATCTGCGATGAGGCTGCCTGCTGGATGTCAGAATGGCAAACTTTGCTTAGAATAATTCTCAACATGTAAGTGAGTGTATAGTCTTCAAAGAAAACAATATCTGTTTGGGAAGATTTTATTCTCTGCAGGGAGCCACTACAAACATCAAGAAAGGTGATTTTTTTTTCTTTTTTTGTTTGTGGTTTTTTTTTTTTTCCAATCTGAGGTTGATTCTTGCAGCAGGTTCTCTCCTAGAATCAACTGTGATAGTTACATTGAAATTCTCAGAGAAGGCAAAAGCATCTATGTTCTTTGCAGTCATTTCTGTCAGAAAGACTGATGGAAATGTGCAAATGAGGAAAGACTGAGAAATTACTTTGACTCCGTGCCACTGAATTCCTCATGGCAGTGAGCGGCAAAGACCCTGGCCTCTGGAAATGCAGGGTGGGTATAGATGGGAGGATGATGGATGTGTATTTTTAATCCAAAGGAATAAGAGGAAAACAGAGAAATTTAACAGCTCATTGTAGGGGAGGGGAGGCATCAAACAAACACACAATTAATCAGAGTTCTCAGTTTCCTTGTGTTATGTTTGATTCATGCAGCTGAATTGGGGGAGAAGTTAGTCTCCCCAGAAGTTTGACTTCCATTTACACTTAGTGTCTGGACTGTCATAAGGTCTCTGTGGAAAGACTCTTGGAAAGACTCTTGTGGAAAGGGTCTTCCTCCCACATATCTTCAACAGAAGAAACCTCTGGATCCGCTGGTGCCCTCCCTCTTTCTCCAGTGACTGTAGGGAGACCCTTGACAACAAGATTAGGCTAGGCAACTAACCTTCAGACAAATGAAAAGGGTAAAAGAAATTACTCCCTTTGCTGGAAACAAGTGAATCATACCCCAGATGGGGGACCAGTAAGTGCTTTCCAAGAACCTGTAGTACAGTGTAGACAGTCACTAGTCAAATGGCTGACATTTGGCTATTCGTAATAGAGCTTTTAGCAAGACAAAACAGGTCAAGTTCTTTACTTTTCTCTGAAAAGAAACTATTTACTGCTTCAGAACACCTTTCATTAAGCTCAGTGGAAGGAAAACTGGGCAAACCACCACCACCTGATATTCAGCTTTGAATAGTTTGCAGTCAGAGAGCTCATGTAGAAAGAACATCTGATGAGAGACACACAGAAAGAGGAGGAGAGCAACTCATTTCCAGGGTTACTGATTCCTAAGCAGTATCTGTCACCTCAGTATCAGGTGTCATGTGCTGATCTGCAGAGATGGCATTTCTTTGTTCGTCCAGACTGGCTCCCTACTTCTGGTAGGACCTATAGAGACCGTATCCCAGTGGATGAGAGGCTGGACTCTGCCCTGCCCCAGACATCACAATTTGAGTAGCTCTCTGAGAGACAGCCCTATATACCTATATCACCTCTGAAATGGATAGGTTGGTGAGGGTCTCACTGATCTGACACGATGTACTGAAGCTCCAAGAAGGAACAAACCCAGCTTGGCTCTAAGATCCCTGTTGTTTTTGGCCAACAGAGTTGTGTATCCATAGCAGGCTGATGAGAAGGATACAGAAAGTGATAGAAAAGCTGGAGAGTGACTCTCCCAATCAGTGTAGCTTCAGGATAAAGCTGCACTTTCATCTGGAAACAAACATACTGGAAAACACAAAGTCAGAAAAGAGTTTCTTTTAAAAGCCTTCACAGTGAAAAGCCTCTGGGCTCTATAGAGCACTTCAAACTTATAGAGAAAAACAAGAGACAAACAGAAATGAGGCACTTATTTAGTATATTTTTAAGCACTTGTTCTGGTACTCAGTGGAAGTGGAGTAGTTCTCATTCCTTGCTTCTTAAAATCCCTACTGTGTACCTCTTGCTTAGTGCCAATGTAGTCAAGAGGAAGTTGATGAACTCAGTCCCAAATAACTGGGAGAAATTCTGTGGCCTGGGGCACATAGGAGGCCAAAGCAGAAGACTTAAATTTCTTGCTAATCTTAAGCTCTATAAAAACCTGTTTGGCTACCTCAGCGATCGGGACACAAACACTTTACTGAAACAATGTGTCTTAGATGACCCTGAGGCTCCAAAAAGGTTGAAAAATGGGAAACAGTTTAGGAGAGAACTGACTATATAGAGAACTGGACACCTTCAGGGCAGGACCCTGTAGTCACCAGAGGGGGGATATAAGCATTTAAGAGTAGGAGCCTGAGATCTTTCCTCCTGCTCTCACACAAAGTAGGAGAAAAAAATCTTTAATAAAGAAACCTTTAGTATCCTTATAGCCACACTGATGAGATATGGACTGGATGAGTAGAGGATAATTTAGGTAGAAAATTAGCTGGAACGGCAGGCTCAAAGGGTTGTGTTTAACATTACAAAATCCAGCTGGTGGCTGATTACTAGTGGCATCCCTTGGGCTGATACTGAAGCCAATACCATTTTAAGTTTTCATTTACAACCCGAATCATGGGTTAGAGTGCACTCCCCGCAATGCTGTGGGTACCACCAATCTGAGGGGCGTGGTGGACCCTGGAAAGCAGGGCTGCTCCTCAAAAGGACCTCAGAAAGTTGAAGAAATGGGCTGACATGAACCTCAAGAATTTCAGCAAAGGCAAATGCTAAGTGTAACATCTGGGATGCAACAAACCCCTTTAACAGCTCAGGCTAGGGGTCAACTGGGTAGAAAGCAGCTTTACTGGGAAGGACTTGGGGCTCCTGGTGGACAACAGGTTGAACATGAGATAATAGCATGCCTTTGTAGAGATGAAGGCCTGTAACATATTGGGCTATAGTAGGAAGGGTGTAGTGAGCAGGACAAGGGGAGTGATTATTCCCCTCTATTGATCACTTGTGAAACCATACCTGGATAATGTGTCAAGTTTTGGGCTCCCTAAAGAAAGACTTTGACACACTAGAGCAAGTTCAGCAGAGGCAACCAAGATGATTACAGGGGTGGGAGAACATAATGTATGGAGAAAGGGAGCAGTGTTTGTTCTGTCTTGGGAAGAAAAGGCTAAAGGGGAAGAGATATCTTATTGCTATCTTCAACTTCATGGGAAGCTGTAGAGAAGACAGAGCCAGACATTTCTTGAAGGTAAATGGAGATTAGCTTAGATGCAAAAGGTACTAGTTACAACACAAGAAACTGGTACTAGATATTAAGAAAATATTCAAGAAATTTCAAGTGTGAGGGTAGTCAAGTACTGCAACAGGGGCCCAGAGTGGTTGTGGGATTTTCACTCCTGCAGATACTCAAAACTCAGCTAGACACGGCCCTGGGCAACCTGCTTTAATTGGACCTGCTTTTAGCAGGGAGTTGGAATAGCTGGTCCCAAAGATCCCTTTCAACCTACAAAATCCTATGATTCAGTGATTCTCATCTCAGAAACACTCAGCAAAAGTAAATATGAGGAGGACAAGAAAAGAGTCCTATGTCTGGACAGGCAAGAACAGCCTGTTTATTGACCAGGCTGGGATATCCTGTCCTTCAGAACCTCCAGAAATATGCCATTCAAAGTAGACACATTTGGTGAAATTTACAGAAAGGAAGAGGGACCGGACACACCAAGGTGAGTCTTTGAATGACTTATTGTCACACTCTGGCAGATGCAAAACAGGATGAGCGGAACCTCTTCAGGATAATATATTTGAACTGAAAATGTTTTTGGAAGAAAAGTAGCTGTTAATCATATGAGATAGCTGGACTCAAAGAGGAAGTGTACTTTTCCAGAGAGAAAACACCTTCAGAAATGCCTAGTGAAAATACTCTCTTCTCTGAACTCATGGAGATGCAGCAAATCCCTAGGTCCAACAAATGGCACATTTTCCATGTTCTCAGCAGGCCTCAATATAGGCTACAGGCCTGTCTGCAAAGAAGTGGAAGATGTTTTGGTACACACAGCATGACTGCTGAAAGGATGTAAAGTTCCCCCATGTCCTGCCACCCAGTAACCCACAAGAAGATCCTTAAGGAGTTGATGTAAATGTTAATCTGTCTTTTACTGAAGCTTTCCTTTATTTTCTCCTCACACCCAGCAGGCTGCCTTCAGGTAGTGGGCCAAGTCCTGAAGTCTTACTCCTGCAACTCTGGAATTCCTGGTGGAAATCCTATACTCTTTCACTCTTAATCTCCAGTTTCTGCCTCTTATGTCCCCAGTCTGCCGGGGCCTGGGGCTATGACAGATTTCTCCATTGTGCTGTATGCACATAGCTCTCAGACCACTGCCTGTTTAGACACAGTTTCGTGCATCCAAAAAGGAGCATTTGCATTACGTACTTGGCAAGGAGTGGGGGTTGGAGTGGGGGAAACGGTAGGTGTAGTCTTGCAGCAGGATATGCAGACAAGACCTTTGGCAAGATGGATATTCAGACACGGACTGTGATGTCCTTCATGCAAAGCAGGAAGGGTGCAATGGAGAGGCAACTCTTCAATCTCCAAAGGAGACACTGCAGTTTCTTTGGGGCTTGTCTTCTTTGACTTCCTCACTGAAGGCACTGTTATCATGGTGCATGCGCATCCTCAAAACATTCTACACAGTTAGCACGTTACCATTCGTTTACCGCATCCGAGACCTGAATACTCCAATTATAGAGCTAATACATTTGCATGGGATACTTCAATCTGCTTCTAATGGCTCTCCCAAAGCATGTTTCTTCTGAGTCTGAACTAGGAAATGAGTCTTCAGTTTGCTTCTACGGGCGCATCCTCACGGAATCATGGCAGAGCAGATCCTCACTTCCTGCTGCCTGCCAGTAACTGGAATCTGTAGGTTTGCCCAGCCCAGGAACAGTTCGGGTGACAGAATGGAAGGAAAGATTTGAGGTCCTGGGAGCGAGCACTTCCCAGACCTGGAGATTCATTCTTCCCAGAGCCAGCGGATTTCATCTCTCTGAGCTGACTGAACTGAGGTCTCAACTCCCTTCCCTCCTGCCCTCTGGCTGGATTAACATTATTCTACCACAGATTACCAGTGCCACCATGGAAGTATTCTTTAGCTGTCTGTTGTTGTGCTGGGTTTGGAGTGGGGAGCATGCAGATGTTCTCACCTCTAGGACACCACTAAGTGCCTCTGCACAGTGCTATGGCATCAGCCAGACCAGTTCCTTAAGAGTTAGCATGGGGACCTTTGTGTAGACCTGCATACGTCCTTAGACTTCTGCGTCCTGCAGACATGGGACAAGCATCTCTCCTCTGTTTAACACCATTTGAGGGGTACCAGAGTTCAAGGGACCCAGGAATGGGCCTGTGTGAGAGAAAATGAAGAGGTCTTCGAGGAAGAGATGTTTTTCCCTTCCCTGTGCAATGTTCCACTCTTGAGACCCAATCTCCATTCTTTCTCTGTCTTTTCAGATGTGACAACAACACGGTGGCAGCTGAAATGCACCTCTTCTCCTTATATATCACCATGGAGGGACACAGCTGTTCCCTGCTACTCTTTTTATTCCACAGAGATACTGTCTGATGACAGTGACTGCTTCCTCCGGGGAAAAAGAGTGTTGGGGGAAAATAGTTCTCATTCAGAAGGTGGAAATTCAGCTACTGAGATAAGGAACTGGTGTTGTCTGGATGTACCACGAACAGAATCTGTCTTGGTGGGAAACTGCTGCTACGAGGGTCAATAAGTGGTAAAGCCCAGCAACATGCCATAACCCTGTAGAAAGCACGTGCGCACCAGGCAAGGAGTTGCCAAAGACCTGAGCCCACTTCTCTAAATAGCCCACCACTGCCAACAATCCCTATCACTGGTGAGTAACCCGATGTCTTTAGATTCCTGCCAGGATTAATTTTCCAGGAGTCAAGGAAGGCCAACGGAAGAGGCCTTTGCCAGGAAAAGTGGAGAGGAATTCCTATGGTGGTTGATCTATCATTCAAGTCAGCACTATTTTCAAAGGTGGTGAAGAAAGCAACTAAATTGCAAACATGACAAAGTAGACTAGAGAGCTAAATCCTAGCAAAAAGTTCAGGGAGGGACTGAGTTGGCTTGCATGGCCACAACGGTTGCATCTTGCTCCTTATTCCTAAAACAAAATAAAACTCAGTGCAAGTAGGTGCAGGCTACCTTGTGTGATAGAGATTCAGCCTCTCTTGTGGTTGGGAAGTTTTTTTTCCCCCAAGTAGGAATTTTCTGCCTCCTAATGTTTTATAAAGAGGCTATTTAGAGATCCTGGAGATCAGGAGAGGTGCCTGAGGACTGGAAGGAAGCCAATGTCACCCCAGTCTTCCAAAAGGGCAAGAAGGAGGAGCCAGGGAACTACAGGCCTGTCAGCCTCACCTCCATCCCCGGAAAGGTGATGGAACAGCCCATCCTGGAGGTCCTCACTAAGCATGTGGAGGACAAGAAGGTGATCGGGAGCAGTCAGCACGGATACACCAAAGGGAACTCATGCTGGACCAATCTGATAGCCTTCTAGGAAGGAATGACTGGCTGGGTAGGTGAGGGCAGAGCAGTGGACGTTGTCTACTTGGACTTCAGCAAGGCTTTGGACACGGTCTCCCATCACATCCTCCTAGGGAAGCTCAGGAAGTGTGGGCTAGATGAGTGGACGGTGAGGTGGATTGAGAACTGGCTGGATGGCCGAGCTCCGAGGGTTGTGGTCAGTGGTGCGGAGTCCAGTTGGAGGCCTGTAGCTAGCGGTGTCCCCCAGGGGTCAGTCCTGGCTCCAGTCTTGTTCAACGTATTCCTCCATGGCCTGGAGGAAGGGACAGAGGGCACCCTCAGCAAGTTTGCTGATGATACTGAACTGGGGGGAGAGGCTGACACACCCGAAGACTGTGCTGCCATCCAGAGGGACCTGGGCAGGCTGGAGAGCTGGGCGGAGAGGAACCTCCTGAAGTTCAACCAAGGCAAGTGCAGGGTCCTGCGCCTGGGCCTGTTCAGCCTGGAGAAGAGAATACTGAGAAGGGATCTCATCAATGTGTATAAGTATCTGAAGGGGGAGTGTCAAGAGGATGAGGCCAGTCTCTTCTCCGTGGTGCCCAGAGACAGGACAAGAGGCAACGGGCAGAAACTGAACCACAGGAAGTTCCACCTAAACCTGAGGAAAAACTTCTTGTCTGTGAGGGTGCCTGAGCCCTGGAACAGGTTGCCCAGAGAGGTAGTGGAGTCTCCTTCGCTGGAGATATTCAAAACCCGTCTGGATGTGATCCTGGGCAATGTGCTCTAGAGGACCCTGCTTGAGCAGGGCGGTTGGACTAGATGATCTCCAGAGGTCCCTTCCAGCCTAAACCATTCTATGTTTCTGTGATTCTATTGCTGCAGTCACCGATAGTCCCATGCAGCTGGAGGTTTTAGCATGCAAATAGCTCCACTGTAGATCTTGCCAGCTGGAGAGATGCAGCTAAGTGCTGGATATTATGCTATAAGAAAAGGAGACATCAGGCTTCAGCCTGTAGCTTTGGGGTGCAGGGAGACTGAAGGGAGAGGGCTTTCACAACAGAGCTAGCCCCATGTGGCTCTTGTCACATGTTTTCAGGTGCACAGCAGCTCTGTGCTGTATACCAGAGCACATTCTTGGGCTAGACATCACCCAGTCCTGGAGTGGATCACACCTCTGTTCCCATCTAGCAGCCCTTTAGGGACTAGCTCACCACATAAGGGAGTAGGACTTTTCTGCCTGATGACAAAACGACTAAGCCGGGTCCCCGTTTGGGCTCATCCTTGCGGGGAGCCAATTGCCTTGAATTGTTCATAATACGAAGCATCACCCAACAAGGGAAACATTAGCAGAAGCTCTCTCATCCGCTCTGACCCCCACAGCAAAGCCTAGTATGAATATGAATTCAGGACTTAGTGAAGCCTGAGAGCCATCTGCCACTTGAGCAGAGGAAGCCTCTACTGATCCAGTTTCTCAGCTTGCTCCTTCATCTTTTGCCATCCCTTATCCCTGCCACTCAGAGGCTGCTCAGGCTCCCTGAGATCTTGTGGCCCAGCCGCTGAGGCCACTGGGTTCCTTCTTCAGTTTGCCTATTATTCAGTTAGATATTATCCCCAGCCCAAGGAGAAAACAGGCAGCTGCCTTGGCTAGCCTGAGAGCCCGAGACACCAAGGACATTGCTACACACTTGTACAGCACAATTTCCCTGGGACATCTAAAACCTCCCAGAAACCGGATGTGAGCACCATGGGAGACTGAAACAGCTAACTAGTATTTGATCTGGTCTGCTCTTTGCTCTCTCCCTGCCAGTCATCAAATGCACTTCTGCTCAATGCTTCTCCTTCCCCTTCATTCATGAGGAAACCAGGGGAAGGAGAGTCAAACTCACTAGAAAGAGAAGCCAGGAGTCTTGACTCTTCATTCCGAAAAACCGCTGGTCAGTTTTGCAGCAACCAACTTGATTAACATAGAGGTAGAGTAGAACTAAAAAGTGACCCAGCACCAACCATAGCAGTTTCCTCCCTGCAGAGGTATGATGTCTGGCCAACAGCCCAGCAGGTCGGTGAGGGGGCTCCCATAGACCCCCATAGTCCTTGTTCCACTCTCACCCTGCTGTCAGCTTTGGAAGACAGCAGCCATGGTAAATTCACTGCCACCCCAACAGGAAATAGACAAGTGAGAGCAGTGTTCCTGGAGTACTTAGGGTTTAACCAACTTCTTAAATAATTCTGTACTAAGGGCAGCATGACTGGTATTAGCTCCTCATGAACAACAATGTGGGCATGAGCTGGCATCATGTCTTGCATCTATGAAGGCCAGTCGCATACTGAGTTGCATTAGCAAGATGCTGGCCAGTAGTTTGAGGGACTGATTTTTCCCTTCTATTTAGCACTTGTGAGTTCGCATCTGAATTGCTATGCTTAGTTTAGAGGTTGAAGCATGTGATGCATGAGGACAGGCTGAGAGAATTCAATTTGTCTAGTGGTAAGAGGACAAGGCTGAGAGAGATTTCATTGCTGTCAGCAACTAGCTACAGGGAGGTTACAGAACTTGACTTGATCAAGTCAAGACTTGATGGAGGTGCTCAGCAAAAGGACAAGAGATGACAGATCTAACAAGGAGGAGTCTAACTAAATATAAGGAAAAACAAACATTTCGAAATAAGGGTGATGCAGCCCTGGGGCAGAGGCATAGAGAAGTTTGGAATCTCCATCCTTGGATATTCAAAGCTTGACTGGTTGAGAAACCTCCTCTGACTTTGGAGATATCCCTTTCTGTGAGCAAGGCTTTGACTAGAGACTTCCAGAAGTCCATCCTGATGTGATTTATTCTATGAATATGTGATTTTCTGACTGTTAGTGGAGAATAATGATGATAATGATGCTGGAGAAGTGATCCCACCAGAGGTGAGTTCACTCAGTCACTAAGTGGAGAGGAATTGCTTTCTTGGTGTACTATTCCAGTTTTACACACTTAATCTGCATCTTTGCTGCAGAAGATGGGAAAATAACTCATTCATTCATAGAGGAAATTCAATTAGGCAGCAGACCCAGTCTCGTGAATATTTAAAGAGCTGGAGATGTGCTGTGAAGGACATCGGTTGGTCAGCTGTGCAGAAAATCCCTTGTAAGTCTTTGCTTTAATTCCACAAGGCAAGGAGCAACATAGCATTGAGGAGTCAGTTTTGTCTTCCTCAGGAAAGGGGGCAGAGCCTATGAACCACTCCAGAGCTAGGAAGAGGAGAAAATGGGCCCAGGGCTGGCACTCTGAGAGAATCAGAGCAACCAAGTCAAGAAGCTGCTCTAGGAAGTGATTAGCACAACAAAGGCTGGTCTGGTTCCTGTAGGGCTGAGGGCAGGAGGACTTGATCAGAACTCCCCACTGCTCTGAGGAGCTATGGCATATTCCAAGCTCCGTTCTTCTCCAGTGTGGGCACTGGCTGAGCTGGACCCTGTACTCAGCATGACCATGAATACTGGAGCAAGGCTTGCAGCAGGAAAATCTCCCTTCGGTATCTTGACCCCACAGAGGTAGCTCACCAATGTGTTAGCTCTTGACTGTTGAGAGAGGTGCTCACTCAGTTTCTGGCTTCTGCACCCGCATTGGGCCTAGATTTTATATATTTCCGTGCTGTAACTCATGTAACAACTTATGTATGGGACAAGGAACCAGGAGAGAGTCTAGATTTGAGAATAAAGTGGGGTGAGGTACTCAGCAGGGCCCACACTCAGCAGAGCTATAGAAAACACCTTACCCAACTGCAGCCTAGCAGATGTCCTTTTGCCTGCAGCTCTCCATTGAATGGGATCTCACCCAGATGGTCAGTGTCTGGGCAACGCTTGCTCCCCGGTAAGTGAGGCATGCCAGTACAGCTTTGACACTTGCTTCAGCAAGCCTGTTGGCCCCCTCGAGGTGACGTGCCTAGTGCACAATGAGAACACGCTCTCTGGCAGGAAAAAGCCTCTTGATAAGATCTCTGTTATATCTCCTTCACCTAATCTTTGGAAATTGTGGTCTAGGGCATTTCCTGAGCTGCTTCTTGTCTGTCTTGCCAACTCAACAGGCCCGAAACTCCCCAGAGCAGGAGAGAATGGCCACTGTTTCTGGAAGAAGATGCAGTAGCCTCCACAATAGGCTACAGCCAGCTCCATCTTCTCTGTCCTACCCATGTCACAAGCACAGTGAACAATTGCCCTCACAAACCAGTTAGCCAGAGACCCTCAGTGCTCATAAAGCGTGGCTGGGCCATATGTAGCGCTTTGTGAGCTGTACTATTTGAGCCAACACTGGGCTACTTGCTCAGACAGGAGAGATTTGAGAATGAAAACTCCCTGCTTTACTCTTTGGTATCAGTAACTAATCCAGAAGGATCATTACCACATGACGTGATCAACCCATGATCATGGTGGCTTCCTGAAGTGATAATCACCATGATGATTCATGCCACCACCTTGGTCAGCAGTGTTCACTAGGTGTGTTCCCATGTGGATGCACAATCCTCAGCACCAAACAGATGTTTAAGTTTTATTCGGTAACTTGAGCAAATGTTTATCAGGCTTTATTATTTCTTGTACAAATGAGCTCTGCGCTCGGTGAAGAAGATCCCATCCTGCTGGAAGAGCAGAGCTGTCTGCCTGAATCCTCATCCCAGCAATCTGTGTGAGATTTAGAGCTTGATATGACAAAGTTCAAATCAGCTGTCATGTTCCTTCCCAGAACTGCCAACAGCATACAAAGTCCTGCCTATGTTGCTCATCCAGATCTACCTGTAGAGCTGTCTGTCAGGGTCTAGCTTTTGAGTGGAATCCTTTGGGATGGGAGGCAATGAATAATATTATGCATCTGATTGTGAAATTAAAATCAGGTGCTCCGGTACATTGGAGAATATCACTGTATTGGCCTTTGAAGACCTATTTCCAGGGTAAATGCGCCTCCAATTGAGATCTGGGGTGAACACACAAATGCTACCCTTAGCTGGAGAAAGGAACGCCTAGGAAATGGACCCTGAAGAAACAAAATAAGTAAATGCAGCAGTTTCTCCTTCTGTGCAGCTGCTGAAGCAGTGAAAGAGAGAGATAGGGAGGACAGGATACTGTAACATATGAGGTCTGTCAACAAAAGAAATGTCATGTCAGCCTTGGATGAACACTCTCAAATCAACAATGGACATTGGATTGACTCAGCTGGTGTCAGGATGTTCTATTAAGAGATGGATGACTTCGGAGGGAGAATTTCTCAATTCATTTATATGAAGGATTCACTTCTAAATTCAAAAGGAGGCTCAGAGCAGAATTGCTTTAAAATTTATAACTGGGTATCTATATCTCTTTTGTTTCTCCAGTGAAGCAAGAAGCAGTAAAGTGAAATATTCCTGGTGAGTGGCTGGACCTCACACCATTGCTCAGATCCTCCACATTCAGCAGCCCTCCTATTTCTGGGACCCATCATTCTTGTCTCTTCCTGTCACTGGCACTTAGGCTAGTTGAAGCAACATAATCCTGGGCTAGATCATCATTTCAGTTGTGGGACTGGACTCCAGACAGCTAGGCTAAGGCTCTGAGAGCTTCAGGTTTCTTTTGTTTAGGTGGCCTTTCCTGTCCTAAAAGCTAAGGAGCTAAAGGAGGGAAAGCACTTGCATGGCCAAGCTGGGGAAGGACCATGGGAAATTGCCTCCAGCCAGTGACCCTATGCGTATTTGTTTGTGCTTTTCCTTTTCGAAGCTGCCAGTCCACCAAACCTGCTTTTCCACTCCTCTGCTGGTGCAAATCAACCTCAACCTGCTGAAGGCAACCAGCTGAGTTCACATGGCATTTAAGCATCTGAATTAAACACTTGGCCACCATTGGCACTCTTCTACCTCCATCTGACACTGTAGGTGCTGAAAGTCCCTTGAGAGCTGGCTGTCTTGGAGTAATCCCAGAGATGCCTGAGTGCCTGCTACTGTACTTGTCCATGGCAAGCAAAGCCCTGGCACCATGCAGACCTCCTTGATGCCTCATTTCTGCCTTACCTCACTGGTACTTACAACATGTTTTTCACTGCTGATGGGGGCATGAACTGGCTGATTTTCTTAGAGGACATCTGATAGTCACCAAGTGTGACCACAGGTGTGATGGCAGTCACTAGGGGTTTCAGGTGAAGTGGATAAGTTTTTTCCAAGGTCAAGCCTTAAGAGGTCTGGAGTAGTAGCCTTCTCCTACTTCCCTTTCCATGGGATAATTAGTGCTTAGTGGGCCAGAGAGAAGGTCCTTAATATCCTAGCTGAGTGCTGTTTGAGAGTGGTGCAGGAAGAGAGAAGAGCTCAGGCACACCTGGGTTTTTGACCTTGCCCAATGAATATACCAAATGTTTTATGAGTGGAACTGCTCCAAAAGACCAGCCCATCCTCTTGTTCAACTGAGCTTCTTTTCTAGCAGGCAATCCTGGACCATTTATTTCCAGTCCCTCATTTACCAGCTGTGATCTCAGCACAACCTGGCGTGATATCAGCATGCCCTTGTGTTCTGGCTACATCCAAGCTTCCTGACTTTACCTTTTTGTGAGCGATCATATCACATTTACTGAGCTGGACTTTCATGGCTTTGGAAGAGTGTGGGCCACTTCCCAGCAAAACTTGGGCACCATCCCCTCCCATTCCTGCCTGTTTTCATTTGATGCATTAGACCAAATCACAGTGTCTCTGACCTAACTGGGAGAGTTTCTGGTGAGGATAAGCTTTTTGTTGAAAGATGACTTTAGATAGGGCCAGTCAAAATCTCTCTCAGAATCACTAATGCTTTTGGACATTGGCAGCCTTTCAAGTTCTTAAAATCTGCCTAAGATTTCGGTTATTTAAGTGAGGTTCAGAAGATGTGAACCTAGCTCACACATCTGCATAAGCTCTAGCTTGTTCTTTTGTTAGAAGCTGAAATTTCCCTTCTATTTTCAGTACTTCGATATCTGATACTTGTCCTTCTGAGTTAAGTCTGTAAAGAAAACATGGATTTCTTCAGTTGTTATTAGTGGCCCTCTAATAAAAACAGAAGGAAAAACTAAATGGAGATCTTCATGATCTGATGTGAGTCTGACTATCCAGCGTTCTTGTTCCGGATTTAGGTGATGAAACGTCTGCAGGTGAAATCAGGTGGGCAGGACTGAAGTATATTGGAGGATGGGATTAGTATTTGAAAGGATCTCAACAAAATGGAGAGACTGACTGAAAAATGGGTTGCTCTTCTGTTTTCTGTAGAAAAGGACCTATATTTTGGAGTCAGCACAAATAAGAGTCAGGAAGGTCACACTGCTGTGGAAGAGGCGACACCATCCTAGGAAAGTACCAACAGGAGCGTCATCTGCAGGATATATAAGCCTTCCACTCAGTGCTGGGGGGAGCACTGAGGCAGGCCTAAGGACACCCTGGGAATGCGCCCACAGGCACAGCACATGGCCAGCTGCAGCAACTGGGGCACACGTCCCCTCAGCTCTTCTCAAGAGAGGGGCATGGCCAGAGCACCATGCCTTGGAGTGGCCCAGGGTAGCAGTAAGGAGAGGCTCTGTGTTGTCCTTCAGTCTGCACTAGGGCAGCATAGTCCCTTCCTGTGAATAAGAAATGTAGTCAACACATTCAGATAATTTCCTGGTCCCTCCTTCTCCACCCACAGACATTATTCGGACTATCTCTTGACTGTAAGCCAGGTACATTCACCAGTTCTTCAGTTTTTTGCCAGTCTGGGGCTACCTTTGAAGCTACACAACATTGTCACTGCTCCCTGGATAGCTGGAAGATCTCTATCACAAAGCATGACAAGTTGGGAACAGACAATCACCAATGTGACTTGGGACCTGGGTGTGTGCAAGAAGGAAGTTATTCCCTCATCAGTGACTCATCAGGTGTTCATGGCTCTGGCAGAAACAAGAAGCTACATGATCTCTTATAAACGCCTTCTTATCTGTGGTAGTTACAGCTGACTACAAACTTGGAGTTTTGTCAAGTGTTTTATTTTCAGAAGAAAAGTACCCGTTTTAAATGCTAGTATGGTAAACACTCATTCTTTTTTCCTCCTGATCTTTGAGATCCCCTGATCTCTCACCAGTGTCTCATGTCAAGACTGTAGAAAGATGGAGCCGTTCTTTTGCAACCCTGTAAGCCAAATTGTACTGTGAGCTGAGACTAGGGAGATGTGTGATTAGCTCAGCCACAGGCAACACCTATGCTTTTCTCCTTGGTCAGGTCTTTTCACAATTTGGCATTTCTTAATCTTGTTTTGCTGCTCAGAATGGAGGCAACCACTCTCAGGAGCTGTCAGATCTGAAAATGATCATGTGCATGTTTCTCCCTCCATCCTATATTTCTACCTTGCTGTAGAGTATGCAATGTTTTACAGACACTCAGTCTAAGGGCAAGTAAAAACACACAACAAAGAAATTGTAACCTCCCTCTTAGAAAGGCATCTTTCTGGAGGCACAGACAGCAGTTGGATCATTATCTGCCTTCTGACTGCCTATGAAGCTGCTTCTAGTGTCGCTTTATCCACCTGATAACAAGCTATTAATAACCACTCAGTTTTATAGCTCATTGCCTGTTACTTTTCTTCTTTGAGGTGTATACAAGTAATACACAGATATCACCCCTTGTCCTGTGCTCTCTGCTGGTAGATACTGTAAGGATCTGGGAGTCAAGCCTCTATGTAGCTGCCAGGCCTGACCCTTGGCTGGGAAGAAATCTCTGGGCTCTTTCAGGTCAGTAGGACAGGCCTAGGCATGGGGAGAGCTGGCATCTGCCTGTGACTGCACAAAGACTTGTCATCCAGAGCATTAGCATCCCCCAAACAGTGAGTCTTTGGCTTGCAAACTCTTTTGTGAAAGTAACCCTTGCTACCCCTGCCTGGGAGGTCAGTCGTCTCTGCTCTCATGTCATCTGCCTGACCGTGTCACCCTGTCAAAGTCACAGGGGATCTGCTTCAAACTTGACCGCAACATCCCATTGCTTCTCCTTTCCCTCCTGCTTTGTCACAACGCTCTGCACAGGGAGGCAGAGCTCTGCTCTGCAAGGAGCCCAGCTGGTGCAGCAGCATGATGCTGCTCTGCAGGGCAGCCGGGAGGCAGATCAAGAACAGCTGGGATGCCCCGGGACCCTGCGGGGAGAGCAGAGGCAGTGGTAGGAGGAGCAGAACAGACGGCGGGGGCTGTGCTGGCTGACACACGCAGAGAAGATGGGGTCCTGGGATGTATGTTATCCTGGTGTCTCTGCCATTTCCCAGCTTACTGCCTTTGCTTGGGGATTCCTCTCCCGTGCCAGGCATGTTCTGGGGGGGTCTGCCGTCACATAGAGGCGAGAAACTAGGTTTGGTGTACCCCAGAGCAGAGGACAGGGTACTATTACTAATAGTTGCTACCTGGGTTGGCAGAGAAACGTCCAAGGAATGCGAGGAGATCCCAGTACAGAGCCCTTATTTTTGTCTCTCTTCCCAAGGGGCTAACTGTGGCGTGCAGAAAGGAAGTGCAGACAGCAACTGTACAAGTAAAAAATAAAATAATAATAATAAAGGCATAGAAAAGTTGATGGCAATTAATGTATGTTAGAAGTTAGGAACTGAAGGTAACTGTCAGGGTAAAGCATCTGGGAAAATCTGTGGTTGGCACAACAAAGGGATAATGAAGTATAACTTCTGAAGTATATCAAGACGTGATTCTGTTCTGAATTGAGAAAGAAGCAGGGTGAATAGTACATGAGGATAATGAACTATTTTCCAGTACGCTGACAACTGAGGATGATGTTAAACAGTGTTTGTCATCAGTGAAAATATTTAAATCAGCAAGGTTAGAAAATCTGTGCTCCAGAGCCCTAAAAGAGTTGATTACCCTGGTCAAGAAGTGTAAATTGTTAATAGGCCTGGAAATGCTGAGGAGACCGTAAAAGGTCAGAAGAGCATCCATGGTCTGCCAAAATTACAGTCAAAAACCATTAGGCTTAAGAGTTTGACTCCAATCATAGAAACACTATAAAAGATGAAATGCGATTCTGTCAAGAAAGCAGAAATATGTTTAACACTAGTCAACAACCTTAGAGAAAGTAGGTCTCATCTGACTAACTTGACTTTATTTTTTAAATGATGCACAACTTTGATGAAGATAACTGCAGAGATATGATAAACCTACATGTTTCATGCCACTTAGGGATGGAAAACCAGCTCTCCTCAAAATGAATAAGGCCCAAGCCAGTGGATGAGGGATCCAGCACCCTCTGAAGAAGATGGTTAAGAGTCTCACTCTTTGGAGATATTTTTCATGGGGTTACATAGGAGGCTGTATTTTATTGGGTGTTTTGAGGAATTTCTTTCAAGCTGTAGTAGAGGCATAACTCTAAAATTAAATGGTGGGCCAAACAAATAGTCCCTCTGAATCTATTCTCGGCTTGGCCACATGATTTCTTAAAACACTGGACAAATAATGTCCATCCACTGTACTTTAGTTTTGCTGACTGTACAATGGGGACATGTCTGAAGAGGAAGGGAGAAGATTAATGTTCATTTATCTTCAGTCTGGGGCAGAAGATGCTTCACAGCATGCCAAATGAATGTATGGCCACCCGTGCTAGTCTTGGCTCTTACTGGATGAAAATGCATGCCAGTCCCACTTGTGAGCAGTAGGGATTTTTCGTCCTACTTTTCTGTGAATTAGAGATAGTGGGGATTAGCTGCATTAGTGGCTGGCCTGCTGTCTGCTTACTCTACAAGCAATTGCTAGGTTGTCCTGGAAAATTCAAGCATCAGGACCCTCACCTTGTCTGGAGGGCAGCAAACAGCAGCAATAGCTCAATGCTGTCTTAACAGGGATCAGTCTCTCTGTGGTGGTCTTCATTAACTTGTCAGTCTGCAGACAGGACCCTCACTCTGTGTGAGACCTTGAACTTATATTAGACGTATTCCAGGAACCAAAGTTTTTCCTTTTCCTTCTGAAGAAAACACAAGATGTTTCTTAGGAGCGAGCCCTGCTTTAGGGTGGTGAGACTGACCTCTTCCTTTGTGGGAGCAAGTAAGAACTTGATGAGAAACAAGAGCCTTTTCTGCTTCTGCTTTGACACTGTTTATTTGTCACTGGCTTGGAATTACAAAAGCTTTAGCTCAAGTGACCTTTCATCATGAATTGTTTTCCTCTCCCAAGAACACACCATACCCCTGCATTTACCGTCAGTGTTTATGTAATCCAGCAGGCTCATTCCAAACATACAATATTTAGTAGGTTAACAGTCCCAGTTCCAAGGGAGCTGCCCCATAATTTAGCAATGCCAAACTAGACTGTACAAGACTCTCAAAAATAATTTCAAGAATATGGCCCCTTTTCCCATAGACCCATCAGACTATAAGTACCCTGGGCTTGGTGCACATATGTACCCTGGGCTCAGTGCAGCAGGCTTGAAGTCCAGCTTCTGCAAAACAGTTACGGTCAGGACAGTCCAGCTGCTGTCTGCTACCTAGCATTTGCTGTCTCACAAATACATCACATACATGAAATGACATATTTAGCAATCACTTTCCCTAATAACTCCAATTTTCACTATTGGGAGTAACAACACAGAGCCACCCTGTGATTTTTCTCAGCATAATCAAACAAAAGCAGTGCTAACCACAGTCTTTTGCAGCCTATTTATCTTCAGAATATTGCAGTCTGGAGTTTGTTCTACCTTTTTCTACCTAATTTGTAGCAGTATCAAAAATCACTTTACATTTCCTTTGTGGTATTTCTCTCCTTCTCTCCGAAACCTCTCTATCATTTTTATATTTTTCCTTAGTCCTACTTTCTCTTTATTGCCATATTTTCTTTCTTTCTTTGTGATGTTATGTCCTTAGCAGTATAATTTCTCTCTGTGAGACCTACGTAAGGATTCATCCAACAGATTTAGATGTCTTCAATGTAAATATTTACTTCAGAGCTAGTCCAGACTCCCTTTATAGTTGACAGAAGCTCTAGGTATTTTAACGTACATTCCTCTCATCCTAAGGTAGGTGTCTATGGTAGGGCAGATGAATCACGCTCCAGAAGTGTCTGTTCTCTTCCTGGGTTGTCAAGGGAGTTGAGAGTGACTAGCTCAGATGTTGTTTTCTACGGTTCAGTGACATGATTCCCACTCTCAGTACAGGAAACATTATTACCCTTAAAATAAGTATTCTGCTTCCCCAAACAATTGCCAAATTATCCTCATAAGATTTTGTTTTACCTCTAAGTCAGCTCGTTATTTCCCACAGTAGAAATAATTTCCTTATTGTGAGATTTGAAGTTTAGATCTCTTCAGGCTGACTAGGCTTTCTCGTCAATGGCTTTTGCACTTTCAGGTGCAGAAGTAGGTTCTACACCACTGGCCAGCACTGAAATAATAAATAAAGATTTAATTTGTGTTCAGCTTGACAGTCTGATCACTGGATGCAGTTGCATCTTGAAACGTTACTGCATATAATTTTTTTCCTTCCTTTATCCTTTGTGCTTTCTTTCTGCTTTCATATTTTCATTCCTTCAAGCTTTTGTAAAATAATTATGGCTCTTGAAGATATTAACTCTCTGTCCACAAGCTGGACACTGTCTATGCTGTTCTTTTTTAAAAATTAGAGTGTAAATTCCTTCCTCTACCTTCTCACAGATTTTCCTAACTGTATGTTACTGTCCTATCTTTGCAATATGCTCTTTTGATTTTCCTTGGCACATTCCTTGCATTTTGATAACCCAGTCAACTGTAGCATCATTCTCTTCCCCCCCCAAAGTCCGTAATTTGACACCAAGCAACCAGTAAACTCTCCCAGTCTTGTATAAGTTTAAGTCAGGATCCAGTTTTCTAAGGTTATATCTTCATTATAATTGTCTCAAATTTAGAACTACCCTAAACTGTACAACTCACTCCAGTCTTCTCTTTCCAGTCTTTCTACTTGGTCACATAACATTTATCTTTCATATTGCTATACTCCTCTTAAAATAACTGACATTTTCTCATTTTTCCAATATCTACATTTATCTTCATGAACAGACAAACTCTCATTTGAGCCTTTTCCAATTATCCGCTGTGTTTCAGGAGAGCGATAGCTGCAGTTGTACCCTTGGCTTCTTCGCTGTGGTCGTCACTCAACATTCTTCCCCCTATTTTGTTTCTAGATGCACGTTTCTGTTTCTGCCTCCTTCCTCTACCACCCTGAGGTCTGAAGGGAGGGTTTAGAAGGTAAGTCAAACAGGAGAAAGAGAAATTTGTGAGGGAAGGGGAAAAATTGCATGACTCTCAGAGAAATTGCTTCACTTGACATTGGTAGCACGCTTTGACATGAAATAGTATGCCTCAGCCAGTTACCTCTTCAGGGCAGAGAGGAAGAAAGTCATTCACAATGAAAGGGATTAGGGATCGTTTTCTTCATGAACTAAATCAGCAAGAATCTTTTTTTTTTTCCCGTTAAAGTCTAGTCAGTAACTGCTAGAGCACATTAATAATTATTCTGCTATGTCTTACACTTCCCCCTACTACCAAGAATGAAGCATTTTCTTTGTGTGTATTTAAGCAGTTATAGGACTTAAAATATATTTATAAGGATTCTTGATTTGTAAATTTTATTCATGTTAAATTACGTATTTTTTAATTGATAATTTGTCTCAAGCTCCACTTGAATAGAAATTAAAACTCAGTTAAAATGCTTTAAACTATATTGTAAGATGGACTTTACATTAACTGGGTATAGGAAAAATGTATCTAAACTTGATCTACATTTAAAATGGATTTATCAGAAAATTACTATACTATTTGCAGTGATGTAGTGAGACAGTTTCTGATTACCATATTCTTCAACACTTGAAAACTAGTAGAGGTCATCCTCAGTCTCCTAAATTCTTCTACAGAGAAACTTGTCTGTCCTTTTCATAATCACACTGTCAGCCTTGTCTGCTCTGGGCAGTATTTTGAAACCATGGCGTTCCCAGCCGTCCCTGGTACCGCCTCCCATCTTCACCTTTTCTGCACTGGAATAGCTCTCACTGACTCCTCAGGTCCTTGGCTGCAAAGTTTTATTGCATTTTTTTTTAATTTTTTAATATGTTAGATTATAATATATTTACACTTTCAGAGATGTATCATCATTTTATTCTTTTTTATTTTGAATAGCTTTAAAAGTTTTTTTTTTTTTTAACTTGTAGTTCCATACAGCACACAACATATGGAGGGTGGGATACATGCACCTAAATTTAGCAAACGAAGAGACAGGGATCAAAATCTAACTCACTATCCAGGCTTCCCTTGTAGTAACTGGGGGAGGCAGACACCTCTTGAGGTCATGTATCCCATCCTATGGCAGATGAGGGAAGTACATGAGATGATTCATCCTTGGTAAAGACCTATCTTGGGAAAGCCCACTGCCTCTATCCCCCTCACCCTGCCTTTTTCCATGTCCAGGAACGGTTCTCACAGGGGCCCATCCCGGCACAGCAGCTCCTCCATCTTATGGATGGTTAGGTGTGGGGTGGGTGGAGGACAAGTTTCCCAGAGTTGGTGGATGCATCTCCTGCTGGCTTTGGGGTGCCAGAAGAGAGGGCTGGGTCAGTCTGGCGCTGCAGGTGGAAGACTTCCTCCTGAGAATCTGCCTGCAGAGGTGAACTGGAGCAGGGAGTCAGCTCTGGCTGGCAGCTGATGTGCAGCAAATCCTACCACCTCCAGGGCTTTGCACCAGGCATGAGCCCTAGCCCTGGACTGTGGACACTACAGCCTTGACCCCATAGGGATGAATTCCCCGGCATGGGGGAAGCCTTCCCAGGGTTGTGCTAGGGCTCCTGGCAGAGCAGAATTGGGACCCAGCAGTCCTGCCCTGACCTCGTCCCACATGCTGCCTCCTGGAGTGGGGAGCGGCAGACCAGACGTCTCTGCTTGCCGCCTTGGCTCAGTTCAGCTTGGCTTGAGAGACTGCTATGTTGCAGCAGCTCGTAGGAGAGGCCTCAGCATTGACACCAAAGGGTTGTTAATGTGCTGGGTCATAACATTATGACCCGGTTCAGATCTGCTAACTTAGCCATGCAAATAGAACTGAGTGACCCTGGCAGTGACTGATGGTGAGTTTGACTGATTGTTGGAGTGAGGGAAATGTTCAGGCCATGGAAGCCTTTTGGGAAGTTTTTGTTTTCTGTCACTCAGGGACCAGGCTGTGCTGTCAAAGGACAGACCTCCCGCCACCCCTGCTGCTGCCACTGGTGTTTAAGTCCAGGAATCCAGCTGAAGGCTCTGCATTGCTTAGAGGCTCTCTTGTACAAGTTTCCTTTCATGCTACACTGACTGATGCATGTTAGGGTAGGCTTTGGCATTGTGCTGCCTGCAGAATAGTGAATAGAGCTTTTTAATTGTATGTTATAAATGGATAACAAATATTAGCCTGCAGACCAGAGGAAATTTGGTCAAAGGTAAAAATCCAGCAGCAGCATCTCACCTATAAACAGGCTACAGCAGCCTGACACAAAGCACCAGCTGAAGTGGAAAGGGCTTTGCTACACTTGACAGACTCTGCAAGAGTTATGCTTTAGAGAGAATCCCTGCTCATGAGAGATGGGAGGAAAAGAAGGACTTGACTCAGAGTTACTGAGCTCTGTAAAGAGATTTTCTTTTTCATAGAAAGCCCGAAGTTTTCATCGAAACCTGTTCAAAAAAGACTACAGATTTTGTCTTAAGAGACTTGATCTCTTGGTAAAACATTACACTCTTCACTTTTCACATTCAATGGGAAGAATGAGGCAGTCAAAGGTAGAAAATATTTTGCAGGATTTGCCAAATAATTCTACTGGATATTGTTGATGCTCATTAGATGGTAATATCTTCCTGTTAGTGTGGCAACCTGTGCTGTTTATCAAATGAGAAGCCTTTTCCAAGAGATACATTTGGAAATATTTTGTAATAAAGACGAATATTTGTATAATAAAATAAATATATCTGTGTCCAATGACAGAGATGCTTACTATGAGAGTTTAGCAAGGTTACTTAATGATGCAATTGCTTACTAAAATAAGGAGCAATCTAAATGTAAACATTAGTTATATTTATTGCAGAATTACTTAGTTATCTGACAGTGCTAAAGCAACTTCCTTATCAAACACGGAAAGATGAGAGAAACCTCCACAAAGGTAATTAAGATGACACAATGACTCCTTTAAAAATCATTCCAAATTTAAAGACTTTCTTTAAGGATTAATTATGCTCAAAAAGATTATTTTGAGAGCTAGTGGACTTTCACAGAATCACAGAATGGTTGAGGTTGGAAGGGACCTCTGGAGATCATCTAGTCCAACCCCCCTGCTCAAGTAGGGTCACGTACAGCATATTACCCAGGGTTGTGTCTAGATGGGTTTTGAATATCTGCTCAGAAGGGAATTCCACAGTCTCTCTGAGCAACCTGTTCCAGTGCTCAGGCACCCTCACGGTAAAGAAGTTTCCCTCATGTTCAGATGGAAATTCCTGTATTGCAGTTTTTGCCCATTGCCTCTCATCCTATCGCTGGGCACCACTGAAAAGAGTCTGGCCCCATTGTCCTGCCACCCTCCCTTCAGATCTTTATACATATTGAATAGTTCACCCCTGAGCCTTCTCTTTTCCAGGCTGAATGGTCCCAGCTCCCTCAGCCTTTCCCCATAGGGGAGATGCTCCAGTCCCCTCACCATCTTCGTAGCCTTTCACTGGACTCACTCCAGGAGCTCCATGCCTCTCTTGCACTGGGGAGCCCAGAATTGGGCACACAATGCTCCAGGTGTGGCCTCCCCCAGGGCTGAGGAGAAGGGGAGGATCACCTCCCTCGACCTGCTGGCAACACTCTTCCCAGTGCACCCCAGCATACCATTGGCCTTGCTGTCTCATGATCAGCTTATCCACCAGGGCTCCCAGGTCCTTCTCTGTAGAGCTGCTTTCCAGTAGGTCAGCCTCCAGCCTGTACTGCTGCATGGGGTCATTCCTGCCTAGGTGCGGGACCCTGCACTTGCCTTGGTTGAACTTCACGAGGTTCACCTCCCAACTCTCCAGCCTGTCCAGGTCCCTCTGAATGGCAGCACAGCCTTCTGATGTGTCAGTCACTCCTCCCAGCTTTCTATCATCAGCAAACTTTCTGAGAATGCACTTTATTCCTTCGTGCAGGCCATGGGTGAAGAAGTTAAACAAGACTGGACCCAGCACTGACCCCTGGGCGACACCACTAGCCACAGGCCTCCAACTTGACTCCGCACCACTGACCACAACCCTCGGAGCTCAGCCATCCAGCCAGTTCTCAATCCACCTCACCGTCCACTCATCTAGCCCACACTTCCTGAGCTTACCTAGGAGGATGTGATGGGAGACCGTGTCCAAAGCCTTGCTGAAGTCCAAGTAGACAACATCCACTGCTCTGCCCTCACCTACCCAGCCAGTCATTCCTTCCTAGAAGGCTATCAGATTGGTCCAGCATGAGTTCCCTTTGGTGTATCCGTGCTGACTGCTCCCGATCACCTTCTTGTCCTCCACATGCTTAGTGAGGACCTCCAGGATGGGCTGTTCCATCACCTTTCCGGGGATGGAGGAGAGGCTGACAGGCCTGTAGTTCCCTGGCTCCTCCTTCTTGCCCTTTTGGAAGACTGGGGTGACATTGGCTTCCTTCCAGTCCTCAGGCACCTCTCCTGATCTCCAGGACCTTGCCAAGATGATGGAGAGTGGCCTAGCAATGATGTCTGCCAGCTCCTTCAGCACTCGTGGGGGCATTCCCTCAGGGCCCATACACTTGTGGGTCAGTTTTACCCAAGTGATCTCTAACCATATTCTCCTCGAACAAGGGAAAATCTCCCTTTCTCCAGACTTTCTGTCTTGTCTCCAGGGTGTGGGATTCTTGAGGGCTTAGCAGTAAAGACTGAAGCAAAGAACACATTCAGTACTATGACTTCTCTGTGTCCTCTGTCACCAGGGTCCCCGCCCCATTCAGCAGCGGGCCGACATTTTCCCTAGTTTTCGTTTTGTTACTGATGTATTTGAAGAATCCGTTCTTTTTGTCCTTGACATCCCTAGCCAGATTTAATTCTAAGTAGGCCTTAGCCTTCCTCATCACATTTCTACATACTCTTACAACATCCCTATATTCATCTCAGTGTCCTGTCCATGCTTCCACCTCCTGTACACTTCCTACTTGCGTTTTTGTCAGGAGTTCCTTGCTCATCCATGCAGGTCTCCTGCCCCCTTTGCTCGACTTTATACATAACAGGAGGGCCTAATTTAAACCAGAACTTCAACTGTCTATTAAGAGGTGCCAGAACTAAAGGGAGACCTGAAAAAACTGCATGAGTAGGAAAAAAGATTAAAGCCTTGTTTTATAGACATTCCAAGAACTTCCCATAGAAACTTTGTAGAAGCCAGTCCCAGAAATTATTCTCAGATGATGAAAATGGAGATAGGAGGCAGTTCTTATGTCTGTCTAGCACTCAGAGAGGTGCACCTTGCGGCTCTGTGCTCCAGGGAGCTTATGAGCAAAGAGCGTCTCTGAATAGTCACATGTGGCAACTCCCTTACATCCCTCAGCCTTCTGGCTTGGTATCACATCCTCCCTGGCCCTGCAAGCCAGCCTTGCTCCTGAGAACATCCAGGGAATAGAGAAAGGGCAGCAAGTGGATGCAGGATGAACCTTACCTCTTGCACTTTCCAGCTCCTGCTTCTGGGTCAGGCATCAGAGGACACTGCTGGTGAATCTGTGACATTTTTATTGTAATAGTCTCACTAGGATGAAACCCATTTATGGTGTTCGTAACTCCCTGTTGGTAGCAAATTGCTTAGATCAGGAGTGAGCTGGGCTTGTTTGTCCTGGTGAAGGGAAGGCTAAGGATAGATCTGATAGCAGTACTCAATTACTGGAAAGATGGCTGAAGTGGAAATAGAGCCAGACTCAGAGGTGTGCAAGGAAGGGACAGGAAGCAATGGTGACAGGTTGCAGCAGAGGAAGTTCTCCACCATGAAAATTGTTAAGCATGGGAATGGGTTACCCAGAGAAGCATACATATCCATGGCTGACCTGACCTAAGGCTGATGGCCCTCCTACTCAGAGTGGGATTCTGGCCTGAAGGCCTACAGCGGTCCTCTCAGAATAACACTTCTGTGTTTCTATGATCCCATCACAAGCTTTGAAACAATTTGTGTCTTCCCATCAGAACAGCTTTTCCAAGCTGGAAGGACCATAGTCACCACCCTCCTCTACACTTCCTATAAACCAGACATTTTCCAGGCATAGTACAAACTGGTCACAGTTTTGGACAAATCTTTGCACCTCAGAGGAGAGAGGAAAAGTTTTCTGCTTCTGGTCAATATCCAGAAGTATCAAGGCAGAGAAAGAGGAAGGTTATCTGGACAAACAGTGACTGAGTCAGGGACAGAAATCAGGAGTCCTGGGGAGATGAACCCTAGCTGGCTAAAGAAGCAGGATCCAAGAGTTCTGCCTTGCAAAGAATCCACCGTAGTTGCATTTTATACATCAAATTTCAAATCACAGTGAATTTATCTCTAATTAATTACAATCCAAGAATTTCATGGCGATCACTTCATGAAATCACATACCTGACTCGGGTTCTCCAGGGAGATCCTCAGAAAGGCACCAGCTGGCACAAGATCCCTGGTGGTCTCTGAGGCTGCTCCTACTCAGCACTGCATGTATGATGTCAGAGCTATTCTGATGTCATGGCAACTCTCATCACTTTTGCCCAATAGGGTAAGCACCTGCTAGAGGCCTCTGTGACATCACTGCCCCTTAGCAGGTCAGTGGCCTTTTTCCAGGAAGTTTCCAGATTTATTGTCTGACACACTGTCTTTACAAATTTCCAAGCTCAAAAAAAGCTGTTCTGCTGAAGTGAATAAGTTTTTAGAAGGTTTTCAGCTTCTGATGGAATTTTTTGGGAAGGTTTCTTTAGTCGGGGACAGAAGTTTCAGAAAATTGATTCTCAGATAAAGACTGTAGCATGGAAATAGGAACAAAATGAACACTATTTTCTATTAAAAAAAAAGAAACTGTCCACATTTTCCAGGCAAATTGGAAAGCTTTATTTTTTCCTCAATGAGAAGAAGAGTTCACAAGGAAACTTTCTAAGGTGCAAATATATTTCAAATATATATTTCAAATATATATTTCAAATATAAGAAAGGAAGGAGGGAAGGGGAGGGGAAGAGGGAAGGGTGGAAGGATGGAAGGAAATACTTTCATCAATTCTGTCTGAAAAATACGATTAAAAATACAATCCAGGTCAAATGTTTGCTCAAAGGTCCCAGTGACAATGCACTTTGGCTCTGCATCTCCCTTCATTATGTATTTACAAAGCCTTACAAAGCTCCTGGGCATTGAATAGGCAGGAAACAGCGTGGCTTTTAAGGTAACAACTCCAGGCAATGCACAAGGAAGAGTCTCTTGAGAAAGAGCCCTGTTAAGCAGAATTGACTGGGAGCTGCTGGCCCTGGGAGGGCTGAGGCCCCTGCAACCCTCCTCTCCCATGCAGGTGTGTGGAGCTGTGACCAAGCATGTTTCTGCTGCACCATGTGTCTCTGCTATGGGAACGCAGTCATGCTGGAAGCAGCACATCACCTCCTGAGAGGCTAACTGGTGAAGAGTATAATAGGGTAGGCATGTTCTTTAGTAAGGAAGCAGTTTGTGGTGCCTGATAAGAACTACTTTACAACAGAACATAATCCACTGTAACACTTTATTTTGCCTAATGCAATAGGAGAGTAAACAGGGCTGACGAGAATTAAAATCAATTGCATTCTCTTCTCAATAGCGATATCAGTTTGTCGGTAATTACTTGTTTGTTGTCTTCATTGTGAATCTGAACAATTCCAAGGTTGTTAATGCTCCGAGAGAGAAAATGAAATTACATATTCAATTTATTCTGCACAGAAACAAATTACCAAGAAGAAAAGAGGAGATTTATTTGCATTCCTGTGGTGGAGCTGGTGACATCTACAGTGAGGGAGCTCCCTCCCTGCCGTCCTCCTTCGGATCCCCCAGGGACTCAGCAGTGAGTTACCTCAGAACCACGGCAGACTCCTGCCTGAGCATGGACACCGAGGGGCAGTGACAGCACCTCTGCTCCTCTATCCCATGGACCTGCAGAACCCACCCGGGAGTTGGGATCCGCATTCCTTGCCCCTCCTGTTGGGAGGAGAGGCTGTTTGGTGGTCTCTCCAAGCAGGGTGCTGACCTCTGCCACCTTGCTGTAAAACCAGGCCAGACCGAATCATGGCATGATATTCAAAAAAGCACAGCTAGGACTTTGACCCACCTGTACTATGTGATGTCCAGAGGAGCCCAAACTTGCTGTCCATTACACTGTTGTGATGACTTCAGAAGAGCTATCTGGTTTTTATGGGTATAAATGTGTGGGGATGCAGGGATAAGGGAGAGTGTTTTTGTAATACTCTATTTGAATTAAAGTTCTTCATTGCAGGAAAAGGTATCTTTATCTAGTTAATTTCTACAATGCTTAAATTTATCTTTCTGCAAATCTAACTTAAATATTAATGATGCTTTGCGTTTCTAGTGCCTTTCATCTGATGATTTTAAATGTACCTTAGGTAGAAAAAGTAGTATGAGTGGAGATACTTTTTATCATCTATAGATGTTAAAATGCAACAAATCATTAGATGGACCAGCTTCCACTCAAAGATACAGAGGGTGTGTTTCACCCTCTTAGTGCTAAGGTCCAGCTTCAGTTAGCCTGTCGTATGGTCTGATAAGCAATGCAGAACAGGTCATCTCAGCTGAGCAGGGCACAGCTCTTTAATATCACCTCTTATAATTAAATATGAATGTTACTTGAGCTGAGATGTAATTGAGTGAAACACCGAGTGAGAAAATGCCTGTTCCAGGGAGAAGGTCATTTGTCTGGTGTGCAGGAATAGAAAATTGTTTTGCATTGAGACTCAGGATAGCCTTGACTCTGCCCAGGATCAAAACTCAGTGTACAGAGCAGGGAGACACCATCAGGGAGAGGGAAATACATTCCTCTGGGAGGGGGAAAAGGTGTTGATGTCATCCAGGTAGGGGAAGGAGCTGGACGCCAGCATCCACCAGGCAGAGGGGACAGGGTGTGTGTCACAGAATCACAGAATGGTTGAGGTTGGAAGGGACCTCTGGAGATCATCCAGTCCAACCCCCCTGCTCAAGTAGGGTCACCTACAGCACACCTACCAGGGCAGCGTCCAGATGGCTTTTGAATATCTCTAAGGATGGAGACTCCAAAACTTCTCTGGGCAACCTGTTATAGTGCTCAGACAGCTTCACAGTAAAAACAGTTATTTTTTTTGCCTCAGGTTCAGATGGAAATTCCTGTGTTGCAGTTTTTGCCCATTGCCTCTCATCCTATCGCTGGGCACCACTGAAAAGAGTCTGGCCCCATTGTCCTGCCACCCTCCCTTCAGATCTTTATACATATTGAATAGTTCACCCCTGAGCCTTCTCTTTTCCAGGCTGAATGGTCCCAGCTCCCTCAGCCTTTCCCCATAGGGGAGATGCTCCAGTCCCCTCACCATCTTCGTAGCCTTTCACTGGACTCACTCCAGGAGCTCCATGCCTCTCTTGCACTGGGGAGCCCAGAATTGGGCACACAATGCTCCAGGTGTGGCCTCCCCCAGGGCTGAGGAGAAGGGGAGGATCACCTCCCTCGACCTGCTGGCAACACTCTTCCCAGTGCACCCCAGCATACCATTGGCCTTCTTGGCCACAAGGGCACATTACTGACTCATAGTTAACTTCTTGTCCACCAGGGCTCCCAGGTCCTTCTCCAAAGAGCTATTTTCCAGCAGGCTAGCCCCCAGCCTGTACTGCTGCATGGGGTCATTCCTCCTTAGGTGAAGGACTCCGCACTTCCCTCTATTGAACTTCAGGAGGTTTCTTTCTGCCTATTTCTTTCGAAGTCTCTCTGAATGGCAGCACAGCCCTCTGGCCTATCAGTCACTCCTCCCAGTTTTGTATCATCAGCAAACATGCTGAGAATGCACTCTGTCCTATTATCCAGGTCACTGATAAATAAGTTGAACTGGACTGGGCCCAGCATTGACCTCTGGTATATACTGCTAGTTATTGGCTCCAACTAGACTTTGCACCACTGATCGTAACCCTCTGAGTTACGCTGCTCAGCTAGTTTTTAATTCAGCTAAACCATTAGAGACTCTCAGAGCCATGGAATGAACTCATACCATTTAATGTCCACAAATTGGACACTGGAGGAAGGTGACACAGTGCATTACTAAGAAAGGAGGTGTTACTTACACAGTGGCACAAAGGCTTTTCTTCTAACCAAGGCCCATCAGAGCTAGAGGGACATATGTATATGCAGGGGAAAAGCAATACAGGAAGTAGGACTCAGAGGGACCTAGAGAGGAAAGTTGTACAGCTGGGTCCTGGCCGTGATCAGTGCCTGAGTTTCATCAAGCGCAGGCTGTTCTCCCTGCTGCAAGCGCCTGGGATCATCTCTGACCAGCTCTCAGCATCCAACCATGGCTCCAAAGATGGTTTCTGAGCTTTTCCTCTGCCTCTGGCCCAGTCTAGCCAACGCTCCTCAGCACCTTGTGGGGCTTCCCGCTCCTGGAGAGCTGTGGAGCTGTACCTTGCTCTGTAGGCCACCTCTCCAGGCAAAGCTGTTTCTGTGCAGTCAGAGGAATGCTGGGAATATTTTGCTAGATTGTCCCTGTAGGTAAACAGTGGTATTTAATACTGGGATTTTCCCCTGATCTTAATTGCTCCTAAGCTTTCCCATTAGCTTGCCTGTGTCCTGCTCTCCCCTTCCTTCATCTGAGGTCCACATCACTGTTCTTGTCTGCAGGTTTGGGGTCTGATGATGCCACAGATAAAGCAAAGTTTGGAAAGGCCTCCCAGGCATGGAGATGGAGCACAGCTGGTCTCATCAACTTGACACTGCCCATAACATCAGTGCATGGGAATCAAGGCTCCCAGGTGGGCTGGAGCAGCTATATATATGACTATATATATGACTTTGTGTCTCCACAGACACTGCAGTCAAGGTTAGATTGAGCTGTTACCATAGCTAGGTGGTACTGTTAGCTAGTTGTGCTAACCAGCCTATCCTCATCAAGCAGTGAGGGAGAGCTTAACCCAGGCCCTGCACTGCAGAGGACTGATGTCGGATATGTACCCAGTCACTGCTAAATCACATCCTTAAATCCCTTTGCAATGGCCTTGCTTTTAGACCTGTACCTATGCCCAAGCTCTTGGGGCCTCTGGATGGACGTAAGTACTCTTTGGACCCTCTCAGAGTGCAATGATTTGTGGTGGCTGATGATCCATCAACTACCAGGGAGCCACCGACCGCCTGAGCATTCTCAGGTGCCTGTAGCAATTCAGAAACAGGAATAGAGATTCCAGAAATTTAACGCAACCCTGAGGTTCGAGTGGCTGTTAAAGCAAAACAGCTGCAATGCATTGAGTCTGCTCCAGACTGAGGGAAAATGACAAAAAGGGAACGTTTGCCAGAAAAGAAGGCAGAACTAAGTGGGGGAAATACGTTTTAATGAAATGCAAATATGTTTCCCAGCATCTAGGAAAGAAATAAAAGCATAAATAAATGAACGAAAATCAGGTGCAAGCATTTGGCACCAGGCTTGAAACTCTGCTTAAAGGGACAGCAGCAGCTTGTGTTGCCTGGGCAGGCTTCTGCCTGTCCTCCTGCAACTGTGCTTCACAGGGTATCCAAAAAAAGGAACAACTGGCTTTGGTGGTTGTTATATCTGTTGCCTGACAGCACTATATTTCTGAGAGACTTTTCTATCCCAGTTGAGTTTAGATGATAGCAATATTTGTCTTTAAAATCTTTGACTCAAGTAAATGCTGCAATGTTAGCAGGCAGAGGAAAAGCCAATGCTCTCTCTCCTTCCCCAAGTTCACCGACACGTAATCCTTCCAATACCTTTTGCTGTAGATCTGGCAAGTGTCCTGCTCTGCATTTCATCATATGCTATGAGCAGGTCTTTGTGCAGTTCCCCACCACCATGCCATTCCCAGAAGAGCTTGGCAGGCATCATGGCACAGCCCAGCACAGGCAGCCAGGGTCATGCTCCTGCGGCCAGCTGGGGACCGGGCCAAGCTGGGAGGCCGGTGGAGGGAGAAGAAACCGTTGGCTTGCAATGGTTGCAAGCCAGAAATGCTTATTTCTCTCTGTAGCTCCTGTGCAAATGTTTTGCGTCTTCTGCCCTGATTCAGCACTATTGCAAACCCCTTGAGGTGCCTATCTGCAGCTTTAGACCCAAATAACTTTGCAAGTGTTATTTTCCTGAGCAACATTAGTCTCATTTAAGACTACCCTGTGAGCATAAAAATCTCTCATAATGATTTCCCCGTCAGCTTTTTCCTTTCAAGACCTTTTTCTCCTTCCTAGAAATGCATGACACACTACAGAAATTATGTAAAGCTCCTGCTCTCTGTGGCTATGAATAGTGGTTTCTATTCTGTGTTGGTTTATATTTGGGTTTTATAATCACACTCATATTTTAAGTCAAACTAAGGCAAAATTTCTCTAACAAGGGCTGCAAACAAAGGAAAGGAGTTTAAGCTGAGCAAACAAGTGCAGTAGTGTATCCTTCACTTTCTTAATGCTTTTCTACTTCAAATTATTCCCTGTGTGTTCCATTTAGACAATGTATACAAATGATTTGTAGGAGTTATTCACACTCGAAACATAATAACGCAGCAGGGCTGAGTCGCTAGTAGCTCTGTTCCTGCTTATTTCAGAGCAGCAACGCACTTTTGTGTGAGACTCGTGCACATTTGTTCTTTATTGAAAAGAAAATTAGCATGAAACCCAGCTATCAGCTTAATAGTCTCCAAAGCTGCCTAGCTAATACTTCTCTTAAACCAATACAAATCTATGTTATAATTCTGCCCTTCTAAATGGAAGAGGCACATGGTGTAAATCAAAATGCTGACTATGACCTGGGAGAAAACAAGGTAACTGTTCACCGTATCTGTGTGCTATTAGTGCAAAGCAAGGCACAACACCTAGAGCTAATGGGAACAGGCACGAGGCTAGGGCTGATACTAGCAAATGACGTCTTCCAGAGCATGGCCTTTTGATTACGTTGCTGGAATTTTGTGTGTGTGCAATGGGCGTTCTGTGGCACTTCAAAAGAGTTTTGCTAGGTCTGAACATTCTCCAGCAAATAAGCCTCCATATTGCTTAAGTCCATCTTGAGATACCTATGAATCTGGATTAAAAGTTCACTGGACTATCTGTCACCAGAAAAGAGACCCTTCCACCAGCCCTTCTGTAATGGCAAAAATTGTCCAGGGAGAATAGGCCATCTAGTCTTTGAGTTAAAGCTACTCAGCAGCTCCAAGGTTTCCACATTCCCCAGGGTCAACTCATGCGGAAAATGGCTTGTAATGCTCCAAAAAGACAGTGGGCTGCATGGCCCTGCATGCCCATGGGAGTGTCAAGTCTCAGGTTTGCCCTAGCCACTGGGAGAGTAGAAGTATTCTTTATTTTTTTGGATGCTGATTAAATTTCTTCTACCTAAAGTTTGTATAAAATTAAAGTTTCAAGGTACTTGGATGTTTTTGCTGGGAATTTCATTTCTATAAGAAATGGGTTTGTGAAAGAAAAAGAAAGATGTAATGGAAAATGATTTTCCTCAAATTTTTTTCATTTTTTTTTCATCAGGAAATTCAAAATCCAAGGAGGAATTTTTTTTGTTCTTGGTCAAAATTTAGAAGAAAATGTGACTTTTTGTATGTGTGTGTGTGTGTGTGTGTGTGTGTGTATGCATGCGTGTGTAGGTGTGTGTTTAAGGTTTTGAATGGGAAGTTAGAAGCTTTCTTCACAAAAAGTGAAATTTTCGTGTGGGTCTTGGGTGGGCTCACTAATTTTAACTATATTTACATGGATACGTCTATCTGTCATGCCAAATCCTACGTATTAATGCTGATAGAAGATAAAGGACTTTGAAGCATTTAACCTGCCTCTCATAGACTGCACTTGCATTTTCTGCTGTTGCACGGTCCGATAAATACCTTAATAAGTCAGTAGTCAGACAGGTTGTCTGTCTCCCAGTTGTCTTGGTGCAAAGTTGACAGCAGATCTTTGAAAAACCTTTTTGGAAGGTATGGTGTAGCTGTTCCTCATTCCTCCTCCCTGGTGTAAGAGCAATCCTCGCCCTGGCAGGAGACCTTGGAGGTCAAAACAAAATCATTGCTCTGCTCCATGAAGAAAGAGCTGTTACTAATGCATGAGTCACACCCAGCTCAGCTTGTCTCTCCTCAGTGGCAACTTGTCCTAGTGTCAAATTTTGACGTGTTGGAAAGATCAGATGAGCTTTCAGGTGAAGACTCAGTGATGAGGATGAGAGATGGGATAGCCAGACTGGGACAAGTCATCTCCTCTGCTTGCTACCGTTGTGCAAGGCACTGAGCTCCCTCATCTGCTGCTGGTCCTGCTGGGCCCAAAGAAATTGTCCATGGGCACTAGAATCAGCTGCATCAGGGTTCTGAACATGAAGAGAGAATCAGACAGAAGGTATTTGCTGCTTGAGAGCCAAGGAGCACATTTTATCGGGAGGTATATCATAACTCAGCATAGAAAATGATCCAGCAGTTGCTTTAATGATGTGCTAATTACATGAGTGTCACCATTTCCTATCAAAGGCACCTAATCAGAGGAGAATGCTGAATACATGTTTTTAAACGCCTCATTATGTGATTTGCTCAGAGCTGGGTGCGCTTTAATGAATGGGTTTTATTAGATGGAGGGAACCAGCACGTTCTGCACACCCTAGATCTGTCCAGGAAAGTCAGCAGAGGACAGGGACAGTTGGAGTTTGTGCAACACCAAACTGTGCCAAACCCATTTTCTGTTCCAAAACCTTCTCTGAGGTGCCCACAGAGGCTTCGCTACTGCAGGCATGACAGGAATAAAGAGATAGACGGACAGATATGGGGACAAGGTGGGTTGTTTCATTCCCCCTTTGGGCTGAAACTTTTCTAGTTGGTTCTTTCTGCCTAAACACACACAACATGTCACATACAAACTCCAGCTGCACAGTTTGGACCTGGGTGCTGCTTGTGACCCTTTCAGTCAGGAAGGTCCAGTTTGGGACTGCAGAAATGCTGAGTGTCCAGGACTGTGGTGGGCTAATTGTGTTGTGTTGCATGTGGGAAGACACTGTCCTAGATAAAAAAAGGACATGACAATATTTTGCTACCATTTACTCTGCCAGTTCCAAACAATGTAGGCTTGGGCAGGATCTCTGAACCATCACTGGAAAAGAGTCTCTGCTTTGAATTTCAGCCCCTTCCCGCTTGCCTAGTACGTCCCATGAAGCCTTTGAGGACAGCCTTTCCCCTATCTACAAGCTGCAGACAGAATATCTGTCACATCCAGACCTTCCTAATACACATTAGGATCCCACTTGCCTGGATATGGCATTTCCACCACCAGATAATTTCTTGACTCAGGTGGTGGAGACGCCAACGAGGAGAGGTGCAATGCTAGACCTTGTACTAACGAACAAAGAAGGTCTAGTTGGAGAGGTGAAGGTTGGGGGCAGCCTTGGCTGCAGGGACCATGAGATGGTGGAGTTCAGGATCCTCCGAGGAGGGAGCAGGGCAATGAGTAGGATTGCAACGCTGGGCTTCAGGAGAGCTAACTTTGGCCTCTTCAGGGACCTACTTAGGGGAATCTCATGGGGTAGGGCCCTAGAAGGAAGAGGGGTGCAGGAGAGCTGGTTAATATTCAAGCATCACCTCCTCCGGCCTCAAGATCGGTGCATCCCTCTGAGGAAGAAGTCCAGCAAGGCGGGCAGGAGACCTACATGGATGAGCAAGGAACTCCTGGCCAAACTCCAACAGAAGAAGGAAGTGTACAGAATGTGGAAAAGGGGACAGGCCACTTGGGAGGAATACAGGGACGTTGTCAGAGTGTGCAGGGATGCGACGAGGAAGGCTAAGGCCCAGTTGGAATTACACCTGGCAAGGGATGTCAAGGACAACAAGAAGGGCTTCTTCAAATACATCAATAGCCAAAGGAAGACTAGGGAAAACGTGGGTCCGCTGCTGAATGGGGCGGGTGCCCTGGTAACAAAGGATACAGAGAAGGCAGAGTTATTGAATGCTGCCTTTGCTTCAGCCTTCACTGCTAAGGCCAGGCCTCAGGAATTCCAGAGCCTGGGGACAAGAGAGGAAGGCTGGAGAAAGGAAGACTCTCCCTTGGTTGAGGAGGATCAGGTTACAGATTTTTTGTCCAAACTTGACATCCATAAATCCATGGGCCCTGATGGGGTGCACCCACGAGTGCTGAGGGAGCTGGAGGATGTTATTGTTAGGCCACTCTCCATCATCTTGGAAAGGTCCTGGAGATCAGGAGAGGTGCCTGAGGCCTGGAAGAAAGCCAGTGTCACCCCAGTCTTCCAAAAGGGCAAGAAGGAGGAGCCAGGAAACTACAGGCCTGTCAGCCTCCCCTCCAGCCCTGGAAAGGTGATGGAGCAGCTCCTCCTGGAGGTCATCTCTAAGCATGTGGAGGACAAGAAGGTGATCGGGAGCAGTCAGCACGGATACACCAAAGGGAAATCATGCTGGACCAATCTGTGATGGAATGACTGGCTGGATAGATGGAGAGCAGTGGATGTTGTCTACTTGGACTTCAGCAAGGCTTTGGACACGGTCTCCCATCACATCCTCCTAGGTAAGCTCAGGAAGTGCGGGTTGGATGAGTGGACAGTGAGGTGGATTGAGAACTGGCTGGATGGCCGAGCTCCGAGGGTTGTGGTGAATGGCGCAGAGTCAAGTTGGAGGCCTGTGGCTAGTGGTGTCGCCCAGGGGTCAGTGCTGGGTCCAGTTTGGTTCAAGGTATTCCTCCATGGCCTGGAGGAAGGGACAGAGCGCACCCTCAGCAAGTTTGCTGATGATACTGAACTGGGGGGAGTGGCTAACACACTAGAAGACTGTGCTGCCATCCAGAGGGACCTGGACAGGCTGGAGAGCTGGGCGGAGAGGAGAGGAACCTCCTGAAGTTCAACCAAGGCAAGTGCAGGGTCCTGCACCTAGGCAGGAATGACCCCATGCAGCAGTACAGGCTGGGGGTTGTCCTGCTGGAAAGCAGCTCTGCAGAGAAGGACCTGGGAGTGCTGGCGGACAACAAGTTAAGCATGATTCAGCAATGTGCCCTTGTGGCCAAGAAGGCCAATGGTATGCTGGGGTGCATTAGGCAGAGTGTTGCCAGCAGGTGGAGGGAGGTGATCCTGCCCCTCTCCTCAGCCCTGGGGAGGCCTCACCTGGAGTGCTGTGTCCAGTTCTGGGCTCCCCAGTGCAAGAGTGGCATGGTACTCCTGGAGAGAGTCCAGGGGAGGGCTACAAAGATGAGGAGGGGACTGGAGCATCTCCCCTATGAGGAAAGGCTGAGGGAGCTGGGCCTGTTCAGCCTGGAGAAGAGAAGACTGAGAAGGGATCTCATCAATGTGTGCAAGTATCTGAAGGGAGGGTATCAAGAGGATGAGGCCAGCCTCTTCTCCGTGGTGCCCAGTGACAGGACAAGAGGCAACGGGCACAAACTGAACCACAGGAAGTTCCACCTAAACCTGAGAAAATACTTCTTGTCTGTGAGGGTGCCTGAGCCCTGGAACAGGTTGCCCAGAGAGGTAGTGGAGACTCCTTCGCTGGAGATATTCAAAACCCGTCTGGATGTGATCCTGGGCAATGTGCTCTAGGTGACCCTACTTGAGCAGGGCGGTTGGACTAGATGATCTCCAGAGGTCCCTTCCGACCTAAATGATTCTGTGTGTGATTCTGTGTGTGATATTTTCTGCAACAATCTAGGCTGCCCCTGTCAGCAGTGTGACCTGTGATTCTGTTTCCAGCCTGTCTGGTAACATTGGCTCAGAGTGGGCAAACATTCAGTAGCCTGCTTATATCTCAGCGTTTACTGACTCTAGGCCTCAAGGGCAGAAAATGTTCCCTGTGTTCCTTCACAGCAGGCAGGGGAGCTCTAAGTGACAGCTGCTATCAGGAAGTAAAGAGTACAATCATGCAACATATTTCTGCTCATTATTTCTGTGCTTTTTATATTGTAGTAGATAGATCTTCATTAGAGTGAATACAGGTTTTCAGGTGAAGCTGCTTTCAGTGTTAAAACAGCTTTTCCAGGAGCCCTGGTTGTTTTATTGAAATTTACAGAAAAATGACCAAGAAATATAACGGAAAAATAAAGATGCCTTTGACCAGGCAATAGGAAATGTATTTCTTACTCTTGAAAGGCCATGTAAGGCCAGTGGGAAGCTGATCCCAAGTGACTTTGTGTTAGGTTGAGTAACCTAGATAGAGAGAACAAGTCACATCTGGACAGAACAGCAAGGTGACTCTAGGATGAGCCCACAATACTCCCCAGAAAATTACATTTACTAGGCTCAGTCAGGAAGACTAACTAGTAAAGACACCAAATGATCCCCCTGCTCTCAGCATTATGTCTCCAAAAGCCACTGAGTCCCATTCCCTGTACTGCAGAGCTGAGGGGCTCTCTCCTTCAGTGAGTGATGGGGTTGGCTGTTCCCTGGAGGATCATATTTTTGCAAAGCCTGGCCTCCTTGTGTGTTTTCAATCCAGTCATTGAGCTGCTGTGGGTTTTGTTTCCATTTGGGATCCTTTGGCAGCCCTGTTATTTTGTGCTCTGTGTCACTCTTTATAAGTTGGAACTGTTCAATGCTGAAACAGAGGCTGATAAATACTGTATTCACATGTGGCTGTCTGATGCAGGAGAGATTTGGAACCTCTTTTTTTTTTTTTGTCTTAAAGTGTCACATCTTGTACTGTTTCAGCTCTCCTTTCTGCAGCCCAGTTCTGGAAGCACCTGCTGATGCAAAAAGGAGAGGAAATGAGGATGATTTGCAAAACATATAACAGCTCTGAGAACAGAGAACAAGGCATAGTAGAAGCCTCTCTATTAACTGTATCCTGGAGTTAGGAAATCATCACCCTGAAGGACTTCTCTGAGGCCTGGGGACATGAGCCTCACAAATTCTTTTTATTACCAGATATTTCCCAGGGCAAGGCTTGACAGCTGTGTTAGAAGTAATAGAGAATGTGCTTTAGCACCAAATCTTGGTCATTGCACTTGGAAATTTGCAGACCTAAGAGCAATCAGGGCTCACAGAAACAACATCATCTGGTGTCTGAATTATAGGACTCTGTGACCAGATCTGCAGCAGGTGGGATCATCTGTGTGTTGAGGTTGGCAAAGTACACTAGAGGGAGGTATGTCTGGAGTTTAGCATCTGAAGGAGTTATGGGAAGGCAGAGCTTTCTTCTCCCAAGTAGGTAGATACCTGTTAGTCATTTGAAAGGCATGCATGGGCCTGCATCTCTGAAAGGCCAAGACATGGGCTGGGCATCAATTCAGTGCTGTTATACAATATTTGAAAGCGTCCACGCTGGATACTTTCACATGGATGGCCTGTCCATTGCTCATCTCCTCTGCATGTTGGACTCGGCTCCATCTGCAGCTAAGGATTTGCTCCAGGCATATCCCAGCTGTGACACAAACATGTTCAAACACATCTCTACTTTGCTTGGAGGATAAGCCAGGCACCTCCTGCCCAGACTTCCTTGGTACTGGCAGGCTTGCTTCTACTCAGATATACAGTCAAGTTCTCCTTTGGGAACCATCACCTGACACAGTAATGCACTCAGACTCTCAGACTGAGTAATGAAGGAGAACAAAGCATGACAGACATCTCTTATCTGCTGTCTGACGCTTTTGTGTCTCCATTCCCATGCTGGACCTGAAGAGATCAGGTCATGTCCTCTGTCCATCCTATCTACTTTCTCTTACATGGTATGACTTGTTCTGGCTTCATTTACATCTCGCCTGCCACATTTCCCTCCAAGCACAGTGTAAAATGTTGTAGACCATGAGAAAAGAATCTTCTGAAATCTCCTTATTAGACACAAAATGTCTGTTCTGATCTGAGATGCACACGCAGCCCAAGCAGCACGGTCCATCCCAGTGGCAATGCTGGGAAAGAAAGCTTACTGGGGAGGGGGGGAACAGCTCTGCCATCCACATACTTGGTCTAAGGAAAATCTGTCAGGAATCTCCTCACAAGTTTAAAAGATCTTTTTATACCAGGTGTTATTTTTATGCCTTTCCATAATCCCCTAAATTCACTAAAGCTTCCGCACTGAAGGGATGAAGATATCTGGGAGCAGGCAATTTTTATTCCTCTGACTGCAAAGAGATAGTGAGTGCTTATGGAGTTCCACACCATTCTGCACCAGTGGAGAACTTCCCTGTTTTCTATCCATGTTTCAAATTCAGATTTCTGTACTCTCTGGGATTTAGATCTTCTCAGAACTTCCGCACTGATGGGTGTCAAGTCATGCATAAGCACAATAGTTGCCCTTATGATTAGTTGCTATCTCAGGCTCTGTTTTTCTTCTTATTAATTATCTGTGCGTTTTATTGGTTCATTTACCCCCTGCTCAGTAAGAAAAGGAAGTCTTTGAACAGGGTACTGACTAAATACTTCTGGATCTTATACATTTACCTGCTTTGTTCTGATCCCATTGTAAGAAAGGATCAAAAAGGAACAAGTTTAATCTTGGAAGATGACAGCAAGAACACTGAAAATGCTGGGAATGTTACCTCAGAGGCACAACCTCACTCCGGAAGCTGTAAACATCCCTTTCAGTTCCTAAAATAACAAAGATGCCTGCCACCTTCTTGTCCTCTTTGATCTTTGCCAGCAGTTTCAGCTCTGTATATGATGGTAGAGAAGATGGTAGTGACTTGCTAGAGGAGTGAAAGAGGGAGCAGCCTGGGAGAAGATGAAGAGTCAGTGTCCATTTATGATCTTTCTGTCTCCTGACCATGTTGGAGAGGAACCATCCCTATAAGTGATGTCATGATGAATACTGAGGTTCCTGAGCCACATTTTGGAACCATCACTATGTGTCCCTGAGGTCCTCCGGGTGACCTGGCTAGGCTAGAGGTTTGACTCCAAATAGGCATCCACAGGGAGACAGAATGCATGAGACTCTGCTAGAGGAAGCTCAGATCCTGATCACTTGCTGTCAGCAAAGCAAATTTGTAAGTTCTGAGGAGTCCACAGAAAATACACTGTCCATCAGATAACTCACCCTTCAACACTGCACTCCTCCATCCACCTTCATAAGACCCTTTCATAAGTCTCAGAGCTCCAGTCCTAAAGATTCAGGATCACCACAAACAACAGCACATCCCAGATGAAGAACAAAAACAATAAAGGTTATTGCCACGTCCTAAGTTCCTGCATTGTTAGGGTTACCTATGTGGTGATGTGGAAAATATCCATTCCTGCCTAGTCAGAGAAAGGTGAAAAATGAAAACAAGCACTACAGCACCTGTCAGGTTGCCCAGCCCAGGGTGAGAGGCTGACTGAAGCACAGCTGAGTTATTCACACCCTGAGATGGGAACGGTGGCAGCCCGTGCTGTGGGGACCACTGGCAGAGGGAGCATGACACCTCTGTCCCAGGACGCATGCAGAGTGAAATGTCAGCTCATGCCAAAGGCAATGCTTGTGGCAGCTCCATGTTGCTCCCTGAAGCAAAACTGGCAATGAACTAATTTTCACAAGCCCTGTAACTACTGTTGGATAAAAGCAGGACAGATTTGGCAGTGGTGGAAGGTGCTGCCTGAAAAGATGGTGATTATTAGCAACCTGCTGTTTATCTATAGATGGAAATTTCTCTCTGCTGGACACAGTTTAAAAAACTCATTGCTGATCTAAGGGGAAACTCTGTCCAGGGAACTCAGGCTCAGCTGCCCGGGTGGGCCCTGGCTCTGCACACCCTTCCTTGCAAATCTCAGCAGTACTCTGTGAGGAGGGAGCGGGGATGTAGAACTTGCAAATTTGTCTTGAGAAAGACCACCATTTCTTTATTAAAATGGAACCACTCTCATCTCTGCAGATCTGCATTCAGCACTATGTGCCTCCAGGTGAGACATTTGTGAGCTCATTAGCCAAGCCCTGAGGTCGAGCTAATAAGTACTGCTTGCTGTTCCAGCATGGGAAATAAGGCTGCCTTTCTAGACAGACACCTTTATTAAATCAAACTGTGACCTTCGAGACACTTAGACAGGCAGAGGCTTCCACTCTCTGCACACTGCAAAAGTGGGTGTTTGCTAATTGCTTCCCCCTCAGGTCCTCATACCGAGGCTTAACATTTTTCCCTCCACTTAACAGTAGTTAAGAGGAGCTGAGCTGAGAAATCCTCAGCTACTGCTTTTCACCCTCCTTAGAGCCTGGAATGCCTAATACAAAAATGTCTTTGCTCTCTCTCAAATATTTCTGACAACGCTAACAGCTGTGCTACGCTTGCAGTAGTGTCAGTGTCCGAACCATCACTCCGCTGGGAGGGCACAGCATGCTCCAGCTCACAGGAATCCTCATCTTGGAAGAATCCCTCCCTGGGACCCAACATATTACTCTTCTTTTTATTTGGCCTCAGAGCCTGAAGAGCTCTGCTGGTACCTGAACGCTGCATATAAACAAATGGATGGATGGGTAGGCAGGTGAATTTGTAAGGACTGACATGTAGAGAACAGGCCAGAGTGGCTGGATCTGCTGGGAGCAGTTGCCCCAGCAAGAGGGACAAGACATGGCAGAATACCTGCAAACTGTGACACTGCAGAGGAGCTCCAAGGAACGGAGCACCAGGGAGGAAAATATTTACACACCTCACGACAGCTGTACAAAACCCCTGAGTTGCCAAACATCTGTGATTAACAGAAGTGCTTCAGCCCTCTGTATCTATCCAATGTCTGTTTTAATCTTCCAGCTGGTTTGATTGAAAATGGTAACCTTTTAAGCTGTGGCTCTCTGCCAGCTCTGTCTTTTCAGAAAGTCTCTCCTGATGCATCGTGGCTACTGGGTGAGATATTGTGTCACTTCCAATTACTTCAGCCATTCACCAATAAATGATATTAGGAATGTCATGCGTGGCTGATTTTCTCTAGTCATCCTCTAAGGTAGCAATAAAAGCCTGACTTTGAATGCAGAGGAACCTGACTTTATTCCTCACCTTGTTACGGGCTTGAGTGTCTCACTTTTTCTCTTTGTGGCTCAGTTTCCCCATCTGCAGATGAAACTCACTTATGTAAAGCACATTGATATCTACTGCAGAAAAGTGCTATGTATGGGCAAAGGATTGTCACGATACTACAGATAGTAAGAGAATTGATCAAAAATGAAAAAATTTGCTAGGGAAAATTTGTCCAGTCTGTTTCTCTTTCACAAGGTTCATATTCTCCAAATTTCTTGTAGGAGGAATTTTTTCTTTAGAGAAGCTTTTCCACATTTTTATTTTAAGTATTATAAAATTCTTGTTTTCTCCTTTTGCAATTCTTTTTTTCACTGTTCTATTTTTCTGGAGTACTTTGCCACCACTGGAAGACTGGCAGATTTTTTGAGTTTCAGAGCTCTCTTGTCACTCTGCCACTTAACAGCAGTGAGGCTCTGGAAAAGGAGAAATGGCAAAAAAGATTAGAGAAATACTTCCCAATGGCAGAACAAATGGAAGGGGAAAAGATATCAAAAATACAGTTTCAAAGAGACATAGGATTGTAAAATCCTAACAGCTTTGCTCGTTTTGAAGACATTATATATTGAAAGATATGACTAACTTGCATCCAGAATAATGTTCGCTAGCAGATCATAGTCCCCTGCATCTCATGAAAGGTCCTTTGCAGCTGGGTTCATTTGTGTTTTTGAAAAAAGTAAAAATATTTACTTGAAGAAGCTTCTTGTCTTGAAGTTTTGATTTGTAAATTGTGTCTGTATGTGACTGTCTGCAGGTGCAAATGGCATCCTCTAGAACAGAACTGGCAAAAATAGATCCAAATACATAGAACAGCATTTTCCCCCTACAGTTATGTCTTGCCGGAACTTTCACTTTTGGGACTGAAATTTCCTGTGTAGGGGAAAGAGGATACATTCAGGAAACACGAATAAAATTACCTCTGAAGCTTTGAATTCTTAACAAAAAGAAAAAAGAACATGAAAAAATTGCAGGGGCTTTGTCTGTAATTTGAAATATACGCTCTGCCAGGTTTCAAGGATTCTTTCTGCGAAGTGGTACCTAGCTGGGGTCATGTCTAGGCACCTGAGCAACAGAAAGTGCTGCCGTGCTCTGTATGATGCAGCAACGTGGTGCCTTGTGCCACCCCCGCCCCCACCCTCAGTTAGAGGCAATGTTGACTACTTCCTATTCCATATTTCAGGATATCACGCAGGAGTAGAACTCACTGAGTTTGCTAATATCTTCCTCCGTCAGTACACGCACCCTTTTTGGTGGAGGTTGGGGGGTTTAGGGTCCTAAACCCTCTTTTACCTGCCAAACTGATTACATCCAGTGAAGGAGGCTTGGGGAAGCATCATGGTAGTGCTATTTTAAGCCCTCAGAGTGACAACTCTGGAGATGAAATCCTACTCATGCCCATCAGGACACTGCACTAGAGTCTTTCCAGAAACCTTCTCTCTCCTACCAGGTGTCTCAGCCCTGTGATGAGGTTCCTGCCTTGAGAGGGAGATGTTGTCCCTCATAGGAAAGGATCAGTGAATATGCTTCTGGCTGTGGTGCTTTGTGGATGAATCATCTGAGCTAGCGAGACCTGCTACATAGGTGAGGAGATACCACTCTCAGCATGAGTATTCTGCCTTCAGAGCTCATAGGAATTGCCAGTTCCCTTTGGCCATGGTTCCAAGATAGAAAACAGGAGACATTCCACAGAGGTCCATACTGTAACACTTTACTGTGCTAGCCTCTGAAAAGCAAACTGAAGATCATGGGACTGAGTATGCTTGGAGATGTGGGAAGAGGTTTGCATTGTAGCATTGCTCCAGAGTTTGCGACCTATCCTGAATGAGACGCAAAAGTGAGGTCCTGTGCCCTTAAGTCCCACAGGAACTATGCCAGTAAATCCCATACTGTTCATGCTGTTTAGTGTACAGCACTGTACACATCAAGGGAGCCCTCATAGTCACATTAGTGAGACTCTCCTAACACCAAATTATTAATAATCTTTCGTCTTTTCCTCACTTTCTTTCCATTCCTTCTTTTCAGTCCTGATGAAAACCATAATAATTTTAACAGAATACCATTAAACCCTTGTGTGACCTTCATACAGCAGTCTGTTGGATGTATTCCCTATAAAGCTGATGCTTTTTTATCCAGCTCATACCGTATTTCCAGTTCATACCATATTTCTAACAATCTTGCGGTGGAAATTGCAAACTCCAAAATAAATACAACTATACCTGTGTAGGTTACAAAATGCACTGGCTAATGGTGCCTTGCTGCAGGCCATGACTCCTTCCACTGCCTCCTTGAGCTCTGTGCTGCTAGGACTGAGGGGTTCCCTGCAGTCTTGCATACACCTCCCACACTTCATAAAGTCACCTCTGCACTCTAGCACTTCCTGAACTACTGTTTTCCTCCAGATGGCTGCTGAACTCACTGTGCCTATTTTGGCACTTTATTAACTTGACAGTTGTTTCAGGCGCAGTAGGGACAGAGTCTCCATCTAGCTCCACAGCTCCTTTCCATTTTTAATTGCCCATGGCACAGGCCTACGAGTCTGTTTCAAAAATCAGTTCCCTGAGAGCCACATTTTTGATGAGCCTGCGCTCGGGCTAGCTACAAAACCCTGTGGATCTCGCTGGTGAAACTTGGCGGCAGTTTCTCACAGGAAGAGATCTGTTTCTGCTCTGTTCAGAAGTGCACCATCCCCATTCCAGCTTTTCCCTGCTCTGTGGCTGGCTCACATTGCCAACACTTTATGAAACACAGTCTTTCTAGGAGCTGTTGTCTTTACTAGCAGCCACACCACCTGCTTCTCCATTCTTTTCCTGATTTATCAGAAGTTTTATTTGGCAGTGTCCTGTCGCTCTGCAGATATCTGCTGCTGTAGTTTATGTCAAGTCTCCACAATTACATAACTCTCCACGAATGTTTCTTTAAATGTTTTTATGGATACTAGAAACAGTCCTGTTTTTTAGGATTTTGGCAGAACATCTGTTACCATTGAGTAACCAACATGTGGATGGCACCATGTGGCAGGCGAGCAATTTACAAAGGGCTAGTTCTAGAGTTCAGTGCCTCTTCTGACTTATTTCAAGTCTTTTTGCTGTCTCATCTTGCAACTGGGTATGAAGAAAACCTGCCTTATGACGCCCTTCACAGGAGGAGTCTCCATCGCACAAATTTTTTTAGCTTCTTCAGTTCCATTATATGCCAGAATACAGTAATCTTCTGTTTTCACATCTTACCCTTCAAATCTTCATTTCTTTGTTCAAAAACCTTTTTTCACTCTGTCTGTATTGCCCAGCAGGTTTTTTTTTTTTGTTGTCGGTTGTGTGTTGGGACTCTAACTCTTTGCTTGGCAGAAGAGTTTGGCATGTGCTAGCTAAGAAGGGAAAGCTCTCATGGCAGAGAAGTGGAGAGGGAGAGAGGAGACTTGAGATGGTGGCTGGAGACACACAGGAGAAGGAGGGAGGAAGCTGCAGGTACCATGCCCAAGATCTACTTGCACAGGACCAGAGGGAGGACTGTTATTTGATTGCACTGTTGTCTCTGCTCTTGTTTCTCGAGCCTCCTGATTTTCCTCTTGCTCGTAAAGCAGAGAGCTGGGACAGCCAGCCAGAACAGCCTGGACAGCCCATGCCAGAGAGCCTGCTGTCAGCCTCCCACTGCCTTCCTTGATTCACAGACACGGTTGACCTGCACGTCTCCTGATACATACCACTGCTTTACGGCAACTCTCCCTTCATTAGATTTCCTCTAGCAACATTTAATTAACCTCCCTAACCCATCTGTATTATATAGCTTCACCTTGATTCATGTAGTATTTCATATATGCTCTCAAAGTGCCCAGTGGCAGCAAGAGAATGATGCATCACAGACGAGTGGATCCCCTGCAGCTCAGAAACAGTATGCTAACTCTTCTCTGCTTGCCCCAGGCCTTGCAACAGACCTAGGGACAACACACACATTTGAGATAGGCTCCCAGGAGGAACAGGGCATACTTCTTCTCTGTGCAGGTGTCTGTGGCTAACTGAAAGTGAGATGAGGTCCTCATAGCACGTGAAACACCAATGTCCCACTGAATGCAAGCAAGTGCTGAAACAGGTGTTCCTTCTCCAAAACTTCCATGATACCGGCATGTCTAGTGCCTTTACGAGAACAGAAGAGCTCTGAAAATTCATCTGACACAGCTGTTCCTCTGGTGGGGTGAGCCAGGTGAGCAGCTTATCCTGCACTTGGTGCCTTCCTAAATGACTTTCCTATTCCTCTCCTTCTGAGCAAGGGTTGTCTAATCTGTGGCTCAAGGTGCCTGAAGTGCAGTCAGTGCTCTACCTTGGGTCTTCAGAAAACAGTAAATCCTCTCCCCCTGTCTCCAGGCCTGATGGTGGGTATTTGCTGTGGGATTGGCTATGAGCTTATATAGCTGTTCATCTCTCCCTACCTGCCATCTGAGTGTGACAGGAATGACATCCTAACATGCTGTGAGACTTTTTCCCCTGCCTTTCCCAACTTAACTGGCATTCAGGGCCCTTTGTCATCAGACCTGGATGATTTAGCCTTTCGTGCTTAGTTCAAGTCCCTTGCCACTACCACATAATAAAATAACAAATGCAACACTCTGCTCTGAGCCTGCTGTAGTACCTCAGGTCGCTTCTTCAGAGAAGCCTTATTTGATATAAAACATCTCCCTGTTCACCTAGCCCCCTTGTGAAAAGACTGCAGGAAGAAATGAGAGCTGAAACACTGAAATGAGAGTCACTGCTTGACTGTAGCCGATCATGCTTCTTTTAGAACGAGTTCTCTCATATTTTATTTTAAATTAAAACAATGCTTAACCTTGATAAATTGTAATTTAGGTTTATAAGAAAATAGACTCAGGAATAAATAGCTTGCTCCAGCATGAAATTGAATAAATCTGAGTTGAATCACAGAGTGTTACTTACAGAATAACAGTAAATGATGTGTGTGGTTTATTGTTAAACAAGAGCAGAGCTCTGGAAATGAGGTTAAAAGGAAAGCTGTCAAGGGTGCATTTTGCAGCTGTTTCCCAGGCAAAAAAGAAAACTCTGTTAAAGAGAATTTAGGATGGGAGCATTTATCAATTATTTACTGGAAATAAACCTTAGCAAGGCAAAACTAGCAGTATCAGAAAGGCAAGAGAGTCAAGGGCCAGGGTCAAGTTAAAACAAACAAACAAACACCCCCCCCACACACACACACACATACACAAACACAAACCTGCAGAGTTAGGAAAATCATAGAAATTCCAGCTCCTTAAAATATTTGCAAGAATTGTGGTGTGTAAGTTCTCTCTCCACCCTACCGGAAGCTGTAGCTCCACAAGAGGACCAGATTTTCTGAAGCATTTAGCACTAGCATCAACACAGAATGGCAGAGACAATAAGAACATGTGGGACATGAGTAGGACTGAGAGTATGGCCAGTCACTTGGGAAGTGAAATGCAGACTGCTAGCACAGCGTGCCTCTGCATATCAGCCCCTGACATGCTGCTTGTGGGCTGCTCTCCTCACACTATAAATTCTGTACTGGGTGAATAACACAAAGAAGGTCTTGCTGCTCTCTCCAGCAACAAATGTACTGATATTTAGCAATGTCTGGTCAACACATCAGAGGTGAAGTTTATCAATCATGTGTTGTTTGGGGTGTGATTCCAATAGTAGTTTACATCTTTTCTCCCATCTAAGGAACAGCTTAATGTCAGTCCTAGGTGCCATGACTGGAGGGGACTGTTTGCTCCTGTGTACACAGATCTTCTTCTGATAGGGAATTTACAGGGAACTGGTAAAGCTTGGATCACAACATAGCTACAGCCACACAACACATTGCACACATGGGAGAGCAATTCCCTGTAGGCAGCGCCAGCAAGATCCTGCCGACCACATTAACTGGAGTCCAGACTGGAGAGTCCGGTGATATCTCCTTGTATCCATGAATACAGTCAGGCCCGACTGTGGGAGTCTGGTGCATCCTTGCACAGGAACGTAGGCAAGTATCTAGTCTACTTTGCAGAGGACACATCTGGGGAATCTGCCTGTAATCATTCAGGTGTATGTACAGGACAGGGAGGGGGATATCTGAAGCAGCACTATTAGCCACTGTGGAGGTACAGTCCATTTCATTCACAACAAAACACTTCTCTTCACACGAAATTTGAATTTTGGAAGGAAGAAAGCAGGTACTGGAGATCTCGTGCAATACTCTAGCTGATATCCATTTGGCTTTTGTGGGGAAGGATGTGCTTTAGATGTGAGATTAACAGGGTGAGGTAGTTGTGGGGCGACTTTTCTTAGAGCTCAGCTGAGAAAAGTACACTGGAAGTGAGTAATAGTCACCTTTGATGGTCAAAAATAAATCATGTCACCCATATAATTTTTTTCTGTAAGAGGGTAATTGATCTTGTGGACAATGCAGAAGCAATAGATACTATTTGCTTTGGTTCAGTGGCACTTTTCACTGTCTCAATCCTTAAATTCCCATAAACAAGCTAGAGAGAAATGGGTGAGGTGAATCCACCACATGGTGATACAGAACCAGGCAGGCAACCAGGGTTAGAGAGCAGCTACTGATAGCTCTTTCTTAACCTGGAGGATATATCCACAGGCCTGCCCTGGATCTGGGACTGTTCAGCACTGCCATCCATGAGTTGTATTACGGAACAGAAGATGTCCATTCCATTTTCAAATGGCCCCACGCGGCAAAGCACTGATAAAGTCTAGATGAGCTTTGTAAGTGGGGTAGCATGGGAGAACAATCAAACAGAACTGCAACCTGGAATTCAGCAAGCACAATGCAAAATATTCCTTTGTATGGGACACAACAGAGGAGGGAAGAGGGGATCACGGGTGGAGGGTGAATCATCAGTGTCACACCACTGCCGAGAGGGTGCACGTCATCATGCATGTCTGCAGGCAGCAGGATGGGCTCAGGATACCTACCCAGAAACTCCTTCCACTGCCTCTACTAGGAAAAGCTGCAGCTGGGGGGCCATGTCCAGTTTGGAGCACCACACAGCAAGACAACTGTAGTAACTTGGAAGAGTCCAGAAGATAATGCCAAGGGTAATCAGATGCCTGAAACCCTGGAATGATCAAGAGAATTGAGGTTACTGAGCCTAGGCAGGATAAGGCAATTCCACGCTCAGGCACGGAAAAGGCTGCTGCAAAAGTGGGGCCCTGTGCCATGTGCTTGGTGACCAAGATACAAACAATTGTCTAGTGGTATGATCAGAATAGCACCTGGTCAACTGCATTGAGAGGGTCTGAGCCCATCACTGAAGTCTTCAAGACGCAGCTAGATGAGACAGCTGCTTCTACCTTGGAAAAGGGAAGGATCAGATGTTTGAGGTCCATGGGGTCCTTTGCAACTTTGTGGATCTATTCCCTTCTATAAAATGCCAGGGCTCTGAAGCTGATACAACATCTGGCCCAAGGAAGAGTGAAAATTGCTGGAGAGCAATGCAGGACACAATGTGGGACATCATTGCTCATCTCCTGCCTACACAATGAGTCACGCTTCACATTTTGCAGGTCCCATGGTTGTATCAAGTCCCTCAACTAGACGCACTGAAAACCAAGAGGACAGACATGTACTTCCAAATCAGGGCAAGTTCAGCTCATGCTCCTTGTTGAGCCATTTGAAGAAGAATTGACTCTACACCTCAGGATCCTGCTACTACTCATAGCACTTTTCCTTGTTGGCTAGTGGGAGTAAAACACAGGAACAGTCTTTGGCAGTGACATCTTTTGTCAGGCACTCTGCAAACACTACAAAGTCTGAAGCCGTATTCCCTGCTGTGGTATCCTTTCTACAGTAAAGGGAAGGGACAACTCCTCTAGTCTCACTGGAGACAATGGCATGGCAGAACAGGCCAGACAGTGAGTAAAGATGACCTAAGAGAGCTCATGATCCACTTGCCCTGGGGCTCTCCCAGGAGCTGTAGAGTGGAGAGATTGCCCCTGCCTCCTGATGGGCTCTTTTCAAAGGGCTGAGTCCCCATGATCTGCCAAGGAAGTCCTATTGAGAAATGATCCCTTCCCAGCTGCAGCTCTTAGAGGAGGCTCATGGCATTTTCTACTCTTTCAGTGACAATCCAGGCTGAATACCTGCTATGCAGAGTCACCTCTGAGCTACTTGCAATTACTTTGCTGTACTGGGGACTGATGCATAAAACTGTTGGTGTTCACCTGCTCTGCAATCAAATCTTGACTACACACTGCTTCAAATGGGACTGAAAACACATCCTGTCCACCTCTGTTTATGTCTCATGTGCCATTCACACTGCAAATGCTCACAGAGGTCTTGCCAATGGGTCTGTTTAAAATTTGCCTAGGTCTTGCTTTCCCATCCTTCCTAATCCTTTTACAATGGCTGGGTATATTTCCTTAATTTGAGTTTTGCCGTTTCAACTGGCATCCCAGATAATTCTTTCTCTTTACTCCAGTCAAGAAGCAACACCCTGCAAACACTTTCCATGTTTACATCACTGCTTTTAGGTTAGAACTGCATTGTGGGCAATGAAGTATGGAAATTATTTAAGGGAACACAGATGTGGCTGTCCAGCTTGGCTTCCCTGAAGGGTAACTAGTTATCTGGAGGAACAGATAACCATTTTCTTACCACATTTCCTCCAGACTGTGAACTAACCTTGTGCTGGATCTTCCCTGAAAATTGCTCTCATGGATTTTGGAAGATAACAGAAATATATCCCGAGCAAACAGAGATCATTTGGAAATTCTTCCAAGATACATTTATGCCTGGGAGCCAAATTTAGCTAGAGGTGCCTACCTGCTATGGAACAGTGCTGGCCTTGGAGTACAGCAGGACTGACTCCACATTTATTGCACCTTGCTGATTTCATGCCAAGGCTAGAGGTGGTCAAGAGAGAGTAGACTGTGGTCTTTCATCTCTTAATCTGACTCAGTCCAGCCTGTGCTTTTTTCCCATAACAGCAGCCTTTGGTCATTCCCTATCTTTTAGTGTGATGGTGACACCTGCCTTCAGGTAGTTTGAACCCTAGTTCCTGATTTCAGCCCAGTAGAAAGATTTTTCAGTGGTTATGGTGTTTGGAAAGGGTGGCCTTTCACTAAGATCAGCAAGAGTCTTTCACTGAAAGGCCTTCTTTCACTAAGAGCCTTTCACTGAAAGGCTCCTGCTTGCTGTACAGTTTCCCTAGCTCCAGTCTGCAGCATATATAGCAAAGCAAAGTCTTAGGATCATGGGATATTTTTGTATTGTATGGGATACTCTCTTCATTGCTGATGAACTAACAACTCAAGCAGTGAGCATGTGTCTGGAGTTAATTGCCTGCTGTTTGCAAACTGGCCGATGAGTGTTTAATTAGTTTCCTTAATATAGGCATGAACATCTAAATCTAAGGGGGCAGCTGTCTACACCAAGGGACTTGGACAGATATATTCACTTTTTATACTTCTGACTTCTTTTTAAGTGCATGCACCATTGTCTTTTTTTCTGGTTTTGAAGCTCAGAAAAAAGGCTCTTCCAATTGATCTGCTGATCTCCTGTTCATCCACAATAACAACAGCAGCAGTGACTAAGTGTCCAATTTCTCAGCCTGAAGCCTTCACTCAGTACTGCTCTCCTGTAAGGTGTATAAAAAATATAAATCTGTATAAATAAGATGTATATAAAAACTCAGGAAATCATCTACATCCTCTCAAAATGATAAAAGCCCATCAAGATGATAAGCAACTAAAAATGGATCTCTGTTACAGAAAATTGTCAAATCAATGTCACTGCTGAGGCTTTCTTTAATAAAATGGGAGTTTTCAGGTGTTTATAGCTTTGTAAAAGCATCACTTAGGAGGGATTTTTTTTTTTCCATGCTAGATGTTCTCTTTAAGTAAAATTGTAGTTTGAAAATTTCAGTAGACGTTTTACTGAGTTTATCTGTTTCCAACACAAATACTACCTTGGAGTGAAGGGGGGGACATTTTCAGTGAGCTAACCTTAGGCTCAGGAACGAATTTTCTCTTGTACCTCTGAAATCTGTGCACACCCTAAACAGGCTTTTGCTAGTAACTGAAGTTCTCTAACACTGTCTGCTCAGACCATGCTCCAGCCCTTACAAGCCAATGACTGGTTTTCTTGACAAACCAATGAAACCTCAAAGTCATTAAAAAACATCTATTACAGGTGTGATCTAATATTGACATGAGTCAACTGAAAAACTGATGCCAGTGATTTCTGGAGCAGGTCCTAAAACATTTATTCTTTTAAACCTGCCGTGCAATCTAGAAATAGCAAACTTTGAAGACTAGAGAGAATAAATATAAAGGCCAGTCTGCTCTGGAAGTCAGCACTGTCAGTGCTTAACTGTCAGTCATAAATGACAGCATAAGATGAAGCATAAGAACAATCAGGAGGAAAAGCAGGGCTGGAGCCGAAAGATCCTTTAGGGCCACACAGGGAGGACCAGAGATGTGTACTTACAAAGCCAAGAAAAATTAAGTCCTTGCATTCTGTCACTGGCACTACTGTCACTCTAGGGTCTCACCGGCTTCTTGACCCTTGCTGAATAGGACATGTCTTCTCAGAACAGAAAGACAGCATCTACACTGCGTATTTAGAGATGGTAGAGTTGGGAAAGATCTGCATGATCAGCCAGTTTGACCTCCTGCACAAAGTAAATGACTGTCCTTCATCAGAGAGATTGAAAATCTCTCTTATCCCGCATGTTACAGTCTCACCTGCTGACACCATCATGTAGAGAAGTCACACAACATCTTCCTCTATCACTAAGGTGGGTGTCTGAAGAAAGGCCTGGGTTTATCACTGCACTCCCTGCTAGCAAGTGACAGAAGTCAAGAGTGGAAAGGAAAAGTGAACCGTGTCTTCAGGGAGTGAAGAAAGGTACACCTGGGAACCCTGCAAGGCTGTTACTATGTCAAGGGCAATGTCTGATTGACTGTTTCCAAGTTTTGCAACAGTAGCTGGAGTGGGGGCTCAGCAATTCGCAAGTCAGCAAAATACAACTTGCCTCCGGGACTCCAGATGGACCCCAGCCTCTTCGGAAGTAAGTTAGCCACTGTCCCCCGTTCCTCTGCTACCTGTTCAGCTGCAAGTAGGACTCGGCCAACTAAACATAGATGTTTGATGCCATTTGAAATGCCCTAGGATATCCTCCCCACCTTCCTGCTGTCCTTCTGGAAGGACAGTCTCCTGAATGCAGTGTTGCATCTGCCAGGCTTGGGCAGATGTCTAGCTCACCTCGTGACTTCAGAAATGCGGCTATACCCCTGTTTTGTTTAGGCACCTTAATCTCACAGTCATAGCACAGGACAATCAATCTCAATTGTAGAATGAAGCAGATGCCTTGCTTGATATTCTCCCTTCTTCACAAATATTTGTGTATACATTTGACCTTTGTACACTGCATTCTTCTACCAGCAGGGCTCCTCGGGGCTGCTCATGACTTTTTTATTTATTTATTTTTTTCCACTGAACATATTGTGAGTGGCTTGAAGGCAGCTTAGTGCCGTGAAGTGGAAGCTGAAATCAAAATACTTCCTTTTCCGTGCCTACCAGGACCTTGGACATCCCATTTAACCTCTCTGTGCTTTGACCTCTAACAAGAAGGGTATAGATAAAGAAATTTAAGTCTTTCCTACTTAATATGCTTGAACTGCCACAAAGTTCTTGGAGAAAAAGGACTAGCTGTTGGAAACCTGCAAATTAGGTTGGCAAACGGAGGTGTGCTGCTCTTGTGTAAGGTTTGTGTTCATTAGTTGACCTCATCGGTAAGAATAGCCAGACTGCCTCAGCTGCAGCTTGGATATCCCTTTCCCATTAACAATAGCAAGTGTTTGATCATCTTTGTGATCCATTTTATTTCTAGCATCAGTAGCTGGCGTACCTGGTGCTGACCAGAGACTCTGCAGGAACTATTCCTCCCTCTAGGAGAAAAGATGCAAGCGTAGTCCAAAGCTGGATGGAAATGACAGCTAGAAACTCTATGAACCTCACTTGGGAGCTAATTTACTTTCTGCTGATGTTGCAGTAAACCCCACCTCCTACTGGCAGACACATCATTTCTCTTCTGTCAGGTTGTGAGTGATCTCTCATGTGTCTGAGAAGCATAAATGTGATATAAAACACTCCTTGGAGCCCATATTTTTTGAAACACACAGCACTTTGCAGATGAACAAAATGTGCACATATGCAATTCACTACATTCTGCATTGCAGTCTGGAACAGGGAGGTGGCTGAGAGTGGGTCTTAATGGTACAGATGAAGCTGGAAGAGTAAATAAAAGGGAAACTGGAGAACAGAAAAAATAGTTTTGCAAAAGTCCTAGGTGTGAATAAGCCACCTCATGGAACTTACTTCAGGGAGCGCAGAAATGAAGTGGGATGTCTGCAAGATGTGTAGTGACAGGCATTATTTGAATTTCACTGTCCTCTAGGAACTATTATCAGTTTCCTAGTTAGCTATTTTTAAAAGAAGAATTCTCATGCTTACTATTTTCAGGGTTCTGAAATTTTGCCTGCTTATGAAAGAATGAACTATTACTTTTACATCCACCCAAACTGCCATTGTTGCTGCTGAAAGATTTTACTTACATGCCTAACCTCCAACTGCAGAGCAAAGCCCAGAGCTAGAGAACTTCCCCGTAGACTCCCTTGGATCTATGTACATTAGCTTTAGAAGTAGCCATAGGTTGCCCTGTAACACCAAGAAAGATGGTGGGTTTCTATCCTCCTCCCATGAATGAATGGTGCCAACAGCTGATCTTTGCACCACTCAGCTAGTTCATATCAATCTGTCACTCCAACAAAGAGACTCAGGTTCCCTAGGTCTGGTGCAGAGTGTGAAAGCATCCATGTATAGCATCTGAGCTTAGCTACATCAGTCAAACAACCTGGCTGTGCATGACCCTATTGGACACAACCTCACATTCAGCCCAGACCAGGAGACTCACATCACTGAAACGGTTTCCTACAGGATCCTAATGTCTTCCACTTCAACAGTTATAAATATTTAGGGATTTATCCTCATCTGGTAAGTAATAGCCCTGTAAACTGACCTTGACAGATCACACAGAGACAATGTAATAGAGCATCATAAACAGGACGGTGTGCTGGGTGTACTGGAAATTGAGAGCTTCATTAAATATGAGACAGACATTTAATTAAATCAAGTCAGATATGCAATCCTGGTGAGAGTTGTAATGTAAATAACATTACAAGTTAGGCATTGAGTCTATGCATTGTGCTGAGGTCTGGTTCAGGCTCCCAGACACCTTTTCAGGACAGGCTTAGTCACCCCTAGAGAAGCTGCTCTCTGTCTCAAGTAGAGAGGGAACCTAGATATCTGAAGAAGTCTGCAGGTGGACATCTAAATGCAGGTGCTCTGATCTGGAAGCAAATCACACTCCACATCCTGATGGCCATGGGGAGGGAGATGGACACCTTCTGTATGAGGTCCTGAAAAATGTCTGCTGGTTATTGCATTTGCCACAGTTAGTAACGTCCCACCATGCATCGAAGCTGATATGTATGTCCTATGCCTCCAGCTTCCTTCTGTCCCCCTGGTCTTTCACAAGATGGGAGAACGCAGCACACTCATTTGCAGCAAATAACATCTGAGGTGAGTTTAGCCCTTTGCCAGTCATTTGCAGTGCTAATCTTTATGGAATGTATGCACTAATAATGGATAGTTAATGACCTATCTAAATTTACTTAGGTCCCTTTCAAGAAGGAAGTAAGTTAGAATTAATAGCAAATGCTAAAGCAGTTCACAGGTTTAGGGGCAGTGCTAGTTTTCCAAATGATGCTCTTTCTCATTGAGAAATTGCAGCTAGTAGGGGCAAAGAAAATCTTCAAGAAACTTCTGGCTTCTAATGCTTGATTTGGTTGGACTAGATGATCTCCAGAGGTCCCTTCCAACCTAAACGATTCTGTGATTCTGTGATTCTGTGATTTCTTAGAATTCAGTCTGAAGCCAGCCGTGTGCCCTGCTCTGATTTCACTACTTTTCCTTCCTGTTGTGTTGCCTGGAGAATTTGTTGCTTGCTGGCCTGTCAAGAAAAATGCAAATGAGGCGGTACTGAATTCGCTTCCTTGTTTGTACATCTCAACACTCAACTTTTTGACATAGATGCCACAAGGCACTTATTTCTCCTTGATTTATTTCTCTTGTATTTCATAATCCTGCCCAGCTTTCTGACTTAGGAAGTTTAGTATCTGGTGGAGCTGTCTAATTCCTATATCTTAAAAATGAATCAACACACAAACACCTTATCAGTCCTTCAGTGTCCTGACTCCAATAATCAGCTTGTCCTCTGCTGTTCTAGAGAGAAAACACGGTAAACGGACATGATCAATGACAACATTTGGAAGAACATATTCACACTGTGCTCTTCACCGTCTCCCACTCAAATATGGTTAATTCTAGGGGACCCTTTCCAAAAAGCACATCATCTCAGTGTTCGATATACAATGCCACCGATTTAGTAATGAGTTTCAACAGAGGATAAAACTGAAGAACTGTGTCCTCACAACAACAATTCCAGCATTGTTTGTTCGTTTAGTTTAAGAAACTGCACTACAAAAAGTAGCAGAACTAAGTCCTCTTGTTGTACAAAAGAAAACCATACTCGCACAATCATATCACAGAATCACAGAATCACAGAATGGTTGAGTTTGGAAGGGACCTCTGGAGATCATTTAGTCCAACCTCCCTGTTCCAGCAGGGTCACCTACAGCATATTTCCCAGGATCACGTCCAGGTGGGTTTTGAATATCTCCAGTGAAGGAGTCCCCACTACCTCTCTGGGCAACCTGTTCCAGGGCTCAGGCACCCTCACAGACAAGAAGTTTCTTCTCAGGTTCAGATGGAACTTCCTGTGGTTCAGTTTCTGCCCGTTGCCTCTTGTCCTGTCACTGGGCACCACGGAGAAGAGACTGGCCTCATCCTCTTGATACCCTCCCTTCAGATACTTGCACACATTGATGAGATCCCTTCTCAGTCTTCTCTTCTCCAGGCTGAACAGGCCCAGCTCCCTCAGCCTTTCCTCATAGGGGAGATGCTCCAGTCCCCTCATCATCTTTGTAGCCCTCCCCTGGACTCTCTCCAGGAGTACCATGCCACTCTTGCACTGGGGAGCCCAGAACTGGACACAGTACTCCAGGTGAGGCCTCCCCAGGGCTGAGGAGAGGGGCAGGATCACCTCCCTCCACCTGCTGGCAACACTCTGCCTAATGCAGCCCAGCATACCATTGGCCTTCTTGGCCACAAGGGCACACTGCTGGCTCCTGCTGAACTTGTTGTCCGCCAGCACTCCCAGGTCCTTCTCGGCAGAGCTGCTTTCCAGCAGGTCAAACCCCAGCCTGTACTACTGCATGGGGTCATTCCTGCCTAGGTGCAGGACCCTGCACTTGCCTTGGTTGAACTTCAGGAGGTTCCTCTCCTCTCCGCCCAGCTCTCCAGCCTCTCCAGGTCCCTCTGGATGGCAGCACAGACTTCTGGTGTGTCAGCCACTCCCCCCAGTTCAGTATCATCAGCAAACTTGCTGAGAGTGCGCTCTGTCCCTTCCTCCAGGCCATGGAGGAATACTTTGAACAGGACTGGAGCCAGCACTGAGCCCTGGGGGATACCGCTAGCTACAGGCCTCCAACTTCACTCCGCACCACTGACCACAACCCTCAGAGCTCGGCCATCCAGCCAGTTCTCAATCCACTATACACTGTCCACTCGTCTAGCCCACACTTCCTGAGCTTACCTAGGAGGATGTGATGGGAGACAGTGTCCAAAGCCTTGCTGAAGTCCAGAAAGACAACATCCACTGCTCTGCCCTCACCTACCCAGCCAGTCATTCCTTCCTAGAAGGCTATCAGATTGGTCCAGCATGATTCCCCTTTGGTGTATCCGTGCTGACATCAGCTTCTTGTCCTCCAGATGCTTAGTGAGGACCTCCAGGATGGGCTGTTCCATCACCTTTCCAGGGAGGGAGGTGAGGCTGACAGGCCTGTAGTTCCCTGGCTCCTCCTTCTTGCCCTGTTGGAAGACTGGGGTGACATTGGCTTCCTTCCAGTCCTCAGGCACCTCTCCTGATCTCCAGGACCTTGCCAAGATGATGGAGGGTGGCCTAGCAATAATATGCACATATGCAGGGGGAAGGACAGAGAGACACATGGACAGACAAAAGCCTCTGCTTGCTGTTAAAAAAATTAGGATAGATAGCAGGAGTGAAGATAAGGCAGAAAGAGCCCACTCTGGGAGCTGCAACTTCTGTCAACTGCCAGATGAACAGCATTAGGACTACAGCTCCTGGAAACAATGTGCTATGTCTGGTTTGTGGAGTGGCTTCAGCAGGCTTCTCTGCGGTGACGGAGCTGAAGTTGGGTCCATCTCCTGCAGATTGCCCTCTGCCCAGCTGCCTGAGCTGCCCTCACAGTGATGAATGAACTGCCTTTTCTCAGAGATTTCCTGGCCTGACCTGGGCTCCACGTCTTCCTATGAAGAAAGAAATGGGAGCCTCAGGAGTGCAGTCTGCTCATAGCACTGCTCCTGAAATGGGATCTTGGTCAGTTCATCCCAGCAACAGCAGAAGTTGGGTAAATCCAACAGTGCTGCTCATACTCAGGCTACTTCTGCTATGAGAAGGACAGTGATGCTGCTGCCATGAGAGCCCTTGTCCCTGGGCATAGCTACTGACCCACAAAACCTGGCCTGATTTCCAGTAGTTATGGCAGCATCCAGGCTGGCTTCCTAAGGAGATGAGGAGGTTCTGGGGACTTTCAAGGGTAAGGAGGTACTTATTCCAACAGAGCTGCTTGTTCAGTGCTGGAAGAAAGTGAGTCATTCTTTGAAGTGCTGACTTACATCTCAGGAGTAAAAATTTCAGTCTCTTTGAACCGGTATGGATAAAAGGGCCAGGAAACTGCAAAGATCAGCTCTTCCCATGACTCTGCGTTGGCTGAGCAGGCTGTAGGAGGAGGAGTCCTTCCCAGTCCCGAGCCGTGGTGAGAGATGTCAAGCAGCCTTTCATTTCTGCAGCAAAGAGTGTGGCTGGGAATGTTGATAGGGAGAAAAATAGGACTTTGGTAGGAATAGCTCTCTGGGGGGAAGCAATTGGGATAGGTCCTGAACAAAGGCTGACGGCCTAAAAAAAACCTATGTGAGCAAGGACAGCAGGAAGCCCGGGGTAGCTGGTCAGCAGGATAGATTTTGTTCCTAATGGAAACTCAGCACCATTTGCCAGTACTCACCTTGCTGGGGAAGCAGAGTTTGAAATCCTCCTGAAACACCATCATGGGACAAAAAGAGAGAAGCAGAGGCCAGCCTTTCCAGGCTTGAGCTATCCAAGGTACAGCAGATAGATATTTTCATTAAGAGGCTTCTGGAATACCAAGGGTATCAGCAGGCCCTGGGTGGGTTTCGTGGCTGATCTTGTGTGACTTGAAAATCACAGCTAATCAGGTCAAGTTAAAAGAGTTTCAGAGCACTACCGGTCTATTTGTCCCAGTTTATTGACTGACCATGCCAATAGCTCAGGAAGTATTATAAGAAAGACAATTGTAAAATGTTCCTGTTTAAAAAAATAAAAAAGTCTAGAGAGCTCCTGTTTCCCAGTTTTAAGCTTTAACTGCTTTTTGTTGTCACATGCCTTCTTAAGAAATTAATCCCATTAAATACCAAATAAAGACAGTATCCGCCAAAGGATATGAGCCGCTAATAAACTGTAATAACTAATTACAGTCACCCATTTATTTTCACTTCACTTTAAATTAAGTGCCTTGGCTACTTAACTGTGTACAGCATATCCCTCCCCCACCAAGTGCAAATATACTAGTCAGAGCCCAGGTCTGACACTGGAAACACAATAGCCCATAGTGCTGGGAGCTTCTCCAGCACTAATTGCCTGGAGATGTTTCACCAAATTAGCTGCAAATGGTTGTTTAAAGCCCTTGAAATTTACTTCATCTCCATTCTGAGCAGCCATGAAAAACAAGATTTGGAAGTGTGAAGGAGGCTGGGGAACAGCTTTGAGAAGCAAGCACAGGGGGATTGCTTGGTTTTAATAAAGGCCCTGCTGGCATCAACAGATGGGCCTGAGGTGCTTCTGGTTTGTCAGGATGATTCAAAGCTCACGAAAGATGCTGTCAGCTCCCGGGAATCTTCCTTTCCCCTGCGGCTGAAGCTGTGCTGCAAAAGCTTTGGGTAACAGCTGCTTATAGTCTAGGGAACAAGACAGACCCATTAAATATTTCCCATCAGCTCTTTTGTAGTGGTTATTTAAGCACAAACCATCTTTTGTGATTTCCCACCGGGGTAGGAAGAAAAGATCTGCTTTTACTATCAGGGCCTTCAGTGCATCATCAGATCTTAATTACTCTGTCCACCCTCACCTGGGAGCTCTGCCCCCACATCCTCTGTCCATTGTCCCAGGAGAGCCACTGAAGCTCAGGCCTGAGCTATGCTGCAGGTAGGTTTGTGCCTTCTCTGATTCTTAAATGGTTCTGTCTTGCTAATTAGGCTTCCTAGGGTGACGCTAGAGCTGCCTTTGTCACTTTGAATTTGTCTGAAGATCAGTAGGCAGTTGATTGAAGTTGATACCACTGTGAGACCTGTTCTGCTCACCTTGTTTAGGAGCAGTGGGACTATGCCCTCTTCTGGTAAGGACACTGCTACTACCTAACTTGCTGTGACTACTGGCTCTGCTTGCCAGCTCTTGTGGAGCAGCCCCACTCTTGCTACACCCTGGTGCTTGCAGATCATTCTGGGCTCCATGAAACTGCTGGTAAGGACCTGCCCCATTGCTTGAGCAGACAGCACCCTCCAAAGGTCCTGGAATGATTTTTTTTTTTTTGTGGGGTGCAACCAGTCATCCGAGTTTCTCAGACTTTCTTGTGTACCAGTGGGATGGGTCAATGCATGGTTGACCCCCAGAGTGAAAATGTTCTGAGAACAATGTGCACTGAAATTCTAGAATCCTACAAGGTTACTCTAAGAAATATGAGCCCAGTGCTTGAAGCCACAAGGAGACAGTACAAGTCTCCTTGTTTCAGGGTATCTTATCTGTTAATTTTGCTAGCTGTAATGGAAACAGTTGCAGACCTCTGTAAAATGTAATGGTATAACTGCAGAGACAGCTTATTTTAATAAACTTTCAAAATGAAGTCCAGCTGTCACTTGGATTTCAGAATGCAGCTATTGGAAGTGTAGTTACCACAAAGAGGATGGTTCCTGAAGTACTGCCTAACACATTTGGTGGTTCTCCTCGTATGAATTAACCGTCAATACTCTCATCTTCTGCTAGCAAAACCAGATGAAGCTGTTTCCTGGGGAGGGCTGTGCTAATACCCTGGACAAAGTCCTAATTTCCAGGTAAGCAATTGTTTTCTCATCTATCTATCTTCCTCATTTACAGAGAATACATTGCGCAGCTAATCTGCAGTATCATGTAAAAGAGATGTTTTTAAATGAATCTGCAAGTGCAGTAAGACGTTGCTGCTCCCTGAAGACACCATTATCACTCAGTGCATCTGTACTCCTGTCTCAGCTTCTTAGCGCTGCAGGTCCAGCAGTGTTCCTTCTGTCCTGGTTTTACCTGGGGAAAAAAAGTTTTGTTTGCTTATCCTGTTAATTGAAATGTAAGATGCCCTGTTAGGTAAGGGACGTTGCTTTAATGGAACATGAACTTAACCATCTTCTGAAGCAGCCCATGACACGGGGAGAAGTTCAGTGTGATGTGGAAGGTCCTGGTATGATGACTAGGCTGTTAGGCATTGGTTGGAGGCAGTGAACAGAGCTGAGGACTTGGGAACACTACTAGTGTGGCAGAAGAAGTTGAGACAGCTTGAGTTGAAGCTCCAGAGAGCAGCAGCCTTGCTGCAGAGTTCAAGGAAGGGTCTCCAGATCAGGGGTCATGTCAGCTGGAGGCCAACATATTCCTGGGAAGAGACGTTTACTCTGAATATGGTATGGGAAGCTGTGCGTGAGGCAAAATAGGGACAGTGAGAGATCCTTAGCTGCTCGTTCATCTGCTTTAAATCCTTATCAGTTATTGAAGTCTAGGCTGGCAGAATAGGCTTTCACTGCAGAGAGGTTTGTCCTTTAACAGGCAAAACATCCTTTCTTCAGAAAGGATGACTGAATCTTTAGAAGTGCTTATGTGTACCCATAAGTGGGATGGAGCTGATGTTATAGCTCCTGGATGTGCCTGTGCTGTTTACTGGAGGAGCTCTCTGAACTTACTCTGTCTGTGTGAGCGTGGCATGGAGAACAGCACAACACCTCAGGCTGAGAACTGCTACCCGTAAATGAGCAGAATGCCTTGATGCTTGGTAGTTACACTGAAACCACCCAGACCTCATAGCAAAAGTTGGGATAGAGATAAAGGTGTATTTACACAGTTCAAATATAGGTAACCCAGTTACAGTATGTTAGCAGAACTCTGTCTCTTCCTCTAGCAGGCAACATTCAAGCCACCAGGACATTTAACCAGTGTCACCCTGGGGGACCTGGCTTTTATGCAAGAACTCCTTATCTTAGAATTTTCCTACATAAAAAAGTTAGAAGCTTGGAAACAGGTAAAATCTTTGCTCACGGCTTCCCTTATTATAAGTCAGTTCCCTTATTATTTGAGCTAAAGCCCTCCTGCTGCTGTCCCCAAGGATTTATTTGAATGATTTAGCCTGAAGGCTTCTCTCTTCTTCACTTCACTCTTTGAGATGCCAAGAGCCCCTGAACACATAATATGTGTGGAGCCATCCCCATTGGGGGCCATCTCCCATGCTTTAGGTGTCTATGGCACACATATCTCTGTCTCAGTCTATCACCTTTGGCTCCCTTTGGAGCTGCAGGAGAGACATGGATATTTCTAGGGTATGATTCATTTTGACCCATTTCAGATTCCAATGACATACCCTAGAAACCCCTGTTCTCTGTTGGCAGCAGAGGGAATCAAGGAATATTGCTTTTTATCTCAGACCTACAGCATGACTAGGTGAACCTGGCCTAGGTGAAAACACCCTTCCCTTTTAAACAGTAAATAGCACCTATTAATTTACTAATGTTCTTAATTAAACAGAAATAACCATTAGTTGTAGAAACCTGTCAGGACAAGGTTCAACCTGCAATGGAGAACATCTCTGTGCATTCAGATTTGCCTTTCATAGAAGAATGTGTATTTTGACAAGTGTACTAGTCACCCACATCAAAATACTGACATGATGACAGTGATGCTGATACACTTTTTTGGGGTGATAGCACGTTTGGCATTCTTCACCTCTACTCTGGGTTTTGAGGGATACCTTGACAATATTCTGATTCAGGAACAAGGGTGCTTTTTTTCCCCCTCTGTTACTTATGTGACAAAGCATTAGTTTGCTGCAAGTCCTAAATCATACGTTATGTCTAAATGGGGAAAATAGAAAAGAGCGTAAGCTCTGGAAAGATAAATGTAAAACCATAATAAGGCAGGCCAAGAAATAGTCCGAGGAACGACTTGCTAACAGTATAAGAACTCCTAATAAATCTTTTGAAACACATCATAAGCAGGAAGACTGCCAGAGAGTCTACAAGGCTGGTGAATGTGTAAGACATGAAAGGAATGGCTCAAGGAAGATAAGGTTAAAGCAGAAAAGCTGCATGAATTCTTTATACTGATGTTGGCTATGGAGAAGCTTAGGGAAATTCCAACAGTAAAACTTTTCTTTATGGGATATGAATTGGAGGAACTGTCCCAAATTAACAAAATTAATAGTTTCAAATCCCCATTGGGGTTTAGAAGATGCAGGCTTATGGATAAATATGATAAAAAGGAAAGGCATCCACCTAACACTTATCAAGGGAAGTGATGTCTCATAAACCTATTAATACTCTTTAAAGGAGCAAAGGGGCATGTGGAGAAGGATGACCAGCTTAACATAGTGTACATGGATTATCCGAAAACTTGCAATAAGGTCAAGGATGCTGCAGTAGAGCTAGGAAAAATATAAGGAGCAGCAGAAAGGATATTCAAAGGTCTAGCATGACTTCCATAGGAGGAAAGGTGAAACTGAAAGGAACTCTTCCAGCAGGAAAAGAAGTGTCCTGGGAAATACAGTAACAATGCACAAGACCATAAATGTCATGAAATGTATGAATAAGGCATATTTAGTCTCTCTTTCTTGTAACCAAAAAATAATACGGAATCAAACACAACACTCGGGCAGTAAGTTTAAAATAAAAAGATAGATTGAATGAAACACATGTAACTAAATTGGGGACTTCTTTACTGTAGAATGTTGTGAATACCAAAATTGTGGACAAATTCAGGAAACGATTAAAAAGCCTATGAAAAGCTGCTAAAAAGTAACTCAATCTCTCATTCAGAGAGATTTCCTAAGCTACAAGCTGAAAGCAAAGAGGAAGACATAGAGGACTGCACACTGACTTGATTCATACCTAAGTATGCACTCTGGCTCTTTCTAGACATGGAATACAGGATTAGATGGTTTATTCTATCTGAAGGTAGACTTATTTCAGTCTGATCTTACTTCAGACCTCTTACAGCTGAGTTGAGGACTGTCAGCTGAGCATGCAGAAAAGTCTTGGAAACTAGCCCTTGCTGCTGGCTTTTCAAGATAAGTTCATAGAAACCTTTCCTGAGAACATGAAACACTAACTCAGATTGCTGCAAAACTGCTAATTCATTCAGTAGTCCAAACTAGCAACAGCCAACAATGACCACGATACCCACCGTATCTACAGAGCATGTGCCAATCAACTTCTTCATGAGAACGGTGTATCTGAGAAGCAACGGAGACTTGCACAAATTGGTGTTTGTCATATTGGCCAGCATCAGTCACAGCTTTCCCAATTTTGTGTCTTAGACGAGCAATACATCCAATACCTTGGATTTCTTCAGTAGCAATCACTTTGATCTCATAGCAAACATCGCTGTTCCAATCTGAGCAGCTGAGCCAAATTTTGTGTGACGATGTCTGTTCAGAAGGACTTGCATTACTCTGATGCTTACTTTCCTCAGCACTATGATAAGGAAAGCTACAAGCATTTATTACCGTTTCCCACGGCAGATCAGAAAGCTTCGATGATGTTTGAATGTTATGGATACAAGTAAAGTTTTGCACAAGAACTCAGCTAATTGGAGATGAGCCCAAGGTTTTTGTCAAGGAAAACTGAGAGTTTTAATTCAGTTCTGGCTTCTTTCTGAGGAAAGAAAATCAGTATTCCAGTCATGTGCTTTGGTTTTAGTATGACTGAAACAAACTTCAGTTCAAGCCTTTTTTTCATCAGCTTTACAGTATAATCTACTGACAGGTGTCTTTGAAAATAAATAGCAAAATGATGAAAGCTAAAATTCGGCATGACTAGAGCCTTGTCATGGGTAGATGCTGTGATGTGAGTGCTTATATTCACTTTTCCTCCACAAATGAAGGGGATTGGTGCACTGCAACTGCAGAACAATTTTGTACTTCATTGTTTTTCAAGAGATTAAGATTTTGTGCTTTGTTATTGGACCTTGCTTGTATGCAGCGTCCTGAACTTTGCTTTTCATAAAGAACCTCCTCCTTAACTCTATTCTGAATTTGGTTCCTACTAGCTTCATCTCACGGCCCCTAGCTCCTGTATCGCAGATACAGCAGTCCATTCCCATCCATTTCTTCCATACAGATCCAGATTTCAGATTTTGTAGTGATCTATAGCAGTTGACCCTTTTACAGACTGATAAGTCCCAAGCTACTTTGCTGTTACAGGTGTAGAAGCCATTCTGCATCTGTCATCTTCTCTGTTGCTCTTCTTTGAACCTCTTCCAGTTCTGATATGATCATTCTGATTTGTAGGATTGCATGCTGTGACATAAATACAAAAGCACTTTCCTGTGCCACAGTGGCCAGCTCAGAGCTCATCATTTTGCATGTGAAGTTAGGAATTCTGTGAGGAAAATGATCCTACACAGAATTTCAGCAGCCCTTTTACTGACCAGTTGTAAAGTCCTTCTGTGACTCATCTAACTCTTTCTATTCAGAGCCTTTTTTTTTTTTTTTTTACTTTCTACCTTAATAAACTAGTGTCATCACCAAATTCACCTTGGTCTTCACTTGCTTTTCCAGGTTGTATAGAAACATATATGAAAATGGGGATACATGAGAAACCAAACTAAGAGTTCATAAAACTTGTAGGGAAATTAGGACTTATAAGAGACAGGACTATCTGGGAAAACGTGGAATCATCTATCACCCATGTCCTATTGCCAGAATAGCCTTATAAAGTCAAAATGAGACAGAATTCACAGCTGGTGTGATAATGTGCACATTCTGTAATATGAGGGCAGACTTGATCCTGGTCTGAATTTGAACCGTTCCTAAGAGATAGAGAGGTCCATCTCTTCTTTCCATTCCCGCAGACTGTATCCTCACTGATTTCACAGCGTTTGACTGTATTTTCTAACTGGTATTTCACATTCAAAAACTTAATTTGATATATTTCGTGTGTGTAAAGGTGGAACGTTTCATTAAAACCAAGCTCTGGTACAAAGAGCTTGAAATAAACAGGCAGTGGGATGCTACAGGAATTAATTACTCTCCTTTGTCAAAAAGGACAGAGCAAGGAGCAATGGGCTTGCTCTGTAACACTGACAATTCACAGTAAGGATTATGGAAACCCCTCCAGCTGGCTTCTGCCATGAAACAAGTTGTCAGTGGTAGTTACAGTGACATGGGAAACTCAAAAGCTGAGCGGACTGAAAAGTGAGAGGTATTCCCAGAGGAAATTTCTAAGTGAGAGAAAATCGTCAGATGCTTTGCCTTTCAGTTCCTAGGCAACAGCTGGAAACTTAACCAGCATTTTCCTTTTGGAATAGGATGTTCTTAAGCTCTGTTTTCAAACTGAAAAGTTTAATTTTTGCATTTCCTCCTCTTGGTTTCTCTGTGAGAAAATCATGGAAACAGTAGACAACTGGGGAAAGCAATTTAAAGAAATAATAACTTTTTCATTACTAAAAGGAAATGTTCCTCAGCCCTGTTGCACTTTTGAGAGCCTGTTACTTTCTCTCTACCAGAGTTACTTTCTTCACATCGTCCCAGTTACAAAAAATAGATTCAACCCCTAGTAGTCTCTAATTGAAACAAACAAATGCAAAAAAAACAAGAACAAAATAGACCATCCGGGTGGGGGGTGGGGGGGAAACTATCTGTATGTATACCCATGGAACATTTTGTTTAGCTTCTCCCCACTAGCATTTTCCAATTCAAATATGTAGAGTAGAAGTTTTCATCAGCCACAATTTCTGGAGAAAATGTTTTTAGCAAAGTCCAGAAACTGGAGGGGGGGGGGGAAACAGAAGTTGCTTCACAGAAATAGAATCTTGTCTGTACAAAGATCTGAGTCTGTTAAACCAGAGGAAAGCTGAGGAAGACCCGACAGTGCTAGCCTTTGTAGAAATAAAAACATAGACACAACTGCTCGGCAGCTGCGATTGTTGTCAAGACCTAAGAAGTTCTGGTACTTCACTATGCAGGCCCAATACCAGGGAGTGGGTCTAGGTTAGATTATATTTAGTGGGGTGAATTAACCAGAGGACTCTAGCAGGATCTACCTGAGCCTGAGGACGAATGAAGGTAGTAGGATAACCTGGTTAAACTATTCGTATTGTCACCTCTTCTCTGTTTTCCAGTCAAAAGTTCCCCATAGCCTCACCTGCTCTACCTATGTGCTCATTCCAGCCTCATGCAGCCTGGCTTCTCACACTGCACTGCTGCTTGGGGACGGTGAGCCGTGCCTTTCCCTTTGAGCGAGTTCTCACCTTTAACCACCTGCTTCCCTGCTCATCTCCTCACTGCCCATCACCCCTGCCTGCTTGTGCAGGCCCTGACCTGTCCCAGCTCCGGCCATCACTGTTACTACTTCCTCCTCATTTGTCCCAGCCATTTTTCCCTCCCTCCACCTCCACTTAATCACAGGCCTGTTCTGGCATTGCCCCCCTCCATCCTCTACCTCCTCACATCTACTAGTCCAGTTTGGGCTTTCTGAGGCTTTACACATGCCTCTGTTGCCTCAGTTTCCCCCACTAAGCGGCACTGCCCCACCTGCTCCCCTCTTTCACACACAACACACCAGCTCCTCCAGGTTGGCATCTGGGCCCTTCTTCCCTGACACTCTCCCCAAAACTGTTAACTCTTGTGCTTCAAATCCCAGTTCTCTAGCCTACCCCTCACCTCCTCCCTGTGGACAGTACAATTGTAAAATGGTAGGTCTTGCTTCCCCCGATGTGTGTGGGGGGCTCATCGGCATTGCACGTTCCTTGCTGGCAGTGGTATAAGCCAGTGCATGTGTGTGTGACACAGCTTGACAACAGCATGGTGTCTTGCGCCAACAGCTACACTCTTAGGACTTTTACTCTTTTAAGTGTTTTATGTCTAGCTCGCAGGGGGCTCTGATGTTTTCTTTCTAGATTAAGCATTCAGCTCTAATAGCTGCAGAAAAATTACCAACCCCAAGCTTGACAGTATCACCCTGGATCTGTGATTATGATGTTCAGAAACAAAGCAGTAGGCAGCACACGCTGCGGTGATACTGCGCTTTGCTTTTCCCTCTCAGGGTTGCTGCTGCTCTAACTTAGCTAGTGCTAACTGGGCCATACTGGGGAGAACACACCTGTGCCAAGGGCCCGGAAGAGGCAAGTCCCTCATAAAACCATCTCAGGGATGTCTCTGGAAATCATTCATATAATTCCTGTGGTTCGTGGAGGACATCATTGCTGTTTTCTTCACTACCTCAGAGTTCCCCATGGTCCTAGGACAGTAAGCCATGCTTGTCTTATAGGAAGAGTCTTCCTTGTAGGAGTTATGTGGGATTTAGTCACATTTCTCCTGAAAACCAGAGACGACTTCCCAGAGGAGTTGGAAGTTAAGCTCCCCCCAGATGGAAAGAGTGGGAGTTGGGATGCTAGTTGCCTGCTGTGAATATTAGCCTTCATCATTAGGCCATGTTTGAAAGAAATCATTTCACTAAAGCTGCCAGGCTTCTTTCAGCAGCCGAAAATCGAGAGGAAAAAGGAGCAGGAGGAAACCCTTTTGTATTCTGGGAAAGCCAGGTCTCAGCTTGCATTTTTATGGTCTTCCCTTGGGTCAGCTCTCCAGGTCACTGGTGCAGGACTCTGTGCTGTGATTTTTCTCTCCAGGCTCTGGCTGAGGACCCTTGTTCCCCTGCAGGGGACCGTATATCTAAATGCTTCTTAGACTTTGTCAGTACAGTGGTTGGAGAGTCAAGATCGTACTGATCTGCAGATAGTAGTTCATTATTATTCCCCAGGCTCAGAGGAAGCTTTAATGAAGCACAAGCATTATGCTGAAGTCAGAGAAAAAGTCTGTTCATGTACCAAGTGTGAAAGCAGTCCTCCTGTTAAGGAATCACTCAGCTGAGTCACTGGTGGCCCCCAGCTTTCCTATTCAGTTGCTCACCTTCTGGCTGTTCAACGTTGCACAGGACTGAGATCCCCTTCCCTAGGGCAGACCATTCCCCAACTCATGTTCCCCCACCATTCATTCATTCATTCAGGCTGTATTTTTGGAGAAAATAGATGTATGTTCCTGGAGGGAAATTTTTAATTCTGTTCTCCATGGATTTGGAATGAAACAGCCACCAGGTGAAGTACAAAGATGTCCTGTGAACAGGGTGGAAACCCAGGGCGCTCTTTCCCAGGTGAGAGCCCAAAAAAGTAAACTGAAAAGGCCTGTCTCTTTTGCTTTCTCTCTCTCTCTCTCTTTCTCTGACCTCCTTGACCTTGAATCCTTTCCTGCAGAATTTCCATGGGAAACTACTCCCATCTGCACTACTACATAGCTCAGCGCATGGCTGTTGGCATGAGGAGGGTATCTAACTCAGGTCTCCCACGTGCAGGGTGCTGCTGTAACCAGTGGGCAAGTACACAGAAGGCACATGGCAATTGAAACCTTCATGTCTTTGGTAGGATAGAGCAAGATTACTCCAACTGGGAAAGAACTCTGAGCTGCAGTGGGAAGGCCTTATGTTGGGGCTCAGATGCAGTTCCACCCCCACCTCCCACACCTCATCCACCCAGGCATTTCTTAATGCTATGAATGGAGATCGGCTGCATTCTCACTGCCTGTGATGGGAGGATTTGGGCCAGTCTGCCTACAGAAAGTTAACTCCACTTTGCCCATGATAATAAGCAGTGTTATATGAGAGATGAATATCCTGGTGCTACATTATGTCCTCTGCATGAGTCCTCATTTCCTTTCTTTCATTTAAGAAAAGAATTGCAAGACCATCTCTCTGCTCAATCCTATTTATTTGCCCTAAAGGAACATTCGATGCATATGAAAACAAAAAACCAGGGCCCTGGAAGTCATTAATTTGACTCCATTTTGAATGTCCCTTTGGGACTGCAATTAGCTGATTTTCTCTCTTCTGTGCTGATGCAGCACCCCACTCTGACTCCTCTTTTGCCTAATGAAGATAAGTAGCACCCTGTAGCCTCTCAGGTATTTGCTGTGCACCGTCAGTGCAAGATGCCCAAGCAGGGGTTTTTCTTATTGGCAGGGGAAACCAGAACAAGCAGATAAACAAAGGAAATTATGTTTGCTCTGAGGGGGGCATGTTTCCTTCGGGTTCTTGAACAGCCTTCCAACAGGGCACAGAGCTGAGGGTCAAAAATTATCTGCTTTTAAGACATATTTCTGAAAGTAATTGTATGGCACAGTGGTTCTAATAGTGAGGTCTGGTCTCACTGTGAGGAGTCCCCTCTGGTCCCATGTTCCTTAGGCCTCACACTGTCTGCATAATGCTCTGTGCAGTGCTAATGAGGCTTGGTTTAACTGAGTAATATTTCCTTCTTAATTTGTGAATGTTGTTAGCTCCCCCCACTTCGTCAGCCATGGTCACTGAAAGACCATGAGATTTTTTTAACGCTGCTTGTCTTACATTCAATGTAAAAAGCATTCTTGTTTCCGTCACAGGTCCCTGGGTTTGCTCGTGAGCTGAAAACAAATGTCCTGAGTGCCATATAACAGGCTGCTTTCCAGCTGCTCCATTTTTCTCTCCCACTTTTAGTCATTCCCAGTCTCTCTCCAGGCAAATATGGTTTTGGCCCTCATCACATCTTTCTCAAGAGCTAGCTCAACTCTGTAGATTGTACTGCCAGAGAAAAAATAAAGATGAACTTTGCCTTCAAACAAAAGGCAAAACTCTTCATCTTCATTTTTATATAACTCCTTGGCTAATTACATCACACTTCCACAGATGGAGCTGATAGCTCTCCCAAATAGTGTAAAACAAAATAAAATCAGTAATAAAAATAACTGGCCTAATCTTGTTCCTACTAGCAGGGCTGGTGAGCAGATAATTTGGTTGTTGTTCCTTGTGATAGATGTTCTGTGGTGATTGCTGGCTTCAGGAACTAAAGTTAGCTGTATCTAGACCTATAAATTGGCTGAAATGATCACAAGCAGCCACAGTTCTTAACTCCACTTCTTTTGCTTTGCATGTTTCCACTCCAGCTCACAAGATTTCTCATCACGTTTCAGAAAGATGGGATGTGGCAGAAAGCAACACTGTCCTATTTTGCCTGAATCCAAGGGGCTTTGTTGGGGACAGGAGAGCAGCTTTACAATATCTTGACCCTGTGTGACGATTCAGCATTCTCTGCCTGCTCCTGGTTGGCTGGCTGCAGAGATGAGCCCTCTCCTACACCCTGGATGATGGGAGAAGCTGGTACACACAGCTCCTGCTGTGACTTGGGGCAGCTTTGGGGGTCCCTTTGCTGGTTCAATTTAACATTTACAAGGACATTTCTGCAATAGAAAATCAATAGTCTGTTTGATCGGTGTTTTCAGGTATGTGCTACCCCTGATCGGGAGTAGTCAGCATGGATTCACCAAAGGGAAATCATGCTGGACCAATCTGATAACCTTCTAGGAAGGAATGACTGGCTGGGTAGGTGAGGGCAGAGCAGTGGATGTTGTCTGCCTGGACTTCAGCAAGGCTTTGGACACTGTCTGCCATCACATCCTCCTAGGTAAGCTCAGGAAGTGTGGGCTAGATGAGTGGACGGTGAGGTGGATTGAGAACTGGCTGGATGGCCGAGCTCTGAGGGTTGTGGTGAATGGCGCAGAGTCCAGTTGGAGGCCTGTGGCTAGTGGTGTCCCCCAGGGGTCAGTCCTGGCTCCAGTCCTGTTCAACGTATTCCTCCATGGCCTGGAGGAAGGGACAGAGCGCACCCTCAGCAAGTTTGCTGATGATACTAAACTGGGGGGAGAGGCTAACACACCAGAAGACTGTGCTGCCATTCAGAGGGACCTGGACAGGCTGGAGAGCTGGGCGGAGAGGAGAGGAACCTCCTGAAGTTCAACCAAGGCAAGTGCAGGGTCCTGCACCTAGGCAGGAATGACCCCATGCAGCAATACAGGCTGGGGTTTGTCCTGCTGGAAAGCAGCTCTGCCGAGAAGGACCTGGGAGTGCTGGTGGACAACAAGTTAAAAATGAGCCAGCAGTGTGCCCTTGTGGCCAAGAAGGCCAAGGGGATCCTGGGGTGCATTAGGCAGAGTGTTGGCAGCAGGTGGAGGGAGGTGATCCTGCCCCTCTCCTCAGCCCTGGGGAGGCCGCACCTGGAGTCCTGTGTCCAGTTCTGGGCTCCCCAGTACAAGAGAGACATGGCACTCCTGGAGAGAGTCCAGCGGAGGGCTACAAAGATGATGAGGGGACTGGAGCACCTCTCCTCTGAAGAAAGACTGCAAGAGCTGGGCCTGTTCAGCCTGGAGAAGAGAAGACTGAGAGGCGATCTCATAAATGTGTGCAAGTATCTGAAGGGGGAGTGTCAAGAGGGTGGGGCCAGTCTCTTCTCCGTGGTGCCCAGAGACAGGACAAGAGGAAACGGGCAGAAACTGAACCACAGGAAGTTCCATCTGAACCTGGGGAAAGACTTCTTGTCTGTGAGGGTGCCTGAGCATTGGAACAGGTTGCCCAGAGAGGTGGTGGAGTCTCCTTCACTGGAGATATTCAAAAGCCGTCTGGATGTGATCCTGGGCAATATGCTCTAGGTGACCCTGCTTGAGCAGGGAGGTTGGACTAGATGATCTCCAGAGGTCCCTTCCGACCTAAACGATTCTGTGATTCTGTGATTCTGTGATTTTATAACTCTCTCGATTTCTCATTGAAAACTTTGAGTTACTTGTAATGAATGAACCCCTCAAAAATAAATCAGTAGAATTCCTGAATAATGTGAATACATGCATGTGTCTGTGAAAGCAGACCTTCTGAGATGAGATGTGAGAGTTGCTTTGACTTTTCCACACATGTGCAGCCCAGCAGCAGAGCTAGGACTGACTCCTGCTGTGGCTCATGTGCTCAGACATTGGTTGCACTCACAATACCACCATATTTGATGCCAACACAGCAGATGTGGAAAGGATAGAAGAATATTTCTTCCTCTCTATGCATTCACCATGACTTATTCATAAACTCCATCACCTGGGAATTAGTGAAGGACCATCAAAAATGTCTACTTTAGATGGAAATGCATCATCTTCTGTTTATTTACCATCTAACCCAGATCGATCTTAGCAGAGTGATGATGTGCAGAGAACACTTTCAGGGCAGACTGTGCTGCCCATAGCTTTCTCCACCCAAGCCACAGGGAAGAATAGCAGTTCTGGAAATTGTAAGGACAAATAGTTGACCAGATAAGGCCCCAAGATTCTCATCTGAAGGAGAACCTCAGAATCTCATCTGTCTCCAACATATATATTGAAAGTTTAAGCCCCTGATACAATCTGAATGCATGGAGAAGTTCTAAGATCAGCTCAGACCCACCTAGTCTTACTCTGGGGGCTGAGGTAGCTATGTGGAGGGACCTATGCTCATGCGGGAATGCCTTGTAATATGCCCCATGGTTCTCGTGGAAGCATGGGGTGGATTTGTAGCAGTTGAAACAGAAAAAGGCAACAAAGATCAGAAGAAGGTGCCCCCTACTAGACTAGACTGTAATCAGAAGGATGAAGACCAGGAGGTATTTTTACAGTCAGTCAGCAGAACTGGGTCAAAGAGGTCTTACAAACTTCAAACGGGTTCCTATTTTCTATCCTTTCTCCTGAGCTGCCACAAAGATAGGTGTTGGAGGGGAGGGATATATGAGATATGTGGTTAAATTATTGAAGTCTAGAAAAGTAGGTTCAAAGTTCTGGGTAAGGGATATCTCATATATAGAGGAAGAAGCAGCAGAGTAGTCCTTACTGCTAACTGCAACTCTGCCCCCTTAGAGCTGTTACAAGTGCTCAGAAACAGCCTCTCTGTCTGCAGTAGGGCTTCCAGAGCACCGCTTTCCTTCCAGCATGCGCTTCCCATGTCACTACACTATGTCAGATTGCCCTGAATACGAGCCTGTTAAAATGGCATCACTAAAGGGGCAATGCTAGTTCAAGAGGTGGGGACATGAAGTGGGGAGAAGGTGCTTTCTAGCAGGAAAAAGAAGAGTGATTCTCATTGGGTAACTGCACACCACAAAATTAGGGATCGCTTGTAGTTATGTGGAGTCGTAAAATCCAGAAAGAAGCATAAGGCTGTTGTGCTTCCAGGGAGGCCTCAGTTCTGTGCCTGTCCTGCTGAGGAAAACGTTACTTTATATATTACCACTTTTGGCCAACTGAAAGTACAAGGTATTTGTGTGATGAGGAATGCTGCCATCATTAAAACCTTTAAGGAAAAACTCTACCCTCTTCTGAGTGAAAATGATTGGGCTCAGGCATTTCTGAACCCGCAGCTCTCAAAATGGAGGATCTGAGTTCAGAAAACAGGCTCCTTAGAAAAGCTGACATTTTTCACATGAATCAAATCTCACCTAAAATGACATTCACCTTGTGATCAGTGTAAGAAAACACAGAATTGTAACCAAGAAAGGGTAATCTGTGAAGGAGGAGAATTAAGGCCTCAAATTCTATACTTATGGTATTTCAAGAAGACCTCATCTTTAATAGCTTTATAGCTGTGTTTTAGAGGCATGTAGTTTTTCATGGCTTCACAATGAAATCTGAAACCACATAAATGTGACCAAAAATTCACAATTACAAAAAGACAAAGAATATATATATTATATAAAATATATATCTAAAACTTGAATATAGATATTATATATATATTTATATGCATATATAAAATAATCATGTAATTTCACAGCAAATCTAGAGATGCCAGGAGGAAATGGACTCAGGATGAGCAATGTCTGGGAGACATATAATACTGTTTTCTGTTTCAAATAGCACACTATAGAAGAACAAAATATATTTTGCAGTTTTTAACTTCCATTTGTTAATTCAGGTCTCACCAGTGATGACTTTTGCCCATTGCTTGTCTAACGGCTAATCTCACAGCTTGCCTGCCTTTGTTACCTGGCCCAGTAGCATAATCAGAGCAGGCTCCACAGATGCACCATCCAGTGCAATTAGTACTCTGTAACATAAAAGGGTCAAAGAAAGCATGGGGATATTATTCTTTTCTGTGACAGAGAGAACAAGGCCTTTTGTAGAGTCATAGCATTACCCAGTGCTCAGAAAAAAAAAAAAAAAAGTACAGTTTTCTGCCAGGTTCTTCTGAGGCTGCTAAGCTCCATTCAGAGTGGAGGTTCTTGCTCCAAACAGTGAATATGCAGCAGTATCGGAGCCAAAGGTCCTTCTCACGTGTGAACAAGTACCTTATCTCTCAGAACACTCAAAGATTTGGTCGTCTTCTACTTAAATCTCTGCCCTCCTGGCAGAGAAAGCTCCTGCCAAGAGAAATGACTGGAATAGTTGATGGAAGAAGCTTGTGTGTCCTTGCTGAAAACAGAGCAGGATAATTCTGTTTCTTCAATATCCCTAGCTCTCCTCCCAGCACCTCTGCTTCCAAGACTTTAGCCAGTTTCCCTTGACTCTAAAGTGGTGACTCTCTATTCCCCATCCACCAGCCTAAGAGAAATACTTCTCATTCATAAGTTGTCATGCTCATATGACAAGACAGTATCACTATTGCTATCTTTTAGAGTGTGACAGCCCTGGAGACATATGTAATTCAGTCTGTGGCTGGGAGTTCACCTATGCTCAACACAAGAATTCAGTTAAAGGTTGCAGTATGCTAGGAGCTGTCATCTAAGAAATACATGACTGTGTCCCATGGCCACCACTGGTCAAAATGACTGCCAAAGGGCAGCACACTGTTTTATCCTGGAAGGAGTTAATGAGGCACATGTAATGAGCAAGAGTTAATGAAGCACATTTGAGCAAGGGAGGGTGGGAATTGTTGAGAGACAGAAAAAAAATTATTGCCCGCTGATTCCCCTAGTCCTTGTACTGAACTTGGAGAGGGGGATTTCCGCTCCTGCTCTCTCACTGAGGGGTGAGGGAATCAGCCATGGCAAACCCTGATGGGACACCCGAGTCTGAGGCCTCAGCACCCCAAATCTAGGAACACAATTTCAAACTTTCCAGTGTGGGAGGGCTGAGCCCCTAAGTTTTGTGTACATGGGGAGTGGCAAGCGCCTATTGTTCCCAACGAGACCCAAGGGGCAGCGTAGGTAGACAATATGGAAGCCTGTGATGAGGTTATCTGGGGCCAGATTCACTGGCCTGAGCATGACTCTGAAGTTAGACACCCTGAGTCTGGGCCAGTCCAGTCCCCATCAATGGAGAAAGACACCAGCAGAGAGTGATTTACGTCAGAGGGCAGGAGACTCATCCCCTGGAGACCCCTGTCCCTCTCTACTGAAGGCACAGAGAGCTGAGAAAGCTGAGGTGAGGTGGGAGATGTTTATTTCTTAGACAGCTATGGCAATGAGGTGAACTTGGGAGGATTTCCAAGGGAATGAATTTACTCAGATGTATTTCAAGTAATCAGATCACACCTACCATGATATCAAGCAAAACAGGTTTAGAATTGGAACAACTGTGCCTGACATGTTATGCTTATTACAGTGAGTCAGGGTAATGCACTTGTGATAAAATGTGTTTACCCCATGGCAGTAGATATTAAATTTCTGGAGAACAGAGTCATTGATAGCCTTGAATCCACTTGAGAATAGTAAGCATCTTTAGTGTAACAGAGCCCTTGATGGGAGCTAGTCCTTTCTTTAATTGTCATCCTGGTTAAAGTATTAAAAGAAAAATATAGCCACCTTTTCAGTTGAAAGTGTTTTAGGTCTTTAAATAGCAATGAAGATGAATAAGGCAAGGCTGCTAGCTTTATTGGGCTGGTTTGCTGCATTTAGAAACAAAAATCCTGAGCCATGGAAAATTTGTAAATCTCTCACTCTACTCAGAGCAGAGGAATAGAATTGCCAGCCAGCTCACTTTGCATCTAAAGAGCTGCAGCTGAGCTTCAACCACAAGCCAGGCAGATCCTCAGAATCAGCAGGCTCCTCAAGGACAACCTTTGCCCTCAGGCTGTGTGCTTTAGCAATCTGGACTAGCTACTATCCTAAATAAGAAGGGCAAAAGAGCAAGCTCACAGCTGAGAGAATCTCAGTGACATTTCAGGGAAAATGCAGTAGACCAGACTCTCTCCTGGCTGACTGAGCAGGGCTGGATGCAGCAGCCGGGGCTTGGGGCAGGGACTGTGTCTGCAAGTAGTTACTACACTGCCCTACTTGGACAGTGTGCCAGTGGGGCAGAGTAACCACAGACCCCCTTCGTTTCTCCAGTGTATCCAAGCCTGAGATATGCCAGATTGACACCTTAGCCCTTCTCTCATCAGCAGGGACTAGCTGCATGAGAGGCGGCCATTAGCTTGTACCCAAAGCCTACACAAGGCTTAGACATCACTCAAATTTTGTACCATCCCTTCAGCTTTATCCCCTCATCCCTGGCAATTCACCCCCATTGGGAAGTGGCAGTACAACCCATGGGTCCAACCAGTGGAAAAACCTTTTCCAACATAAGGTAGAGGGTTAGACTTTCCTCAGGACTGAGGCTAAATATGAGGCTGTGAGAAGCTCGGTCCAATGTGAAAATTCAAAGTACTTCAAGCTGATGGTGGTGTGTCTGAGAACCAGGAGCAGAGTGCTCTCTTAGAGACAACAGTAAATGTTTCCTGGACCAGTGTCCCTGGCAAGGCCACAGGCTCAGTGTGGGTAGGAGCAAACAGGAACATCCCCAGGCTCTGCTCTATCCATGTGAGAGACAGCTTCAGTCCAGAAGCTCAGAAATGGCATGAGAAGGGGACTGAACCCAACTTATTTTACCTGCTTCTCATCAAGGTTTATTGCTGTCAGCTCAGTACTGTTCTCAAGTGTGTGCACAGCTTCAGAGGCAGAGCAATCCCCAGACATTGAGGTCTCACATGTTTTTCAAGCTCATAACTGAAGATCTTCTCTGTATTTGCCTCCTTTCCCTCTACTCCATCTGCGACAATACTGTTTATTGTCTCTGTGCCTTCTGGCAGGCAGTAGGGAGCATCCAAGAAAGGAAAGAGAGCGGCACACTAGTTCTCCATACGAAAGAAGAGAGATGCAGGATGACACATGAGGCTTATGAGATAGGTATCTTCCCCATGTCAGCACAAGACAGATCCTCAGGATCTTGCAACACTTCTCACGTGATTTCAGTTCTATGGTACTGAGGAGTTCAGCTTCAGACTCAGAATGACTCATACTGCTGGAGGGATAGGGGAGAACTCAGATCTAGGGAAGCTAAAGGACATGTTGGTCTGAGAGACTGGCACCAAACACATTAAACAAGGGCACGTTGGGTGGTAACTAAACCAAAAACTACACAAATGGTTATCTTGTAAGATCCCACTTCCTCCCATCTAACTGAGCAGCCTGGGAACTTATAGAGAGAAATGATGATCCTACACTGGCCAAATCACCCTCTGTAGTGTATGGTGAATATATTCCTGGACTTTAAGGGATGCTTACAGCAGCCATAGTTTCAACACAGGTTAAAAACAAAAAACAAAAACTGGGCCTGGAGTAAAAAATACAACTCTTAAGTCTGTGAAAAAGGGATGGTGTCTGAAATACATTCTGTCTCTGACTTCTCTAGTCTTTAGGACAATCTCTGCTCTAATACTTTTGAAAGTCTTAGGACACAGAACTGTGAAAGGGAATTTTGACTACTGAGGTACAGAAAGACAGCATGCCCTTGGACAGATGAACTATGGATGATGGGGTGGAGTCAAAAGGAGAAGTCAGGTACTCAAGACTGGTATCCTAACCTCAAGACCTTCCTCCCTTCAAAGGCAAGGGAGCAGAGTTGTATACTGGTGGTCCAGGAACTGAAGGTCAAATTCTATCCTGTGGTTCATATGCAGATATTGCTAATCACTTATTTTAATTTTTGACTTCATGAAAAGTTCAGATGGGTTGCAGCCACTGCCTATATCTTGGAAGTGAAAGGAGAATTGGAATTACATGAGACAAGCTGGAATTTCCCTGCTACCTGCTGCTTCAGGCACACAGCAAAGGCTGTGTGGAACGTCTCTGCTACAGATAGAGCCAGCAGGTGGAACTGTAATTTCCCTGTAGGCTCAGTTTTGCAGAAAACCCTCCCTCCCCTTCTCCCCTCCCCACTCCCTGAAAGACACTGTAGGCTGTGAAAATGATGAGGACAATAAAATGTGTTGCTCAATTATCCTGTATGAGAGTTGATGTAATTCCAACCCACAAGCACAGAGTGCACAGCCTCCTGTGTCCTATAGATTAACACAGTGTGCATTACACTTGCTGTGGAGAAGATTAGAGCATCAAGGGAGATGGAGGGACCAGCTTTTATTTAATCTAATGGTTGTTCTATCTGATTTCCTGCAGGCTCTTTTGATTTTCAGTACCAGGCAATAGAGATCGGCTGTGTTTTTAAAGGCTTGTCACCACAAGTCCTGATAAATAAAGATGAGCAGCTACAACCAAGTTTTCTCTGTGAAACAAAACAGATGACACCCTGGGATCATTTGGCCAGGGCAGAGGAGCAGGGAGAGCATGACAGGGAAGAATTAACATGGGGAGCCTGAGATCTAACATTTCCAACCATGATAAGCAACAGCAAGAATGTGAAAACCTGCAGCAAACGATGTTAAAGTGCAAATCCAGCAAGGATGTGAACGCTCCATTCCAGGATAAGTGTGCTCAATGTCTCTTATGGCCATGGTGCTGTTAGGAGGTTTCTTATTCCTCTGTATGTCACTAGGGGAGCCCCAAGGAGAGATCCTTGCACCAGAAAGAAACAAAATCAGCTTGTAGCAGGGCATGCCAACGGTAATGGCTCCCATATGATGATCCTAACGACGAAAGTGCAAGGAGAGGCTTCCAGGAGCTCCTGGGGTGGCTTTTCATTTGAGGAGAAAACACTTAAATGAAGATACCAGTGTCTTAGGCATCTCGGTGGTATTATAACCCCTAGGGCAGTGCATTAAATTGAGCCCTGAAGGCAGTATGGAGGGATGGTTTAGATGTCTAAATGCAGGTGATTACAGTCTGTTGATAAGTTCTCGCCTTGGACTTAGAGCACCTGATGTCTGAAAGGAGCCAATTCTAAATTGCAACATCTGATAAACACACCTCTCTCACCGGTTGCCACCCAAGCCAGGAGCTGGAGGGAGAGAAAAAAGTGAGAGGTTAGGACCAAACACTGTACAAAAACATTTGTTTGCTCTAGGAAGGCCCATATCTGGCCTTCGTGCCTCTCTTCAAAGCGTCTATGTACAATGTGTACTTCTCCCAGAACTGATCTTTGTAACTTCACCCCCTCCATAAGGTTGTACAGTCCTGAAGGGTGACAGTACCATTCCCGTGGAAAGGAGCAGTTCACTTAGAAAGCTCTTGTGCCAGGCAGAAAGGATCTGGCTGCTCCTTGTTGGTCTGATATCCGTGTGACATCTGCCATACAAGGAATTGTACTTGTATCTCACCAGCTGGGTAGGGTTGTGACCCTGTCCCACACCATTTTTCTCTGGGCCCATTCAAGTCTCACCCATGCTCTCATAGGCCCCTTCTCAGTCCCGTTGTTCCTGTTGTGCCATGCCCTAGCACAATATTCACTACTGATGTGATTGTGCTTTATGCAACCAGAGGATATCTCTTGCTGGTTGCTTTCTCCTGTTGATGAGACTGACATTTCTGTGTCATTTTCCTTTGCCTTTGTCATGTGATTCTCCATCACCAACTGACTAAGATTCTTTTGTGTTGTTATCCCCATCAACACTGCAGACTTGTAAAAATGGGGAGAGGACAGCAGGAATATTTTCCACAAAAGAGCTGATCGATCAGTGAAGGACAGCATCAGGCATGTGACTTTCCTCTTGGAGGCTCCAGATACTTGTGCAAAAGTAGGTGTCAGCCTAAACTAGGGTCCACAGGGAGTTCTGAATTATAGAGACGTTTAAACAATGAGAAGCTCCAGCACCTGGAGTTAGCGCAGAGCTGGTAGAGCATGTTCATGTTCCTTTGCCCTTGAGAGGAAGAAATGAATAAGAAGTCAAGATATAGAACTTCTACCAAATCTGTTGGCAGCTATTCATAACTATTCATAACTGAGCAACCCCAGGACTGTATGAGCTACTCGTGTCTGCAATTCTCCCAGGCAGTGTCTGACTGGAGGAACAGACAACCAGTTAGGAGTAACCTTACCATCTCATTTTTCTTATCTGGGCCTAGTGCATTCAGGTCAGAGAAGTTAGTTAGGTCTTCCAGTGCCAGTCACTGTAGTTTCATGATCATCAAAGCCTGTAGGATTTGCTTCCCTCTTTAAAAAGACCCTGTAAGTCAGTGCTTTTGATAGAGGACTCTTCTCCATAGAATCATCCCATCTTCGTTTTATCCCTCTGAGCCCCCTTTGCTGAGTGAAGCTAGGCCCAGAAGATGCACAGGGCAAATCTACTCCTAATTATGATTCTGGTCTCTTTCATCTAGCCTAGAGTTTGATGTGAGCTACACTCAGGCTCTTCTCCTGCTCTGGGAAGTGAGTTTCCTTCCTCATCAATCATCTTGAGTGCTGGAGAAGATCTAAATATCCATGTCTTCTTTTCTGGATATATATGATTGTCTTCCATGAGCCAAGTGTGGTTAGTGTGGCAAGGTAGTTGTCTGAAAAGGCATGTGCTGAAGTGAAACAACCTGAGAACTGCTTTGTAAGCAGCCTGATGCAGAGAGGCACACAGGTTCCTCAGGATCCCTCATTAAGCATTTGCTTATGCTAGTATTTGTTTGTTACTCATTGTTTAAAGTCTCATCTTTATTATAAACTCCAACAAGTTCTACTTGGTCTCTACCTGAAAGCATTGAATTGCCCTCCAAGAGAGGAAAAATTACTGCATCGCCTTCTTTTGCCATAGCATTAGGAATTCTGGATCACAATAAGCCCTGAGTTATCCTCAGAGCTGTCTTTCCTCTTGAGTCACTGATGCCAGAACCATCTCCAACCATCCTTCTAACTTGCTCCCTGATCATATGGAACAGTACACCAGCACTCTCCTGAGTATCTGGCCCTGCAGCATCCCTTCATGATGCTGTAACCGCATTCAGCAGGTAAACCAGGACCTTCCTCAGCAGAAGTTTTTAGAAGTGCCAAAGAACCCTACTTTTTTTGTGAGAAAACTGGAGCCCCAGCCAGGGACAAAAGGAAAAGAAGCATCAGGTATCACATGAATGTTAAGGACATGGAATACAGAATCACAGAGTCACAGAATCACAAAATCATTTAGGTTGGAAGGGACCTCTGGAGATCATCTAGTCCAACCGCCCTGCTCAAGTAGGGTCACCTACAGCATATTGCCCAGGATCACGTCCAGGTGGGTTTGAATACCTCCAGTGAAGGAGTCCCCACTACCTCTCTGGGCAACCTGTTCCAGGGCTCAGGCACCCTCACAGACAAGAAGTTTTTCCTCATGTTCAGATGCAATTTCCTGTGGTTCAGTTTCTGCCCGTTGCCTCTTGTCCTGTCTCTGGGCACCACGGAGAAGAGACTGGCCCCACCCTCTTGACACCCTCCCTTCAGATACTTGCACACATTGATGAGATCCCTTCTCAGTCTTCTCTTCTCCAGGCTGAACAGGCCCAGCTCCCTCAGCCTTTCCTCATAGGGGAGATGCTCCAGTCCCCTCATCATCTTTGTAGCCCTCCGCTGGACTCTCTCCAGGAGTACCATGTCACTCTTGCACTGGGGAGCCCAGAACTGGACACAGCACTCCAGGTGAGGCCTCCCCAGGGCTGAGGAGAGGGGCAGGATCACCTCCCTCCACCTGCTGGCAACACTCTGCCTAATGCAGCCCAGCATACCATTGGCCTTCTTGGCCACAAGGGCACATTGCTGAATCATGCTTAACTTGTTGTCCGCCAGCACTCCCAGGTCCTTCTCGGCAGAGCTGCTTTCCAGCAGGTCAACCCCCAGCCTGTACTGCTGCATGGGGTCATTCCTGCCTAGGTGCAGGACCCTGCACTTGCCTTGGTTGAACTTCAGGAGGTTCCTCTCCTCTCCGCCCAGCTCTCCAGCCTGTCCAGGTCCCTCTGGATGGCAGCACAGTCTTCGGGTGTGTCAGCCACTCCTCCCAGCTTTCTATCATCAGCAAACTTGCTGAGAGTGCGCTCTGTCCCTTCCTCCAGGCCATGGAGGAATACCTTGAACCAAACTGGACCCAGCACTGACCCCTGGGCGACACCACTAGCCACAGGCCTCCAACTGGACTCCGCACCACTGACCACAACCCTCGGAGCTCGGCCATCCAGCCAGTTCTCAGTCCACCTCACCGTCCACTCATCTAGCCCACACTTCCTGAGCTTACCTAGGAGGATGTGATGGGAGACAGTGTCCAAAGCCTTGCTGAAGTCCAGGCAGACAACATCCACTGCCCTGCCCTCACCTACCCAGCCAGTCATTCCGTCATAGAAGGCTATCAGATTGGTCCAGCATGATTTCCCTTTGGTGAATCCATGCTGACTACTCCCAATCACCTTCTTGTCCTCCAGATGCTTAGTGATGACCTTCAGGATGAGCTGCTCCATCACCTTTCTGGGGCTGAAGGAGTGGCTGACAGGCCTGTAGTTCCCTGGCTCCTCCTTCTTGCCCTTTTGGAAGACTGGGGTGACTGAACCTAGAAAACTCTGAGGCAAGGTGAACTTACAGGTTTTGTCCCAAGGGCTAGAGTTTGGGCTTGCAATGGTTGCAGAAAGCCACACACTCCTCCCTGGTCTCTGCCAGATGTGTGCAGTGTAGCTGTGTGAGGTCACCCCAGCCAGCCCAGCCATGTTGGCAGGATCATTTGCTATTTAGGACTCTGGCAGATGAGCTCAGCAGATTTTGCTGCAGCTCTTGAAAATGTTACCGCTTCAGCTGCCTGCCCCGTCCCTTCATTATCCCTGCTGCACAGGGTGGGCTGGACATCCACTGCTGCAGACACTTAAGTCTGGCAGTTAGTGCAAACTTGCTTTCATCAGCAACCTAATCAAATAGGTCGAGGTGAATCAGGGTCATTGCACTGTGAAGACAGCTATCCTTCCATCATCTTTGCTCCAGAGAGTGTGAATTTGTGGCAGTGTAAAGGAGCAGATACCTGGTACTGCAAGAGCTTAAACTGCCAGGGCTAAATCTTGCAGAGCAGTTATTATAATGGCAGCCCTGTGCTCGGTGCCTCACATAGTTATGTCAGTAGACTGCTTACAGAGGGAGCAAGGGATGGGGAGAGCATCTAGTAGACTTTTTAGATCTTTTTTTAGAGTTACTTGCCTTTGTTTTCTGCACTGGCATGGCTAGGCCTCTTTCTGTTGATGGTCATTTGCCTGCTAAGGCATATAGGAGAATGCTGCGGACTTGGGATGTTTTAGTGCTCAGCCCTGCAGGCCTGGTGTGTTTCAGTCCTCAAGGAGACATTTAATGACTTGTGAGGTGATCATTGCTCAGGCAAAGTTGTAAACCCTCTCCTAGCTTGTAAATGTGCTCAGCAGAGAAGTGAGAATGGTTCACAGCCTGAAAAGAAGGGTGTTCAAAAGACTACAGCTGTAGCCTAACCCACAGGAGCACATTTGCCTGTGGAACTAGAGACTGAGTGACTAGGTTTTACATTGCCCTAGAAAGCACCTCACCTTTCCCTGTACCATGGAGATATGGACCCTGATGGGAAGCAGCAGCAGCTTGGATTGTGTGCTGGTGGGGAGCATGGAGATTACCTGGGAACTGGTTACATTGCACCCTTCCAGAAGAGACCAGAGATCTTAGCCTTACAGTACTTGAGACAATGAGTAACCTTCTCCCTGGCTGTTTGGGGACCAGATGATTTACAGAGCTCCTATACTTCGGCCTATACTTATTTCCAGAGTCCTATACCTGGGCCGAAATAATCACATGCACCAGGACAGTTTGGGAACTGACTGGCTGCAAAGCAGCTTTGCAGAGAAGAACCTGGGTGTCCTGGTGAACAATGAGTCGAAAGAGAGCGAGCAATGTGTTCTGCAGCAAAGGCGGCCAACAATATCTTAGGCTGCATTTGAAAAAGCGCTGCCAGCAGGTCAAGGGTGATGATCCTTCCCCTCTGCTTAGCGCTGGTTGAGGCCACATCTAGAGTGCAGATTGTCTCTCTCCAAGAAAGACATGGAGCTTCTGGAGTGAGCCCAGCAAAGGCTTACTAAGATGACTAAGGAACCGGAGCATCTCTCCTATGAGGAAAGGCTGAGGGAACTGGGACTATTCAGCCTGGAGAAGAGAAGGCTCACTGGGGTTCTGATTAATGTGTATAAGTATCTGAAGTGTCAAGAGGATGGGTCCTGATTCTTCTCAGTGGTGCCCAGTGATAGGATGAGAGGTAACGGGCACAAATTGAAACACAGAAAGTTTCATATGAACATGAGGAAAAACTTCTTTACTGTGAGGGTGACAGAGCACTGGAACAGGTTGCCCAGAGGGGTTGTGGTGTCTCCTTCACTGGAGATATTCAAAAGATGTCCGGACACAATCCTGGATAGCGTGCTTCAGGGGCCCTACCTGAGCAGGGGGGTTGGACTAGATGATCTCCAGAGGTCCCTTCCAATCTCAACCATTCTATGATTCTGTGATTCTGTGCTGTGTCCGGTTATGGACTCCAGTCAGTTTGGCATTATATTGAGTACTTTGTAATTACCAAGGCTGCTTTTAAACTTCCTTTAAGGGCCAAGGGAACAATTTTTGATTTATGAAATAATATCTTTTCCTTTTCTAAAGTAAATATTTGGTGTCTGCTAAGGTTGACTCTAATTCATATCTTGCTGCAGGGTAAGTTCTGTAATAATGTCGCTGTGTCTGCAATAATAGACAATATCTTTGTTATAAACTATGGGAATTCAAGCACCAACCAGTGTTACAGCAGAGATTCTCAAAGGAGAGGGACAAGGAAAATGACTACTGTTTATTACAGCTGGAACGTTAGCAGCAGCTAGGTTAGGTCACCTAAAGGCTTCTGTGCTAGATACTTTCTAACTGTTCATAGCATTCCAAAATCTGCAGTTTTCTGCCTGTTGTCTTTTTCTTCATATTTGAGCCTAGATGATTCAACCAATTTTTTTGTTAGAGAGAAGATCTTACAAAAAAACAACTTTTGCAACCATTCTAATGAAATATATTTGATTCACTACCCCTGGTCAGCAAAGCACTGCTGTACCACATTGGTGCAAGAAGTCATGCACCTACTTCTAGGAGGTCCTTCCATTCTCAACAACTGCTCTGCTACATCAAGACCATAGAATTGGTTCTTTCTCCCCTACTGCTTGTAAAGGTGAACTTTACAAAGCATATATTTGCTGAAGTAGGCATACTGTTGAGGGAAGGATGCAGAAGCTATGGGAAAACAGCATGATTCAGTCCTCAGTTTGGACAACGAGCTACACTGCAAAGGATTTCATTCAGAGACAGGAAACTAGAGACAGGAGAATAAATGTCCCACCAGCTCCAAGTTTACCCCTAGATCAAAAAAATGTTCAGAATTACTTTTGTGGAGTCTATCCCTCCCCCACTTCCTAAAGGACAGGGACAAGTTTGACTGAGGCAGGCAAAGAAACCATGTGGGAGGGATTAAAAAGACAGAGCAGAGTATCCTGTTGCCTGGAGGTAGAGTATATGAGGATAAAGTTGGCTGGTGACTTTAGTTTCAACTGTGTTACGTATCACCTGCTGGATCTGTTAACATCCCTTTACTTCTGCTGCAGTGTATTTCTCTGGTAAGACTGAACAAGCCTCTGGTTTAACCAAATTGTTCATATATCCCAGTGCCTCCAGCTCCCACAGAGCAGTTGCACTGGGCAGAAAAGTCCTGGCAGGCCTGAGGAGCTCTGAAGGCTGACAGACGTGAATGACTGTCATGGAAGGACTGAGTACTGAAACAGTTTAAAGGCATCATTAAACAGTTTATTGAACTGTAACAGGTAACAGATTCAGATGTTGGTATAGGCATTCCTACTATTAACAAATGGATTTGATAACAAAGTAATTAACTAGTAAACTTATTTCTCAAACTATTTACATAAATCAACTATTTACATATATTCGTATGTTATGGCACAAGGAAAGGAACAGAAACAAAATAACAGACAAAAGAAGGGTAAGTAGCTACTCTCAAAAAGGGAAAGTAGTAAAGAACAAGGAAGCTATCACTTCCATGGTTTGGACAGTCACAGTCCCCTTTAACAAAGAAGCTTTGCTTCTGTAGACTGGACAATAACCGTCCAGTAGGTGCTCTGAACTCTCACGCAACCATGCGGAGACAGATTTAAATCCCGGCAGGAATTCCTCAGGCAGCGTCCCGATCCGAGGGGATTTCTGTCACTTCAGCAGACCAGCTACATCAGATGAGGCAATCTCAAGGGTCAGAAGCCCATGGCAGTTCTTCATAGCTGTGATCGAATTGGGGGTGTGGTCATACTATTATGTGGTGGCTCTGGCAGGTTCAGGATGATTCCAGCATGTTCTTGAATGTTCTTTGATGGACAGGTGCCACTTGCTCCGCTCACGTTGGATTTGATGGCTAGCTGTTTCCTCCAATCATTGTCCAGTCGCTAGGCAGAAAATTGTCAGCCAGCAGGTATACCCAGGTGGGGTCAGCCATAGGCCAAGCCAAGAGACATCAGGTATATCCACTGAATTCTATGGGTGCCACCACAATGACGTCCTGGTCTCTGTGGGAAAAATTGCAAACATCCACCTGGGAGTCCCATAGTCAAGAGGTGTAAGAGGTGGTGAGCTCAGACTAGTCTGTGCTGCTATTCTGACTCCCCTCCTTTTTATTTTTCTTTAAAAATTCCTGCATTCGTCTCATTGGAAATCTCTTTTCTTTTTGAGAACACCATTTAAAAAAAATACTTTAAGCAGAGTTTGATATAAGGACATAAGAAGCTGATGGGCTGCTTAAGAAAGACAATTTCCTTTGGTTTTGCCTGTATTACAACTGTGATCAGCTCTTGAACTATATCTTTCGTCAGGTGATCTCCAAGTACTTCACAGGTATTATGGAGTCACCGTCAAGACTGCTGTCAAGGCTGGAAGAATCGATTGTAAGCCTAACTGTAAATGAACTGTCCCTCTAACTTTGTGAAGGCAGCTCCAACTTGAATCATTTTTCATGTCTAAGCTCTGCCCAGAGGAGAGTGCTTTGTTCGTGTGACTAAGCGCTGAATTGGACAGGCTATTTTTGAGTTATGGGTATCTGGGAAAGCATTCTGCTTTTTGTTTTCTTGGAAACCTACTATCAAGCTTTTGCAGCATTGTTTCTTATACATCGGGAAAAATGCCTTGAAGCAGAGACTTCCAACTTGTAATCACTTATCCTCAGGAAGAACTCACACACAAGATTATTTTTACCATGTTATATTGATACACTTCCTTCTAGTTTAAAGGATCTGCATAAAAAAGCTCAAAATGAAAACAGACCCATGATATATGAACATGTGGGCGAACTGTTCATTGTGACTGGGATGATCAATGTATGCTGTCCCTATCTGCTAATTAATAACCTAGGAAAGCTCATGTCTTGCTCCATGTGCTTGGGAGATGAAGATCATTGTTGCCTCTTACAAAAAAAAAAAAAAACAGAAAAATCACTCATAGCACCGTGCCTGTAGGTCCTTCTCACTACAGGACTTCTCAGGACAAGGCATATGGTTTTATTTATTTCAATAGGCAGTGATCTGTGCAGTATCTGTAACATCAGTACTGAACTCCTTAACAGCTGCCAGAGACCATGTGGATCATCAGTGTTCACATAGCACGGCTAGGTGTGTGAGGTATCTTCAGACAAGGCAGAATTGTATGGCCTGAGACACCTGTGTGCTTCTTCCGTATCATGTTTGTCATTTGGAGAACAAAACTGCAATATAGCAAGATGATAGTCAAAGAAAATCCTAAGAGGAGAAAGCCTTTTGAGAACCACTCTCTGGCTACAGCGGGGAACAGAAGATAAGAGTGGAAGGAGAGAACACAGACTTTCTGGTTCCCAGCCCATTCCTTTCGGTAGCACTTCATTGCAGAGTTTCTGCATATGAGCTGGAAATGAGATGAAAGAAGAGAACTCTAAGCAGCACTATGTCCTTTTTCTGATGTTAAGCCTGCCCCAGCCAACGAGACTGGGCTTTTTAGCTCTTGCTTTCAGAGCAGAGGCCCTGTGTGGAAATCCTCCACTGCCGACGACTGTGGCTGTACACTGAGAAAAGCCAGCAGGAGCAGGGATATTTGCCAGTGCTACTGATGCTTAAATTAAAAGGAATAGCAGGAGGCAATGGTTTTGGAATTGCTTATTTTGTCAGATCATTTTGCAGTGACTGTACCGTACACATAGTTATTAATAGTCTAATGACATCTCCACCTTCTGCTTCTCTCTCTCTGCAATTGCACAGGGTAGAATGCCAAAGTCTAAAGTTTCCCAAGAGGTAATTGCACATTTGAACATGCCCTTTGGTTGGATTTATGTTGCACAGTCATGGTTTTCTCCCTCCGGAAGGTGACAGGATGCGTTTTTTGTAAGCCAGGTTTCAGATAAAATGTTCCCCCTCTCTTCCAGAGAATGTCTGCATTGTCTGTCTGTGCAGGCTCTGTTGTACTAAATCATCACCTTCTGTCTTTTTTGTGATGGGCCTTGAGCAGCCCCTCTCTTGGCCAAGTTTATGTTAACTTGGACCTGAGCAGTAATGGCATTTTGACTTAGATCCGTGCCAGAGAAGGACTGACGTAGCCTGAACGCATATATTCAGGTAGCAGAGAAACTGAAGTGGTCTTAGAGGCACTATCTTGCTCCTAAGCAGAGCAGGCAACCTCCGTTCCCTGCTACCACTGCCTAGCATGTGCACTGGAGTGACTGTACCCTGTTACACTACGACGTTTGATAGACTCTTGGGAAAAAGCCTGTCCTTGTGCACTTCCATCAGCCTTTCCCAGCAAGCTATCGTGATGAGTGAAACATGTTACTCGCAGCTGGATGGTTTTCTTTCCTGTCTCTGTCAGATCTGAGTTGGGGGCTGTTTGGAGGGGCCAGTCATGGGCCAAATTTTTACACTTGACATCTAAAATTGAAAAGCAGTGTCATGGGAGGCCCAGGAGGGGTGGCTGAGCCAACCACAGAGCATCCTCACGCGCTGGTCCCCACAGCGCTCCACGCTACAGGAAAGGCTCGGGTGGCGGTAGAGGTGTCCCTGTGGCTTATGAAGGGGCTCACAATTAACGGCCAGAAACAGATAACAAAGTTTAATACGTATCACTGGTAACGATAACAATTGAAAGCTGGTAATGGCAACAACGATAGTAACAATACACCGTCAATCAGTCAGTAACCACAGATTGAACTCCCCTCGCAACACAGAACAGGAACAATTACGGTCATGACAAACACAAACATGAGCTCAAGCCGGTGAGGTGAAGGTCCCTGGAGGTTACGCGGGAGGGTGTGGCGGGGGGAGGAGGAAGGGACCAGCAGGCCACGGCCGGGTCGGGGTTGGTGCCGCCTCAAGCCCGAGGATCGCTGAGCAGGCCGCAGCGGGCGCAGTGTGCCGCCGCCACGCGGGCGCTGCAGCGAGCAGGCCGCAGCCGAGCCGGGGCGCCGCTTCCATGCCTGCTCCCCGAGGGCAGGGGAGCGCTCCCGTGCCCGCCGGTGTTAGTAGCAGGGGGGATCCCCAGCTGCCTGACCCGGCGTCCCGGATCGGGGGGCACGGCGGCGCTGGCTGCCCGCAGGCTGCCGGGGCGGAGAGCTTCCCTCGGGGGGCGGGGGGAGCCTTGGACAAGGCTGCCTGGCGCCTTGGAGCCTTGGAAAAGGCTGCCGAGGCTTCTTCCTCCCCACCGCTTCGGTGATTTCAGCTCTCAGCAGCTTCTTCTTTGCCACCACTGCTTCTTCAGTGAATTCAGCTCTCTTCTCTCCGCCGCTGCCACAAAAGCCGCTGCCGGGCTCGCGTGTGCCCCTTTGCATGTGCTGGGCTCGCGTGTGTCCCGCTTTGGGACCACAGGCAAGCGACTGATTACATTTGTCTAGCCCCCCGCTCTTAGTGGTCTGGTTTCGATCCCTAATTATACTGCGGACCTGTTTGCAGGCGGCCGTGTAGACTCGCCTTCCTTCTGGAACGTTCTGCCTGACTGACCGGTGCGGGCCGCTAGGGTACATGTTAGCCCTCCGCTAATGATCTTAGACTGTGGCAGTGGGGGATTTCTGCAGGCTAACCGAGGTTACAGAAAGGACAGGGTGGTTGGCACCTTATACTCATTGTTCAGTAAAACCCATTGTCTTAACTTATCTCCTAAACCAAACCTCTCCATGACAAGCAGGAGGACTATTGCTTTTTTTTTTTAGAAGAGAGAAATTTTTCCCTGGGTAGATGCACAGGCATGATATTCTGTACCTTGAAGAAGTGCAGGGACAGTGACCTTTCATTTGGTAAAAGAGGCAATGAAAAAGGAGTCCGTGGTAGATTGCTTTGTCCTGCCTGAAACAACTGGCTAAGGGACTATCAGGCTTTGCCTGCTATTGTTTTTATTTCCAGACCTTATATTTGCAAGGAAAGCACGACTGTGCCTTGTATTTTTCCCTATATCTTATCCTGCATACCTTGGTGGATGCAGTATTTCAGAAGAGCTGTTGGAGTGCCCCTCAGTTCTTTGTACCTATTGCAGACATGGGAATATTCAGAGCTGGACGCTTCTGCTCTTCTGATCTCTGCATAGTTTATGTCCACGGAAACTGGAGGAAATCCTGGCTTTGAATCAAGCAGAGAAAAAACAATTCCAGTATGGATAGAGGTCTGAATCCTCAGGATCCCAATTAAATGTGTTGCAAACAATGGAAACAGACGGGGCCTTTAATCCAATGCCCATTATTTGCAATGACATATAAGAAGGCTGGAAAAGCACTTTTTAACGCTACTCAAACAGACACTGTATGAACCTCAGCTAACACAGAAGAGCAGGAGGACAGGCAGGGGTACAGCAGTGCTTCTACTGACTTTGATAAGGTCTCTCCCAGCACGTAAATGATTTTCAGCAAACAATCAATCTTCTTTGCTCATGAGTTAATACAGGTGATGGGGCCACTGCTTCTCAGAAGAGGACTGCATCACAAAAGGGTAACTCTATTGATTTAACTGTGTTCAACATGGTCTCATGTGGCCCAGGCCTGCTTGATGTTGAAGTAGTCTGAGGCTGGGACTGCATTCACTTCTTCTGCAAGAGACTGGATTCACCTGGAAGAGCTGACCAGATAGTTAACAGGCTGTATCAGGAGGACTTTGGAAGAAGCTAATGGGTTTATTCTGCAGGGAAAGTGTGTGACATGCCATTGCAAACAGAGCACTGTGTTTTAATTTATTGTATCAGTGCAGTGATGCTGATCGGAACCCTTATTGGCTAAGCAAAGCCTGGAGAATTTTATTTCTTGCTCACTGTCTGTCATATACTTCCATGACATTGCCTGCCTGCCACTGACCCCAGGGATTCTCCTATTCAGGTGAGGAGGCACCAGCCTGCCTTCTCACACTTCTGTCCTGGCTCCACTGCTCATTAAGCTCTTATCTTCCAAAAAGGTCTGGTCTGGCATCTGGATCCTTTTAATTAAAGATGACATCATCTGCTTTACTGAGTGAAAACAGGAAAACTCAGCTCCCCTCCTCAAGGGCAACTCATGCATATCTTGTCATCTTCTGCCTGGAGAAAGATGTGGAAAATGCAATATCCTCCATCATAAAGAAGAAAAGAGTAAACATAAAGTAGACATAAAGAGTAAATTTCCCTCAGGTTTTCCAATGTACTGGATGCTAGAATCATCTTTCTGTACTCTTATTTTTTTAAGATCAATAGCAAATCCTTTTTTCTTTTTTTTTCCTTCTCCATTTAATACATTCCAAGGAATTCAGGAAAAGTGATTTGTAAATAATGGAGTATCTTCCTGGGGTATGTTAGCGATGTGTGCATGGAGAGGTCCTTGGCCATCACACACTGTCAGCATCAGATTCAGCTAAACGCTGCTGAAGGAGGCCCCGTAGGTTGGAAAACAGAGTCTCCAATCCTCTTTGCATTTATAACAGTACACTGAGTTTATGGATTTCCTCTGAGTTTACACTGGAGATCAGTATGTTTCTCCATGCTGAAATATCAGCCATGTAGCATGTTCCAAGATCTGAGGCACTTCCAGCTTTGCAAGTCTGAATGTCCCTGAAGATTCATTGGAGAACAGTCAAAACTGGGTGAGTACGTCACAGTGTAAAGCAGATTATATCTTTGTGTCATAGGTAACAGGTGAAAGTCTCCAGTCCTGATTCCCTTTGGAGAGCTTTGGGAGAAGTCTGAACCCACCAAACCTGACATTTAATGGAAGCCACATCCAAGACATGGCCACTGCAGGCCGTAGCAGAGATGTATATCCACATGCTGGCTAGCACAACTGGGGCTCTCGCTGCCCCCATTCCCACTGCAGTTCATTGCAGCAATTTGTACTTTACACAGAGGGCCTCTCCTTGGAGACTCCTTCACTCAATACTTTTAAAGCCTCTGCATTTGCAAGTGTCTCTGTGTCTCCTTTTCATGGTGTTCCCTCAAACACCAAAATGGCTGTGGCCAGAGGGCTAAGTCTGACCTGGATCCATCCAGAGGAGAAACTGCTGAGCAAGCCCTATGTAGAAATGGCTTGAAACCTTCTAGGTCTCCACGTCCTCTGTGATTTCATCCTCCCCCAAGCCAGAGGCACTCACAGCATGGGTCTTTCCCCCTGCTGTTTGTTAGTTTGTCTTTTCTTCTTTCTCTCTTGGAAGCAGCAGCCTTTTCCATCACCTTGCTCTGTTTGAAGCCCTTGTCTTGATCAGCGTAAGTCAGAAATAGCTCTGCTGAGCCCCCCTGAGATACTGCTACACACATGGAGCGATTGAGAAGAGAAGCAGAGCCCAGGTTCTTTGCATCATATAGATAAGAAGTTTTTCACTGTGTTTCCAGGTGCAGAAACCCAATGGATGCTCCTGTTTCAGAAGAGCAGTTTGGGTCCTTCATGCTGCTCCCTGACATGCTAACTGAGTTTTCAAAGAGCCACCCTGCTGCCTTTTCCCTGGCAGGGATGGTGCTGCCGCCACATCTTTCCACTATGTGTTCCTGTGCTTTGCACAATCTCAGAATAACAGAATTGTTGAGGTTGGAGTCACCTCTGGAGATGATCCTAGTGCAACCCCCCTGCTCAAAGTAGTATCAGCAAGAGCAGGGTTGCTCAGGGCCATGTCCAGTCAGGTTTTGAATAGTTTCAAGAATTAGTATAGTGCAAAGTATAATTATGAAGAAACAGATCCTGTTAGCTGCAATATCTATTATGATATCAAGTCTGTGGTAGTACTATCTCAGGAACAGTTGTGTTTTTAAATCCATTTTTGTTGCTTAAGAATGAGGGGCTCATCCCAAGGAGCCAAACGACATTAGCTCTGAGTATATGAACCCACAATGTGAGAAAAATGCATAATACATACATATTTTTTAAAATCACTCCAATTTAATTAAGAAAACCAACTAAAATGACTTACTCAAAATTTACGCTCAATGCAAGATGCTTTTGCAGGGGCATACAATATCTTTCGTAATCATTTTTGGCCTTCTTTTAGTGGCAATGGTAAAGCTGAATATTTAGATTTTCTAACAACTCATTTGGTTTACAATGCAGCTAGAACTCTGTAGAAATTGCTAAAAAAAAGTTATTTGGGGGCTGGGGGGGAATAATCTTCCTTTTCACGCAACCAACATTTTATAGGGTAAATACTAAATTACTATTGAAAAAAATTCAAGCTGGAAGTCTCCACCGGCTGATTTGTACAAGAACTTGACCTGACTGTGGGCCTGAGCTGAAGAGCTGGGCAGTGCTCCAGAACACACAGGTACACCAGAGCTCCAGGAGGCAATGGAGATAGTAGACAATATTGATCTGGATGTCTTCTTTTTTGTGCTGGACAGTGGCAGGAAACCTGTGGACAGAGATGAGGTTCATCCTCTCTCAGCTGTGATGGAAAGGGTCTTTGTGCAGCTTTTACTGCTCTGATCTGAAGTAAAAGCTTCTCTGAGAAGGGGTTTCCATTTTTATGCCAGGTGCAGTTTGCCAGTTTTTTCCTCCCTGTGCCTGGTATGTCACTCCTATCTTCTGCTTCATGTTGATGGTCCAGCGTGTCCACTGCACTCATCTTTGTATCCTGATCCCACTGGCCCTGGAAGAGGCAGCAAGCAGGTGTATCAGGTGGCCCAACTCTGTTTTCTTAGCTGAAATGTTTTCAGGGCAGTGGCTGTAGGAGACCTGAGAAAGTGTTGGGGAGCCTCCAGCCTTGGAAAGAGGTGGAATGAGTATCCTGTGTGTACAGCTGTCAGACAGTGTTGCTCATCAGAACTCATTTAAAAGCTGCAACTGAAGACGCTTGGGAACCTCAGCACCACTCTGCATTGATTCCTCTTCTGGGATCTGTATTACCTCTGTGCGGGGTGAGTTAAACTGCCTTCTCCACAGGCAGAGTCAAACAGTAATGCATGCTCCTGCCCTGGGAGGTCAAGCTATCAGATCATGGCTCCCACTATTCGGTCTTACATTTGGGCATAGGCAGAGATCTAAGAAGATGAACTGCGGTGGTGATAACATAGCTGAGAGGTCAGCCAGAGAAACAACATGGCAATGACTTACAGCACCTATTACAGGCTTTGAGAAGCGACTGGGCATCCTGCCTGTCAGGACCATGGCATTAGTTCAGGCTCTGAACCTCCCAGTCTCATTGACAACAGAATGCAATGGCTGAGAGCACTAAAGCAGCAGAGCCATCCCATTGTCGGTTTTGGCCTAGGAGACTTTCACCAGAAGCCAAAGGGATGGCCTTTTCCCAGCCGTGCTGGGAATGCTTTGGTGTTATTTCCCAAGGACTGGTGTGAAAGGCAGCCTGTACTGGGAGTCACGGACAGAGTCAGCTGGTGCCATAGGATTGCCATGGAAGCAAGACAACAGACACCTGTCTGCTGCAAGAAGGATCAGTAGCACCCCTATGCCTATCTTGAAAGGCTGCTTTTAAACATCTAGCTGGGTCCCAGCTCGATCTTTAGTAACTGTTAATGTCTTGGCCCTATTAATGACTGCACTGTGTTCAATGTCCCATGGCTATGCCTAGAGTGACAGCTCTCCACTTTGAATGCCTTAAAAATCATTAATGTTTACTTGGGTCCTGAATTCTGTGAGCCCAGGAGCTGGGAAGGGTTTGCTGTTGCAGCAGGAGCAATAGCTAATGCAGATAGCTACATGGACCAGAGTGGCCATCTGACCCTTGCCTCGACAAGACAGTTTGCGGTGAGATGACAGCGGACTAAGGCTGTATCAGACACACCTCCTAGGCTGAGGGGAAATTGCCCGTGTTTTCCTGAGCAAATCTCGCTGGAATTATTCGTGTGACTACAAGGGGCTTCCCAAGCAGTCTAGCCACGACCCTGTGCACAGAGCTGGGAGCTGGCAAAAGCCTGGAGATCCAGGCTGTGGTAGCAGTCATTTATCAAGTCAAGGGAAGTGGCAAACAGTACTTGTAAACAGCCAAAATGAAGTTTTTGGCATTGTCTTGAGGAGGGGACGTGCTGGAACTCCGGGGAGAGAGTTGAGAGGGCTGGGGTGTGGAGGTGAATAGCCCTAATTGGAACGGAGAACACAATCAAAAATCTTGAGCTTGCCAGAAAAATCATAAAACTGCCTTAAAAAAAAAAGGAAAAAAAAAGTTGTTGAGTCTTATTTTTCTCCTCCTCACCCTGCTTTGGGTGCAGATAAAGCTTGGCTTCAAACTGTCCCTGCTATGCTGAGAGTTAGAAATGTCTGATTTCTCCCCACAGGGACTGCTGCGATTCACAGCCTGCTCTTCCTTCTGGCAGCTGCAGGCTTTATGGATCATCCTAAAAAACACCATGATAAAAGCTTTGCTTCAGATTGTATCATGTACCAGCATGCACTCTTGTTCCAGGCCACTGTTACAGTGACAGTCAGGAGGGTTTATCGGCAGAAAGCGGCAGCATTCGTTCCTTGGAGAGGGGCATTATAGTAATGAGAAAATAAGAGATTTCAGCTGCCTTGCCCAGCTGAGCTCTCAGCCTGTATTACTTTCGGCATGGAGAAGAATGTCTTTAATATCAGCAGTAGAATATGAGTCATCTTTTTTTTTTTTTTTAAGAAAAAACTCCAAAATTGAGGTTTGCATTTTATCATGAGGAGAGAAATGGGTTGAGAGGTAATTGGATCCTGTTACTTCCTAAACAGCTAAATATTTACATATAGGCTAGGCTATTAATCATGGCCCCATATGGCAGGAAAGCTTGCCATAGCACTCTGGGGAAAACTGCTGTGTGCGAGTGTGTTTGTCTCACAAATGTCTCCCTGACAGCTTCACTTTCATCACAATCAGCTGTGACACCATAATTACAGATTTGGGGAGGTTTTCAGCCTCCAAGTGATTGATTGTTTGATACGCACAATTTAAAAGATAGATGTTCTTATTTAAATCAACTACTTAGCAAGAGAACTGGCTACAAGGGAAACAAAGTGGAAACAATGTGTGGCTGTGCCAATGTCCAGGGCAAACCATTGCCTGCATTTCTAGCCCTCTCTCCTCCTGCGGCTGTGGAGCAGACATGAAAGAGCCATTACTGTACTTTCAGACTGTCACTTCTTGTATCTAACTTGCTGGCGACTCAGCGATCCACTACACTTCTTCAGCTAAGTACTTGACCCTACTGCTCATGGGTATTTCCAATTTTTGGTTCCTTGAAAACATTTATCTGAAGTGGCCAGGGGAAGCGATTTTATCCGATGTAGTTATACGTGCCAGTAACTTTCTGCTTTCAGCCTACAGAGACACTGAACTCTGCTAGCTCCTGCATGGGATGCCCCTGCCCCGGTGGTATTAAATCTCAGTGAGGTACAGGGCAGAAGCAGTTTCTTTCCATTTGTTCTGTGTTTACCAGCTGCCAATTTTATGGAATAACAGCACTCAATGTCTAGTTCTCTTGTGTCAGGGCTGATCATTTTTTATGACCTCCTTTGTAGTGCCTAGTAACTCATCATGGCTCCTTCTGCATTTTTCCATGCTGTTCTATATTTACAGCATCTCTCTTTTGCTCAGGGCATGGGACTCCATGAGAAGGAATGACAAGCGAGAAAGGCAAGGAGGAGGAGTCATCTTTTACGAGAGCTATGGGAATGCATGGAGCTCTGCCTTCGATGTGCTGGCGGAGAGCATATGGGTCAGAATGAGCGGGCAGACCAACACAAGAGTTTGTGCATACACAGGTCTATGCCAAAGCATGCTATTTTTAACACATTTGATCATGCTAGCCAGCCTGCTGGTGTTTGGCTGGATGGAGTTGGCTTTTTTTTCAGTATTTATTGCTTGATATTGGCATTAAAAAGCCAGACTGACATGGGTGTCAGAAAGAGCTGCTGATGAGACTTTGACTGCAGCCTCTGGTCAGCTACTTGGAAGCCCTGTAAGTTGTCACAAGCTGGCTATTGCTACTGAAAAGATCGACTTGAACAAAACACCAAGATATTTTTTTATTTTGTTTATTCTATCTATTATGTGCCCTTCTGGCTCTGCACACGTGTCCTGCTTCATGCCACACGGTACACCTTGTTCTTCTCCGGAGAGTTCTCAGCACTGGGACTAACCATTAACCTCCTTCTTACTCTCTCTCACTCCCTTTAGGATCTTTTCTGGATTCATACTTCTTTAGACTCGTGAATTTTATGTTCCTTCCTTTACAGTGGTCTCACTGAATGAGGAAGGATGGAGATCTGTCCCTCCCAGTCCAGGCAGTAACGTAGGGAATATGACTACTTGGTGAGCATTACAGTCTGTGGAGGAGCCCGGACAAGGGCTGAGTCCTTGCGTGCAACCCCAGTATGCAACACTTTTCACTGGCAATTCAAACTGGACTTTCACAAAAGCTCAGTCCCTTCAGCATAGCCCATATGACAGTCTGATCCTTGCTCCAGAGCTGAAGAGGGATTAGAGCACTTCTCAGAACCTGTTTCCCAACATCCTTTAAACATTTTCTGTCAATTCCTTCCAGAGATCCCAAGGATGCCCAATCCGATATGATCTCCCACATTCAGCAGCTTCTCACAGCTTGTCCCACAAGTACACAGCAGGTATGTTTATTCTTCCTCTAAACCCTGTGTGCAGTTGTGGTAGTAAATGCCTCACTGCAGAAGGTTGCTAGAGTAGAAGATGACCAGTTAGCTGCAATTTTCCAGTGGCTCACTAGCTCTATGACAGGATCACCTGTAAAATTTTCAGTCCTTCACGTCACTTCTATCTGGAGGGATAAACAGTACTTGGGTATGAGATGCCAGTTGCTCCATATACAAAATCACAAAATCTTGTTTTTGTTAACATCAGGGAAGACAATGAAAAAGTCTTTTCTCAGTTTCAGCTTTTAAAGTCAGCACTTAACCCCAGATCTTCCCCTTTACCTGAGGTTTGTGCTACCAATGTGTTTGAGGCTGTGTCTGGTTCTTTCTTTCTGATCTTTGTCTCCTTCTGTGTAGTTTCTCCTGAATCTGCTTCAAACACATATTTAGACAGGCAGCACCCCACAATCCCTCTGTTTTCAACTACTGGCTGCAGAATCCTGACAGACCTCAAAGGTTCTTTTATTTGAGGGCAGTGCTTCTGTCATCTGTGTTTCACTGAACTTTATTCCAGTCCATAATGCTTGAATTAATATCTTTGTGGACAGCGAAATGCTGACATAAATAAAGGCTCCTCTACTTCAGCATATTCTTTCCAGGATTAACTAAAGACAGACAATTTTAGCATATCCCATCAGCAAATCCCTTCCTTATCTGTTTTAATTTCTGTTGATGAACTGCAAAGACTTCTGAAATTTATTTTGAAGGACATTTAATATGAAATAAAATTAGTAGCTAGTGTTTATATTCTGAATAGGCCATTCAGGGAACCTTTCCCAACATGCAAAGAGACTGTAAAGAGGGAGACATTTGACCTTCCGTTTATTTCACACTTGTCTGAAAGTTGGATGGTAAATTTTAATTAAGCCGGATGGAGAACAGACATGATTGATTGGCAGAAGGTAATGAGGATTCCTTTTAACAGACCTCTCCTTTCTGAGGAAGGATGGACAGGTGCAGCCAGCAGATTTGGCTGGTGAATAAAGCTGTCTTCTCTCTGGAATTGCTGATCTACTTTAGCTGGGGGTATGTAAAAGATGCACTGCATCCTGCGCTATACATTGGCAAGCCTGTCCAGCGGAACGACTCCCGACATATACATGGCTTGGAACAGACCAGGGAGGCGTTTACTGTGCTGCTAGTCCTTCAGAAGATGTTAAAAAAGTGCAAGTAAGAGCACCAGGCAACAGAGACTGTAGGCAGAGCTTCATTATGCACCTACTTTTGATTGCATTTCAATTTGTGTCCAGACAAACAGTACAATACACACACAATTCAGTGACTCTATTTGGGAGTACCTCGGTGACCTGTAATAGCATTTCCTGCTTGTTGGGGCACACGCTACTTGTCAGCTGCCCTAAGGGCATACCCTGTACCTTGTACCCGGTGGTAAGTTGGACTTGGGTCTTTGTTCTGATAAATCATAAACCCGCAACTTACTATTCCAGATTTACAGTTCTAAGTGCTATCTCACTACCTAAACGTGGCCTTGTGGTCAGGAAAGGTGGTTGTGCAGAGCCTGAGAGGCATTCTGGTTGAAGTAGCAAAATCGTGGTCCCTAAGGCAAATCAGAATTACTCAGACAGCAGCAGAGATCTCAGGTCATTTAGACCCACCAGGTTTTGATATGATCATGGGTTTTTTAAAAGTCTCTGTCCAGGGTCCTACTTGTGCTGGGCGTTACACGAAGGCAAATGGAAGTCTGTAATCTAAACAGATGAATGATGTTAGAGGAATAAGAGCTAATACATCCCATCCATAGCCAGACAGTGCATCAGAGGAAGGACGAATGGAAGAACGAGTACAGCCCACATCTCATGGTTTCTCTTTCCTGCGATAAGAAGAGCACATGTCCTTGAAATGAGCAGTATTACACGCACACAGTGTTGCTAATAAGACAGGTGAAAACTTTGCAGCATCACTCACTCTGGTTCACCAACTTGCACTAATAGCTCTGCTTCACGGCCCAGTTTCACTCTTGCATATGCCATTCCACGCCCCTTCTGCTTTTAGCAATGAGGTTACCTCCTTACTGAGACTATTCGTAGCAGATATCAACTTTTCCATTACAGTTAGTAGAACATTGCACCTTATGGCAACATTTTCCAGGGACATGGGCATGATTTCACATCACTTAAGTGCCATATGCCTCCTCCAGTCCTTCATTTCTATGTTCCTTTTTCCAGTGGCTTCAGTGAAGCTACTTTGCATTTCTGCCATCTTAGAGGAGAGGAAAATAACGAGAGCAAAGTCCAAAGTCAATTCAAAACTACCTCACACCCACAGAATTGCCTTTGCAATTAAATACTGAAGTAGCCCCTGGTTGTGGAAGTAGCCTCTACTTGTGGACAGACATGGAAACCAGGTTTTTAAAATTATCCAGAGGTCTAAAAATGTAGTCAGGGATTAGCAGGATTGTCACCCTCCTTAAATGCCAGACATATTCAGAAATAGCTTCTCAGTGCTATAAGACTGTCATTTTACAATTGCAAGGATCAATTTGCAAACTTGATTACATATAACCCATAAAAAGCTACGATGTGTATGTGTGTGGGTGTGTGTATAAAGTCATATTTTTATCTTTATGCATTAATCTGACATAAGAGGAAATAATAACCATTTTTACTAAAGGACAACATTTGCAAGGCAAATAGGCCTTCCTAGGTTGAAGCTTGCGATAGACTTTGAGCTCAGTTTATCTTCTGAATGACAGAATTCAGCTTATTTTTCTATAAAAATTCCAGGTGAGACAAACACAAAAATAGGTCTTTTTTCTACAAACCTCAAGGCAAACCTGATTTAGTGTCAGAGTTGCTTGTTCATGACAGATCTAATACTTTGGTAGCATTTGCCTTGACTCCTTTAGATGTCATAGCCAAAAATATTTAAAAATGCAATTTATGATGTGTTTTATGCTGCTTTCCTGGCTGTATGTCGAAGACAGACTGGGAGAGAAAAATACCTCCCCAGAAATCCCTCAAAAACCTTTCCCCACTCAGCACCTGGAACAGATGACAAACTCGTTTATGTGCTTTGTTTGATAAAGGCATTATTGCAGGTAATTTCCCAAATGGGATGTCATCGCAGCAAACAGTGAAACCTATTCCAGCAACAGGGTAAAGACTGGCTTAAGCCCAGCAGGTGACCGGTGGAAAATGCCATGAACCGGAGTGCACCAGGCCAGAGTCAGAAGGTCAAGGCTGTATTTAGGGGCTAACACAGAAAACTGCAAGCTACCTTTCAGTTCTTGGTTTTGCCTCCTGGTTCCGGTGTGTCCTTGGACTCTCTATGTGATAGGTTTCTATCTATAAAATGGAGATGGTATTAATTCCTGACCATAGCAGGGCGTTAGGAGAATAGTTCTTTTGGAGATTAGAAAGTGCTCAGGTAACCATGGCAACAATGTGCCACAATTGCCTCAGGTAGATATTCTACCTTTTTACATCTTGCAGGAGGAGAAGTCGCGCAAAAAGTGCTTGAACGTGTCCTGAAAACTCTCCGCGTGCTCAGTGCTGACTCATCAGAAGCTGCCAGTCCCTGGATCCCATGAATTATTTCAGGAAGGTATCTTATGTTGGATTGAAACAATGGAAGAAATTTAAAAAAATAAAATGCCTCTCTTTATTGCTTTGCTGGACATATTATGGCCAGCATCACAGCTTTAACTTGGAAGCAGTCCATTATGTTTTATGGCAATAAAAATGAAAGCTGAGATATAAAATTTATTGCCGTAAGATAATGAACTGCAGGGACGAACGTTCAGTGTAACACTTTTCTCTGCAACGTGCAGTGGCTCCGCTCTCCCCCTTGGTGATAGTCCTACCCACATCTTCGCATTTTGCTTAATAATGATGCTGTGAGCCTTCCTGGTAATACACCAGCACTTTCATTCAGTCAAAACAATTTAATCCACTATAAAAAAGGAACCAGCTCAGGCAGAGGAGAAATTGCTTCATGGAGAAAACAGTTATGTCATGAAGAGGGAAAGCTTATCCAAAGTCAGGGGAAATAGGGGTAGTTTCTTTTTATTATATTGCCAGCTGAAAGGCATTGCAGAGGTAGGCTGGGACAAGTTGCACGGGAGCAGCCCAGTTCTCTCTCTGTACGAACCGCTGGAAGGTGTCAGCAGCCCCTGAGGCCCAATGCAGGCACAGGAACTGTGCAGGTGGATGGATACATGTGTTGCAGGGCATGGAAAGGTTGGTAGGAGACCCCGCGAAAGCAGAGAGCTTGCAGAGGATGAGCAGGGCACCACTGGCAGCGCTGTCCCCTGGTTTTCAGCAATCGGCTGACCTCCTATCTCCCCTGCAAGGCCACAGAGAGCCTCTGCCTGGCTGGGTACCATCCCTACTGTCCCAGCCATGGGGCAAAGCAGCCAGCAGAGCTGCTGAGGGAGGTGAGTGGAGATCTCTATCTGTCTATCCAGGGAACAATCCCATTCTCAGAATGAGCATGAAGAGGAATGGAAATCCCACCAGCCCGGGGTGGCCCTGTTTCTGGTCCTCCCTTTTCCTGCTGGGAGCAATGAAGAGGCCTCATTATGCCTTGGCCTTTCTGTTTGAATTAAAAACCAGGCGTCCTTGGGCAGGAGAGAGATACCACGCTTTGACATCATGCACAGCTTCCCTGGGTAAGCACACATCTACAACATTCGAGGAAACAAAGGATTGACCACTCTGTACCTCTGCTCCTGCTCCAAGAGACAAGAGCAAAAGAAGGTATTTTCAATGAGCCTAAGAGATTTAGGTGCTCCTTAATTTGAACACAAGGCAGATTTTCTAGCTTTCATTCCCTCAGTCATCTTTGGACAGAGCTATATTTTATTTATATTTAATTTTATTTATTGTGTTCAGTATCTTGGAATTGTAATCAGAACAGTTAACAAACGCTCATATGAAGCTCTTCCTCCCCTTTCCTTCACTTGATCCCAGTCCTCCTCAATAAGTCCCACTCCTGGTGGATTCCCTCTGGCATGGCTAAGGCTTTGAAAGCCAAATGCACTTCTCCTCTGGCCAAGGACACTTGTCCAATAGCATCATTTAAGGAAACTGCTGGCACCTGGCCAGGGATGCAGTAAAGCTGATGAGTGGGTGAACTCTGTTGCTCGCTTACTGTTCTCATGGAGGGCAAAGCAGTGTTACTGGATCAGAAAGCAGAAGAGAAGGTTTGACTCGTCTGTTCAATCAGAAGATCTGCTTATGGACAAATGGGGTGTTAAAGGGTGGCACCTTGCAGCCACAGGAGGTGGATCACTCAACTTGGAGGTTCTGAAGCTTCCTAGAACATTTTTCATTCAACTAGAAAAGCTAAGACTGCTGGAAGCCTTGTCTGTGAGGAGACCCCCTTGGAGACAGCCACTGTCCTCCTGCCCTCCTCCAAGGCAGCTCCTGCAGTGCTTCTCTAGCGCTCACTCTCTGTGCTCCTGAGCACTGTGCTGCTCTTGCTTCCTGAGGATTTTGGCTGTTAATCTGACAAGCTGGAAGAAATCAGTCCTGTTGAAATTAATTGCTTAGCGCGTGACTCAGTTTAGAAAACAGGGGTCAGTAGACAGAATGGTGTGGAACATGGGGAACACTCTTTCTGTCTATGACATTATCTGTGAGTTCACAGAGATTTCCACTGGTCGCAGGACTGAGGACTGCTGAACATGTCTATCTGTCTGCTTGACCTAGTACCTATCTAGCATTTACACAAAGTAGAGTGACTTAGAAGGTACAAGATCCTGACCATGCAGACCTGTTTCCTATGAAAGTAGGAAAAAAAAAAAAAAAAAAAGATGAGTATTGCAGACATCCTAGTCTGAGTTAGCTTTTGCAAGGTTTTTATGGTTAGTGGACAGAAAGAGGCACTTCCAGAGGCTGGATTTCTCTAACCAGTGTTAGACAAGTCCCTTGAGAAAAGCTGACTGACCCTAGAGAGGGAGCCAAGGGTAATGAGCTGAGATTTAAGTGCTTAACTTCTAAGTGCTTAACTTGTACAGCAAGTGCATCTGACCCACAGTTTTAACCCTTTGATTTAAAGCAAATAAGGCAGCAATTTTAGCTTAGCTTTCCCACAGCCTTGGAGAATATTGTAAATTATGTAAATGGCTCTAACCAGATAGGTTTGATGGGGAAAGAGGAATCTCCCTCACTTCAGTCAGATCCTAAAGCTTGTAAGGGCAAAATAATAGGCATTATTCTCTTAACCACATAGGAGCACGTATCATGGTGCATCAATGATATGGACTGTAAAGATATGTGTCTGAATGCATGTGTATGTGTCTGCTGCCATTTTCAGGCAATTTCTGTTTCACCACTAGGTCATGCCAGGGTTTTCAGTGCTTGGTCTTTATGAGCGCACAGACTCTACCGGAAGTGGATCTATTTACCTCCCATTATGTTTCCAGAAAATTAACCAGGCACGAACCCTTCCCGCTGGCATGGCCAGGCTGTCCTTAGCTGCAGGCTCTGGAGTGTGTAAAATACTGCCTTATTTCTGCTGGCCAAATTCCAGCCTGCTCATCCAGCTTGATGAGGCTGGATAAGAACTGCACAGCCTTGCTCAAAATATAATACGGACCACAGGCCAGAGAAGGTAATACTGAGAAGGGGTCCCTTGTCCCCTGTGGCAGATCTTGCCTCTCCTGCTGCCCAGCGCTACTTCATAGCCAACATCCTCGCTTTCTACTCAGGTCGCAGTGGGGGTTGACTGGAGCGAGGATTGTTGGGCCTTTTCTACCCCCAGTGAGAGTAACTCATGGGAGCAGCACTATGGATATGTAATAAAAAGGCTACTTTGGGGTAGAAGCTCAGAGAAGTGTGCTTCAGAGATGGAGTCCCTCAAGAGCTTGATGAATGTGAGCCCCTAGATAGGGCTACTGCTTTGTGCTCAGGATTGCTCCAGACCAGTGGACACATCATTACTATCTGCCAGTGTTGGGATCTGATCTGAAATTTTCCAGAGTGATTTAGGAGACTGTGTACTGTTTTCAAAAGTGAATGAGTCTTAAGACTAATATGACTGAAAGTCAAGGCATCTTGAACACCTTACTGCCTGTTTTCCTCTGTAAACACACCCTAAAAATCATTTTAAAAGTCCCCTAAATAATTTAGAAATATGACTCCCCTTAACTTTGAATGAAATGAATGTTTTCACTCAGAAAGAGGCAGACTGTAGGCACTGATTTAACTCAAACCAACATAAAGCCATTACCTGCTCTGGACATGAACGCAGATTAGTCCCAGCGCAGGGATAACCCCAACCCTTTGAGTTTGTCTTGCAAATAGAAATGCATGTCAGAATAACTGATGCAAAGCAGCCAGTAAGTGTGTTTCAGGGCCACTTCCAGCTCTTTGCAGAGAAAACCACTGTTAATAGTAAATTATTACTTGTGTTTAGCCAAGCTCTGTTTGGGATTAAGCATGAAGTTCCTTGTGTCACACAGAGAAACAAAGGGCTAGTGATGTCAGCAAAGAAACCTGGCACATTGTGCTGCTGGCTTCTATATCAGAGACTGAGGCTGCACCAACAGGTATTACACTAAAAAAATCAATGCAGGCGCCATGAGTTGTCTGTGGCAACTTTTGGTTCCCTGATCTCGGAGCAAGATCATTTGCAACCGAGATCCCCCTCACTCCTTAGTCATACCAAGGGTAATCATTCTCCTGCAAAACGCCCCAACTTCTGTGGCAAGATGGCCCTGTGTTTCTCTCACTAAAGGGTCATCTCTTGTTAGCCTCACCTGAAACCATACTCCTCATTTAGAGTGGACAAGGCAAGTTCACAAATCAATGGCTTTGGGGAATGTATGCTCCCAAGATAGATGTTTGGAGACAGGAATGGATATACCAGAGGGCCATCTTTCCAGCACCTCTATCTGCCCCCTCATGTTGAACACCCAATGCAAGAAGATTCCAGAGTCAAACGCCCTACTCCCAGGTAAATGATCTGACCACGAGGCTTCAGCAACATATACTCCTTCACTTATTCATCCCAGACTGTAGACTCATGCTATGGCAGATGGGCCATGGGTATAGAAGGTGACTATAAACACTTAGGCCTGGAAGAGCTTCCCACGAGGGAAGGAGTTAGGAGGAACCTCTTAAAACGGAACCTTTCCATGGAAATGACATCTCCATGGCAGGAGACATGGAGGTGGGACCTCCATGGAGGCGGGAGGCAGAATTGGGCTATGTCTGCCTTCCAGCCAATTGGTGGACTAGAAGTTCATAAAATAAAATCTTCAGCTCAACTACATGAGCAGGAGCTGGCTGCAAATTTGGCAGCTCAGGTCTTGCTCCAGTAGGCAGTTTTGCCTTCACCTTTACAGTGACAGGAAGCAAGGAATCCCTGCCTCACTGAACGCTTTGCGAAGTGCATTGCAAGGCTTTAACTAAGCAAAGCTCACCCCTCAAAGGGCAAGAGCTCTCTGCAGCACCATTCATACCATCCGTCTCTTTAATTGTTTTGAAAGTTTGGCACTAGCCCAAGAAAAGTCTGGAGAAAAGTCTGGTGACAAAATAGCCCTCCAGAAAACAACACATTTTGTCTGTTTCCAAGGAAGGGGGTTTTCTCTTTGATCTGGTAGTCCAAGGGGAAGGGAAGGGCCTCTCACATCTTGTTAAATGCTTTATTCACATACATGTAATTAAGATATCCTATATCTACAACTCAGCATGCCTTTAATTAGAGACATTGCAGCACTAGAAGCACTGGCAGAAACAGATAATGGTGCTGCCTCTCCAAACTGCCAGAAGACAAAACCGACCAGAGGAAAAGTCAATTTCCCCATAAATTAACTGCACGCTCTGCCTTGCCACGTGCTGTTCCATCCCCCACAAAGAGGATGAAAAGGAGATGAAAAGTGATTCCAGCCATCCAAAACTACTTGCCAAGTTCACAGAATGACAACAGCTGTGGCCTCTGCCACAGTAAGGGGAGACATAAAGAAATCGGGACAGCCAAGCATCCATTTAAAAGCATCTGAAGATAGAACTGGTAAAAGACCCTAGCTCAGGACCTTCAGAGTCATGCTTAGCCTCTGAGGAGACTTAGCATGGGGCAGCAGCAAGGCAAGCTTTGCCTCAAGCCACGCCACACTACCAATCCAGTGTCAAGGCCTGGTCCAAGCATTGCAGGAGGAGGGGAAATCTTTCATCCTTTCCCTGTGCGCTGTTTGCTCCCCTTTGGGGCTCAGACTAAGAGCCACTTGTGAGCCCTGGCTTTGACATATGGGCCTAGATGCCCACTAGGAGGTTAATGAAGCCCAGAACGCTACTCCAGCTTCTATTTTTGGAATAATCTCAGCCTGTTTCTCTCTTATGTAGGTCAGGAACAAACCTAGGAGTTAAAGTGATGACGCATAACAAAGATTTAAGGGGGAATGACACAAGAGGAAAGTGGAACTGTCCAAACCCATTGTCTCACATCCTGGAGTAGTGCAATCAGAAAATGTGCAGATCAGTTCAATCCAGAACCACATGGTCATGGCTCTCCAAAGCTTCCCAGAGGCAAATATTACTGAAATTTTAGAATTCATGCTTAGTTGTAACTATAGAGTGGTAAATGCAGATGTGGTACTGTTCATCATACTGTTCTGTGAGCTGATCTGGGAGACCTGCCAGAAAGAGGTAACATCAAGGTAGAGAGAAGACTAAACTATCTCCTAAGATTGAGATGTTCTGAAACACAGGGTGAAGCCAGAAATGAGATGAAACATGAGCTCCTAGTGTGATGATAGTACAAAACCTGGATCTAGAAATGAAAAGAGATCAAGTGATAGCAGGACAGGGTTGGTGATACCTCTTTATTTGGCTTCAGTGACATAACTATAGGGTACCAGGTTCAGATACTATCCTCAGCAATGGAAGGAAAAACCGGAAAGGCTTCAGAACATAGTCACAGGAAGGACTGAGGTCTGGAAAGCTCTCCTTAAGGGGAAACAGGGAAGATATAGACTCTTGGTTACCTAAGTTCACTAGTCTCAGTCTAACAACGGGTGCAGGCAGAGATTCCCAATCACAGAGAACGTAAAAGAGAAGAAAGAGGCCAACTGAGAACAGTGGTAAGCTAAAGCCGGGTAAATTCAGACTAGAAACAAGGTGGCCACCTATTTAACCTTTGCAAGTCTATGTCTAAGGATATGATGCATTCCTCAGTATCTGATCATTTCTCAATTGTTTCTTAATGTCTTTCTGGTAGCTCTTCCAACCCAAGCTGTGACATTGATGAAGATATCTCTATGTTAAGTTCTCTAGTCTGCGTTAACCACAATTCAAGATATAGAAATGCTCCAGTGACCCTTTCTTAACCACCACACTTTGGATTATGTTGCCCTACTCTTTGATTTCAAAACTGTTACTGTGATGCTGCAGGATTCTGACCTCAGAGAAATACAAAGGTTATTTCAAGACACTGGAAAAACCGGTCTTCATAAAATCAGCAAAGTGCAGTTGATGTTATCCGAGGGCTTCACACATTCGGATTTAAGTTCAGCTTTGTGAATTACTCATACTCGATTTCAAGGAAAGATACTAAACCAAGATACTGATACTTCAGGGCTTTTTTTTCCAGCTTATCTTTGCTCTCTTCTAAGATGGCCACCCTCCCTCTCAGCAGCAGGGGAAGTGGTGTTTTGTCTTTAGCAGGATGAGCTACTTAGCTGTTGCAAAAGCAATGATGAAGAGTGTTTTCTCTAGTGGATGATATCTGACTATTAGCTTGTTTTGGCGTTTACTGTATGTGCATGTTGAGGGGCTGTGCAAGCAGGCAGCAAAGTTGCCTGTCTGCTGCATGGTGCGACAAGAGGAATTTCTGGAGGGGAGAGAGTGCATTTTGCTAACAGCACTGGGCAGACCTGCTGCCCTGGAGCTCAGGTCACATAGACAGGAGGAAAGGGGAAGAGACACAGCCAGCAGGGAGTCAGCAACAGGAGCAGATGCTAAGAGGCTCCTGGAAGGAAAAGGAAGTAGGCATATGGCCAGGTCTCAGCAGGGACAGGAAAAATTGTGATTTCTCCAAGGGCTCCAGCTTATGCAGGTTTTACTGCAAACCAGGAAGCCATTACAGAAGTTTGAACTGAGAACAAGGCTGGAAAAGCCACCCACCTCGCAAGAGCAGAGCAGACATTGTGTGCTCCATTTGCAAACAGTTCTGTTTCTTCCACTGATCGGAGCCTCTGTAGTTCAAATGTTCTTTATTCTAATTTATGCTCAAATAAGACATTATTTAGAACTCAATGGATATTTAGTTATTTTTGTTGTGCTCAATTAAGAGAAAGGTGCAAGCAGATCCATCTTAAGGCTACTGCCTACTTAGCATCCTGCTTCACTCTCTCAATAGTGGGAGTTATCTCACCTGACTTCTGACAATCTGTCAATATATTCATCTGACGTGGTCATCCAGACTCTCTTTTAGCCAGAAGAGAAAACAAAACTTCTACCAAACCACTGAATGCCCTCCTTCAGGCTTCTCCCATAGGATGAGATGAACTGCTCCCCTTCTTTCTCTTAGGCAACTACAAGGGAATCTCAAAGACACAGATTTAAATGGGTACTCATGGCTTAGGCTCCAGCCAGGACAAAAGGATGTGGCAGTTTTGTCAGGGCAAAGGAATTCTTCATGGATGGCTCATAGTATTACAAGTGTACAATTGGCTCTGCAGGAAATGTAACAGTTTTAACCAATAACTGAAGAAATAAATATCAATCTAGAGCAAAGACTGAAATAAATAAGAACCAAAAAAAAAGTTTAATGAATTTTAACTCCACATAAAGGTGGAGGAGTGCAGGATATTTTGGTTTTAGAATCATTAAAGGCAGCAAAATGGTTTGACAAAAGATGCTAAATTTCCCAAAAGACCACATTTTAATTAATTAAAATCATAAACCAATTAACAGATTTACTACTCAGCTCCCATGCAATTAATTTTGTATACTCAAAGATGATGTATGGTATTTGGGAAAAGGAAAAGAAAAGCTGAATTTCTCACAGATTAGGAAGAAGTTGATTCACTTAGGTCTAAAACTCAAAATAATGAATGTGATTAATGCCATTTTATGTACAAAATTCAGCTCTGCCTTAGTGATGGAGTCAGTACTGTGGTGAAAAGTAGTAATGAGTTTCTGACTTTAAGGCAGGCGAACAGGTAGTTCCTTCTCCAGCCCCACTGGGCCACGGTCACTGGTTCAAGGCTGCGTCTAGTCCATTCTAGAACATCTTCTCTGTAATGAGAGTTGGGTCATGTATAGGATGTACTGGCCTTTCTTCCCCATTTCTTTTTAAACCATCCCTTTTTGAAAGGGGTTTGCCTCTGTATAGCCATAGTCATATTCTTCTGTCAATAGGCAGTTGAGGTAATTTCTACACTCAGGAAAGGGGCAGTGATTTGCAATGATTCAGTTGAGCTCTCTTGAGTGGGCAACTCTCAGGCTGTGGAGCCACACTAAGAGACTCTACTTCAAAGTCCTGATGTGTGGCAACCTCAGATATCCTGAACACTAGACATGGGTGGAAAACAGGCTTTCAGGCCAATGAATCCATCAGAGAGGGAAAATAGCTATGCTGGAAAGCATCCTTTTGTAACAAGAATCCTGGTTTAATTTTCCTTTTAATGAAAATATCCATTTTGGGAAAACGCTTGGAGTCAGTACTTCTAAATGGAAGATCTTTGTTCAGAGGTGACATTAAGAACAACCTTTCCTTTGAGGAGAAAAAAAAAAAAAATTGGGGCTTCTATTTATCTCCTTTGCCAAAATAAAACCTATTCGGAGGGCAGATCTGCTTGTCTGATGTTTTTACATGCCTTGTAGTTATCATGTGGCTACAAAACCAGCCTAACAATGAGTTTGTCATCTGTTCCAATGTTTCCCTGGCGTTATCTAAACATATGGGCCCAATTCTGCTTTCATACAAAAGTCATGCAGCTCCTACATAGGCAGTGAACTTTCACAAAGGTATGAGGGGCTGCAGACATCCTTTTGGGGTTTTAAAAATAATTATCATCCAAATGCTTTCTTTCTCTAATTGCTTGTGAAAGTTGGCTGCTGGATATTTCTCACCTGTGGGCAGTATCTGAGCACATCTTAGAAGTCTGACTGTCCGTTACTGACATGGCTTGACAAGCCAGACAGTCTTCAGTGAATGTTTCCAAAACTTTGGTGCTTGGAAACCAAAGTTTCCCCCGTAAATGTGTCTCATACCATCAGTGGGAACATAGCTCTGTTCTGTCTATGTCAACTTATTTTGCCCTTTCCAAGTCAAAATAGTTTTGATGAAGCCTACAGTACCTTGGCTCACATGGAAATACTTTGTTTTGTTGTTTTCCTTAAAATTTCAGTGCTAGTAAGGGTGTCAGACTGTTTTAAATACGCCCTAGTTTCAGGTGTAACTCCACGTGTTTATCTTGCTGTCTAATAATGCTACAAATGGTGAAAATAAAAGCAAGAAAGAGGCACATTCCTCTCTGGAGGTCAAAGTTATGTAATCTCTGCAGTTCTTTGTAGCATTTCTATAGGGGCTGGCTAAAGAATATTTTTGCTGGAAAGCTTTTACTATAAATCATGCCCAAATGCCTCAGTACACAAAATCTTCTGTGAATTGATCAACACCCTCTGAGTGCCAAGGTCAAAGGAAAAACTTCTGGGTGAAGGGATTCCTCTGTTTGGGTCTGACCTCATGGGACATATCAGGTGACTTTCCCAGGTACCTCCGTGGATAATTTGTGTGCAACTTCTTCTTTCTTTCTTTAATGGATAGTTTTGTTTGTTTGTTTGTTTGTTTTTAACATGAGCAGGGAGAACTGGGAGATGCCTGAGGCAATAGTTCATATCTGCCAGGTCATTAGGAAACCAGTCAGAGAGGGGATGAAATTTTGGGTGATGTTTTCCATTGAGATCAGAAAAGGAGTGTATGGTCTGCCCTATTCAAGCAATTCAAAGAACTCTTCATATAGGGGAAGCAGGACTAAATAAAAGGATTGGGAGACAAAAAAGGAAAAGATCAAATAAGCTTTAAAAACCTGTGTGTGTGCTTTCAGATGCCTTCTAACAATAACATATTATTGCACATCATTGTTGCAAGACAAAATTAACACTGCTTTAGTACTTCAACTATACATTTCTGGAACACAGCGTGCCTGCGTTTCTTTTGCGTGTAGCTGGAAATTGTGAATTTCTGGGTTTATAATAATGGGTTGGAGGACAATGAAAAGATCCTTAGTTGAAGTTTACCCATAATTACTGCTGTGAATTCTCATAAACCTTACCTCGTCCAAGCACAAATTTCATCTGTGAATACGTCCATTTGTATGGGACTCTGGATTTAGTAGTACTGAAATTGCTACTACTGATGATTTAGTTGGACCTCTTAGCTGTTTTTAGAAGGCTACAGGACAGTGAACATGAAAGAGCTAGTAAAGATAAGCATTTCTTTGCAAGAGAGGGAAGAAAGGGAGCTTTTCGGGCAGCCCTAGTTGTGTATCCTGTCTATCCTTGTGGGGTACAGGAGAGTTTTAGATCACCATGACAAAAGTTTTGCTGGGAGAAACCTTTCACAGAGTCTGGGACAGCAAGTACCAAGGCTCTGGGCTGAGGTAATGCATGGAGAGATGAATGTCACTCCCAGAAGAAAGATGAACTTCCCTTATCCCACCTGCAATCTTTACTCCTCATTGCCAAAGACAGAGTGTGGGGCCTGTGTCCTTGAACATCCCTAGGACACGGGGCGTGTGGAGATGATTCATCTGGTTCCTGACAGTTTCCTGCCTTGACGGATGGCTGGGTGGGAAGGGAGGCCACAGCTGCAGTTATGCAGGGAAGGTGTGGGACACTCAGCACTGCCAGACCTGAAGTTCCTGCCTGGGATCCAACACCATGTGACGGTCCAGGTTCCAGGAGGAATAGGACTGGTGCAAGCCGCTCTATTTATCTTTTTCCCATTGCTGCTCCACTTCTACACGCCTTTGCTCTCAGTTCTCCATTAAGAATGCCCAGACAAGGACCCCTCTTTCTCTGCACAGGATCTTCTCCCAGAGTCTCAGACCATAAACCTGCTGCAAACCAGGATGGTGAAGGGCCTTTTCTTCAGGCAAAGGGAATGAGTAGTTTGTGGGGCAATATTTGGGTATGCAGATTCACGTCATCCAGAGACAGGCATCTAAGACAGGCATCCTTTAAAGGTGACTTCTCTGACCTGTGTCTCTCCTTCGGCTATAGTGAGGGTCCAGGGCAACCAGGTCCTGCTCTCAGAAGCCTAGAGTTAGGAGGGATGAATTCTGCCTCTGCTGCTACCGTTACTTGTAACTGTTATTGTTTGTTTCTTTGGGAATTGCCTCAGTTATTCCAAATAATTTAAAATTTTGTACACAAAAACTAATCAAAAACCCAAATTATCTCCTTTTTAAGGATGGGAAGATATGCAGGATCAGCCTGAAATCACTTCAAAAATAATAAAGACAAATTCAGTGAAAGACCGAAAAGTATAGTGAGTACGGCTGTGAGCTGTTCTAGGTTTATCTCAGCTACCGAAAAGCAGATAAAAGGTATTGGTATATCTAGTATTTAATTTTTTAAACGAACGACCTAGTTGCATGCAAATTTGGAATATTATGTTTCAGCAACTGAACCAAAAAAAACAAAAATTAGGAAAAAAATGGCACAACAAAAAACATTGATGCTGTTTCTTTTTAAGCAAGATGACCACCCCCTTTAAAAACAATATTTTTGGCAACTAAAATTTACCACTGGCATGAATTAATTGTTTACCTTCTTTTCAGAATTTCACCTTTCTACTTGATCTTCTTCTTTCAATGGGGACAAATATGAGAACATTTCTTGTCGTTTTGATTTTTTTTTCCTCTATGAATTTCAGTTTTCTGATACGTTCACCACTTATTAAAACAAAAATGCCTGAACATTAGTTCAGAGGGGTAGGGCCACCATGACCCAGCTCCCAAACACCATCACCTCTGTGCTCACGTGGGCACACTAGACCAGAAACAATGTAAACCTTTCCCAGTTTGGTTTTTGATTCAAACTGAAGAATTGTGTTTTTGAAGCTGGGAAGTGCCTCCCGTTCTCAGAACAAGGTCCCATCCTGACAAGTCTGAGAACAGCTGCTTCAGAGAGTAGGGAGAAAGAACTAAGTCAAAGTAATCGGACAGGACACACTCCTGTGTCCAGCTTCCCCCATCCCACAGAGACGTGACTCAGGTCTGACACTACTCTGCTGCAGTGTGCAAATGAATCAGGGAGGGAGATGATGACAAACTGAGCTATCTCTGACATGCCAATTGTCTAAATTACGTGTCCCTTCACCAAAATGCAGCCCATAATCACAGCAATTATACACGACAATCATAATAATTTCATTTCACTTCAATCAATTTTTATTAAAATATAGTCTTTATGCCAGGCTTCAGTTCATTTTTCCTATACATGGCTCAAGCGTTTGCAATATTCTTGTGCGAAGATCAATCAGGACAAATGACAGGATGCCATGCTACATTTCTTGGGGGAGCCAATTTCTAATTAATTGTTATTCATAAACTAATTATTGGATTTACAAATGAGTTCTCAGGAAATTCATTTAGTCTTTGGAAGCTGCATGTCAGCCATTTGCAGAAGGATATGCATCTAATTTTTTTCTTCATGCAAGTGTAAATTTGTGGCTTTAAATGCAAAATGGCTTTCCCACAGGAGCTCTGGGGCCCTGGCCAAGGTCAATTATCATCCTGCCCGTGTGAAGTGCTGGCAGTTGTCCTGATTCCAACCAGTTCAAGAGCAATTTTGAGTGACAATTTCCTTATAGAATTAAATGAAGAAATGAATGGATATCCACAAACAAATATTCAGGAGCAACTCCAGGAGAAAGTTACCACGTGATACTTCCAAGGAGCTCCCCTCCCCCTTCCCAAAATTAGCTTTGACTTCTTTTCATTGTGAGTATCAAACTTAGCAATAGCCCCTGGCTACATACCCAGCCAGCACACAGCAGCCAAGCCTCACATTTCCTGCGTTACCCTGCTCTCAAGCATCTTAGCCGTGACATGCAAGAATTTGAGAGAGAAGGAGGAGGAAAGCTGAGCTTCCACTTCCCACCCAGTGCAGGCATCCTGGGATTAATGGTTATTGGCTGCTATTCTTCTTCATAGCTGATTGAATCTTTCTTAAATGGCCCTGAAGACAGATGTTCTTCTGCAGAGAAACGCAGGAAGGATCCTCTCTGAAAGCAGCTGCTGTTGCCTGCTGTTCCCAGGAGATCTGAGGCTGTGAGAGCACTGCGAAGTACTCAAGCTTTGCTTGCAGGAACTGTTTTTAAACAGTGGTGTGTCTGTAGCCTCTCTTTTGATATCAGCTCTGCCACTCCTGATCCCTGGTCAACCACGGTACTCTGAAGAAGCAAAATATTGTGAAAGCTTCCTGTGAGATTGCAACAATTGCCTACGTTTGTACTAAGAGTAGCCTGGCAATACAGAGGCTATTCACATAATTCTTGTGCTCTGTCAAAGTCACTCTCCCCATCTACTAGCCCAAGCAAATCTGCTTGTAATGCTGCACTTATCCTTCGGCGTGGCTGAAGCAGCAGGCTGTGCAGCATCTCCAGTCTTTTCAACTAGGTTATTGCAAAGAGATAAGGGAAGTAGGAGGAACAGCAGAGATACCTGCACAGTTTCTGGGACAAAGCAGAAGCCCGAGGCCACACTGAGCAGCTTGACTTTTCCTCTTGCCCTCTTCAGGAGAGCTCTACAGACCATCTGCAGCAGCTGCTTTTGCCTGCTTTTCCCCAGGAGGAGGGTAGGTGGTGAAGGGCAGCCCATTGGATGGTACGTTCATCAGGTTGCCCTGAAACTGTATAAGCCCCAGAATTTCCATTATTTGGTCCAGCAGGGACCAAACTGGTACTGTGTGCAACCTGGCCACAGCGCCCTTTGACAGAACTTGGCAGATGACACACATGTGACCTGAGGAAGAGGCGCATACTTGTGACAGCACAACTACTAGGCTAGCAAAACGTGCACATGGGAGGAGCACGTTTAACAAAATGCTACTATAAATAAAAATAAAGCCTATCTTCTGTCATAAGGCAGTGCTGTCTGTGTATAGACAGTGATGCACTAAACATTGAGTCTTTAGTACGGGGTTTTCATAAAGATTCAAGATTCTTGGGGAGGGAGGTTAGCCAAAATGAACTGAATTTTAGCTCTGAGGGAAGGATAAAATGCAGCAGCCACAGAAAGGTAGTGTGAATGTTCTGGTTGCTAACATGAGCTGTCAAGCAGGAACTGTGGCCACATACTTGGTTTTACTGTTGGCACCAGAAGCATTGCTTTATTGCAATAAAACTTGCTGCTCCCTTTTTGCGTGTGAGCACAGGTGGATCTGAGGTTGAAGGTGCTGCTTCTGTTAATGTAAATTGTCTATGCTACAGACAGTCCCTTGGGGTGTTCATAATTAGTGCAATTATTAATCTGTGGGATCCCAGATGGATCTGTGATGGAGTGCAAGAGAAAATTTGGGAATATCAAAGAAGAGAGACGTTCAAGGCCAGTGTTACTGTCAAGGGATAGATCATGCTAATCTTTTACCAGCATATGCTTGTGGAGCATCCAAGCACTTTGCCATGATTCAGGTTGTGAGCATGCTACTCTTGTGAATTCAGGCACATTTTCTCTCTGTTGCTATATTGGTATTTGTAAAAGCATCAAAAAAAGACAGAAGGGAGTTGGGAATAGAAAGCCACCGCCTAATCTTCCCTCTAAAGAGGATTCTCACATGGTTCTTTTTGTCTGTTTCAGATAGAGCTCTCATTTTCATCAAACAGAAGAGAAATGAAATATTAAAGAATCACAGAATCACAGAATCGTTTAGGTTGGAAGGGACCTCTGGAGATCATCTAGTCCAACCTCCCTGCTCAAGCAGGGTCACCTACAGCATATTGCCCAAGATCACATCCAGACGGGTTTTGAATATCTCCAGGGAAGGAGGCTCCACTACCTCTCTGGGCAACCTGTTCCAGGGCTCAGGCACCCTCACAGACAAGAAGTTTTTTCTCAGGTTTAGGTGGAACTTCCTGTGCTTCAGTTTCTGCCCATTACCTCTTGTCCTGTTGCTGGGCACCACGGAGAAGAGGCTGGCCTCATCCTCTTGACACTCCCCCTTCAGATACTTGCACACATTGATGAGATCCCTTCTCAGTCTTCTCTTCTCCAGGCTGAACAGGCCCAGCTCTCGCAGTCTTTCTTCAGAGGAGAGGTGCTCCAGTCCCCTCATCATCTTTGTAGCCCTCCGCTGGACTCTCTCCAGGAGTACCATGCCACTCTTGCACTGGGGAGCCCAGAACTGGACACAGGACTCCAGGTGAGGCCTCCCCAGGGCTGAGGAGAGGGGCAGGATCACCTCCCTCCACCTGCTGCCAACACTCTGCCTAATGCACCCCAGCATACCATTGGCCTTCTTGGCCACAAGGGCACATTGCTGAATCATGCTTAACTTGTTGTCCACCAGCACTCCCAGGTCCTTCTCGGCAGAGCTGCTTTCCAGCAGGTCAAACCCCAGCCTGTACTGCTGCATGGGGTCATTCCTGCCTAGGTGCAGGACCCTGCACTTGCCTTGGTTGAACTTCAGGAGGTTCCTCTCCTCTCCGCCCAGCTCTTCAGCCTGTCCAGGTCCCTCTGAATGGCAGCACAGTCTTCTGGTGTGTCAGCCACTCCTCCCAGCTTTGTATCATCAGCAAACTTGCTGAGGGTGCCCTCTGTCCCTTCCTCCAGGCCATGGAGGAATACCTTGAACCAAACTGGACCCAGCATTGACCCCTGGGGGACACCACTAGCTACAGGCCTCCATCTAGACTCTGCGCCATTCACCACAACCCTCGGAGCTCGGCCATCCAGCCAGTTCTCAGTCCACTACACACTGTCCACTCACCTAGCCCACACTTCCTGAGCTTACCTAGGAGGATGTGATGGGAGACAGTGTCCAAAGCCTTGCTGAAGTCCAGGTAGACAACATCCACTGCTCTGCCCTCATCTACCCAGCCAGTCATCCCGTCATAGAAGGCTTTCAGATTGGTCCCGTTTGATGGTTTCCAATTTGCGTTTTGTGTCGTTAGCACCCACATGGCAGAGCAGCAGAGGGTAGTAGTCCAATGCATGGACAAACCTTGGCAGTCTTTCCATGACATCTCTTATTTCAGCCCCTGGCAGGCAGCAAACCTCTCTGGACAAGAGGTCAGGTCGGCAGATAGGTGCCTCTGTCCCCTGCAGCAGGGAGCCACCCACAACAATCACTCACCACTTCTTCCGAGTGTTCCTGCACAGCACAGGGTCTGCCAGGCCAGTTGCCTCCCTTGGAGCCATGCCCAGCTCCTCCTCAGCTTGGAGGGCGTTAAACCTGTTCTTCAAGGGTAACTCTTGAGGAGGAGCAAGAGCCTTTCTCCTTCTACGAAAGGTCACCAGCTTCTAGCCCTCTTCAACAGTGTTATGATGCACCTTTACACACGGTACAGAGCCCTCCGACAACTCCGCTGCAGTAGGGGCTGGGGACTCCTGGAGCTGCACAGTCTCTGAGAATACCCTGTCAATCTCCTGCTCATCCTCTCGGATGCTACGCAGCCTACTAACTTCCTCCTGTAACTCCTTTATCTGGTGACGCAACTGGTCAACCACAGCACACCTCGCACAGGAGAGCTGATTGTCAGCCCAGGCCCCACGGAGGGGCCCCAGGCACTCCCTGCAGCCTGACACCTGCAGAGCTGCATCTGCTGTCTGAGGGTCTGTCTGGGTTGAAGCCTCAGACACAGGTGATGCAGCACCTCCAGCAGCCACTGGGGAACGTGCTCTGCGGCGTGTTGTGACCATGCCCCGGGGAAGGACACACCACGGTGCAAAATGGAGAGGTGCCTTCTTTGCCTTCTGGCGCCCTTCTGCGTGAACTGCTGCATCTGTTCGCTGCCTCTGTTGGCTGCGCTCTCAAATATTGATGCCATACTATCTTGGATTCTGGATCCTTGTGCAAACTTTTCTGGCCAGGCCCCTCTGAGACGTTCGGCCTGTGAAGCCTTGTGTGGGGAACAGGCTGCCCTAGTGCATCTTGTTGTGAAACTGGCCATTGCAGCTTTTCTGCAGTGTGCTTTTCTGTTTAGAGCAGCCTGCCTTCAATCAGGGGTAGTCACTGCTTTCAAATATATATCTGTGTTGCTCTTGCTAGAGGTGATAGTCAATTGTATGAAGCATTGTGAGTTCCTGGCTATGTGCTAATGCAGAGATGTCTGTGACTTGTGGTTTTGTAACTGAAAGGGTTCAAAGGTGTGACTCTACCAGATAACCTGAAAAAAAGGGCCTGTTTGAAACATAGTTGTCTCGTGACAACATCACCTTTCATCCCAGCGCTACATTTTGAAGTTCAAGCATGCCAGGATGCATAATCTGAAGAAAGCTTTTCAAAGGTAATACAGGGAAAATCTCAGTTCCAACTGAAATCAGAATTTGCCATCAGTGCTCCTAACATGAACAAAGAATGTCCTTATTTATCCCAATGAAGTTTGCAGAAGCAGCAAAAAATTCATCTGCGCTGCAAACCTCGGTTATTTGATAGCTATCACAAAACCAGGCATTGAATGGATGGGGAGGCAGAGCTAGCATTTTTAATCAAGTCCCTCAGATGGATCACAGGAGGGGAATGTTGATTTTGGTGCATCTGTGAATGAATTTGAGGGCCAGCCACTCTGCTGCTGGTCAGAGAAATTACTGCTCTGACCCTGGGCCCATCCTGGCAGCCCAAGCATTTCCTTTTCAAGTGACAGAAGTCTGGGAAGAAAATGGGATTCCATCAGGAAGCAATACTACCAGGTTCTCTGCAAAAAGCCTCCACCTCTGCCCAGAAAAAGAAGGTGTCAGAAATTAAAGGTAAGCATAATTTCTCACTTTCCTGATCACAGAAAAATGCTTAAAGAAGTGGGTTAAAGGTAGGCATCTGCTTTGGGAGCAGCCTTACTGCTTGCAGAAGGGATGAGATCTATCTGCAGGAGGCAGGCTGAGTAATTCTTCCCTCTACAGCACCCTTGGACTCCTTCCCTGCATATTGAGAAATATAAGTGCACACCACAGTGAGGAATTAGGAGGAATCACTGTGTAATTAATTTCCCTTATTTCCCATGGTGTTAGCTTTATTACTTGCACTGTACTTTCTCACTTACTGCTTCCTCCATGTGCATAACCAATATTTTTTCACATAGCCTCTAATTCTGGGCAAAAATAACCCCGTAAAGAGGATGTGGGGGTCTGCCTGTCTCTCACCCAGCACAGCTTCTTGGCAGGTGACTTTCTCCTCACCCCTGTAACAGTGCTGATGATCTTTCTCATTACCAGGAGCCCTTTGGATGCTGCACAAAGCTGGAGCTCTGATCTCCAAACGCAATAATTACTATATTCTTTGGAGGCCCACATGAGCTGTATGAGGAAGATGGTGTCGGTTTGATGTAATGAAAGCACCCCAGAACACAAATCAGATTACCTTGGAAATATTCAAATGACACTAAATAAAGGCCCTTTTTGGAGGGGTGGTGGTGGGAGAATACCGTGTTTATCTCCAGATCCCTTGTCTAAATGTGATGCAACAGAAAGGAACAGTCAGAGACAGGTGAAGGATAGAGCCCCGGCCTGGGACAATGGAGGAAGATAGGCCATTAGATCTTCTGATGGGACTGTCTGTGATGCCAGGAGGCAGGCCTGGGATATGAAAAATGGACCAATGATCAGATCACACCTGCACTGCCATCTCCTTCCCCCTAACTCAGGCTTATGAGGAAACTGTAGAGCACACAACTGAAAAGTTGATGACAGGAAGTATTCTGATAACATGGACACATCTCTGGTGGAACTTAGTGTCACCAGATTGTTTTGAGGCCAGGGTTTAGTAGAATTTTAATAAACAGCTTGGTGATCCTCACATTACACACATCCCTTCATCCACTGCTCCTCACCTTCCCTGTCCTCCATAATAGTGGAGGAACCAGCTGACTGAAGAGCAGCCCAAATTCGTGGATTTGCTGAATATGCATCAGGAAAAGCATATATCAGTCATGGCTCTGACTGTCATCTTCCATCTTCCAAAAGTCAGGACAGAGTGGGCGCTTCAAGAAAGCTCACAAATGTCACGAGAAGATGCCCTTCAATCTCTGAGCCATTTTTACACTACAATATGGACATCCCACCTCACTCTCCAGGTCTTGGACCACCTATTCAGCAGTGCATATGTCCTCTGTCGGTGTCTGTACTGGAAACTAGTGCAATTTGACCCAGTGCTATAAGGAAAACTAGTGTAAGTCCTCTCTTTGTCAGGTTCAATCACTGCCTCAGCAAAACCACAAAACACTAGGCTTTGTAGAGGCTGAAATGAAGACTTTGCCTCCCTGACAGTTTTGTTTCTTCTGCACACACAACAGTAATTGCCTTTCCAGCCCTGAGCAATCCCTGCAGTGTCACCGTGTGCCGTGTTAGTGAAGGCAGTGAACATGGGGAAGTGCCTGTTCTGTTATCCAAACCTCAATCCCTCACACTTGCATTTCAGCTTCACTCCCTAAGGCTGTTGCCTGTGATTTACTACTGGCCTGAAGTCAAACTGCAACCAATAAGGCTTCTGCCAAGTTCCTGCATCCGGCTCCATCTTCACACAGTCACCCACTTTGGTTGTGTTCCTGGGATAAGGTGTTTGCTCTGCTCTGCTTCCCAGCCAGCATGCTCAAATGCACAATGAGTACAGCACAGCCTGTGTTGTTATGCAGGAGCATTTAGAGCACACCGTGGTCCCCCTGCCCTGATCTTCAATCTGACAGAGATAACAGCGTGCTCTGATACTATTTAAAAGTTTGCTAAACTCTGGATTTCATAAGGTCTTTGTCTCAGAGTTTGGGAGCCAAGTCATTTAACTCTTCCTGTCTGATTTCCTTACCTTCTCCTTTCAGGCCAGAAGTTTGTTCTACAGGCTATTCTTTGAAAAAAGCCTCGGAAGGTTTGTAAAGGGGCTGATATGAGTTGTATCTCCACCCTGGACCACCTGCCAATTGGTGTTAGCTAGAGTGTCATCTCCCAGACAAGGTTACCTGTCTGTACCTGAACAACTGGGAGGACAAATCTGTGCCTACTCCCTGTAGAACCACCAAAACTTCAGTCTGAAAGTCAATTAATACAGCAACTGCTGATTAAAAAAAAAAAAAAAAAAAGAAAGAAAAGCAATAGCTATTCTTCATTTCTGGAAATGGCAGCCTCTGCAGTGAGCAGCACAAAGCTGGGTGATGAATGGTTCAAAGGGAGAAAAGGAAAAAAGTTCATGCTAAAAAGAGTCATAGGATATTGGGGCAGTGACAAAATGGGGAGGAGAGAAGAGAACCTCTGAGAACAGGTGACACGTGTTTGGTCATGACCTTGCAGAATGCACCATCTCAGTACCACAGATTGAGAGTGATTTAGATCTCTACCAAGTGTTAGATCTAGATGTACAAAGTGTCCCAAAATCAACCAAAGCAACTTTAAGGCTCGATCATCCAACCTTCTCAGCATCATAACTCCCAAAGAGCTGAGCGTACTCAGCACTTAGCAGGATTTGGCCTCTGAGGAGCAAGCCAAGGTGGTTATTTTACACAGGCAACTCTGAATTACTGAATTGTAATTGTGGATGTCCCAGATCATCTTCTCTGTGATACAGTCAATCAGCCAAATCATGACCTCAGTATTTAATTAGATAAGAACAAAAAATCATATTGAAAGTGACTAAATTTTGCCCAGTCCTAACGCTTGTGTCATATGACTATAGTAACCATTGCAACAAATAATTTCTGTCTACTCCCTTTACACCTGATACTTTCCTGATTCATTATTTCTCAACAAAGAACTCACATGACTCTCTGATTTCTTTGTGCTTGTTACACATGTTTATTCTGTATGCAACACCACAAAAGTGTTTGTAATTCACTGTGTATTGATATGAGGTGAGGAGGCTTCAAGTCACCCAGCCATTTAAATGGTTAGAAACATCCCCTATCAGCTGCAGCTTGGTACATATACAGATGAAGGGGTGAATATTAATTCCCTTTGGCTGGTGAAACAGAGGCCCAGAGATATTATAGACACATATTGCAAAGCCAAGAATTCATCCCAGGTACCTTGAGTTCTAGATGACCTTCCTGAAAACTCTTTTAGAAATATCCAGTACGGCATAAAACATAGATCGTACAAGTAATTAATACATTTGAAACACACTTTGACGCTCACAGAGGTGACATTCATCTCACCTGACTTTAGCCTTTAAAAGTGAGGTGTCTAGGCCAACCTGCTTAGCCTTGAACACCTTTGGGCATAGAGAGCTACAGGCACTGCCAGAATAAGATTCCTCCCACACTGCACATCTCTGTTAGGATAGGAGGAACTGCCCCAGCACATGGTGCATCTCTTTCCTTTGAATATAGAAGAATGTCATACAATGAACTTAAACTAAATGCTTATTGTTGAAATGGCAAAAATGAACCCGCTAAGCATCGGAATTACACATTGACTGACTTCAGGTGTGCAGACCAGTATACAACAAGCACCCACAGATGAAAACAGTGAGCATCAGATCCAGGCATCCTGCTGGCTCACCCCTGTGGCTGCCCACTGGCCAGAGCATCTTGACAGCTGCATCATCTGGGCACAGAGAACAGGGATGGACTGACCATATTGAACATTTAGCAGAGCCACGGATTGGCATCTCTTAACACATACACACACACACAGAGATCATCTACGAGTAAAAGCAGATCTCTTCCCTCCTAAGCCTTGCCACAGCCAGAGTTTCCTTTCATTTCCCCAACCCCAGGAGTTTGTCTCAGGGGAGCTCTTCTCAAGGCCTCATAAGCAAAACCATGGAGTAACAGGAGTTTGAGAGCTCAGCCTGGAGGTAGTTACTGTTTCTATCTGGCTGTATGCTGCCACATGAGATGCTCTCATTGAAACTTCAGAGCCTGAAAGGCATTGTCGACACTGACTGGAAATCAGGGCCTCTCACTGCAAACAACCTACCCACAAACTGATGTCTTTCCCAAGCTGCTGAGAAAGAAATGAGGAGTTTGCCACAAAACATGTTGAGAACGTTGCTTTTAATGATGCGCTACAGCTTTCTGCTCAAAGGGATTTCAAGAGGGTGGGGGTGCGTCCCAGCAACCAAAACCCCACAAGAAAGCACCAGGTGAGGCATCACATTCCCAGGGCCCTGCGCAGCAGCATAATTGACAACAAGCATAGCTGTAGACATGGTGATTCGGTAAATACAGACACTTCTCACAACTGTGCTGAGCACAGCTGGCAGCACTGAACGGCAGCTCTCGCGTACCCTCCTCGACAGAGTGCAATGGGAGACAGTGAGTGGAGTGATAAGTAAATGATGCAAAGGAGAAGAGGGATCTGAACTGGAAGAGGAAAGGGCAGAAAGGGAAACACTAGTCATCATCACCTGTTCCTGAAGGGCTTTGGGGCACCAGCAGATGGACACACAGGTCCAAGCAGCCAGGTGGCTTGTGAGAGCAATTCCTCCATGGAGTAGTGTGGCATGACTCAAGTACCAGGGCAGTAAGCATAAAAGTCCACAAGTAATGAGACTAAAGCATGGTTTGATGAAACCTGGTGAACTCGTGTCCTGTGACTGACTGAATTATTAAATTAGCTGGATTAAAATAAATGTGCTCTTGTCCTTTGCTATTTCTCAGAGAATCCACTCGATAGAAAACAAGGTGATGGAGGAGTGCATCCTCTGGTGTCCAACACTGGGCTGTGTGCACATGGCAACCTCTCCCTCAGCTGGAACCCTCACAGGATTTCTCTATCGCTTCGTGGGGCATATATTCCCACAGAGAATTTCAGGTCCATTGTATCTTGGAGTCTTCCACCCCATTGCTGGTTCTAGTTAAACCTGGCTGACGGATTCCAAAGCTGTTGGGAACAAAGGGCTCACAGGCAGGACAAACACATGAGCAAGGCAGGCTCAGCCTTGTTCCCTTGGGAAGCCAGGCTGGAACACTGAACTTTTCCTATCTCCTTCTTCCTGCTGCTGCTCCACCCTACCCCCATGATGCTGCCCTGAAAACTGTCCTGAACGAGAACATGATAAAAGGAGATGACATTCATGTCCTAGTTCCCAGCCTAGAAGGACCCCCAAAGAGGGCTGAATTCTAACTAGGTTGAAATGGGGATGCAGGGACCCGCAGAGCCTACGCCTGGAAACAGGTCAGCTACAGTCTTTTATGATAACTGGCTGAAAAATCCTTAACTATTTCTTTTTCTGAGAAGATGAATCTATGGATAAAACTCCTTCTGATTAACTGATAAATGTTTTAATTTCAGCCTTAAAGTCTTGCACTTAAAGTAAAATGAAAGAGTTTGTTTGTTTTCACATTAAATATTTTGGAGTTTCTGAGATGAAAAGACAAACAGCTGAACAAAAAATTACATGACAACAAAAATGCACAAAACTTCTGAAGATATTCACCAGTGAAACTGTCCATCTCTGCCAGCTCTGTGCCTATGTTAACATATTCATTCCTCTCTTGATGCTGTCTTAACGCTTACCATCAGAGGTTATTTGCCAGACAAGTCCAGTCCCTGTGCAGGACCAGGGCTAGCAATTTTTGTGCGTGTTTCATTGTTCCCTATCTTCTTCTAGAAACAGTTAACTACAAGAAGTGCTTAACTTTTTAGGTTTGTTATTTTTATTTTTTGTATGTCTTTACAGTTCATCTGTCCTTGGACGCAGTAGTCCTGGTTTCAGAGGGGCTAAACTGAAGATGTCCGCCTGACTCATGGAAATCAGCCTATTAAATATTCAAATCCAGACCCAAAACTGTTTACTTTACGAAGTTCCAAGTTTCTCTGTCTGTGGAGGTCTTGCTGTTTTGGTCCTGGTATCCAAGAAGATGGTTTCCATTGACCTGATCTCTTTAACAGTAGGATTCAGCCCTTTCCTTAAGGGCATGCATCAATATCTGACATACAAAGGACCCATTGAGAGATGTCTCCCTTCTCAGGGTAAATATGTAGCTAAGAGTGGGGTAGGAGAGACACCAACTTAGTGCTCAGACTGCAGTAGAGGGGGCCTCCCAGCCTCATTCAGAATAATCCTAAATCACTGCTGCTCACAGAGCAGCTCTCGGTCAAAGGAAGCCTGTTCTACCTCTCTCAGCTTCCTCAGACTGGCTTTTTTGGCAATTTCTGCCCCAAAGTGCCTGGCCATGAAGTGGCTTGTTAAGAATGTTTCCTCTTGAGAAACCATGTCTCTCAGTTTTCTTTTGTCTCTTACTTCTGCAACAAAGCAGAGACTCTTCAGAGACAGATAAAGTCCTTCTGACTCACCTAGTGGTGATGGAGGACTTTTTGTCAAATTATGGTTATCCCTCTGACTCTCTGCATCTCCATGACAGCACTTCCACTTCAGGGCAAAGCTGAGCATTGAGGAGATAGTGCCTCCAGCAGCACAGAGACAATGATGACACTCAACAGTCACTGCCCTTGCTCCTTGCTGGCTTCCTGTGTGCTTCTCCCTGCGTAAAAAGGGAGCTGGGAGCTCCAAGGAAAGTGATGCCTTTTTGTTACACCCCATCATTCCTGACACCTGTGGGATTAAGCTCAAACCACAAGACAACCCCACCCTGGAACTCATGAAGCCCTGTTGGTCCTTCAGCTTTATAACTGTGAATAGATTGAGATGCTGGGATTGTATTGATTTTGGCTTTTAGCAGAGTTGTCATTAAGTTAGAAGAGACTTGAGTGATGGAGAGGAACCGAGGTGGCCGCTGGCTCCCAGCACGGTTCAAGTAACTGAATTTCAGAGAAGGGCATCAGCTGCTGAGCCAAATTAGACCACCCAGGTTTCACAGGGAAGCATCAATGTTAATGCAGTAAAGAAGAGTTGCTCCTCACTGATGTGAGAAATGCTTTACTTCAAAAGTGGAGACTAATGCCTAAAGTAAAGTTGCCTCCATCATAGGGTGAGTTTATAACACCCAAGGTGCAAGCCTAATCTCCTTACCTACCCCAGCCATGACTCAGTGCAGAGCCATACCACCATGTTAGCATGCTGTAGCATGAGGACACCCTGGCAGGTGGGCAAGAGGCAAGGCATAAGCAGGTCAGAGTCTATAATGGTGCATCTTTTGGGCTTAGCTCAGTGCACAGGCAAAACAACCTGTTCTCTTCCTCCCGCCCATGAAGACCTGCTAAGCAGACATTTTGGACCAGTCATCAAGACAAGAGTTACCTCTGGTAGCTCAAGAGATGTAAATACTTTCCCATATCCTTACAATAATCAAAGGAGAAACAACAACAGTAGGAAAAAAATCCAATTAACCTTGGTGAGTTTTTTTATTCTTTCCTACAATGGCAATTTATAACTAGATTTCAAAACAAAATGATGAGTCTGGAAAAAGGCTGGAATGAAAGTATTCGCCTTTAACTTGAGTTGTTTCATCTCTCTCTCTCTCTCTCCCCCCCACATCTGAAACTGTTTACTGATTCACAAAAAGTTCCTGAAACTGCATTTTTGAGCACATCAACAATTGTCAGGAAAAAAAAAAAGACCAAATTTCTGCTAGCTGTCTAACATACTTATTGCTATTCAACTCCCCACCTGAGCTTATCCAGTCTTTGCTTGCTCTTTTTTTTTTTTTTTTTAATATAAAGGAAAAAAGTGGCTAATGTCACGTAGGGTATCTGTGGCCAAGATCCTAGTTAAACCGAAATCCAGATCTTACCTGTTGGACCATTGAACTTGCATCCCAAGTCATGGGGACTTCTTTGAAACCAGCTCAGACTATGGCTGTTGAATTTGAAGAAAAGGGGCACTTTGGTGACCCATGAGGAGATGCGCTAGGACCCCAGTCCACTCCCATCACTAAGTCTGCTCACCAAAACAGCCTAATGTTAACTGAATTTCACCCCCAGAGTCAGATGCAAAGGATGCTTATGTGCCTGATGGTTCTCCTAGAGATTGTCCCCCTTGTGAAAGAAGTCATTTTTCCACTGCTGCCTCACTCACACCCACACCAAGTTTAGTAAGCAAACAACGATGTGTAGATAGGCCAAGCACTGCAGCTGACAACCAGCTTCAGGCAAAGGGTGACCAGAGCAGAGAGAGAGAGGTGTGTGATTCAGTTTTTTTGGAAAAGTCTCCCTGAAGGAAGGGAGTAAAGCACTCCTTACCTTTGGGGGCAGGGGAGGGGGAGAGAGAGAAAGAGAGAGGGAGAGAGAGAGAGAGAAAGAAAAGCCTTTAAAAAGGGAATGCAAGGAGGGACTGGAGTCATCCCACTGCACAAGTCTCCCTTTAATCTGAGTATGTGGAGCATCATTATTTGCAGAACTGGAAGCTGCATTTAATTCTCACATTTTCCTCTTACACTTGTTGCTAAACCTGCCTGCAAAAAAACTAATTTCTATTTCAGAGAAATTTCTCAGAGAAGGGCTTTGAGGAGCCTTGTGATGAATGTCAGAACACTCCAGCCCCTCATTAGCTGCTATCACTATTGCAAGAGAGGAATAACTGATAAGTAGAAAGAAATTTAGGAGTAAAGCAATTTGCCAATCTCTGCTAGTGTCTTTAACTCCTTCAGAAAGTATCATGAAACAGGATAATTCTTCTCTGTTGTATAATCCCACGCTGAAGAAAAAACAGCTGCTAGACTGCACATTTTTCACAGAATTACAAACACATTAAGGTTGGAAGGAACCTCTGGAAATCACCTCATCCAATCCCCCTACTCAAGCAGGGTCAACTGAAGCAGGTTATCCAGGCAGGTTTTGAATATCTCCAAGGATGGAGACTCCACAACCTCTCAGTAATAACCTGTTCCAGTGTTCAATCACCCTAACAGTAAACAAGTGTTTTCTTGTGTTCAGATGGAACTTCCTGTGTTTCAGTTTGTGCCCATTGCCTCTTGCCCTCTCAGGGGCACCACTGAAAAGAGTTTGGCCCCATCCTCTTTACACTCCCCCTTCAGATATTTAAACGCATTGATGCGATCCCCCCTGTTCCTTCTCTTCTCCAGGCTGAACAGTCCCATTTCTCTCAGCCTCTCCTCATATGAGAGATGCTCCGGGCTCTTAATCATCTTAGTGGCCCTTTGCTGGAGTCCCTCCGGTAGCTCCATATCTTTCTTGTACTAGGGAGCCTGGAACCGGATGTAGTACTTCAGATGTGGCCTAACCAGTGCTGAGTAGGGTACCTCCCTTGACCTGTTGGGAATGCAGCCAAGGTAATTTTGGCCGCCTTTGTCACAAGAGCACATTGCTGGGTCACATTCAACTTATCCACCAGGACCTCCAGCTCCTTTTCTACAAAGCTGCTTTCAAGCTTGTAGATCCCCAGCCTGTACTGATGCAAGGGTTTATTCATCCCTCCCTAAGATTTTGCCTTTACCACTGTTGAACTTCATGAGGTTCCTCTCTGTTCATTTCTCCAGCCTACTGAGGTCCTTTTGAATAGCAGCATAACCATCGGGTGTGTCAGCTGCTCTTCCCAGTTTTTCATCATCAATGAACTCGCTGAAGATGCATTCAGTCCTATTATCCAGGTCATTAATGAAGACGTTAAACAGTATGTGCCCCAGTATTGACCTCTGGAGGACACCACTAGTGACTGGCCTCCAGCTGGATGCTGTGCTGCTCATCACAACCCTATGAGCCTGGCAGTACAGCTAGTTTTCAATTCACCTAACTGACTATTTAACCAGCCCATACTTCATCAGCTTGTCTGTGAGGTTGTTATAGGAGAGTGTCAAAAGCCTTACTAATGTCGAGGTAGCCAACATCTATTCCTGTCCCCTCATCCACCAAGTGAGTCATCTCATCATAGAAGTCTATCAGGTTGATTAAGCATGATTTCCCATGTATAAATACATGCTGACTACTCCCAGTAACATTCCTGTCCTTCACATATCTGGAAATGGTATCCAGGATTAGTAGTTCCATCACCCTCCCAGGAATTGAAGTCATGGCCTTCTTAAAGATAGGGGTGGCATTTGCTTTCTTTCAGTCCTCAGGCACCTCTTCCATTCACTGTGACCTTTCAAAGACAATTGAGAGTGGCTTTGTAATGGCATTGGCCTGCTTCTTCAGCATCATGGGTGCATCCTGTCAGGGCAAATGGACTTGTTTATGTCAGTTCGTTTAAGTATTCCCTAAGATGATCCTCTTCCACCAAGGATAAGTCTTCCCCTCTGTTCTCAGGATCTTGGGATTCCTAAAGGCCAGTCTTACCAGTAAAGACTGAGGCAAAGATGACATTCAGTACCTCTGCCTTTTTGGTGTCCTTTGTCATCAGGACCCCTGTCCCATTCAGCAGTGGACCCACATTTTCTCTAGCCTCCTTTTTACTGCTCAGGTACTTGTAAAAGCCTGTCTTGTTACCCCTTACATACCTTGCAATTTTCAAATCTAGGTGGGCTTTTCCTCTCCTAAGCCCATCCCTGCATGCTCCAATAGTGTCTCTATATTTCTCCTGGTCCACCTATCCCTACTTTCACCTCTTGTATACTTCCTTTTTATGTTTTAGTTTAGCCAGGACCTAGCTGTTCATTCGTGCAGGCTTCCTGCTGCCTTTACTTGATTTATTACTTGTCCGGATGGACCATTCTTGAGCTTAGAGGAGGTGATCCTTGAATATCAGCTGGTTCTCTTGGATCTCACTTCCCTCCAGGGCCATATCTCATGGGATTCTTCCAAACAGGGCCCTGAACAGGTCAAAGGCTTTCTGAAGTCCGGGACTGTGACCATCATTTTTGCTTTTTTCTCTCTTTGCAGAATCCTGAACTCCTCCATCTTATGGTTGCTGCAGCCAAGGTTGCCCCCTGCTGTCACATCTCCAGTCAGTTCTTCCTTGTTTGTAAGTATGAGGTCCAGCAGTGTCTCTCCTTGCGAGCTCCTTGATCACCTGAGTTAGGAAGTTGTCATCAATGCATTCCAGAAGGCTTCTGGATTTCTTGTGCCCTGCTGTGTTATCCCTCCAGCAGATATCAGGGTGGTTAAAGTTTCCCGTGAGGACCAAAGCCTGCAAATGTGAGGCTTCTTTCAATTGTTTGAAGAAGATGTCATCTATTTCTTCTTCCTGATAAGGTGGTCACCCAAACCATTTTCACCCATGCTGATCTGCCCACTAATCCTGAACCACAGCTCTCAGCTGGACCCTTACCCCAGGCAGAACTCCATGCATTCCAGTTACTCTTTCACATAAAAGGCAATTCCTTCACCTTGCCTTCCTGACCTATCCTTCCTAAAGATTTATCATATCCTTCCAGTCATGTGTGCTATCCCACCACATTTCCATGATCTCAATGAGGTTATAGCCCTGTAACTGCACACGGACTTCTAATTCTGCCTGTTTGTTCCCCATGCTATGTGCATTAGTGTACAGACACTTCAGAGATGCACCCAGCATGCTGTTTTCCTAGAAGGAGCATGGGAGCTTTTCCCATAATGTGGTTCTGTAGACACTTCCTAATTTACTTATGTGTGCTTGGGGTGATTCCATTTCAATCCTGTTTTGTTGATCATGAGGTCCCTTCTGCTTATATCACCCCAGACCCTTTGCTTGGCAGCTCCATCCACCACATCCTGACTTGATCATTGGCCATTCTCTCCCACTACCGTCATTTCTAGCTTAAAGCCCTCCTTACCAGGCTTTCCAGCCTATTAGAAAAATATTTTTATTGCATTTTATCAGGTGGAACCCATCTCTATCAAGCAATTCTCTGTCCTTGAAGAAGACCCCACGATTGTAGAAACCAAAACCCTGTTTTCAACACGAGCTGCACAACCAATTGTTTTCCCACAAGATCTGTTTGGTCCTCCTCAAACCCTTTCCCCTTACCGGTAGGATTGAGAAGAACATTTTGGGGGCCTCCATTCCCTTTGACCACCACCAGAACCAGGTAATAACATTTGGTACTTTCCAGATCTCCTCTGGCAGTATCGTTGGTGCCCACATGGAAGAGGAGCAGGGGAAATAGTCTGGGGTCTGGATAAGCCTCAGAAGACCCTCTGCAACATCCTGAATTTGAGCCTCTGGCAAGCATAAAACCTCCCCAGACAGCTGGTCCGGTCAGCAGATGGGGATCTCCGTCCCACGCGGCAAGGGATCTCCCACTACAAACACTCACCACTTCCTCTGGGTGCTCCTGGGTGGCTGAGGCTCAGCTGGCACAGGTGCTCCATTTAAGAGTGTTCCCAGTGTTTTTAACATACCTAATCTAAGTACTAGCAGTACCCATTGAGCAGACACTGTGGCAGTGTTCTGCTTTAGTATTTTATGAACCCAGGAAAGCCCTGTTCTGGCTGAGCAGCAGGATTTGGAGCACAGAGCCTAGGAAGATTTGGACCAGGCGTGAAGATCACTCCTTTTGCTGTAAGCAGCTCCACTCTAAAAGGCATTGAGGGCAGATAGGCTTGGAATCTAGCGATGTCGTTTTTATAAGCACCTGTCTCTGTATTACCACATTAGTTAGGAAGGTACATATATAAACATAAAGGGTAGGAACACATTGCAGATGAAAGTGAGCAGAATTAGAAAATATGGATGAAAACACTTATGCAAATGAAGCTTTCAGCCCTGTCAAGAAACTCACCACGATACTCATTTATTACTTTATTAAGACAGCAGATGGCAAACTGCTAATGAGCGTGAAAGACATTAAAAAAAATATAAAGAAACAGAAAGGTGTTAGGGGAAGCATTGGGAAGTTATGAGTAGCAGCTGGGTTTGGCAATAGAGCCATGCAGACACTCAGGTAAATCTGCTGTGGCAAGGCTGAATAGCAGGGCCGCTGTAAAAGCTCAAATTGGGAAGACACCTGAAGATGCTCAGTATTGGCAATTTCCAAAAAGGGCTGCCAGGCTTATGTGATTGTGCCCACATTTTCTCTCCTGGCAAGTGAAGAAGAGCAAGACTAAGTGAGCGATCATCCAACAGAGAGTGAGTTAAACAGGATTAGGGGGAAATAAGGGGCCTTGAACCAACCAAACCATACAGACTACATACAAAGAATCCTGAAAGTTGTGAACCAAAATAACAGTTTGACTGCAGCTGAGATCCAGGTGTCAGGCAGCTCTGCTCCATGCTTTACACACCTTGCCTTTCTAGGCAAATCCTGGTTAGTGAAAGAGAGACATAGATCAAATTAGTGGTGTGCCCAAAGACACCTTGCAAAACAGCACCAGAGCTGGAAAGGCACATGCTCTCCTGACTCCCTCTCTGGGGTCTCTGCTCCAGGCAGGTCCCTTCTGCAGTGTTTCCAGTCACAGCTGAATGTGGCAGGGCTAGGACTGACCCTCAGGTTGACTGCTCTGTGAAGTTTTTCAGAAGTACTCAGGTAAAGTGATGGGCCTAGTAAGCGTCCACTTCTCCATATAAGGCAAACTCCAAAATCTTCTGAGGCTTTTCAAGTCCTAATCTACAGTGCGTATTTCCCTCATTTGACCTGTTGCTCTGTAAGTTTAACACCAGATTCTGTGATCAGTTTATGCGAAGGGGTACGATGGACATTGTTCAGACCAAATGGATCTATAATTCTATGTAGAGATCTGCCTTCCTGAGAAGATGATCTGTAGAGTCTTTTGAAAAATGACTCCTCTCTCTTTCAACTGCTGCTTAAATCAGAAGTGCAGCAAGGTCATTTAGCCAAATGAAACCTCCCTATTCAGAGAATTACCTTAGGGAAGACTGGATGGCATTATAGGTAATTCAATTTGGGTTCCATAATAAACATAACAGGTCTCAAAATACTGATCTTGAAGGAAAGAAGCTATAAAACAACTGAAGCATTTCACCCACTACAAGGTATGCCCTTTCCCTGTGACAGCACTTCTGTAAGTAACCTGTGACTGTTGCAGTGCCCAGGAACACCAAGGGAGAGCTTATATTATTTTTCTCTAGGGCTTCTGTGGGGCCAGTGGTGTGATGGGGCAGATAGACTACCTTTTCTTCTGGTACCAGAAACACTGTATCTCATGAGATGCAAATAAGAGGGAGATTAGAATTAGCAACATTACGAGTTAGAAGTCACAACTGCAGAAACTGCAAAACTAAATTTGGATGGAGGGTATGTTGGGAATAACCGAATCCTTAATTTAAGATTAAAAAAAAATACAGTGATATAGTTAACTATACATGCTCCTACATTCTCTTAAAAGGAATTAAAACAAACAAGAAAAAGAGTTGTAGCACATCAGCAGCCTTAACTGCCTCCTGTAGGATTGCCAAAGGATAAGGATTAGTTGGTGAAGTGTGAATGGTTGTGGTGACAGACTTGCCAAAGGAACTGAGGAACTCTTAGCCACAAGATGTTGTTGAGTCTAAGTCTGTAGGTGGCGTACGCCTTAGGGAACATAGATTTCTGGGATTAAGATGAATCTTTCCTTCTAAGCTGTTTGGTCTATCAGAGTGATTCGTGCATCTTTCTCTGTAGTGCCTGATCATGGCCATGACAAAGAAAAGCTGTCGCATAGGAGAGATATCACTGTGGGTTTAAGTACAACTGAGCTGATTGTCAGTTCCCCAGTTCAGAGAGACACATTCAGGGAAGAAAAAGCTGGTTCTCCCAGGAGGTCTAAAAGGCATTTGGAGCAGCTCATGTAGATATTGCTAATGCTCTGGGAGGAAGCTTAGTCAGGAGTGACAAGGTATGGCAGCTTCAAGAACTGGTGTAACAGAGCTGAGGAGGGAATTGCAGTGAGCTGGTCCAGGAACCTGCATGTGTGTTCCAGTACCCCAGGGCAAATCTGAAAATAAAAAACAGTTCCATAACCAGTCATTGGGTAACTGGGGAAGCTAGTGAGGCAAGCAGGATCAGAATTAAGCCTTTCATGTACTATAATAAGCCGATCTGACGTCTCACTGCCTGAGCTGACACTTATTGCTGGAAATCTCAGCTTGTTTTTTTTTCGCCATCAGCAAGTCCTCCCTCATAATTTCCTCAGATTTCTTCCTCTCAGGTCACTTCAATATTTCTTTGAAAAAAAGGTAGCCTTGTAAATAAATGATAGCCTAGATGCTTCCCAATGAGATAAGACAAGCCTTGTCAGGAGAAGAAATGAGGATTTGGTGCAGAGTCAACAATAAGCACATCTTTTGTTGCAATTGCTAGCTAACTGTAATTAACTTCCTGATGAGGTGCAGGATCTTAAGAACTGATTGGAGTTATGGACTAATAATTATTCACGAAAAATTAAAAGATACTCGTTGCAGGGAACTGAACGCATTCATTTTTTTAAAAAAGCTCACTGAAGCAAATACAGCCATGCTCCAAGGCTACAAATGCGTTCTCCTGATTGCCTCTGGTCAGGGCAATGATAGGGGACAAAGGGAAACCACTTGCCCTAACTTTACCTCTGTGAGTGAGATGTCTAGCTTCAGATAGCTACCAGGCTCTGTAGAGTATGATGCAGCCCATCCCAATTCAAAATTGCTCTCTGAAAGTTCTGCTCATCAGAGAGGGATCCTATAATGGTGTCAAAGTGCATCCCATAGATGTTTCGATGAAATCACTCATCTTTTGTGAGGTAATTCCTCCCCTTCCTTGAGATACTCCAACACGTCCGAGGATGCTACTGTGCACAGAGATTGGGGTGGAGGGAACGGCAAACCCATCTTTAGTGCTGCGGCCTGGGGATACCGTTCTTTTCAGAGCAAGAGTCATAACAGAAAGGTAACCCTGTGCCAGAGCAGAGTCTAGCAAGGGAGGCATACGGCTAGCTTTACAGGTTACTCAGGGATTATTAGCTATATGCTCTGCAGACAGAAAAGAGTTATGGAAAAGGCGATATTTCCAGGTAGTACGATTGTCAGGGCAATCACAGCATCAGGATGGAGAAGGACCTAGAAAGCAGGGAGAATCCAGAACTCCAAACCAAGAGGACCCCTATGTACTCCATGGCACAAGGCACTTCCAGGAAGGCCCTGCAACACTATGTCCTGACTTTAGTCTGGTCAAAACTGACGGTGGCTAATACCCCTTCAGGCTGAACCAGTGTGTCAACACCAGGGACAAACGGTGCTCTTATTTTCCAGGAACAACATCTGGAAGTACTTTTCCCACCAAACTGACTAATGCAAGAGAAGTTGAGTTTACGTGATTGGCACTGATTATTTTTATCTGCTGAGAAAATATTAGCAAGCGGCTGTCACAGCCTGAACTTCACTTCCCAGTGGGTTAGGCTGTTCAGAGCTCAGATCAGATCTTAGTCAAAACTTCTGATCCTCGTCTGAGCCATGTGCTCTCTTGTGTGGGCCCTGACCTCTTGGTCTAAGATGGAGAGTCTGTTCACCGTGGTCTCCAAATCACTGAGATGATAGCTTTCCAGCCGTTTATCCACATAGGTTGCTTTGGTGTTTCGATTTGGCTCCACCTGCCAAGGTGGATGACCAAGTGATCTCTGTAATCAGTTTGGACTCAGGCACAGAGTGGAACATACTATGTTAGGACAGTACAAAATAAAATATCTCAAGGGACCAAAATAAGTGAGGAGTTCTTCCCATGAATTGGTGTTTTGGGCTTTCTAGGTTCTTCAGTTGATCAAAAATGATGTTGCTGTTATACCTTGATTTGCCTGGAAATGGGATTCAGCGGATGTGTAGTGTCATGTTCCCAGTCAGCTTAATCGAAAAATAAAGGCACAAAAACCATGGCTTGGAGGGTGGTACAGATGTGCAAATCTGGTTATATAAAATGGGAAATTCCTACCAATCACGATTACTTGAAATATCTTGAGTCTGCAAAACCTGCCCAGTGCCTTACGGAGTGGGTCTGGTGTGACGCGCCATTAGAGGGGTGTCCGGGATTCTTTCGGATTCTGGGGTTAGTTGCACTGAACTTGAGAGACCATCATTTGTCAGATATAAGAATTTATTAGAGCTAAGCAGTTCTGCACATATGACAGACACTGGACAACACTAAACAATTAACAGCGAACAATCTACAAGTGTAACAAAGCTGAGAAGTACAATAAAGAGCTAAAAACAGAGTACACATATTAGAGCTCTATAGTTAAGCCACGGAAGCACAGTACCATGACTGTTCTCGGATGCACAGTATAACGACCATTATTGGCACCCTTTCCTTGTCTTTATCGGGCACCCTTCCAGTATAGTTTTCCCCAGATTGTTCTCATCACGCTCCAGCTGTGCCAAGAGGATTCAGGTTCTCTCTGGCAGTTGGCATCAGGGGCGTCCCTGCTGATGGGTGGGTTGTCGGGTCCACAGGCCAGCTGATGGTGAGTCCAAGTTCACACAGAGGTATGTGGCTTGCTTTCTTTTATCCTTCCCAGGCTTAGTTCATTATTCAGTCAATCAGTGCCAGATCATAGCTGGACAATGGAACAGATGGCCTCAGTTGATAACAGTATGGATACCAATAGGATGGTCAACAGAATGTTTAGCAGTATGATCAACAGATAACAGTACGCATATTCAACAGATATCAGTACTTTCAACAGAAAGCTTCAACAGAAATGAGTCAGCAGCGGAGAAGAAATTGCTTATACTCAACAGACCACAACAGGATCTTTTAAAGATGAATTGGTCGGGTAGATTCCCAGCTCCCCAGCTGCATTTCACAGATGCTTTCAGTGTGAGACTGTGCTGTCGCTTCTTCATTGCTGGGTAGGTTTGCTCTGCACTCATGGGGTCACTGGAGGTCTACGACAACCCCACAGTGCGGTGGCTCTGGCCATGGCGCACCCAGGGTTCCTAAACTCTTGGGGAGCACCCCAGAGCAAACCCCTCTTCCATGGGCTGCACCATCCTGAGTCCCATGCTTGCCTGTGTGGCACCTGTCAGTCTGGTTACAGTGTACTGCTCAAGCTGGACAACCACTGCAACAGCTGTTCTCCTTCTAATTCCACTGCAGAATTCAGTGCTCACAGTCTGGAGGCTACCCATATTGACATACTTCCATCAGCAGTCCTGGAATGTTTCACATAGAAGATCAGGAGCCCCAGAATGTGCTGACAGAGCAGAAACTTCAACCACACATGTGTGGATTGCAGTGGTACAACTGGAACACTCATGCTGGACTAGCAACCCAGCATAGAATGGGGGATGTGACCACTCTGCTCTTCAATTCCACAGCCACAACTCCACAGCTGGCATCTGTGCCATTGCCGCAGGAACAGAATCTGGTGCAGGATTGCCATATATGGACTCCCACTCTTATATCCTTTGCATTTGCCTCTCCCCTCTTGCCGAATCTCTTCTCTCTGCTTCTTTATGCCTCTTGGTAATGCCTTTCTCCAGGAGATGCAGATGGTCATTATCCCCTGCGCTGCTTTCCACACAAGCAGCCTCAAGACACAGGAGTACCCATACTGTGTCCATCACTGCAAGTGCTCCATCACTAACCTCCTTCATCTGGACAATACAATGTATGTGTCATACTTAGGAAGGCTACGATGCCTGGATGATTTCACTTGAGAGAACAGATCAGTCCTGGATCAACACTGACCGTCACTCATGAACATGAGAGAGCAGTAGCTCTGCTCTGTTCCGTGTAGGAAACCAACTGAAGCTATTTTTACCCCTCAGCCCCATTATCTTCCCTTTTGATCCAGAACGAGTATGTCTGAGATGCCACCAAACTGGGCTAGTACTGCCCTGGCACTGGAAGAAGATTCTTGGCTTGTTTACTATCAGGATTATTGCGTCTCCTGGTTATGCAGGATTATAGTACAGTTGGGAATTCCCTGCATTTGGCCTTAATTACAACACTGCAAATTAAAGGCTAATCAGCAGCATCATGCCAAAGTCTCTGGGATTCCTACAGCTCTGAACAGATCCACGCACATCTGAAATGTCTGTATTTGTTCCTTGCAAAAGGGTCTGCCTGATTATTGTTTAGCTATTGCCAGTGAAACACAGGCCAAAGGAAGTTTTTTGGGCAGAAGTCTAACAGGGGCTTTGGCAAGTGCAGTGGCTGAATTCCCTGGCAGCACCATGGCACATGTTGCATGCTGTTCTGCACCCCTGTCAGTTTAATAAGCCCTCTGGCAGCTCCAGGTGTTCATGCAAAGTGACAGATATAAAAAGAAAACATTAATTTGGAAGTTACTGACCTAACAATGCAGTCAGGGCATTTCTAGTACTCATGCCACTCACCTCGGGAAATGAGTCAGCAGCGGAGAAGAAATTGCTTATACACAACAGACCGCAACAGGAGCTTTTAAAGATGAATTGGTCAGATAGATTCCCAGCTCCCCAGCTGCATCCCACACATCTGTCTGACACAGCACATCCTTATTTCATAAATGGGCACCTGACAGTGAGAGAGAGCGTGAGTTTGCTTGGCCTTTCCAGTCCTCGATTAGCTCATTGTGAATACTGCCAAACAGGAGGGTGAGATCGCCCATAAGAACGCTTTCTCTGTAAGAAGAATTATGTCCCTCCCCTGAATGTTTCTCCACTGGCAAGAACCTACCATGCTGCTCTGGAGAACATATGAGCCACACATACACATACAGTTTATTTCTCACAGGACACATTCTTAATCTTGTCTAGCAGAAGGGGTGTTATTCTAAATCAATACAACCTTCTCTTGGTTGTACAAGCAGCCTCTGTTCTGTGCTAGATGGCTCCATCCATATTTGAACACACTAATATCATTGCACAAGGAAACACATTTCTTTAAAAGCTGTCACAAAGGAAAAGTATAAACTAACTGTATGGAATTTTCTGCTCCATTCTTTCAGTGCCAGAAATGTATGCTAAATGTTCCTTCCTCTGCTCACCAGACAAGAGAAAACGAGCTAAGAAGGAAAGACGCAACTGTCAGTGTTTTTCTTTCTGACCTATGGACAATTGAGGAATCCCAGTGCTGCAGGACACATGCCTGGACAGCTCAGTCTACCTAATTCCAGAGACACTCACTCCTGTAATATGATAAAACCAGGAGAGCCTGAAGAACTGAATGTTATGTACATCCTTCCTTGTCCTCTCCATGATGGCCTTCCCCTAGAGGGGCTGGTATCTGGAGCTGTTGCAAGGTGCACATGATGCTCAGGTGCCAGTCCCTATGGCTATTCATTCACGTCCTGCAAGTCAGTACCAGCAGCTCCTTGCAGGTCCCGCCACCCACTGACTCATGACTGTCTTGCTCCAGTGAATACCAGACCCAGGTGGGTAATGGCAGGGGCAAGCACACATACAGAAAGACAGAAATAATCTGGGAGCCTCCATCCCCTAGGTGACTTATTCCAGCTCTCATTTGGTCTCCCCAGCTACCAATCCGTTCTGCTTCCTGGTATCATGAAAGAAGTCTTCTTACTCCTCCCATCACCTCCCTGTTCCCACTGTCATGCCATGTATATTTTCTCTGCAGTGACCAGAGTTAATTGTGCTGGTAGCCAGTCATGGTCCCTGTCCTTCTCTCCATTGTGTCTCATCTTACAAACGTCCCTAATATTGCGGATTATGTTGTTTGAAAGCTGTGTTGTGCTAAGTACTGTGTCAGAAATCCCCTCTGGTTACAATGGGCCAGCTCTTTGCTTCAATACCTCCTATCCTGCCAATGAAACACTGGTGCTGGCAACACCCAAAGCAGCCTTCAGCCATACATGCTGTATTATCTCCTCCTTCCCTGTGAGCGCAGGGGAAGGTGCTGAGATTCAGGCCCCAGAATCCTTTTGCCCACCTAGACTTCAGGAGAACAGATCCAGCCATCCATGGTTGCTATTTCTGCACATTTCTTTATAGTTGGAACTATATAGGCATAAGTGATTGACTCGGGCATGATAGGACAAAATAGTGTAGAGAGGGATGTTTAGCAAAGAGACCCAGCAGAAAATGGACTTTCAGACTTCCACAGAAATCCTAGACCATTTCAATACCTTGGTATATATCACAGTCTCCTTTCTGAACTGCTTGCATCACATAGCAGTAGCTACAGAACTAGATACACGGGTTTCCTTGGGTTGCTTTGACCTGCCTCAAACTTGATCAAAAAGGACAAATGTGAATTAATAACTGAAATCCAATGAAGTTTGTAGAGACCTATACTTGATCTCCTGTAGTTCTGTTTGTATTCTGTTTCCATTTCCTTCTGCATAATCTTGGCCTACCTCCTGAAATAACTGTGAAAACTGCTTGGCACTAGGGAAAGATCTCATGTCCTGCCCAGTCATTAAGGTGAGGCTGGAGATGAAACTTAACAGCTAAATTAAATCTGATCTTGATGATGGAAACAAACAAGCTCTAATGAGCACCTTAGCAGTCCCATCACACAGTCCTGTCCCTTGGATTTGCGTTGAAAAAGGCTGCTGATGCTGATGGCAGAAATCTGAGAAAAAAATCATTCATATATGGGTACAGTGTATAAACAAAATAATCTTTTCTCCTTCACAAACTAATTCCTTTAGAGCTTATGCATATGGGTATAAAGCTCAATTTGAGTTAACAGATCATTATGGGAATAGTGACAAGGAGATAGGTCCTCTGCAAAGAATACGTAAACTAGATAATCACTCATTGCATTCTGCCTCAGGGTCTCCATATATTATTTGAATTTCTGTCCAGCTAGCATCTATTCTTTTTGGAGAGGAGATATGTCTTTCTAGAATGAACTATTAATTAACTAATATAGCCCAAAGCACTTTATGTGGGCCTGCAAGCTTTAAATCAATGCAGCGCCAAGAGCTGTACCTTAGTCATGGGTCTTTTAGGCAGCAGATAGGAGGTGTGTAAAAGGGCATCTACTTTTTTAGCTCCATGTAAATGTCTGGGTAGGTTAAGGTCAAGATCTGGCAATGTTTTAACTGTTTACCACCATTAGAACTTCTCCAGGATCTCTGAGGGCTTACAATGGATTTTGGGTGACTATCCCTCCCATCTGAAAAATATGTACAGAATCTTCACTAAATCTTAGACACTTCTCTCTTTCTACTAAACTATGCCACGAGGAGCAGGATGAGGCTTTCACATGTGCAGTCTGGATCGGCAGATGGTCTCAAGAGCTGAATTACCAAAAGGGGAAAAGAATGAATAAATACAGGCAAGTGGCTGATTGGAGGTCAATTTGTTTTTTTCTCTTTTCCTTTCATGAGAGCTTAAGCCAGCGGTGTTAAGCCATGGGAACTAAGTCCCAAGTCTAATTCCATCCATCAGAGGGAATATAGATTTTGGGAAATTCTGCTGCTGCCAAATGGCCTACTTGGTGTCATTGTGGGTGACTGTCCTCAGAAAAGGACTCTGGGCTCTGGTAAGAGAGATAGCTAGCACCTCACTCAGGAAGACCTGGGCGTACGACCTTTTGTTGACTAGCTCTCACCTTCCTGTGTTCAGGATTCAGATTTTGAATTCTCCTCTAGAGGCCCCTAACTCACACTCCAAGTGCTCAACCCACACTGTGACAAGGTGCTTCATTTTCAGATATAGCGACAGTCACAAGAATGATGCCGAGGGAGATGCATCATACCTTGCCTGCAACTCCTTCTTTAAACCGTGTTTGGATATTAGCTTGAGCAGCATACTCCTAGAGCTGACATTCCCATATACCCTAAAAAAAAATATTCCCTTGCACTGCATTCACCCAGCAAGTCTGGCCAAAGGCATGGGAAGGGATGTATCTGTACATCTCATACTCCTAAGGAGTGGCTCCAAGTAGTTTTGATGTTTTTCAGGAGAAACTCTATAAATATCAAACCTAGATCCAACGCTGCCTTCAGCTACTTCTATTGTACAGCAGTGAAAAGAAGAAATAGTCATTTTAGGAGTCAGTTTGAGCTCCTTTCTGTACCTTCTGCTGATGGCAGTTGATCTCCAAGTTAACTATGTCTCAGTCTGACAGAAGTTTATTTCTACTGTCATGGAACATCCCACAGAGTGGCCACTGAAGGAGTTTGAAGTGCATAGCTTTTCTGCAAAACACATGGCAAAAAGGACCTTATAATGTCAAGAGATCTGCCTACCTACTCTGTGAACCCTATCGGCTTCCTGTAGTGAAAAGAAGAAATTTTAGGATTTTACCTCCTGTTAATCCTGCAGGTCACTCTCTGCTAAAGGGAAAAATACTGCTGGATATTCTAGCTTATTTACTTTATCCTTTCAACACTTACTTAAATCCTCTGAAGATTCTGGAGCTGTGGGTGTCACTGAAAGCATAACTGGAAGGCAGAAGCTGGCTTTTGCAGAAGTAGGACAGAGCAGTTTGGATTTTAGACCCCTTATCCCTGATGATAATGCATCCGGAGAGAAGCTATAGGAGCCCAGCAGGGCTCTCAGGCCACAGGACATACAGGTGAGAAGAGGTGCAATCTAGCTGAAAACTGGGCCCTTTAAATCTGCATGATCTGAAGAATAACAGCATGTCACCCATGATGCTATGGCTACAGTTTCATATCTCCAGGTAGAATAGCTCTGTCACATACACTCAAGGAAATCCCATCTCAGAGTGAGTCTTCCGCAGCAGCTAACAATCAGGAAAAGTCACCCAAAGTAGACAAGGACAATATCACCTCTGCAAAGAAAAGTGTGAAGAACCCTCTTCCAAATCCAGTTGAGTTTAGCATTCACATTGGCCAACTGTACTTGGAGGAGGATGAAGAGGAAACAATGTGTAGATGAAAAAATGAGAAGTACACAAACATTTTGCCAGAGGCAAAGTGAGCTGAAGACCCAGTATTTCTGGTCTGTCAGCAAACAGCACAGAAAGTGGACTCAGATGCAGAGAAACCCATTAAGTTCAGGAATCTGGGAACGTGAACAAAGTCTGTTCTGCTTTTGTCCATGCAGAGGCTGTGTTCAGACTGGCCTTTTCCCTGTGGTCCACCAGCCCTCTGTGAGTAGTTCATTGGAGTCATCCTGCATAACAGAGATGTTACAACTGCTGAAGTTTACCTGAGTGACAGCCATCTCTGGAAGATCCACCCTGTTGCAGTGATGGGTAGAAAAGAAGAAAAAAAAACCCAAAACAAATGAAAAAAAACAAACCTTGGATGACATGGATGACATTTCATTTCCAGGTTTCTTTCACAGTTTGTGGTATTCCATGGAGGAATAAACATGGTATTTTGAGTGCCATTGCTTCTTTTTTTCATTCAAACTGGCTACAGCCACTGAAGCTTCCCAGATAATTCAGGAAACCAATGAATACCTCGAGTCTGTTCACAAACCTCATTGACCTCTGTTGCTTGTCCTTCTAATACAGAGCTCACTTAAATAACTATTCCCACTCTTGGCCAGTGGGCTAATTCTCACTCATTAGGTAGGGCACTCACAGAACTTGTTACAGACTAATGCCCTTTTGCAGCCATTCCAGGTTCTCCTGCATTTGCAAGGCAATGTTGATATCTTGACTCTGTCCCAGATCTGATTAGGCAGGCGATCTTGCTGATCAACAGGTCTGACACATGGCCCTGGTGAGCTATGCCATCAGTAAGGTCTGATTCTTGCAGATCCTCCTGCACAGAGGCGTCTTGTTTCGTGGTATTGTCCCCATGCCTGTGTGACACTAACAGTGCTTTGAAAACCGGAATTTAACCCTGCCCCAGCTTCTTTTTCTTGGGTAGGGTTAGATGTGATAAGATGGATGTGGGCTCACTGTTTACGCTCACAAAGATCACCTCCTTCCCGTGCTCTGAGACCCTTCTGGCTTTGAGAGCTTGCTACTAGTGCTGACAGCCTATTCCACTTTGGAGAACGAGGTAAATTCACCCATAAAGCAGGGAATAAATCAATAGGATGGGATGAGGGAAAGGCAGGAATAGAAGTAATTGGACAATCATAAGGCTGCAAGTGAGACAGGCAGATTTCCCAGAGGAGCTAGCCAAGAGTAATACATGTGTAGGCTTACAAAAGAGCTCCTGTAAATGGAGATAACAGATGTGGTGGTGAATACAGCCTTTGTCAGCGCAGTATAATTGGGGTGTTCAATGGCTTCGTGAAAATACGTTGATTCCTAATTGCTACAGCACCTGTGCTGCTCAGCTAGCACAAAGCTCCAAATCTTCAAGGAGATCAAAAAGGGGCTGAAAGTTTCCTGGCTTGCAGGCAGCTGCTTTTGTCAGCTCCCCAGGAAACTGCACAGTGACAGCTTGGATCAGCCCTAACAAGACCACTTAGCAACTGTTCTCTATTTTGCTCTGGGAAGCAAGCAGGAGATCACAATCTCCTGCAAAATGAGCAGAGGCTGAACTTTTCTTACTCCTGTTGCTCAAGGTGACAGCTCCCGAGGCACAGCCCTCCCCATGGTGAGAATGCAGTGAATCATTCTCACCAGCCTGGCTAGTCCATGTCTCCATGGGTTTCTTTGGGCAATTGGTATTGGTTGCACCATCTCTGCATTGCCATCGCTTCAGTGGTTCCAAACCATTCTTGCAATCATGCTTTGTAACACAAGTGTAGTTCAGAGAGAGCTTCTGCCATGTGGAAGCCTGTTCTATATGTCTTGAGTTTGGTCAGACCATGATTCTTTTTATTCCTAAACTCATCAGTGCTCTCTGAAGGTGATACTCAATGTAGAGGGCTGTGTGGTGAATCCCACAGAGCCAACTTCACCCTGTGTTTCATAGTTCCAATTAAATGCCGGTTTTGACATAGAAGACCCTACAACCTAATTACTTATCACATATGCTCAGGCTGTCACACTGCTGATATATATGACTCCAGACACTTGCGTCCCATCTCCTTCCTTGTTGAAGCAGGGGGAAACTTTTCCCCAGCAGCCCGTAGATCCCAAATAAGCGGGTCACAAAGAACCATTATGAAGTTCACTTGGCAGAGAAGGTGCAGAGTGTAGAGTGCTTGCTCTACATCTCACTGGAAATTGTGGGCACACCACTATGTGACCACAGCCACTTACACTGTGCTGTCAACCCTGCTGGTATCACACAGCCGTGTGAAAGGCATATGCCTCCCCGCTGTCCAGCCCTCACTCCCCAGGGCTGAGGAATTCGGCACTTTTCCCCAGATGACATCTTGAAATGTCAGCTCTCAAGGCACCAGTTCAGTCCTTTCCACTCACTTAACAGGTGAGACACTTGATGTACTTTCTGAACGGAGGATTCTGTGAGCCCTGTTTTCTGTTTGTGTTTTGCCCTGGGCCTTCCTTTATTTCTGGCAAATGCTTAAGCCCCCTTCTGACTGAGAAATTTCCAAGGAGAGATTTCCCTTCCAGTTTTCTCTGGATGTCTGTCTTTGCTACATCATCTTTTTTGTCTTCCTCCCTAGATTCTCCTTCACTGACCTTCCGACTTGTTGTATTCTCCAGCCATCAGTGGCACTTGTTATTTCTGGATGAAAAAAACAAAAACACGAAAGAAGAAAAAATTCTTTCAAGTATCACAAGCTGAGCTATGTTGTCATTGATCTGAGGAGGAAAAAAAAAAAGTAACCACCAAAAGCCTCCCCAAACATGTCTCTGAGCAGTTCGAAAGGGACAGAACTTCTTTGTGATGTTAATAATACCATGCAGCTCCGCACAGGGAACACAGCTATCCACAGTGGAGATTTGTGGAGTTGCAGGCTGCAAAACAAAATGCTCCTGCTTTAATGAGTTGTCTTAAATTCCTTAAACTTTACCTGCTGCAATTCAGTCTAATGAGTTACTACTTCTCCACGAAATGAGGGTTACAGATGGTGTTTCAGCTCTTTGTTCATCCCTTAAGGGAAGTAAAATATATGAACTTAAAAGTATATACAATGTGGGTCCGTTTATGAAAAGAAGAACTTCTGGCTTGCTAGATCTGCCTCCCGTATGTGTAGTAAGCCCCCCAGCTCACTAGAACTACCCTATTCACCCTGCTACAGTGGCACCTGTTCAAGGTCACTGCTGGGGATGTGACAGAGGATATTGCTGAAGAGAGGACTGTGGAACGCTGTGGTGGTGGTACCAGACAGTGCATGTTACCGTGATGTGGGTTAAGCTAAAGTATAGGTGTCCTTCTACTGCCCCGGGCTGATACAGGGATGACTCACTAGGAAAGGGAATGCATCAGCACTGCTCCTGTGCTTAGGCCTAGTTTTAGGCCAGCTGGGCTATCAGGCCCAAATAAGTTGCCCATAGAATTGTGCCATTGAGTTAAAGAGTTAGCAGGGCTAAATCTTGCTTTCAGCATTGAAATTAGACAGATCTTGAATGCAGCATCCCATGCAGGTCCAGCTGGAAGAGATTTGCTAAGTCTTTAACGCTCTCCACAAACTTTTGTCTTACAAATTCTTTCAGGATCCAAAGCATTTACCAAGCATATTGTGCATACCCCTCTCCCCACACCTACACATAAACTGGTATGTCATTTCAAGCTATGCTAATCCACAGCTTTTCCTGCAGTCACGTGAATTGCAGTTATGTTTTATTTATCATAAGATTTCACTTCAACATTTAACCTCTCTGAAGCTTGAAAGGTGTCTTCTTAAGAAGGTGACACTTCTTCCTTGCCGCACAGACTTGGCTGCCTTGAGGTACTCTAGAAATACTCTCTCAAACCTTAAGCGTTTTCCACTTCCATTTCTTGCTGTCTCCTGCGTCAGGCCATTAAGTTAGACCTGGTGGGTTCTTTTTGTTCTAATTAATTGCTGCCTATGGAAGATGTTTTCTAGATTTACACACTGGTGTTGGATACAGTTTTATGTCTCTGTTTGGAACAAGTGAGACCGAAGAGACAGAAAAACATAACTATTCTGGGAAAGGTTGTTACAACTCTTCCATTAGGTCAGCATAGATAGGCTCTTCTGAGACCTCAGCATCTCAGCTTAGAAGACTTCTGTAGTTCCATGGTTGTAATGACCAGATAGGAACTCAGATGGGCCCGAGGCTACCCTAAATTTGTGTTGCAGATACTTGCCAGCAAACACTCCTCAACAGTAGAGTGCACTGACTGTAGCAATCACTCAGAATGAGCAGCATGGGCCCGGTAGCGTGAGGAACACATTGCTGGATATAACAGAAAATGCAGGTAGAATGGAAATAACCTATCAGGAGTGATTCCACACACAGGCCCAAAGCACAGGGCTCCATGAGCTCATGTGTGTTGCTCAGAAATGAACCCGGCTTTGGGACTGGCTGTTCTTGCCTTCTGGCCTACCTTTCAATGCTGTCCAGAGCATGATAGAAGCCACATGTGGTTCCTGTCTGGTAAGCTTAGTGGGATGGGGCAGTATCTGAGAGCTGCCCACACAGATTCCTGGCTCTCTGAAGTCTTGCATGTGAGGAAACATAAATGGGAACTATTCCAAGCAACCTGAAGTACTGAAAATATGCAGAAGTACTGAAATGTTGCAGGAGTCAATGCACGGACTTTCAATTAGAAGTTATCCAGTAGCTCTCAAGGGAAATCGTACTTGTAGCTCAGACATTCATGGACACTGGGCATGAACAATTGCCCACTAGGAATGCCTTTATACCTACACATCTGCTGGTGCTGATCCTTTTGCAGAGATTAACCCTTCTCTGTACAGGAGCTAGGGATACCTGTCATTTCTGGTTTGCTTGGCAGAGCGGCACCAGCGTTGTCGCCAGAACGTCCTCAAGCTACAGTGGAAACGGTTTTGCCCCAAGGCTGTCCCAGGGCTCAAGACTCTATATGACTTTCAGGAAAAGAGATATGAATCCCTGGAGTCACTGCAGAGAGCTAAGAGTAGAGTGTGAGGCACCCCACGGCCTGTCAAGGCTACAGAGGAGCATCGCACAATACTCAACCTGCACACAGGGTTGAAAGCAATGATGGACCTGCTTAGTCCTGTGAGACTGTACGGAGACTTTCTGCCAGGTCCCCCAAACTCTCTGTATGGAGAAGGCACGGTCAAGGGTCTTCTTTGAAGGGTCCTGTAGCCCTGGGGAATAGACAAATAAGTTTTACCACTGTCCCATGGCCTCACATTTGTGCTGCTCATCCCTGGCTCAGGCCTCAGAAGGGTTCATTTCCCCCTTCAGTCCAGGATGATACTTTCAGAACGATTTTCCAGTTGGGTTCACACCTTTCAGATTATCAGGTCTCCGTGGCACCTGCATCATTTATAAAGCTCTTCCCTGCCTGACTGGGGAGAGGAAAGGAAGATATTGCTAAAGGCCAGAAAGATTATCCCACACTCCCTCTCATGAGAGGGAATCGCTGTAGCGCAGCCCCCACTAACGTGAGCTCTGTCCTGCATCTGCCTGGCAGAAACATGCCGAAGAGCAGGGCTGTGGGCCATCACTCTCTGTTCACCTCCTGTGAAATAAGCCTAGAGCCCTGAAGGTGCAGCTTCGTGTTATATTCTTGAATGACTCTCCAATGTCAAGGCAGAGCGTATGTGCTGCTAGAATCAGCTGTTTTTTCTGATCTCACCACTCCCTGGCCCTCTGCAGAGCTCCCTGGGCAAGTGAGAATTATAAGAAGTTCCTACAGATACTGTTTGGTTTCTTAAGCATTTTAAACTGGTGTGATTTAGTGCTTTCAGTCCTTCATGAGGAGACTGTTTGGCACAAATAGCAAAGGCAAGCGCTATCTCAGAGTCACGAGTCCCCCAGTATCTCCCCAGCATGCATGCTTCCTTTCCTTCAGTGAAGCAGAGAGAAGGAGGGAGCCTGAAGGACCCTCTCTCCTTGTACTGCTAGCTCCCTGGGCCCCTTGACTGCACTTGCAGCTATGCCTAGATGGAGGGGTTCACCCTAGAGAGAGATGTGGGCACATTGGTCCCTGTCCAAGGACATCAGCCAGGGACTCATTTACATCAGTACTGTCACATCCCTTTGTTGTTGTTGTTGTTGTTGTTGTTGTTGTTGTTGTTGTTGTTGTTGTTGTTGTTGTTGTTCCAAGGTACTTCTGAGTATGTCAATGGCAATGAAACTCATGAGACAAAGGGTCAATGGGCTGTGGGAGCCCCATCTCTCTCCCTTTGCTATCCCCTGTTCTCCAGCTGATTAATCCTGACTATGAGTCAGGCCCTGCCTGAGAAAGGCCTCCTCTTTCCTGAAGTGCCACTGCAGAAGAACCCCTGTCTACCTCCCCAGCCTCCTCAGGTACAAGACCCCCTGTCTCAGCACAAACTTTCTCTCATTCACTCCATTCCAGAGCCCACAAACCCCACTGTTTTGTGACAGTGACACTTGGGGTAGGGAGGAGCATTGATGGACATAGCTTGCCCCACAACCTCTCTTTCTTAGAACAAGGAGGGTGTGAGGGTCGAGGCAGAAGCACAAAAAGGAGGAGCTGGACAAAGCTGGGCTGCATGCTTATGAATCTACAATACCCTCAAATCCCCCATAGCCGAAGTGATTTGGAACAGGAGCACAGAGCAGACAGGGGTGGCATCAACCTAACATCATCTTCTCCCAGCTTAGAGGCAGTTGCTCTGGGCATAACAGTTACTGATTTGGACACAGCTTAAGCACACAGATGGAGAGGATGAGAAGAGTGCCTGACCTCAATGGGAACATGTAAAGAGGGATTTCTGAGCTCGGCCTTGAGGTGAGCATTTTTAATGACTCCCTAATCTTTTCCCCATTGCTGTAGAGGAAATATGTTGTACAAGGAAATTATAAGAATAATTAAGAAACATATATTGTATCAGGAAAAACTTCATTTGAAAATCTTTTCTAGACCATTTGCTGTGGCACTGTCTGGAATGCACTGAAAAATGAGTTGAGCTGTGTTATAGACATTCTGCTGGTGCCTGGACCTATTTCCTAAAGGACAACAGAGGATCGAGTTCCCTTAAAAGGAAGTATATTACTAAGCCAGGTTTATGCACAACGAGAGGCAGATAGAGGGACAGGAAAGAGGAGAAAATAGCAGTGGGGAGAACAGAGGAGACATAGGAAAGATGTTAGCAGGATCACAGGTCAGCTACTGCAGGTGAAGTTTTGGACTAAGCTAAAGAAAGGAGAGGAGGAACACGGGCCCAGTACTTCTCCTTGAGCTAGTTTGGCCAGAGTGTTGCTCACATGAAGAGCCCAAAAAGCCCCTGGAGCCTGGGGAAGGAGAGTGGTTGACAGCTGTGATAATACAGGTCATCCTGTAGTGGTCTTGGTCAATCTGGTGTCATTGTTGAATTAGGGCCGCATGACTAACCTACCCTCTCACCAGACCAGCAGGTGTCATTTTCAGCAGACCAAATCGCCTGCCTGTGTCCAGTCCCTTCTTTCACTTGTTGACCTGCCCTGGAGGAGTCACGTACTTTCACTTCAGCAGATTTTTTTTATTATTTACTTTTTGCTGACTTTGCTGAACAGCTGAATTTTACATCTTGTTCTTCAGATCTCTTGGAGCATATGCCACCCTCTGGCTTCCAGCAACTTTCCACTTCATGTCTTTTACTGACAGCAGCAGCCCATCCTGGGGAATCTGGGGCTACATCCAGGCTAATAAACTCAATAAGATCCGGGCAGAGCTAAGCATTGTCCAGCAATTGCCCATGATGTCTAATTAGTAACATGCTTCCTGGCAGTTTTACTACTCTCCTAGACAATGTTCAGGCATGGCTCATGGACTAGCATGGGCCAGGCACCATTTCCAGTGGGCTTTTTGGATGAATGCTCCTTGTTCTGGGCAATTCAGCTATATGGATACAACCTGTGTAGCGCCAAAGTTAGGGCCAGGAATAGTTCTGGGAATATTTAATTTCCAAAACAGTCATATCATGGCAATCTACTAAGGATGCAGTTCTGAAAAGTGAGATGAATAGTGATTCATCAGATAAAAATATCAGAGAGGTGTGTGTAGGGGCTTAAGAAGTACACCCAATGTAAGTAGACAAGGAGAGCATATTACAGCATAAGATCTTTATCCTTCCTACCCCATTTACACTGCCCAGAAACTAAGATCTCAACAGTGTAAATGCAGAATAAAGGCAAGAGATCTGTTGCTTTGTAACTGCATACAAGATGCTGCATGTTGGCATGGTATGTAAAAAATATAGTTGAAATATTTATGAAATATTGTACTGTAGAGAACTAGTTCTTAAATTTCGGTACTTGTTTTACTACAAACAAATATTATCCTAGACGTTGCACCCCCCCACACACATTCATGAAAATAAAAACACATGGATATTCATGAATCAATTGTGACTTACAGTAGTTTGGTGATGTCAATTAGAGCTTTCCAGTCATGTTTCAATACAACTGGGCAGCCCAGGGAAGATTTCAGTAAAAGGAGGACAGACATAAAAATAGGGTAATGATGGCGGTTAACAGAAGAGGGTCCTACATGATCAATGACAGAACTCTGACATGAGGGAAAGACAAAGAATGCATAGTGGGCTGTTACTGAGTTCATGACTTGACCCAAACCATAGAGTGAACATAGACCGGGAGGCTCCCCTTGGATTGATTTAGACTTGGCCATTAGGAATAGATTTTTAAATGTAGCTAGGCACATAACAATGCAAATAAACATTAGATTTTTAAAAAAAAAACTGAGTAGTTTTTTTAAAAGCATATAGTCCCTGGAAATTTTGTGGGACAAAATTTACAGATAATTACAGGTATCTGAATTCAGATAAGAATCTAATTTAAGTTCCTAGGCATTTACAGAATAAATCCCAATAGATGCCTACCTATTCTGTCAGATACCTACATACGTTTTCCTTCCTCAGAACCATTTTAAACATGAGCCTCTGCTGATCCACAGAGATACTGTTTCAGTTTCTCAAGGATTCCTAGCAGGCACCAGCAGTACTAGGAGGGAAACCTTGAAGTTTCTGTAAAGCTTCTGTAAAGCAGCACTGTAAAGTGCTTCTGTAAAGCAGCACTCCCTATGATTACTATAAAGAGTGTGCATCTGCTGAAGATATAATAACTGACTGGTATAGCAGTAGCTGAAAGTTCTGGCATTGTAATAGTCAAATTATATGCAAAATGCATGCATAGTCATTACTTGTTAATTAATCTAAATAACTGACTATTTCAGAAGTACGTCTGATCTGCTGCTTCTGCAGCTGCTCGGGTTTGGCTGATCTATTGTTCTGTGGACACATATTAGAAATATTTGTGAAATGCACAAAATATTTAGTTTGTGAGCATTGCTTGAGTAAATATGCTTTTTATCCAAATACTGCAGAAGCGATTAATTAACTACACTATAGCCTCAAAAAGGAGAGCTGTACATGAAACAGTGTCACTGAAACAACCTATTCTGATTGCAGGGGCAAAATATTTAGTGGTCATATTTATACAGCCATAGATGAAGCTTCCTCCAGACCTCTTGCATGATCAGAGAAGGAGCTTAATAAACACTTCCCTTAAAGAAAAAGACCTCCAAGCAATTTATACCTGCCCAAATTTCCAACAAGACTTAGAGTGACTGCGTCTTATGCTAACAGAACAAAAATCTTCATCCTTGCTGACATCCAGCCTACATCATACGGTTTGAGAGTCTCCCGCTCTCTTTCAGTGAAAAGGCTGGTTCTGTTGCCGTGTATATTAGGTTTAATCCTGCCAAACGCCACACTAAGTGCATTCTGTCGTAGCCTGCTCCGTTCTCTGATTTATAGTGCATACATTCCAGTTGTTAATCCAAGTATCTGAGAACATTTTAAATAAGAAATTAAATAGTAATTAGAGACCGAAACCATGGACAGCCTAGTTGGTTGGGAAACTCTCTACCCTGTCTGATGGCCTGTTGAGTACATCCAGTTCACCCCAACAGAGAGAGGTTGAGGGGTTTCACAGCCCAGTCAGATTCCCACAAACTGTCTGTACCAAAGCCAAGGGCAGAACTGAACCTTCTGCCACCTCAAGCCTGTCCCTGCCATCCTGGACCTTGCTGCTGTTAGTCTTGTTATAACAAGACTGTTAGTACATGGCAAGCCTCCATAGCAGGAGAGGGAACTCTCTGTCCTGGTGGATTAGGCAGGGCTTGTTAGCAAGGTGCAGGGGCCATGGCCTCTCTGTCTTGTGCTGACAATGTCATAAAGGACATATATCCCCACAACACTAAGCCCTGGGACTGGAATGGAATATCACACTTCACATAGGGCTCCAGCATCCCCTGAAGAATGGTGGAACAAGAACTTTCTCATCCTGTGATATCTCCTCTAGGGAAGGAGAACCTAACGGTATTTTCTCACCAGAAGGCACTAGAGAACAGCTTTGCTATGGAAATCACAACTGAAACCTAAAATATTTGTTTTTCCTTTATTTTTTATTTTTCTTTGTCTGGTGGTAGAGACCAGCAATACCAACAGCTTTTTAGCCATCCCATTTTCACATCCTCCAGGCTCCAGGATCCAGGGCTACTCCCTGCCAAACACCATCAGGAATGCCTGTTCGCTTCCCTTCAACAAAGCACTTTGAGCCAGTCTCTCTTTATCATGCAAAATTCAAATAGCTTCCTGTCTTCCCAGTAGATCCTCTCTCATTATCTTCCTTCCTTCATCTGTGCCTTTACGGTTGTTTTACTGTTACCAAAGCATCAAGGGAATTTTAGCCTCCTTTTTTCTCCCTGCATTAATCAGAATGGGGTTTAGCCCAAATACTGGCTGGAGTCTCTTCTGGACAGATAAGTTCATGCAATGGCAAAGGTGGAAGCTGGGCAGCACGCACCAGAACTCAGCAAATAGATGAGGAGTCATGAGCTCTTTCCAAGCTTAGCTTTATAAGGTGGACCTTTCCTTTAGTCCTGCAATGAAGGGGAGGGTTTCTAGTACCTGAATAGGGGAAAGGAGGCCTTATCTTAGATCTAAAATTGGTCTCACCCACTTCCTTTCCTTTCTGTCTTTTTTTGAGGGGCCAGAGGAGGACTTTAGAATGTTGGGAACTTGTCTTTAATTCTCTCTATTCTCCTGACCTGCTCTGTGGTCTCAGCCAGGTCACTGTGGCTGTCGTCTTTGCAGCTTGTTTAGAGCAGGCTCTCAGCTTGGGTACTGCAGGGCCTAGTTCATGCAGAATATTTTCAGAAAAATGACACTAGTCTGAGGAAAGGTCAAGCGGTTAAAATGAATATTATAATGTTATAATTTAGCTTTTCTTGCTTTCTTTCATCTCAACCATTCTGTGATTTTTATTCTAGCTTTGCAGATGCAGACAAGTGGCAACTTTGGATTTGATATGTGGGAAAATTGACCTACTGTGCTTTGTTTCCTGGTAATATCAGAGCCCTTTTTGATTGTGGGAAAACTGAATTGTAAATACAATGATCCTTAGCACATCTTTCCAAACATCATGAGGAAGAACAGTGGGGAGAGAAAGGAACACAGATCTAGCACACTGGTTGGGAAGAGGCTGAGGTCATCAGCTGAGGTCATTAAAACAACAAAAAGGATAGAACAGATTTTCCAAGCAAATAACCCCCTGCAAAGGAGGATACTGCAATTTCCAAAGAGCCTCAATGTGTATTTTAAAATCAGATTTGGGAATCTAACCATCTGTCCAAATATTGAAATTCATCAGCTGTTTCAAGTGGGAGTTCATCAAGCAAAAACATCCGAGGGAGCTCCCACGCCTGCTGTGTTACTGGGCTTGGGTTACAGCCAAACACCATTGACGTAGTTTTCTTGCTCTTACATTTTAACTTTTTTTTTTTTGGGGGGGGGGAGGGGGGAGCTACAAACACTTTCTGAGTGTGAGCAAAACATAGCTGCCAGTTTGGCACAATCGTGTTATGTGAAACTACTACAAGTGACAATAGGATTGTTCATCTGTTAACGAAGACAGGAGAAGAAAGAACTATTCAAAGGCCAAGTGAAGACTCACTGCTGCCTTGCATATCTCTGAATGAAGGACAGGCAAATTCAGAAGCAGGGAAGGTCCTGCGAGGTACAGAGAAACGGCCTGCTCTGCACCACTTTATTCTGTTGTCTTTCAGACCTTCACCAGCAAACCAATTGTTTTCCTTCTGCAAGTATTTCTATTATTTTAAGGTAAGGAATATAATTAAATCAGAAAGAACAATGCAGTATTGCCTGTAAAAAGAGTTGGCACAGATACCTTTGTAGAAGGGCTCAGTAGTTTAGAGAACAAAATAGTTGCCATCGCTATGCCATCAGCTTTTTAGAAAGCACAGTTCTGCTTTGGAAAGGTCACTTTCCCTCTCAACTCTCCCTGCTTCTCAGGGTCCACATCTTCAAAGTCAGAGCTGCTGTGGATACTGATTGCCACAAACTTCCACCTAGAAACTGAGTAGCCCAAATCTGCAGTCTTCAGGCACTGCAGATGACACGAGAGCCCAGCTCAGAAGAGGCATGAGTGGAGATGCCCATAGTACTACCATTGCAAAGAAGGGAATCATTCAGCTGGGGCTAGGGAGCGCTGGATGAGCAGCTAACGTGTCAAACTACAGGTCTGGAGGCAAGGATGAGAGTGCTGAGTGCTGCCCCCGGGTCCCCTTGCTCCAAATGAGCACACACAGTCATGTTTAGGAGGCTGAGGCAGCCAGAAGGGATGATATCCACCTCAGCAGCGGTATACCATTGGCTGCAGAAACCTGTATATCTGAAGTGTGTAAGGTACAGTAGATCTGGGTGGATCTGACTTTTCCATTCATTTTTTATCTGTAAGCTAGGGGGTGTCAGTACTGGCACAGAAAGCTATAGCTGGCATTAGCTGCACAGGAACTCCCCGAGTACCGGAGTGGACACTGATGTGCTTCATGCTGCAGGCCATGCAGAGGCTCTGGCAGCACCTTTGTGCTCCCATGTGCTCTGACTGGGCCAAAGCCCAGAACAGGTGAAATGCCAAGTAGCCCACTGAAGGTCTGGACAGCCAGTGTGGCTTCCTTCCCTGCTACCATGCTGCTGTGTGAGGACAAAGGCTAAATGACATCTAGGCTTGACAGAAGATAGATGCAGCAGGGCAACTTTTGCAAGGGACAAGATTTCCACCAGGTCTAGAGCATATTTTCAAAGAAATTCCATCCAGCCCTTTGAATGGCTGTGTGTCGCACTTCTTATGTGAAAAGACCTGTCAGAAGACCTGGAGGCCTGGCTCTGCCTTATACTCCCAAGCCCAGTAACTCAGCTCCTCTGTTTCTTACCCTCAGCAGTTTCTGTGGGCTGGCATAGAAGGGGAGGACTCCACCATAACTCCCCCCTGCTTGGCAGTACCAGGAGAAACAAAGGAGGGAATGGTGAGACAGAACCCATGGACAGATAAGGCCTGGACTGGGCTTCATGGACGGTATTGGTGGGTAGGGCAGAAACTTTGTAGTGATTTGACTGTTCCAAGGATTATAGGATGGGGTTGATCTGAAGGCTGGTGGTAGCTTTAATTGCTAAGAACTGACCAGGTGGGTCTACCCATGAGATTGTCAGGGGAATGTTCACTGCTCACTCTGCTTATTTAGAGCTGTATGTGCACATGCACAGACGGTGAAGAGGCGTCAGACATGGCAGTTATACTGACGAGAGCCAGGAAAAGATAGCCAATCCCATGTTGATTTGATCCATGACCTTTAACCTTCTGAACATCATATTTCAAATGTGTTTGGTCAAAGCTACAGTGAGTGGCTCTGCAGGAGGTGCTAGATAAAGAGGAAATGAGGGGATCAAGCCTAGAACCCACAATGCTCCTGTCCTTTCAGTAGAGACCTGATTCTGTGGCATTCCATCACATAATGTCCCATAATCTGTTAGGCATTTTGATACTTATGACCAAAAGATCGGGACAGATCAAGGGAAGAAGAGAGGCAGCATGTGATAGGCCTGGGAAGTTTTCTTCACAGAGAGCTCTGGTAAAGAAGCAGGTCAGGATTTTCTGAAGGCAAATTAGGCAGGGGGTGAAATCTGTATATCATCCGATTAGGAGGAATGTACAATTGCTGCTTTGTGCTGCCCCATCAGGAGGATGCCACCTGGGGCTTTCCAAGTGCGTGCTTCCAGGACAGATTACTCTGTAGCTGGCTTTAATTCCAGCAGTTTGACTTACACTGATAAACTCAATTTCTCTGAGAAAACGGTGTACTGTAAACAAGAGCAAAGGGTGTTCTGCTGTGCCAACACCCCTCTTAACCCCTCCACATGGTGCAACTGGTCTGGAGACAAGTGAAACCTCTGGAATATTTTCTCTCCATAGTGGGGACCCCCTGTGTAAAGCCACATAAAGAGGGTACATGGGACCACGAGGGACTCCCTGCATTGTGCTGCAGCTCAGTGCTATGTCCCTGAGCACGGCCCTCTCGGTGCAAAACTACAGTTCATCCTCTCTCCTGCTCCAATATCCCATGTGGGAGCATGTCCCCTGGCAGGTCACTGTGCAGATTGGCCTGCTCTGCTGGGCATAGGAGGCCACAGAGCTGAAAAGCAACGACAGCCCTGCACCACAATGTGAAAAACAGAGGCAGTAGCCAATGATGTGCAAAGTCTGATAAATCACGGAGCTGTCAGCTGCATCATGCCCTGTGTAGGAACCCGCGCTGCGGCCCTACATGTCCTTTGAACAGTCAGAATAGGTTCTTGGGGAACTGCCAGCTCCCAATAGGCTATCCCAATCCTGCAGATGGGTAAGGCTCACTGAAATATATTCCCAAGTTACCGCTAAGGTTGACTTCTTTTGCTTTCACACTTTTATCTACCCAACAGGACTTGCCTTTCTTGCCTGCATCCTCTGGATTTGGCTTTGTTTGTTTTGTTCGTAAATTCTAAGCTTTCTTTTTTTTTAACTTTGAGGATTTGTGAAGATAATAACTTTTTAAGTCTCTCTATAACCTCATAAATATAAATGGCAATGTTGTGAGATGTCAAAAAGGTACAGAGAAAGCAGGATCATTAAATCTAGGGCTTCTAATATGCAATGCATTCCTTCATCTCAGACTCTGAATAGGAAGCCTTTCTACAGTTGCCCTGCCAGAGAACTGGGCTTCAGAAGAATGATAAGCCTTCAGTGCTACTTTGTGCAGTACCAAACACCTAGATAAGCTTCGTAATTTTAGGGCTTGGAGAAGGCCTGACTAAGGCATGCTGGAAGATCAGCAGATGAGCTTCTGGTTTCACAGCTGTGGAGAACATCTGGCAACAGATAAGCAATAGCAGGATCTTGCAATTGCTTTCACCCACCAGTGAATAAGCATTTGAAAAGCCTTTGTACACCAATATTTCTTTATGTCTTCCCTCTTTTCAATAAGGGATATATTCAGGGTAGCGCAGCCCTGAAACAGGTCACACAGGGAAGGCATGGGATCTTTGTCCTTGGAGGTGTTTGGAACCCTGCAAGACAAAGCCACAGATGATCTGATCTATCATTGGAGACTGTTCTGCTCTGAGAGGAAGGATGGACTAGAGACCTCCAGAGGTCCTATCCCACCAGCACTTCTATGATTCTATCAGACCAGTCCAGAAAACTCCATAAATATCATATTCTAAAGGCAGCAGCTGAAGCAGATTGAAGGATCTGGTAGTAATTCATTTCCTCTGACATCTCATCACTCTTGTGAAAGATGCTGTGTGCTTTCTTTGCTCTGAATCAGATCTCTTCACCATGTAAGAAGCAGCCGCAATCTGGCTTTGTCCTACCTGATCAAGCGTTTGTTGCTTGCCCTGTGCAGAACAATTAGCAGATTCTCTTCTGTGGGATTTACCCTTTCTGCTCTGAAAACTTGCATGGGAATGGAGCAAAAAGCCAGCCATTTGGTTCTCAGTGCCAGAAAGGATCAGCATATTTGATGGCAGCCTGGAGAAATATATCTGTAGCAGAGAACTGAAATGATCTTTCTTCCACTCACTGTACTCTTGAGATGTCTCAGTTCTTTCTATCAGCAGCTAATCAGGGGATCAAGGCTCCAGGACATAAATACTAACTAGTCATGACGGAGGTAAGATTCCAGCCTGGCTCCAGCTGGAAATCCCAAAGGACTTTGCTTTTAGGGATTAACCTGACATTAAGACCTCACTAAAGATAGGAGTAACCTACCACGTATAGGATTCCTGGTGAGAGCCTTTGCCCAGGATGTAATGCTGCCTGTCCACATCAGCCTGAGCCTACATTTCTCACATTCACCAAAACCATGCCCACTGCTCAGCTCCATGGAACTTTTAGAGAGACAACACGGGATGCTCTGCCACCAGGAATGGAATATGCATGGCCAATCCCAGGATGTCATTAAGCAGGTTCACCCCAATGGAGAACTACAGTGTGTGAGCAGTTTCTTCACAAGCCACAGGCATACAATGTTTCCTGCATTTCCGCAAGAATGTGCTTTCTCCCGTCTTCCGTGTCCAGCCTGTCCCAGGAGTCCCAGCTGCGGAGATGATGCACAGAGTCCAGCCTGGAAAGCTGGAGCAAAAGTGTTACTTCCCATGAAGGGTGGAGGAACCTCAGAACATTTGAATGGAGTAGTCAGACCCAAGACCTCCATGCAGGTTATTCTTTCGGGTTGGAAGAGATCTAACGGGCTCTCAGAGGTTGGGTCCAGATTGCATAATTTTAGGTAGCTCAGACTTAAGTATTTGGGTCTGAGCTAGTTGCTTTCTGCTTCTTTTATAGATTTTAGAGAAGAACAGTCCTAGATTTCTATCTTAGGCATGTAGGCAGTGCAATGAAAGTTATCATTGTTCTGTATAAGTAGAACTCAGAGGAACTGGATCTCCCTTGGCATGTTGTCAGAGAGTCTGGCCTTCCTCTGTTGATTTTATGTGCTCCTGGAGGCCAAATTATCCCATGCAGATAGGGGCAGAGAAAGCAGCCATAGAGTTAGGCCTTAGGGTAAATGACATAGATTTCCCCTAGATGAAACACAAATGCTTATGAAATGAAATCTTGATGATATCTGTAATTTCATAAACAGAAGTATTTACTTCTTGGGATAAATGCTATTTAGAATAAATTACTAGGATACTTTCCCATCTAATTATACCCCAAAACACTGTGTGATGCTTGATCATGATCAAATACTGCCAGGCTGTCTTATAATATTGAAGAAAATGTTTGGCTGCCAGAAATCTATTACTGAGCAGACATCTGCGTGCTGAACTCAGGCCATGAGAGTAATACTCATTTTTCACAAAGACTGGTGCCCTGCAATATGCCTACTCATGCAGCTGTACAAATGCAGGATTTGCATTGACTTATGAAGTCCTACAACCTCTGAAATGTAGCTTAATTAGAAATGTTGCACTCATCAGAGAGGATGGAGACAGTCTTACAGGAACTTCCACAGAGCTTTCTGCAACAGATGCAGGCAGTTCTGACAAGGGGTGTACAGGAGCATCCCTTCAGGGAGACAGCAAGACTGCTGCAGGAGTGCCCAGGAAGGGTGGGGGAATGCAGGCACAATAGCTTGCATGGTGAGTCGTGCAAAACTATTATTACAATGTCAAGGACCGTCACTTCCTCTGGGCAAAGCAGTGCTGCCATTAGCAGGCTGATCAACTGTGCTCAGACACTAGGCAAAGCTACTTAAACAGTCTAGTTTTGGACCACAAAAAAATTGTGCCTGTAGCTCACTAAAGTCCCCGATATGTGATACCTCCCATGTTTCTGGAAGCAATCCCAATTTATTCTCTCTTCCCCTCACTGAGCGATACATCTCCCTGCAATTTCTTAAAGGACTATGGTAAAGTAAGCTGCCCTGTGTGATGGAGCTGGATAGTCAAATATAATGTCAGGGACACAGAATCAGCAAAGCTAATCTAGCATCATCTCTAACCGAAAGTACACAGAGGCTCAGATGAATTTCTGGAGAAAGAATTATTCTAATCCTCCCTTTTAAATACTCTATTTGGGAATGCAAGGTCTCCATCTATACTATTCTAATGAAAACCTGTTACTCAGAGCACAAGCTCTTTCAAGCTGTAAGTAAGTGGTGCAGGAAAGAAAGGGATAGGCAAGAAAATGAAGATGCTGGTGAGTCTGAAGGCACACCTCTCAAACAGAAGCCAGCTCCAGCAACACCTGGCCACCTGACCATGTGTACATCAGAGCCAGGGAAAATACTTCAGCGGTCTTCAGATGGAAGTCAAATTCCAGGTTCTGCATCATATCTGATTAACTCCTTCATTCCCAAAAGCCTTTCTTTTCTTACGAATTAAACATCTGCAATCAGCAGGACATGAGGATAACACCAGAAGGACAGATCATCTGCTGTAAAACACACAGAGGTTCCACAATCCTGGTAGAGTGTCTACAATCCCATAAATAAATCTCTCCATAAATAAACTCTAACTATACCTGAATCAAGCCTCCTAAACTCAGTTTTACATCTCAGAAAAAAACTCATCCCCCAAAACCCCCAAACCCCATTTTGAAAGATTTCTTTAGAAATACCATAACCAGCACATTAACCTATAAAACTACAGCACAGTCAGGAGTCAACATGGAGTTGCTGGCCTCAGTTAGACCCTAAGCATCTCTGTGTCTACATTCATTAAACCAAGACATTGTGTGCTTGATCTTTCCCTGCGTTGCGAGTGGTAGAGACAGAGGAGACCAATGAGTCACAAGCAGAAGTGCATGAGCAGAGGAAAAAGAATAGGTTCCTTTTAATATAGCTGTCCCACAGGTTTGAATCATTGATAATGGAGAGGCCATAAAGCTATTTATACATATTCGTTTCATGATAGGTGCTTAGGCAAATTAACATGACTCCATGGAGTTTCATTTATGTAGGGGAACAGAGTTCCTGTAACTCATTCTTCAGTATTTTCACATAAAAGAGATTCCCTCATCTGGTCAGAGAGCGAAATATACATCATCCAGTCACTTAAGGAATAACCGACAGTGGAGGAGATCCCGTCATACCCACCTCCACTGTGAGTGATGATTACTTCCGCCCCCACCTCCACCCTGCTTTTTATTTATTTGCTCCAGTCCATGAATAAATCCAGGGAGTATCTATAATTCAGAAGAATAAATGAGCCTAGGAGCAGCTTTGGTTATCCTGGTGCTGCTTATTTCCTGGAACAATGACATTTCTGCATATCAATCTACTCTCCACCTTAATTTGCTCTCCCTTATAACTGAGCAAACATGCACTCCAGGCAGGTCTTGGTGGTCTTTTTAGACGGTCTTTCCATTCTGTGTCACAGCACCTAAAGCAGAGGGGCAGACACATACTGTAGCTTAGTAGTAGATGAGAGGCAGCATGGGCCTCTTCACAGGGAAAGCTTTGCCACCAGTCCTTTCCTTTGTAAAACTCCTGGGGACGAAGACAAGCAGCTTCCCTGATTCCTGCTCTGACAATGACACAGGAAGCGAGTTGTGTCCAGTGGGGGCACATATCAGGCTTTATAAAGCTTTACTTGTCAGAGAACAAAGACTGTAAATTCATCCTAGAAAGCAAGAAGCGGAGAACACAGCTCTGAGAATGACACTGCTGTCATTTACTTCTGCAGAAACACGCTGCTCCTGTGTGTGCCCCATATTGCCTCACCACGAAGCTTCATGGAAAGATCACTAACAGGACTAAATCCTTCAGTCAGGGATACACACTATGAAGGTCAGCTCAGCATCCAAAAGGCACAGCCCACACAGCTGCTCTGGATGAAAAAGGACTGCACACAAGGCAGAGAAAACTCTGCAGACCCACCTGAGCTTTGCATTTGCTGCATGGTTTTAGATAACTCCAAGCACTTAGTTTGCTTCTGGCTGTGGCTAGCAGGCTGTCAGTTGTGTTTGGCAGCGCACATATTAAATAGGATGAGGACAGGGGTAAGCCCTATCCAGGCCTGAACAGATCCAGTGAGCAAATATGCTAATTTAAAAAATAATGCGAGAAGTGTTCAGTAAAGATTTGTGGAGCTCACTAATGTTTGAAAACAGCTTTGACATCTGTGCTTTGTTCAGCCGAGACTTTAATGTTCAATGGCTAGGAAGGAAAATCCAGCAACTGAAAGGCTTTCGGATGTTTCCAGAGAGCCTGTTCTTGGGATTGGGATCATTCTTTCATTTTTTCTTTTAAAGGCCTTGATACTTCCGCAACTTCTACAAATACTTTTACATAGAGTAGTTAAAAGCATGTCCTTGCAGATTAGTACAAAATTGTATTTGTTGTTACCAAGCAGCTGTAAGAGTAATAGCCTTCAAAATATGCATGTTTCAGCTTACGTGACAAAAATACTGTTTTATAGACAGAAATAGTCACACAATTGCTTCATACTTAGACAGGTGTTTCCATTCATGCTTGTGCCAACCTATATTACTACTAATTAGAATATATTTATGAAGTCACCAATAACAGCTGTTATCATGCAAGAGGGACAGATTTCCTTCCTCTTCACATATGGCTGTGGCTCATACAGTGTGCTACACTTCTTGCTAATAGCAGTAGGGAGACTGAATTCTTGTAAATATGTAAGTAGGTTAAGTCAAGAGTGTGAATCGTGTGTTTGGAGGATACCTTATTGTAGGTTTATATTTACTTGACGAAAAGCAGGCCCTCATTAAGCTATAGACAACACAGCATCCTATTACCAGCTGTTCGGTACAGTTTGTGCTGTTTGGTACAGTTTGAGCAGAAATCGGCATGCTGAGGGAAGGCACCCAAGCCACTAGAATTCAACTTGAGCCCTAGTCAGAAACTTGAGTCTTACTAAATTGATCTTTAGAAATTTGACAGATTTGAGTCATTTCAAAGAAGCAGATGACTTTCCATGGTTTGGGAGCAAGATACAGGAGCTTCCATTAGATTTTGAAATGCTGGTTCCACAGCAATGTTCAGTGATGCTCTCCTCCCAGGTCACCAGCCTAGCTCCTGAGGACCCTGACTCAGCCCATGGAGAAGCCCAGATTTCTTAGCAGCCCTGGAGCTTTCCTGGGTGCTGGGACCCAAACTGGTAAGCAAAATGTCTCAGAGCCTGGGCTCTGTTGTGTTATGGACAGAGTTTAGAAATGTGAAGGCATTGTTCTGATGAGTTTGAAATTAAATTATGATGTCCCTTGTGAAACAGTACTGAAAGGCTTTTCCCAAACATCCTAAGTTTCTGAATCTGTTGTTCTCACCCTATCAGGCTTGTGTTTTACAAAGGCCACAGTGTGGTCGGGGTACTGTACTCAACCCACATGGGGAAGACACATCTGACTGAAGATGATCACACTTCTTATATTTTGCCAGTGCCTGGTTTTGAGTTATTTTATTTTGTGGAGGAGAGAGTCTTTCTTTAAGAGCAGAGAAGGCTGCACTGTCTTTTCACAGAATAAATCACTTCAACATATTTCAGCTGGACAATGGCAGCTAGTTGCTCTTAGGGGAAGTGGCCAAATCTGGTAGCCCGGTAGAGGCAAGGTTGCCACAGTTTCCTGCCCCCAGGTTCAATCAGTAGTGATGTATTCCCAACAGGCATACACATAAGCACACATATACAACACAAATATGCAGGTGTACACAGTCAGCCGCACAGATCATGAACAGACACACTCAGCACACACACAAACATAAATAGCACCAACAGCCTCATCCTGTTCCCCTCTCTTGCTGATCAGGAGGAAGGTACATATGTACAATGTGGACCCCTACAGCAGCTAGGTTTAGACAGTCTGCCCTGTAGCTGGCCCCAGGGTCTCGATCTCCCCAGTTGCTGGCACCTGGACAGGAGAGCCTGCAAGGCCCGTAGCCCCACTCCAGCTGCTGCTACAGATCCATTCACTCACTGACTTATCCAGACACACAGACACAGACAGAGACACACACTGTGAATCTGTCCAGTACCTGGCCTTGGACATGCAGTTCATCTACTAGTGAATCCTGGATCACCACTCTTCCAGGTGATCCTCAAATGCTTTTCTCCTGCATCCCATAATGTGTCCTGTACTCCTAGGTAGCAACCCCCATCAGTCAGAAGGGTGCTCTGCGGAGCCATTCCCATTGGCTCATCTTGCTATGTTTCACATATGGACCATGGGGCTAATGTTGTCCTTGGCAGCCCTGGAAGGAACCCAGACAGGGTGTTCATTTCTCATAGTAGGTATTTTGGTAGGAATTCTGGTTCCCTCAACTACCATTGTTCCTCTGCGCTCCTTCCTGTGTGTGCAGATGAGTTTTATCGCATAACCTAACAGTTACACGTTACTATTTTCAGTTAAGATGAAATATACTCCCAAGGCAGAAACAGCCTTGTCAGCCTAATGCTAAACCTCTCATTTCAAATATGGCGCAGGATCATTGTACGATGTTGGCTAAGTATCTGCTGGGGGCTGTAGTTTGAGTATATGAGATACAGACCTTTCTTATGCGGTCAGATCCATTGCTGGATATGTTTCCACAGTGTCCCAATGGCTTTGTGACTCACTTGATGTGCAGTGTCTTTACTTGGGGACAAACTGAGTAATCCCAGTGTGCTCAGACCACCAAGCCCATCCTTCTTCAAAGGCACGTTTTTGTTCTGTATTGGGATGCAATAAAGCATTCCAAAGACTCAACAAACCAAATTATTTTGATTTATGTTGAAGCTATAGAAAACAAGCCTCATTATTTACTTTTAATAAGAGAAAATCAAAACAAATTTCAGCACATAGAAAAATTTCCTTTCAGCAATGTTGTAGAAATTGCACACCAGTCTCCTCAAATGTCCTGCTGGGGACAACACTAGACCAGTTTCATTTGTGACAGATGTTAATGACATTACTTCACGCGTTAGTGGTAGGCACAGAAATACTATAGTGATGAGAAAGTGCCAAGAACTAGAACAGAAGAAAGGGAACACCTGTTACTGTGGGAGGAAGTGAGCAAGGGGTACAACGGAGTGATACCCCTAATTTGTCATAGTTTTATTTTCAGGGTATCTTCACTGGGAGCTGTCACACTTCCTCACGTCCTTTCAAGTGAAGTTCATGTTTATAGACTATTACTGCTGGAGGAGAGGGGAGCTCCCCCATGTACACTCATTCCTGACATCGTGTGAAGGAAAAGCTCACAGTGCATGATGAAAGCAGAGAAAATGATGTGTGAGAAAATATATTTCTACACAAGACAGATTTTCTTGTAAATGGGATCTTACTAAGCAACACAGGCCCTGCAGAACATGTCAGCTTGTGCTTTGGGAGGTGCTAATAGCTTCTTGTGTAGCAGGGAGAATTTTTGGCTTCTGCTGATGAGAAGCTGTGTGAATTTGGCCAAGGATGGCCTTCCTTGGCTGTGAGGTCCCTACGGAGTGGAAATTGACAGACTTAATGTCACAGCACTGTAGAGAGCAGTCAAGGAGACTCTGCACAGCCTGGGCAGCAGGGCCGTGCTATGGGCATGTAACCGTCAAAAATGAATAAAATAAAAGCCAAGCCTTGATCAAATCCACTGTCCTGGGGAATTGGTTTTGGCCTCAGGGTATTGAAGCACCTTCTGCAATTTTTTTGATCTGTTTTATTTCCCAGAGATGATGACTGTCATCTCTGGGCTCTGGAGTTACACTTCTGATGTCCCCAGCGCTCACCTCTGCTCTTCTGACAATCACTTTTCTCAACTCTCATTGCCCTACTCTTTCTGGTATGCAGGCATCCAAAGAGGCAGTGGAGAAGACCTGCTTCTCCACAGACAATCCTCCCATCCTCCTGCTTTTGATCAGGTTTTGCTAGGGAGCACCTCTACTGGGTTTCTCTTTGTCTTCTTAGCCACCATCCCCTGAGCCAGCATGGGAACCAGTGGAAATTTTGTGGCCCTGCTGATGGCTTATTTTGGTTTGGTCTGTATCGATAGCTTGCCTTTTCAGGCCAGATCTGTGCGCAGACATGGCTGGAAGGATAAGTAGCACTGCGAGAGCTGGATTTGCCCTTGTTGTTTTTCTCTACTGAGGAATCCCTCAGATAAACTCCTTGTGATTTGGTGACCATGTCCAGAAGTTTATTAATCCCAAACCAAGATGGGTACCTAAAGCTGGATGAAAGGTTCTCTCCACTGACTAGAGAAAAAAACAGATTATTTAGGACAGGTCATCTCACTTTTAGGCATCTATGTTTAGGAAGAAAAAGTTGAAAACAATAGTACTTTGACGAGGATAAGTACTTCAGTGTGCCTGCATCAGTGAGGAAACGTTGCACACTTTGGTACTGTGCTGTGTAGGATGAGGGTAAAGGTGGTCCCTACTTGAAGAGCTTTGGAGGCAGCAGAGCCTGGAAGCAGCAACAACTGAATGTGTTATCAGTGGGAGGTGAAAATAAAGCTATAAACAGTGTGCATAATGGGGCAGATCCATGTCTGGCACAAGCGATTCTGGAATGAGAATCCTTCCTATCCCGTTTGCTGTTTGTGACTACCTCACTGAACAGCCTCACTTCCACCTTCAGTGAATCTTTGACCAATTGTTTCAATATTCTCTCTTGCCATCATATTGGTTTCAGATTACCATCTTGGGCTGTTTGTTCCCATTCATGGCAACAAAAATAATGCTGTATTATCAGAGCATTTGAAACCAGAGAAGGGAGTCATATCACTTAACACTAGACTTCACAGAGGAGAAGTCTTCACCTGGGCAACCATCTCAGAAGTCCTTTATAGGCAATGAAGAGAGAAATGGACTCTTAGTAAGCAATTCATCTATCATATTTAGAAATCTTAAACGAATCATACTGCTAGTAGGATTATTTGTCTGTGTTGACTTTAAAGGCCATTTCAGGAGGCTTTACTACTAAATTGTACTTCTATTTGAAAATAATGTTCACTTTTGAACTGTCTCATTTCTTGGTTTTGGGTTTTGTGATGTGAGTTCTGTGTTATTCAAAAAGTGGGAGAATTTGCTGTCTGTATTACTTGCCAATCAGCACCGAGTGTTAGGATGGCTTTCTCTGTGCGAGGTGCAGGTGCAGAGTTGAGGTCTCTGTGAACAGATTTTCCTGCAGGCTGTGTGACCACCTTTGCTCCAGTCTCAAGAACATATGTAAAGGAAACCAGCTTTGCTTGTATCAGACATCATGGAAAAGAAAAAGAAAAAGAAAAAGAGAAAAAGAAGAAAAAGCTGTAATGGAGGGAGCTTAACAAAATGCTCCTTTCAGACAGAGACTATCAGCCAAACATGCTAAAGTTGTCAGTGCTCTGTGGAGTCCTGGATATCATCCAGCTGCTCAAACATTTGCAAAAAGCCATTCTCTGCTTCGTAGTGACCTAGGCTCCGAACTTTCATTTGCAAAAATGATGCAGGTTTGTTTTTTAATAACTACTACCCTCTCTCAGCAGATAAAAGGTTTTCAGAGCTCAGACTCTCTGCCCACATTCACCTGGATATGAGAAAGATCCAAGGTTCTTGCTGGAGCTTAGGTGCTGGAGAGAGGGGACAAGACTGCGTAAGTCAGATGCACAACTACTTGCAAGCTTTTTGCAAAACCGAGAGAAGTTTTGGAGTCAGGAATTGAGGTTATACTGCTCTTAGTCTCTGGCCTGAGTAGGAGTAATAATAACAATTAATAATTGAATGCTTGAATTATTGATATCAATAATTAATAATTGAATAATTGAATATTTTGCACTGCTATAAGGGCTCTTGTTCGAGAAACTCAAAGAGTTTTGCTAACATTAATGAATTAATGCCAGGAATTTCTGCCAAAGGCAAAAAAAAAAAAAAAAAAAAGAATTTCTTCAGGCCACTCCACCCCCATGCAAACCCTGTACACATTTCCCGGAGAGGGATCCAGGCAGGAAAGCTTCTAGGTTGTGGTTATGGTGCCAGCCTTTCAGGAACACTTTACTCTTCAGGAATCTTCTACCAGCATGGGGCCTCTGTGAACACATTTGTGGGCTGCAGGTCGGCTACAGGGCTGCAAGTGAGCTGTCTATAGGCACTGGGGAGGTTCTGAACTTGTGAGGCACAATTAGGGCTAGACTGGGGCCATCTCGTTGTACCTTCCCTCTTCTTACAGGACTAGGTGGTGGTGATGGCAGGGCTCTTTGCAGTAATGGTGGGAGCAGAATGGGTCCTACTGAGCAGGTTGCCCGTGTGCGGGCATTCACAGCCCCCAGAGCTCTTTCATACCTAATGCCATTGTGGTCCTCTCTGCTCCCTCGTCACACTCCTTGGGACTTCATTGTCATCCAGGGATCTCTGGGAGTGAGGCGACAGCGGCAAAGGTTTTTTGGATCAGTTTCAGAAGACATGACAAAAATGCAACTCACATTGAAAAAGCTGAGAGCCACAAGCCAAGTAAATGCAGAGTTCCAGACTTCAAGAAAGCCATTTTTCTGGTCTCTTTCCCTTTATCATGAACAGGAAGATACCATCCTCAATGTCATCCAGCCCTAAGTTCCTTTTCAGTCAAATAATTTATTTCCAAGACACACGATCCTTACTTTACATGAGGAAGAGAAGAAGAATCTGTCATATCAAGGTGCTTCTGACTGTTCTTTGCCCATCCAACAGGAGACAAATAGGTGAGCAGAATCACATGTCTCAGTATCAAAGCTTCATCCATGTAAAGCCACAGAAGCAAGGGGAGGAGACTGTCTCTAAGGCAAAGACAAGACACTTATCCGCTTTTCTTCAAAAATAACTAACCCCTATGCCCCTCCCACCTCCCAAATACCCTATAATGGACTGAGGAGGAGGTTGAGCCAGTATCTTGGGCCAACACTTCTCTAATCCTTCAGACTTCAGTTGGAATGAGCATCTTCATGGTCTGAAGACTCCATGGTTTGATTAACGGATAGGGTTTGAAACAGGCCTGTCTCAGTAGTTAGGATCATAGGATATTTCAGGTTGGAAGGAACCTTAGGAAGACATGTAGTCCATCCTTCTATGAGCTCTTCTAAGATAAATAACGTATCAGAGAGGAAGTGATATGCCCATTAGTTGTGCAGGTGCAGCATCCCTCTGTGTGCAGCCTGTGCCCTAGTTACTATCTCAGGCAAACAGGGATATTTTTCCCTGATGCAGTAGAGGCAGAAAAGGCTCCGTAATGTGCAAAGTAGGGCAAAATGAAATAATATGGTGCCAAGGTTTTCTGCTTGTTTGACCTGCCTGGCTCCAACCATGCTGGAAAAGCAAGGAATTCAGGGAAGTATGTGACAGGAATGCAATGTCACTGAAGTATTTTCCCAGTGAGTCTCAAACATATGCAAGGCTAGCCTTGCTGTGCAACATTATGCCATGCAGCCACCATGCAGCCGTGCAGCATCCCTCAGATCCAGCTGTTTAAAAGCCACCCAAGAGCTGAACATAAATTGAAGACCCCATCTTCAGCAGCCGTTAAGCTAACAGACTTTGATAGCTCAACTCAGTGGCTACCCAAACCCATTTACAGGTTCCAATCTCAAAGAAAAGACAGCTCCTCCTGAAGTGCCTCTGCTCTACATGCTTATGGCACTAGAGAGTAAAACATAATGCCTACCCATGACCTGGCCAGGCCTCCCATTCAGTGGAACAGAAGATTTTTGGTTGACTTCTTCTCAGGAATCCACCATACATTCTTTTCTGTCACTACATTGACTTGAAATAACAGCTATCTTTTGCCAAAAAGAAGTGTAACCCTGTAACCTACCCCCCCACCCTCCCCCCACACACATCCACACCCTTGTCTATCTGGTCTTGACGTTTCCCTGCATTTCCAGTCCTTTGACAGGACAGATCAGTCTGTTCAGCACCATCAGGAGGGGCACATGGCCATTTTATCTATTGCACAAAAAAGAACCAGACTCAAAGTCATAAGTGCTCAAAGTCATGCAGGGCATTCATAGCAAAGTAAATACTTGAACCCCAGTCACCCTGCTCCTGCTCATCACCGGCAGCTTAAAGGTCTGTTAAAAGCAAGGAGGGCTGGCCTTACTGCAGGCTGGACTGATCCTCCAGACTCTATTACAGTTTTCTGCCCTGTGCTCTCATTGGAAACATTTAATACTCTGGGCTTGACTAGGTCCTGTCATTAGAAATTGCTTTTCACTCTCTGCCTTTCATCTTTAGGCTCATTGACCTTGTCAAGATCCCATTCACTTCACCTGGCAAGCTGCAAATGGGGGAGTACTCCCAGTGCAAAAGCTACCAGCTCAGCTGATTTATTCTGAAATCACTCTGACTTCAAAGAGCCTCCTGGTATGATTTCTTCATCATCTGCAGGAAAGCTATTAAATCACACACTTTCATTCAAAACCTCATTATGAGCAAAAGGAAACACACCTTATATACGGAGGAAATAATTTATTGTTAGTCTAATTAATATTTTGATAGTATAATAGTCCAAATTATCTATACAGAAAAGCCTCCTAAATAAAATAGCTAAAATTGTTATATAAAAACTCCTTTGTATTCCCTGTACTCTATACCAAGAACGCTCTGTTTTCTGGGAGAGAATGTGCTAACACTTCCTGTGACCTCTGGGTCACCAGTGCCAGTCTTCCTCAGTAGAAACGCTGGAGGAGGTTGTGACAAATTGTTGGTATCCAGAATCCTTCACCAAGAGAATTACTATGCCAATTGTGAGGGTTTCTTCCTTCTCAATCTTAGATCTGCTTGGGGTTATTTTTATACATTTTCATATCACAGTCTAATATCTTTTCATCGGCTCCCAGCTAAAGCCTCAGTAGCTTCTTCCTCCAACCCCAATAACACAAAGTGTTATTGTTTGTTGTGCAAATAAAGCTTTGTTAGGGCTTTACCATACAGCAGAGCTACCCTAGGATATGTAAGTCATGGCACTGTTATCACAGATGATAGAAAAAACTAAGACTAGCTCAGGCCAGGACAAACCCAGGACAGTTCTGAGACCTTTTGCTGTCAGTTCAATACTTATTGGGCTACAGGACCTGTGGGAAACCTCTGCACTAAGCACTGATGTTTTTTTGAGTAAAACATGGTAGGAGGATTTCAAGGATTTGTGTCAGGACTGCTGAACATTATTGAATACCTTTTATTATTCAAATGCAGGAAGTTCCAAAGTCCTTTTGCTATTAGCCAGGAGAACATCCAGGGATCTTCAGTAAAGGAGTAAGAGTTCTGGTCTCACAGAAAACTGGAAATGCATAAATATGTCCAGTAAAGTTAATCTGGTGTGGCTTTGGCAATCTAAAAGTTGGTCTTTCCTAGGACCAAGTAGTGACCAGGTTTGCTCTGTAGGCTGTGGAGAACACTATGCTCAAACAGTGCTCAGCAACACTTTAAGACATTTATCTGAGGTCTGTTACAACTCTGGAAGCAGCTCAGTGCAAAATCTACTTCCTAGAGGGTAAAATGAGGTGGATCCCACCCAAGATGTACAGAGCTGCAAGCAGCCAGGGAGATGACAAAGGAACTGTGGTAGTGTTTGGTGATGTCCATCTCCCATTCAACTGAAGCAACCTGAGAGAGTGGGTCCGTATCGATGCTTAGGAGGGACTTCACAGTGCAGTGACAGGTAGTTCTCCCTGCCTGGTGCAGATCTACTCTACAGATATACGCCACAAACCGTGCCTTTTCTGTGATGCCAACTTCTGCCAATATAGGACATTAGCCATGTCAGCAAGCACTACCCAAGGCAATTCTAGAGATCGGGGTTGGCTGGCACTCTTGGGTGTCTGCAGTACAGCATCTCCCAGTTTTCCTTTAACATTGCCAAATCAGGCTTCATAGGCACAGAGCTGGCCAAACAGCCCATCTTTGCTGGTGCTTCTTGGCTTAGAGAAACACAGGTATTATCAGATCAGACCAGACACATAGTCCCCCTAGCTCTAGCTCCTGAATCCAGCAAGGGCTGACAGCAGATGTTTTCTGCCCCTTGCAAAATACGTGTTTCTTTTACATTTACTGTCATGATTCCGGATGCCCTCTAACCTGTAAATATCTGAGGTTATGAAATACAAGTTTTGAAAGGCAGAGGTAGGAAGAGAATTTGCACTAATCTTTTTCCTGTTGTGTAGCTCCTGTTCTGGTCACACACTGTTCAGGGGCAGATTGTTATTTTTGTTTTTTACACCTTTATGAAATCACTCAGTGCAGAATTTCTGTGAATAATTTCCCAGCTGCAGTTGCTCTGCAGTCTGTTACGGGAGAACATCCCTTGTTCAAAATTCAAATTGTTCTGGTTGGGGTACTGGTCACGTGGTTTGTTTTTATATCTTGAGAGGATGGCCTAAAAGCACATAGGCTGCTTTCTTCTTGCACAGTCAGTAACGAATGATGGATCAGCCCCTGAAAGATATTCTTCAAAAATGTTGTTTTGGTGGATGTTCCTACCAGGAATCCTGTCCTCTTGTCTGTTCCTGGAAAGCAAACAGAACAGAGACCATGCTTGTAAGTTGTCTTGTTTTACTTGTGACCTAACCTCTAGCACAGAGGGGTTTTGCCCATGACTTTTGCTCCTGGGCACAACAGTCACATTAATGAATTATAATTAGAGGCAATGAATGAAAGCTTCAAATATCCATTCACATAAGTATGACAAAGGGGGTGCTCTTCTTGAAGAAGGTAGGTCCCTGAACAGAGTAGGCACCGAAAATGGAAAGGCTCCATGTGGAAGACCTGCTCTGTCTCAGGCTTCCTGTGTGACCTTAGGACAATTAGTTGGAGACCAGATCCAAAGAAGGGCACAGGCATCAAGAATGCAGCCCCTCTTTGACAAACACCACAGGATTGGAGCAAGAAACCTTTCAGGAAATGGGGATTAGTGCCTGGCCCCCAAGTAGGGTTTCAGGAGCTCACCGTCAGGCCTTTAGGCTGCATTACCCAGAACCTTCTCCTGAGGATGAGGGCTCCTACCACCCACTGACAGGACTGAGCTGGGCTCATGGAGCAGTAAGTATGGGGATCAGTGATAGGCAGGCTGTGCCTCAACAAACACCCTGCCAAACACTGGAGTGAGCCTCCTCCACATAGTGTGTAAACAGGGGCTTAAAAGGCACAGAACTTGCATAATGGGATTTATAGGCTGTTGTATCTTGGGACTTGAGAACACTGTCAGCTTGTTTTAGTGCAATGGCGGTGCAGAAAATGACTAAAGAAAGAAGGAATTAATCCAATTTGAAAAGAAGTTATAAAGCCATTAAACATTTTCAAGTTCTTGTTCTTGAATGACTAGGTCCCTCCTAATCTTCACACCCTTAAGATGCGTTATTGCCACAACCGAACAAAAGTGCACTAGTTAATATGACAAACACGCACAGGGCACGGCACTGAGTGCTGCTCAGTGGGTGGTAAAGAGACAAGGGTTTCCTTGAGTCACTAGATATTTTTCACTAAACAGATTCAAAGCTAAATAGAGGAAGGAGGGGCACAGTCATTTATCTGAAATTAGATCCTGGTGAAAATCATGTTCCAGCCTCAGCAGTGAAGCAGTGACAGCTGCAGTTCCCGAATCTGTTCGTCTCTGACAACACTCAGTGAAGGACAGAACTTTGCTCTGTATTTCCTTTTAATTACTCCATTACTGTGGGCTTTGATCTGACTGTTTCCACTTGGAAGGGGATGTTCCAGGAAAAAAAAATGTATGCTGCTCTGCTGCTCCTCTGGGGTATCTCATTCCACGACCCATCTTGTTCAGGATGAGTGAAGCAGACAAGGGTGAATGCTGTGGCTATGTAGGCAGCATGTCCTAGTGAGTCTCCAGAGAAATAAGGAAGAGGCTTGGATCCATGGTGCAGACTGTTTTTAGAGGTATCTTAACCTCAATGAGTGCAGAAATGTCAGTCTGTTGTGTCTTTTCCCACTGCTGTACTATCTCACCCTGGTGTGCTAGTAGCCAGTGAAAGGATCAGTCCTTTAACATTTGGTTCCGTATCTTGGGCTTTTCCTGGAGGCTGCAAAAGCTGCTGTCACCCTGAGCCATTTGCTGCAGGCCACACGGGATGTGGCTTAGTGACAGAAGTCTCTGAAGGTGGGCCCAGCTTCAGAGGTTCCCCTAATGTCTCCATTCACTGTTTATTTTAACCTTGTATTACAGTATTGACCCTTCCTTTTGGGCCTAAAAAGCCATTCCTGGGACTGTCCTTGGCCTCTGTTTGGAGACATAAGACATGTTAATAACCCTTGCCAAGCCATTTCGGTCTCTTAAAATCAGATCAGTTACCTGGCTGGTTTCAGCATAACCCCACAAGCAGTTGTGTTGACATTGCCAAAGGGCTATGATCCATGTGCAGGGACATGGCTGTCATTACTACCAAAGTTCATATTGTCAAATCACGGCCACAGTGAATTAGGTGAAGAAATAAAAGCCAAGTGCTCCATGTACCTGTTTACTTACACAATGGACATTCAGTTACTGTTGGCATCACATCCCAGGTAAAACTGACATTTGCACACTGGGGGTACAGGCAGACCGAATCAGCTGCCAGAGGCCTCCCTTTTGCATAGGATGGTGATTTAGCTGGCTCTGCCATTGCTGGTGCCTACCAGACTCCTTCGTCATCCTGCAAACCTTCATCTGTAGATACACACCCGTTTGTAGCCCTACTCCTGAGAACTTCTGCATCTTCTTCAAAGGGTTTGATGTGATGGTTCTCCAAAGTTCAGGACTACAAGCCAATAAGTTCAAAGAAGAAGGCCCACGGACGCAGCCGGGGTCTCTGAGGGCAGAGTTTGGCTAATTCCATGACGTGAATGCTCCAAGGCAGTTGTCAGGGAGAAGTTCCCTTGTTCCTAGGTGCTACTGTCTGCAGCAATTATACTATCAGCCCTAGTGCTCCAGCCTTTACTAGCTGTAAACTTTACTCAGGAAAGTTCAGATCTTTCATTTTGCTGGAAAGACAGCTCCAGGCAGATTGGTTGCCATCAGCAGGTGTCCATATGTGCACATGCCTAGAGTCAGCACAGGGCAGTATCCCCACATTTCCTGACTAGTAAGAGCAGAACAAAACAGAACCGTCTGCCCAGGTATAATAACAGGAAAGACATCCAAACTGAGACTTTGAGAAGCTTTGGCCTGCAGGACAAGGCCACTGAAGTCTGAGTGGGTAATGTGCTATAGGTCATTGTGCATAACTGACGATGGGTGACTGAAGGTTGTTTCCATCCAATAGACATTCAGTGACCCTCAGGAAGTGATTTGGTTTCTTGCTGCTCAGATCTCATTCGGCAGCTATCCTCTGGCAAGAAGAACCATTTTTTTTTTTTCGTGAATACTGTGGGATGCTCTGTTTGCTTATCTCAGGATCATGGAGAACAGACACAGTTAGCTTCATGTCTGAAATCCCAGTGAAAGCCCTCCATGTATGCAGTAAACTTCAGTCTCCTTCAGGCACACTTATGCATGAAGCTCACAGGGGATTTCCACTCTCTTGCCACACTGGATCTCTGTGCCTGTTCCAGATTTTCCTCCCATGCAATGTGTTTGGTTTCTACCATTGGAGAAAAGACAAAGTCCCCTTTGGAAGCATCTGGACCTCTGGCATTTTACTTTTTCAGAATTAGTCCCTGAATAACTATGATATTTTTGCAATCTGTTTGAAGGCAATTAGTAAACAGGAAAGAAAGGTGAGATTCATCAAACAAATTAGTCATTCTTAAGTATATATATATGTATGTATGTATATGTGTGTGTGTGTGTGTGTGTGTGTGTGTGTGTGTGTATCTGTGTGTGTGTATTTATCAGTTGGTGCAAGTAATTACTGTGAAAAGACAGGTCTGCTTCAGCTGAGTGTATTTTTTGAGATCTGCTGTCCTGTCCTGTCACAGCCATCTATGGGGTCTGCCTCTGTGTGTCTTGGGGAACTATGCATAGACTCTATAAAGGAGGAATAAACTGCCCTGAATCTTCCAGAGCTGCAAGCTATTAGAGCGCTTCATACATTATCTGGGAGAGAAGAACTGGAAGCCCTGAGTGACATCTGTAGTGGGTCTTGTTGTTAGTGTCTCGATTTTGACTTTAAGAAAGGCAATTGGATTCTGGAGTCTCTTGGAGCGATGGATAAATGACAAGCCATTTCATGAGCTAGAACTGAACTGCTGTGAAAGAGAGAAGCTAATTGGATTATATGCTTGTCAGGAGTCTCTTTTTCCTGCACCGTCAGGATTGCTCAGAGAGATACAGGCTGCCTTGCTCATAGGCAAGCCAGAGCTGTGTAGAGATCAGCTTTTCTCTTCCTCTCCCTGTGATAACAGAAGAAACAGTGGCAGAGTCTCACACCTGTGCAAGTTCTTACCTTCATCTTCAGCAAAGCACCTCCACACCACCAGAAGACCAAGGAAAGGTTCTGGGATCCCAAGTCTTAGGAACCATGCCCACTGAAATCTGTCCTCACCTTCATAAAACTCCTTGATTCCTTTCCAAATCTGATAAATACTGTTTGGGACAGTGGATCAAGAAGACAAAAACAGGCTTTTCACAGTTGTGTGTGGTGGGTAAATGAGAAACAACAGATATAAGTTGAAACAAGAGACGTTCAGACTGGATATAAGGAAAAACATTTGTACCCTGAGGACATTAAAGTAGTGGAATAGGTTGCCCAGAGGGTTTGTGCGTTCTCCATCCTTAGAGGTTTTCAAGATCAGACTAGATCAAATCCTGAGCAACCTGGTCTGCTCTTATATCTGACCCTGCCTTAAGCAGGAAGTCAAACTAGAGCTCTCCTGAAATCACTTCCACCCGAATTTTCTGATGATGAAGAAGAAGAAGAAGAAGAAGAAGAAAAAAGGCTAGGATGGAGTCTGCCCTGTGACTCTTAGCAGAGTCACACTGGATTTACTTCAGTGTGACTAGATGAGTTCAGCACCAGCCTTGTTATCATTTACTAATCCCACAGTATGGAACTGAAATACATTTGGCATCAGAATGACTACTTCATCTCTAAATGATACCATCCTATTTTGTAGAGACTTGGAATTCAATCCTTGCTATTTACATAAAATGGAAAATTTAACCTCCACTAAATCAGATGGAGTTTTGGCATGTTGCCCAATGTAGATCCATCCAGAGACTCTTTAGTCTGAATTTCTACACTCAGACTCTCTGCACTTTTAAAGGATTCTCTCTTGAAACTGCATTTGAATGGAAATGTCAGAGGAATATGTCCATCCATTAGATACTGCCCCTCACTGAAGGTGGTGAGTGACAGGTCCCCTCCCTGAAGACACTGGTGGGAATTATGCTGCAGATGTCCTTTCAGCCTGGCCTGCTGATGAGCAAGTTCAGACACTGAGGCTCTGCTAGAAAGGAGAACAGGAAAAATTTAATTAGTGCCATGGAAAGGGTACAGCATCTGCTTTGTTCATCTGAAGCTTGGTTTCCTATGTCCAAAGGAAAAGTATCTTATGTAAAAGCAACTACCAAAGGATGGCAGTAGAAACAGCATAGTGCAGGGAGAAGCTCTGACAGTCCACTGAAGTCCACAAATCTCCATTTTGATCTATGTGCTGATACTTACTGAGACGGCCCTCCATACCTCCCTGAAATCGGAACATTGCAGAACTCTAAAGTTTAGGATGGTGAAGTTCTGGCCTGGAGAGCGCATAGTCCCCTGTGCGTCCCAGCGCTGAGGAAACAGGAAAGCACTGGTTCTCACATTGACAGCAGCTTTGCAGAGATATTTCACCCAGGACCAACCTCAGAACTGCTTTGTGACATGAGTGACATGCTCAGAGACAGCAGAACTTGAGTCCCTCTTGGGGACATTATTATCAATAGGATGTTGCTGTTCAGCAGTAACTTGGGTCCACACCTATTTTCTCTTGTGTGACTGGATAAGTAAAATATTTAGGGTCTGTGAACAGGAAATTGAATTACCCACATTACAGAATGGCAATGGAGGGGGCATTCAGCAAGAGAAAGGTCAGATGAAGACTAAAACTGTCAAAACACTTCAAATGCAAGGGGAACAAATACTTTCTGTGTTCCAGTGGGTGGTGAGGTGGAAGGTGAACATCAGATGGAAGGAATCTAGGACACTGGTGTTTGGTGGATTGATTCAATTCAAACAAATACTTTGCTGTCATGGAGCTAGAAGGCCATACACATGAGGAGATATCAGTGGAGTGAGGGCATTTTATCACATTTGACAGTGAAATCTGCTATAACAGTTCTTTTTTACGTTGTCTGTGTATTTTGGTGGGGACTTAAGAGAAGGTATTGTGTTGATGTCTGAAAGGAGAAAGACTACTCTATCAGTGTGAAGATCTCTATTGACTGAAGGATTTAATCTTGACTTTTTAGATGTTTATTTTTGCCTATTGTAATCAATTTTAATTAAAATCTCTGAATTTTTCATCAGGTGACTCTGTCATTTGTATTTCAGAATGCTTTGCACTTTCTGATATTTAATCAGTTCTGTTCACAGACTTTTTTTTCCTTTAAAATTACTCTCACAATAGGCTGTGCTGTTCAGAAAAAATACAGGTTTATTAAACAAACAAGGTTCTCAGGGGACTAAAGAAACACTGCAGCTGCTGGCTATCATTTTCAAAGTGTACATTTCTCAGAGCAGTTCATTGAAAATGTAGTGCAGGGTGAAATACATCACTATCATTTAAGAAATACAATGTGCAGCAGAGAAATTGAAACCATCCTTGCAGACAGGCTCAGCAGAAACTGAGGGAGTTATGGAGAATCAACCCTAAGCACTGAAGTCTGCACATATCTTGAACTATTCTGTCACTTATGGGTTAGATTTCCAGTTCTGCCTCTGCTGTAGGATGTAGTAGAGAACTGGTTAGAGGCCTCAGCAAATGCATAGCATTTGTGGAAGACAGAACCTGAAAAATCAGGCATCAGAGACTCCCCTTGAGCAAACAGTGCCATTCTCTTTTGGGCATCTCCTGCTCAACAGATCTCCTAGCCAGGCCCTGTTCTTGCTTCTCCCACATCTTCTCGCCCTTGTTGCAAACCTCTCTCTTCCTTCTCCTGTGTTCTACACACATACACACGCACACACACACACGGAAACTGCACAACTGCACAGCTGCCGACTTGTGACCATGTTAGTTTCTGGTTTTTATGTCCCATGGATAAGGCCTCCACTTATTTCCCGGACAGGCTGCTTGGCCATCAGGATAACACCAGATAACATCAGATAATTATCTGTGTCCTGTACACATGAATAAGAAAAGAAAGACTCACATTTTCTTCTGGACCTTGATAGCAGTCTATCACTTACAACTTTGGAGATTGCTGGAAAGACTCTGCTCCTCATTTCTGTGATTTCTAGCTCAGAAGCTGAAGATACAGTCTAAGCGAGGGGACCTGACATAACGTGGTTTTCAGGGACTGCATTGAGTCCACAGTGCAGATGCACTTGGTAGATCCCTAAGAGTCCATTTCCTAGGCACATAAAGACTGTGGACTTCACCCAGGAATTAAGTTACTCCAAGGCTCTTGGCTGCTACTACTGAAAAACTTCTAGTTTGCCTTCCAATATTGCTCTGCAATTTGGGGCAGTTTGGAAGCTGTTTTGGGAGAGAATCAACTTTCTCTTCAAAGAGTGTGTATGTGGGGTGAACTACTGGAGTCTATGACTTTCTCCATAAGAGCCTTCAGCCACCTTTGAAACAGTAAAGAAGTGCTCTGGGGACTTCTATTGCTGGCTCCCTTTCTTCAAAGTGGACGGAGACTATGAGCTCTGCTAAGGTGACAGTTTCTCTGCATCTTCTGGTGTATAAATGTGCAGAATCTGACCCTGTCTGTTCGCATTTTTCCTTTCACTCACCTTACAGAATGAAATAAGATCATTCCATTTCACTTCCCGGCCCAGCAGCTCAACATAACCATTGATTACACGTTTGCATTTTTTTAACAGGATGAAAACCTTTTCTATTCATGAACCATATGGGTTTTGTTTGGCTTTGTTTAACAAAGCTTAAATTTGAAGCTGCAGACTACCCAGTGCCTTCCCACAGAATATGTAGGCAGCACATGTCCCTTGCTGACAGCTCAAGCAGATCAGATATTATTTGCCAAAAGATTATTCATCCAATATGCCCATTATTCACAGAGTAATTTTCCTATTATTCATTGAATTCTACTAGCCTACTAGCTGAATTCCAAATCTAGCAACGCTTGCTGCTTCCCACTGTCAAAGTGAACTAGCCTATTTCCACATATCACCCTTGCTCTGTGAGATGAGGTGTCTGGACCACTGAGGGGTCCACTAGTATGATTGGACACCTCCATGGCAGGAGACAATACTAGGCCCCAGAGGACTGAATTTATTGAAAAAACCCTGCAACAAGTCCTCAGCCCTTTTTTCACACCCCTCACTCTGCTGATGAAGGAGCTGGGGCTGGCAACAGACACTAGCTGAGAAAAGCACTCTGCTGTAAGTGCTGTCCTTTCTGCCCTCTCCTTGTGCTAGCATTAGCCTGGGATGGGCCTCACACTCCCAGAGAAGCTCCTAGGTATTTGTAGGGTCTGCCACTCCAGTCCAGACAAGAAGACACCGCATCTCAGGAGCTGGGTGAATCTCAGGTGAGCGCTAGTCTCCCACCTCTTTCTTCTTTCACCTCCTCCTGGATCTCACCCACACAGGCAGGGTGGCCATATGGGGCTGTAGCCCACGCTGATCCCCTTGCAGGGTCCAGGTTCGACTCACAGTCCAGCTGATAGAGTAGAAATCCTTTGTGTTTGGACTCTGAGAAACATAGGGAGAGATGCTCTTCACAGCTTGTCTCGAAGAAAGCTTCTCTCATAAAATATTGCTGGATATTAAACCTAATCTGATTTCCTGGGTTAAAGCACTTTTCTGGCAGTGGTTATTTTATTGCTATTTTATTTTTTATATCTTAATTCTTAGACTTATTTCTTGATTCGTTTAGGAGCACGATTGTCATGTAGTTAATGAAATAAGTAATATTTTCTCATTCCAAGAAATCTCATTAAGCTAATTAGCATGCTCCACTGGCAGATGAGTTTGATTATACTCTATTAAATGTGCATGTTATTTATTTCTTTGCTTGCTAGGCCCTGTCTCCTCCCTCCCTATCTGAGGTTTAGGCAGAAATAAAGCAAGAAACTGTGTCATCCTTGGAGAAGTCAGCACTGCCAAGCGTAAGGGCCGAGGTGGCCAATGTCCACTAAAGGCGATGGAAAAACTTTCTGTGCCTCAGTAGGTGAACAGCTACACTCTTGCGAGAGGCCACTTTTGCTGTTCATTACAGAAGCTCCCCCTGCTTAATGTGAGAGACTAAAGAGACAGGGTTCAGTGTCACCTGTCCAGCTCTGTGCATCTCTCCAGTCACGATATCTGATGCCACAGACCCAAAGCAGGTTCTGCTTTGGGTGAAGTGCTCACCCTCCAGGATTTGTAATGTGAGGGCATTTGGTCCCATGTCACTTCTGATGGAAATAACTGTTTGTGCCTGTCCTTCATTTTGAATCCATGCATAAACCAACACCAAACTAAGTGGAAGTATGTTTTTCAAACTATGCAAAACCCTGTCTAGACACATTCATTTCTGTGTGATTATAACTCAGCTGAGATCGGTTACTGACAGAGTGACATTAAATCAAACAGGGGAAGGAAAAAAAAAAAAAAAAACTAGAAAAATTCCAGATGCTGCTTCCTCCTTCTGTAAATTGAAGCCAGTGAATCAAGTCTGACAACCACTCATGGAGGCCTCAGATATCCTGAAACTTCACTTTTGAGTTTCAGGTTCCACCAAACATAATTTTGCAAAAGAGGATGCAGTAGTCATGCTGAGTTTCAGTTTGTTTATTCCAGTAAGTTGCAATAGTGTCCCATATGCGGGAAAAACTCACAGTCACCTCAACCACTACATCTATTTCAGGTTCTGCTTTCAAAGGCCTAATTCAGATTTTAAATCTACCTCTAACATGAAAACTAAAAACCTGACAAGCTACCAGGAGGACTGGTATGCACACACTGCTGGGAGCAGTGCTATGTGGAGGTGCAGAGAGACAGTTTTATGCTCGCGAACAGAGCTAGATGCCAAAAGTGGAAAGCATCTTAAGATCCCATCGGCCACCTTGTGGGGAGGGTGTCAGCTTTCTACTTTGATGTGTCAGATACAGGGAAGATTCATAACTAATGATATAAGGAAAGAATCTGAAGAAAGCCCAGAGATTGGGGATGCTCAGTGGAAGAGTACCCACCATCTTTCCCAGAGGTGTCTAGGTGTTAGTCTTTTGCAGACTAGCTGATTTTTAGCATCTAAACAGTAGGAAAAAAGACAGGGTAGAAAACTCTTTCCATTGTGTTACTGGGAGATGTTACCAAAGGTCTTTTTATATCTACTGCGAGAATTGTTTTCGGGTATCTTAGACTCCACACTGAGAAAGATTACAGCTCAAATCCCTTTTCTAAGGCAGTCCAAAGTTCTGTGTGTTTGTTCTCAGTAAAATCTGTTCAAGGTCTTCTGAACAGCAACAGTCCAGGAAAATCGCCTGCCTTATCTTTGCATTGGCTTAGTTACAGTTTGAAGAAATACATCATCCTCATCCTGGGGTACCTCTGATTCCAGAGCATCCTTTGTCAATGCTGGACCTGAAGGTAAATCACACTGATTGTGTCTTCCACCAAGAAACTGCCCACTGGAACATCAGTCACGTGGAGCACTGCGTCCCCCAAAGGTGCTGAGTCTTGTGGCATGGCCGAGAGCGATCCTGCCTTAGTGTAGTGAGGCTCCCAAGGACCTGTGGGCTCTGACCCCTTGTGCCCTCCCTGCAGCAACCCTTCCTTTCTACAACCTCCCAGAGGTAGCCCTGTCACTGCTATGCTTCTACAGCACAATTGCCTGACTGTCAATAGGCAGGCCAACGTGCTCAGCAGAGCCGTTGGGTTCATCAGCCCCAGGCAGCTGAAGAGTATGGGGAAAGAAGAATTTCCGGTGGGTTTTCTGATGCCTCAAGATATGGGATCACAGCAGACTATTTTACTTCTTCCAGAGTGGAATATTTAACTCTTTCCCATGAAAATGATCAACCCCTTGGCTTCAAGGGAGCTCCCACAACATTGTTTCATGGGAGCTGATAAGCTGATCCCTCTGTCCCCTGCTCTCCAGCCTGATTGGCTCCCAGTCATTAGTCATATATCTCCTCTGGTCACAGCTCTGCGTAGACCGTCATTCCACAGAACGAGATGGGGAGTTCTGTCAGACCACAACCAGCAGAGGAATGCTGTTTGACAGGATTATGAGCTGACTTGGTACAAAACATTTCAGTCTGAGTAAAGAAATGGAAGAATCTTATCTGTGTCAAATTGCTCCAAAATGTAATATTCAAACCCTCACACCCCTCACCCGAGGGAAAATTGAAAATCCTTTCAGAAAAATGAAATCAAGTACTGGAAAAAGGTGAACGACTGGAAAAATAATTGGCAAAAAATTTCTGAGCAGGTCCTGTGGGAGGCTTTATGGATCCCAGCCAAGGAAATGACATGTTACTCAGAAGCCACACACAGGGCAAGCTCATTCACACATACCCTTGCTGATAGCGCAGTCCTGCTCCTCTCTGACAAATGCTTTACTGCTGGCCATTCATGTTAGAAGCATTGCCAACATCTGCTGCTGGATTTTCAATACTGCATTACAGAGTGTTAAAAAAAAAAAATACATATACTATTTCATCAAGTCCTGAAGAGGAAGTGAGGTGGGAGCGCCCCATTGAGCCCTCTGGTAGGCAGGTGAATGAGGGTCCCTTCATTCTATGCTAGGAAAAATCTATGCTCATCAAGGGGCTTCATAATTAACTTATTCCTCAGTACAGCTGGTGAATGCACCATGCAGCACACTTGTGAGGCCAGATGGAAATCACATGTGATTTGCTCCCAAGCAGAACATGTTCCTCCCTTTGGGTTTCATTAAAAGGTAAGTGATGTTCCTGCAGGCAATCAGTGTAGAGAGTAATGAGGCCCCAAGGAAGACATTTCCTACAAAGCTTTTTTTTTTTTTTTTTTTTAATGGAAGTGCAAGGTTTTCCCATTTATCATGAAACTAAAAAGAGCTCTGGATTCCTGGCGACATGCTCTAACAGGGTTTCTGGTATCAAAGGGCAGACACCTAGGTGAGATGTCTCAAATGGGAAAGGATTTATATGGCAAGTATAGCAAGGAAAGGGAATTGGAGGGTTCTTCCAGGGGACATATTCATGTTTGCACAACTTACATCTGGCCCCGTTTTGCTTGGGTCTGATTTTTCAGCTGCTGATTCTTGCTTTATTTCTGCCTACTGGAGGGAGAGATCTGTCATACCCTTTAGTGGAAAAGGGGAATTTTATTCTCTGAAACAGTCATCTCCATAAGCCCTTGCAGGACTGGGTCCTGAGATTTCTACTCAATGGATGACAGATACTGTGTGTGAGCTAAGACTCTGACCACAAAGGGTGCAAAACTGGACATTACCTGTTACAGAAGGTAACAGAAGAACCCTGTCCTTCTAATAGAAGCGCATCTCTTCCTTACTGACTAGTGGGGATAGGGGCTTTGGAGACACATCCTCTCAATCTAGGAAGACAGAATCTCCTCTGGATGCCTTCAAAGGCACCTATCTTTTTCTGTCATGGCCACATAGGAAATGCAAGCACCTAATTAAGGAGGAGTGGGTTATTGGATACTCAAGGCTAGGACATAGCATGTGGGTTAAATCACAAACAGGAACTTCTGGGCTAGACTTATCATTTGATGGTAAGATATAGTTGCACTTTCCCTCTTGAGCACACAAGCACAGGCAGCCTTTGCAGAGATGTTATACCATGGGTGGCTGCAGTGCAAGTGCTCTAGAAAAACCTGTTGCCTGTATGAAGAGTTTACTCTAAAACTCACTGATTCCCACTTTTGGGGAACTGGCCACTGGTGTTTATGTACAGATTCCTGAGACAGGGAACTAGTGTTTTGCTCTATTGTGGGATCAGCACTACCCTAGGACTGCTGCCACAGTATAAAAAATGAAATTATCCTTTGGAGTCCCCACACTTCACCTCACTAATTTCTTCACCAGCAGGAAATTCTTCTGAAATGCCTGAGCTTCTGATTGTGCTAGTTCAGCATGATATTGACATTAAAAGTATATGAGGATGCTGAAGGAAGAATCTGTTAATAGTCACATATCCCACTCAAAACAAGATGGAGAGGAGTATGCAAACTCCAAATGAAGAAAGTAAGTTGTAGTTAAACAACAGAAGTTCACAGCTTGGACTGAGGTCTGGGATCACCTTTTACATATTAGGATAGTGTCACCATTCAAAGGCAAGGCTCTGCTAGGAATCCTGCTGTGGAGAGGTCCAGAATTAATATTACACTAGCATTCAAAAGCTTTAGCCAAAATTCTCAATATCCATAAGAGTCAAGGAAAGCATGAGGCGTGTCTGACTAAAGGTGCCTAAGACGGTGTTACTGTGTGGTTGGGGTGGAGCACACAAGATCTTCAGTCAGTTATGTTATTTGATGCAATGGCTCCAGATAGAAGAGACAGACCAAAGAGCAGTCCCTGCAAGTCTCAGGAAGATCAGATTACACTGTGTGGCACCCAGCACTGATGGGAGCACATGCTGCCTGTTGCCCAGTCAACTCTCTACTGTTCAACCTGCCTGGAAAGGACAGATGAAGCAGAACAGAGAAAAACACAGATCACTCTTCATTCTGGATGCTTTGTATGCCCTGACCAGGAGAATATATGCATCCCTGAGAGAAGCATGTTATTTTCCATGAAAGGTCTTTCTTTACACAATGATTTTTGGCACCAAAGCTGCTTCTCTATTCTCTACAAACATTCTACTGTATTGTAACCATGCAGAGGGTAACGTTAATGAGTGTGTTTGGCCTGTGAGAAAATTCATTGAAGTACTTCCTGTCACAATGCTGACCACGATGAGCCCTTGTGGTGTGGAGGTGGAAGCCGTATTTACTTTGATACACACTCCATTATCACCTGTCATTAATTAATCTGCCATTACTATAAAATGTTAGTGATCCCTGCCCTGCAAAAATGCATTTCTCCCTCAGCTACTCTTTAGCCAGTGTAAGCAGAATCATATTGGCATGGTGATTAAGGATTATGAAGAGGAGACATTATCATATCTGAATAATTTAATGAATGCACACTTAACATGAATTGTAGCTGTAAAATCAGGCCGGCTGCATATCGGGAAAGAATTCTTTGTTATCACATTTATGGCTTCTTTACTGCTTTATGATAGCTCCAGGTAGGGCTATGATAAAGGTTTAAACATGTTATCATAGTTCACCACCAAAAAGTATCATTAATGCACGCTTAGTGACACTTTCCCTGTGGTGCTTTCTGCCTGTTCTAAAACAGGCCTCTGAAAACAGAAGCACCCAATACCCCCACCTTATAGAGCTCTCTGCTTCTGGAATAACGACGCAGGTGGAGCTACTGGATGCAATACAAGGAGTGACCAACTAGAGCTGTTTGATGGATTTGTTTTACAGTTCATCGATCAAACCAAAACAAATTGCACTAATAAATAAATTACATATATATATTCCCAGCCCCGCCAAAGCAAGACAAATCCAAACAAATCTCATGCCTTAGTGCAGTGTCCCAGCAGGACCACCGTCATTCAAGGAGATAGCTGTGATGTCTGTGAGACAGCTCTAGACTACCTCACCAAATTTTCTTTTAGTAGATGTTTTCCTTCAAAGGATTTGTCTTTTTTGAACATTAGGATCTGCTATGGCAAATGAATTATTGAAATCTGACTCTTGTTACACATATGCATACCTTAAACTGCTCTCAAATGGTAAATGGACACTGTCCTGGAATGCCTTTCTAATTTAAAATCTGAGTTCCAATACTCAGCAGTAAACAAGACCAATCTCCTGATACTCACAAGGTACCACATGGTGTAAAAGGAAACCAGAACTAAAATTCCAAGCAGGAATGTCTCTTAAATTAGACATGTTCCTGACAATTCCCAAAGCTAAATTCATATGGCAGAGTATTCCACCTACCTCTCTTATCTATCCTTCCCTGCTTTACAGATAATCCATACAGTTGACTTTGTTTCCAAAGAGTTTTCTCAAATTTTGCTGATTCTTTGGACTGCCTATTTTTAGCTTTATATCTACTAACATGAGTAGCTCCTGAAAGAAGAACACCAAATGCAAGGCTCATCAGAAACTTTTTTTCACTCAGAAACTTTTCCCCATGAATGGCCCCAGACGGTGTCCGACAATGAGCATCCACTTTTCTCCAACCTTATTACATTGGCATGTGAATCCCTGAAGGTTACTGGGAAAATCAGGAGCTGCTGCCAGCAGACAGTTCCCATGATAATGCACAGGAGGGAGAGAGACTTTTTTTTTTTGTAATCATTGTCACAGGGTCTTCTTCACTGCTTGTATGCAGCAGGCAGGAAAGCTGGCAGCTCAATGGCTCTGGAAGCAAGTTTCTTGATTAGCAGTACAGATAGCATTGGGCTGTACATAGCATGGTATGTCAATGAGAAGGCACTGGGCTCTTATTAGTGCTAGGAAATCATTTGCTGCATGAATTGCTTTTGCACACTGCCCAGAGGGAATGCACATTCAGCTTTCTTGACACTGAAATAGACTGAGACCTGAGTGGCCCATCTCACAGCACAGCTACTGCAATCTGGCCTCTCACTCAGTCCTGCAGCAACGTCATGGCCATCATCAAGCACAAGTCAGCTCTTGTGTATCCTGTCCTGGAAAGCAATGCCCCTCTCGTATCCCTCTGTAATGGCTCTTGTGGAGACAGATCACTGCCCTGGGTTGATTCCTCCAACAAATCTGGCAGTGAAATATAGCTCCAGCATTGCCCAGTTTCCTGTATCAAAAAACATCCAGCTGAGGAAGGAAGAAGCTGTAAAACTGTGGGAGTAGCTGCTTTCTGTGCTCTGCAGCTTTGGAAATCTCATGCTGGATCCAGAAAGAGAGTTTAAAAAAAAAAAAAAACCTTCCTCAAAATCCAAGCAACAGGGATTCTTCAGGACAAAGTGTAGTGAATTTCTGAATAGTGGGATCAAAGATGGCAGCTGGATCCTGGGTAAAGCTTCCTGCAGGGCAGGAACAATAGCTGGGGGCTCTGCTTTGGACGTATTGATGTCTCTTAGTAGAATGTTTGGCAAATATCTTTACTTACAATGATCCTAAGAAAAGAAAGACTTAAAAGAACTTGACTTCGTATGCACATTTCCCTGGTATGACTGTTCATACCATAGTTAGAAACCATCACCAACTGGCTTCTGGGATGCAGTTTCTCCATTTTGGCTGTCATTTGGCTGCACAGGTGTCAGTGTCCTGATTACTCCTCATTGCCCCTGCTCACCATGATATTACTCTGTTGAAGATGATAGAATGGCACCTGGTCCAGCTGGCATGTGTGCATGGAGATGTAGCCCCAGAGTGACTGCTGGCTCACCTGGAGGTGCTGCTGCTCACACAAAAAAATGAATGAACTCAAGAAGAAAATTATCAGTTACTCGGTGATGTCTTCCTCATGTCTCTGCTTCAGAGTCCTCTCCGTGTGACACACAACTCACTAGCTTTATTGGGAATAACTGGTTGTCTTAACGCTCCAGCCAGCTGTCAGTTTGTAAAATCAGCAATGCAAACACATGCATGGACACCAGTGCTCTGAAAGACCTCTGCAGATCCCCATACAAAGAAGCAGGAGATACAGGCTTTTATAGCTCCCCAAGAGGTGGATTGCCTTCTTCCTTTACATCTGAGTTTATTAAGTTTCCATTTACTAAAGGCTGCAGCAGGTTGTTCTATACTATGAACATGCATCAACAAAGGGGCAGGTCCACAGTAACTTCAGTATATTCAAGAGTTTTTTCATGGTGTGAAACCCCATGGCTTTCAAATTGCATTGGTGCAGCCCAAAGAAACAAGCTGGAGGAAAGTCTCGTGGGAGAGAACCGTAGGGCAACATGATGAACAGATTTTAATGTCCCAGATAAATTTCTAGATGAACTCATCTGAGTAACAATGTCTCTGAGAGGATCTATGTGAAGAGTCCTTCCTTGAAAGCCTTGATAAAAGGTCTGATACTATTCCAGAGATGGTTTACTCTCCTTCTGCTTTTTACCTGGGCCTGGAATCAGGAACATTGAAACCTGTAAGAAGGGCTAATTCTAGTCAAATCCACCAAGGTCAAGGGCAGCCCAAGGTTTCAAAACCTCCTGCTTCTCACTTTGAACCATAGGACGATACAGACCCTTTGTGAGGTTGCTCTGCCATGGTCAGAATGGAAATACTCAAAACCCTGTGGGACAGCTATAGTCCAGCCACTTTTCTCCTAGAAACTCTGTGAGGACTGGGTTTAGGGTTTGGGATTAGCAAATGATCAAGAGCCAAGGTCAGGTGGAAAACTATTTTTCCATTTTCCACACTTTTAAGGAATCTGAGTCTACTATTTGTGTTTAGATTTCTTCCAAGTATTTACTGCAATGAGAAAACCTTTAGATATTCTTCCTCCGCTAATAGATTTTTCAAGTGAATTAACATGAACTCAAGGAGCAAGGATACTATATTCATAAAACTTAATAACCCCTGTAATTAAAAATACAAAAAATACAAAATACAAAATACACATACACAAAAAACCCCCATCCATATAACTGAAGGTGTTACCCTAAATTGTTAGTCTGACTCAAGCACTGATGACCAGTAGTTCAGGGCCACTGATTTCAACACATTATTTAATGTGCAGTACCTAAAGGTTTGCTCTGCTTTCTCTTAAGGTTCTCCACAAAGCTGCAGCAGGTTTTCAGTAAAGGGCGATAGATGCAGACTGAACCTGGCTACATTCCCTGCAGTTGTCAGTCCTCTAGGTCCTGCTGCCAGGCTGCGGTTCTGAGGTGTGTTGTGATAACTATAAGCATTAAGAGAGCACAGTCACTTTCTTATCCAGCTGCTAGCATACTAGCATTACAGGATAGCTGAGGATAGGTAGGATCTCAGCATAAATATGAGAGGATGGCACCTCACCTACTTAGTATGCAGAGATTTTTTTCTAATATACATTTTAATTACAGTTTATTATTATCGTTCATCAATATATTTCCTCCATAAATCATCTTTTCAAACTTCTCCCTTACGTTCTTTGGAGCCTGAGAGGTTATGCAACTTCCGTGAGCCTGTGACAGATAATTATATAGTGCCTTCAGTGCTTTTATACAGTGCTTTTACTATTGGAATAGTAAAAAAAAAAAAATCAGATCTTCCTTCCTTGAGGATTTTGTAAAGAAAGGCATAGCTTAGGATAGAGCCAATTCTTGTACAGAACCTGGTTGCTTAGAAATCACTATGTTACAGAGTGGCTATACCATTTTCTCCTGTACTGAGCCTCTAATCAGACACAAACGCTTGGGAGGTTTCTATTTCATGCAAAAGCATGGTGCTTTGGCAGGCAGAGAAAGGTAGAATGTTGGTACCAATATTCAAGCAAAAGTCTCAGCTCACCGTGGATTTGTTCATCTCTCCAGTTGCTCCATATCCATGATGTAAGGATAATTTTTGCACAAGGCAGAGATGTGTAATATCTCATTGCTCTACTTGGAGGCTGGTTACAAGTAGAGTTCCTTAGAGCTCTGTTTTGTCCTGTTTAATGTCTTTATTAATGATCCAGAGGAACTGACTCTCATCAGATTTGCAGATGACATCAAAGTAGAGAAGCAGCTGATACAATCAAGACCAGGGCCACCATTTAGAGGGACCTAGACAGGCTGGAGGAGTAGCCTCACAAGAACCTCATGAAATTCAACAAAGATAAATGCAGACTCCTGCACTTAGGACACACTAACCCACTCCATGACTATGGGCTGGGGGCTGACTGCATGGATTGCAGTTCTGCCAAAAAGGATGTGGGATCCTGGTGGACAGTAGGAGAAAAATGAGTCAGCAGTGGACACGGGCAGTGTTGAAAGCTAAAAGCATCCTGGATTGTATTAACAAGAGTATAGCCAGAAGATTGAAAGAAGTAATTAGATCATATCCAGAACTCTATGTTCAGTTTTGGTCCTGCCTAGACTTTATTCAGTTGAAGCAAATCCAGGGTTCAGGTGGCTGGAGCCCACGTGATATGAAGGGAGGCTGAGTGACTGGTCTTACTCAGCCTGGAGAAGAGAAGGGTTTGAAAGGACCCAGTAGCTGCTGTTCAGTACCTATGAGCATGTTACTAAGAAGATGGGAGGCAGGCTTTGTAGGGAAGTGCATGGCAGGAGAACAAGAGGCAACAGCCATAAGTTTTAATAGGAATGGTTCAGACTGGATATAAGGGGAAAAAAAAAGTTTCCCCGTGAGGACCTCAAAGCACTGGAACAGGGTCAGAAAAGCTATGCAGTTTCCATCTTTGGAGATTTTTTAAGACTTGTCTGGAGCAAGCCCTGTACAATCTGGTCTGAATTTAGTGATGACCCTGCTTGGAGCAGGGTGTTGGAATAAAAGCCTCCTGAGGTTCCTTCCGACCTGAATGATTTTATGTTTCTATGATGATTATGATTTTAAAAAGGTCACACGTCCACAAAGAGAGGCTTGTCTCACCTGTCTGGAGAGGACAGAATGCATTCAGGAATTTTTTTTCCATCTCTCCAGGGATTAGCGAGAGTGTCAACAGATGTCTTGGAATAGATGCTGGAAATTGGACCCTGGCTTCATACTGTCACCCAAGGCTAAATCAGTGTCACTCGCTGGAAAGACTAAGGCAAGGTGAGACTGCCTCTCTGAGCTGCAAGGAGACTCTGGAGAGGAAGGTATATATTATGGTCCCTTCATTCAGGGGAGAACACTGACTTTAACAATTGCTTTGTTATTTCCCATTTCCATCCTCTTGTCAATGGAATATAGCAAAACCATGTGTGCAGTGTGACACCTTGTGAGTGTGCCTGCTCCACGCAGGTGTCTCCACACCCCACAGTATCACTGACACACCTGTCTCTTCCTCTTGCCTGCCCTCCTTTCAGCAGCCTCACTTGCAACCCTAACTTCTCATTCACAAATGGACTTGAGAAGCTGCAAAACTTCCCTGGCCACTGCTGTGGGAAGCACTGAAAAGCAAGGCTAGTCTTTAGGAAAGCTGGCCACAAAGTAAAAAGAAGTCAACTCTGAAATCTCAAGATACCGCTGGCATCAGCCACACCCACATGCATCTACCCTTGATGGCCCTGTTACACTCATGGCTCCCTACACCTCTGAAGGATTTGAAAACTGGTGTGTAATTAACACCCATCTGTACCATCTTTACTTTGGGGCAATTCCACAGGTGCTTTTTGAGTTCTTATTTCAATACCAGGCTCCAGTGCTGCTGCTACTCCTCTTCTTGACTAATGCCTAATAACAGAGCGATTGCTGGCCAGCGGAGAGGGGATGTACACAGGGACATCTTCAGGGCTCCTACTGGGTGGACGGGGGAGATCATATTAGCCCATCATGCCACTTTCTTTAGACCTTGAAATTTATGCTGGTGCCAAGATTATATCTGAAGTTGGGAGAAACACAGTTTTCTTCTCTGGACCTGCTCTGCTGTCATTAGCAGAGCCAGTCACAACAAGAGGAAATATTTATGGGAACATCTCAATTCCTGTGGCATTAGACAGAAAAAAGGAGAAACAACTTTCTTATTTCTTTTCAACTGGCAAAACATTCCATTTTGATTTTTTTTGATGTATTCTGTTTAAAGATGAGTTTATATCACCATACATTATATTTCAATACTATCAAAAGAAAATATTTGTATCTTGCTGAAGGAAGAAGTTTCAATTAGAACTGGTTGGAACATTTGACAAAACACATTCCAAAAAAAATATGCTCCTTAGCTGAAAGCCAGAATGTGCTGTGGATGCACATTGGCTTCCATACAGTTTTGGCAAAGGGTTTCTGATTTTCAAGGTTCCCTGAGTGGAGAAACTCAGATTGAAACCCATTCTTTTTCATTTTGTGAATGAATATTCAAGCAATTAGGATTAGGAAAAAAAAAAATCAACTAATAAAGTCCAAAGGATTTTTATTTTTTTCTCTTTCAATATGATTCAAAAAGAAATTTTGAAACACAGAGTATTACCAGTGAGCATTATTACCCACTAGCTATTTTTAATTTCCCTGTTATTGAAACAAAGCAATTTGTCTGATTTACACTGAATTTGTCAGTGTAAATTATTCTTTTAAAGGTCAACAGACTAGAGAAGCAATGTCACTACATTGTTTAACTGTTGCTAATATGCTGTTATTCTACGACAATGAGGAGTACAGCTGCAGGACCAATGTCCTGGCCTGGATGTCCCAATCCTTAGCTCATTCCTGGGTTTGCTTTGGCCTATTCTCATCAATGAGAAGCTGCTTTTGCTTGCTACAGTGTAGGTGCCTACCTGTAAAATCCCTCTATCCTGAAGCATGCTAAGAACAAGCTGGGTTACTATCAAAGGTAATATAAATACTTAGAAGGAATGGATTGATTCAGTTAACCTTCAGGGGAGCACTTTCATGGGAGCCATCACAGCACAAAGACCCACTTGGAGGCACCCCACAAAAGCTGGCAATACAGACCAGAGTTAACAGCACTTTCAGCAGACTGGGAAGCATGAGTCTGATTCCCCAAAATATGTGATCAGAAAGTCACTCTTTAATGCTTCCAAAGGGATTAGCACTGCCATGACTTTACAATGCAAATTCAGCTTGGCCTGTTCCTTGTCCTGGACAGAAGAAAACTGCTGTCATTCCCAGGACTGCCATAACTGCTTCTTCTCCCTCTTTTCAACCTCAGCTCTCAACTGAAAGAGAGGATGAAATGAAATGGCTGAGGGAAAATAAGAATTTCAGTGAAACTCAGCATGAGCGGGTATTCTCTGTAATGAGTTTGGAAGACCTCTGTGAGACTTTTGCATGTAAGCATGGCATCATCAGACCCTGGCCAGAGATAGACAAATAGGCCACTGAGCCAAGCTTCTTTAATGCAAAGATAGCTGCAATTCTTAATAAAGAAGCAAAATTCAAATCTCATTATCATAAATGTCTCCCATCACTTTAATTACTGTGAATAATTTAGATTAACCCTATTAGCCCGATAGCCCCCAGAGGCATCAGATAAAACATTTGAGAACCAGAGGCTGCCAGCCACTTACCCTGAGGACTACTAGCCCAGAAAAGCCCAGGGAATGGGCTCAGGGAACTGAAGGATCAAGGAAAGAGTTGGGGAAGCCTGACAGGTTTTGTGAAGTAGTGGAGATGGGTTTTGGCTTTGTGATCATATCAGCACCCGCAGGGAGGGCCCCGAGGGAGAGACCTTGCTTCACTGTTCCCAGCATAGCACACACCTTGTAGGTCTCAGTTCTGGGATAGATTCTCACTCACAAAAGCTGCTCTTTGGAAGTGATTTCAAGAGCAAATCATGAATGAAATCAGATCCAGGGTGAGTTTCACAGTATTTAAAGCTAGGCTCCCTTTCTGACAACAATGCAGGCACAGCTATGAAGAACAAGGAACGATGTTTTCTTTTAGCATAACAGGCTTTAAACACAAAGCTTGGCTGCCACTTTGGTTTCAAGGCAAGTTTTCTGCCCACTCATCGTGGTTCACAGCTGCACCTCCACAGAACCAGAGAGACAATTGCCACAATCTGGGTCTGCTACTTTCCTGACCCCTCTCCTATTGCTGTAGCAACCTCTGAAAGATTTACTCATGCGAAAAGCTATGGATTAGAGAAGTTCTGCATTCTCTGGGCTGATCTGGGTTCTCAGGTGCATCTGCTGGCTTCAAAGCCGCATCAGACAGATACATTACAAGTGGAACCTTTGAGTTAAACACATTTTTTCAGTAGGTGATGTTCCCTTTCCTCTGACTACAAATAGCTATTATCCACATGGTGGCATCCTCACCCTCAGCCTGAGGAAGTCCAAGCCCACTCCATCCTCAGGAGCATCACAAACACTTTTCCTTATCAGCCACTCTTAGCGCCACCTGGAGAGACAACACTGGTCTAGGCAAAACCTCAGCCCGATACATAGGAACTGGCATATTTATAACAAGTGGGGTGTTTTCAGCATCTCTTTTTAAAGTTATACTGCAATGCATAGAAGAAATGAAGATTTAGAAGACATTGGGGTAGTATAAGTACACAGTAATTCACTGTAGTACCTGAATGCTGCCAAAAGAGTTGACCCTGTTCCTTTCTTTGTGCGGAATGCTTGGCACACACCTGCTGCTGGCACCACCAGAGGTCAAACCTTGCAGGATCACCCTTAATCTCTGGGCTACCCTAGCTCTTACAGTTCCCCATGCACACATTCAGATACCGTAAACACTCTCTAGCACATCCTCTCCCTGTGCTAAATTGAACCTGGCTGGGCAGGTAGAGTTCAGTGAAACTCTTCCCTCCATTCCCACCCTTTTTTTGCAAAGTTATAAGCCAGCTTCCTGCAGACTTGTGATTTGCAGTTTTCAGATCAAAAGTGCAGATCTGGGGATTTATCTAGAAAATAAAATTAAGAAGGATGTCTTTTAAAAACAGACCTTCCCACAGAGATTTCTTTTCTGGTAATAAAGCTTTCTGCATAGGAAAGGGATGGGGGGAGGGGGAGAGTTTCAAGTGAAGCATTTCCCTGAGCTAATGGGGTGGTTTTTTAGAACACGCTCCGTACAGTACAGCACTTTGTGCATATCTCTTGATATTCACTGCAGTCTAGCACTGTGTGCACCCTACATGTCAGCTGCAGCCTGCTCCTTTAGACACCCAATCCTTAAGCAGCTCTGGCAATGAGGCAGATATCTGATTGGTACAAGTGCAGACAAACCCTCCTGAAGTGCCAATGAACTCTATATTATTAACTTAAGGAAATGAGCTTTCAACAATATATCCATATAATCCTAGGCAGAAAGAGGAGCATCCATGTACAAGTGCCTGATACAGAAAATACCCTACATCAAATTTTTGGTTCAAACTCAGAAGTCATTATTTAATGAGAAACTGCCAAATTGAAAGTGGCATTAGTGTAGAGCTGAGCTTCTGACTCACTTCTGACTGATTCCTCCACAAATACACATGTTCTTCTACTATGTAGCTCCCATTTGCTGTATTCAAGCCGTTCAAATGAAGTAGGCTTAGGTCTCTTGAAAAAATCTGTGCAGCGCACTTTCATGGAGTCCTGGCAATTTTGGGTCCTTGCACATGTAGGGAATATCTGTGCCAAGGACATCTAGTACACAGAAAACTCATGAGCATATTTGGTTTACTGTGTGTGTCCTTTATATATGATCTGGGCATAACTCAGTGTGATACATGCAGAACATATTGGATATACTGCTCATACCAAGGTCACTGTCCCAGCAAACCTAGCAAGTTTAATGTGACCCAAGTGTGATGGGCTCAGTCTGGGACTACAGAATTGGCCTACGTGCATGCAGTGGGTGTATGTCTGCTTGAAGGTACATCTGTTGTCCTGCTCTACTCCTGCTTCTTCTCTAACCAGACTCCCAAACAAAAGCCCTACCACGCTGAACAAGTGATAAAGTCATTTATATTCTGGTTGGAAAACTTTCCAAGGTGGGAAAAAGATGACAGGTACAGAGAAACCAAGATGAGGGAAAGCCTGTCTAGGACCCAGCAGTTCTGAATTATTTTTGAGACTGATGCTATTTCAGAGGCAGACCAAGCTCACATGGGGACTTTGGGCTCCAAGCTTCCTCCTCATCCATGTTGCTCATATCCCAAGCTAAGAAAGCAGGTAATGGCAGTACTCGGAGCCCATGGAGAGGCATAGGAGTGCTCTGCTCCTCCAGACCCAAGATTAAGCAGTACAATAGCAGTGTGACTACATTCCCAAGGCAGAGTGCTCTGCTCCCCAGCTCCTGGGAGAGCTCTACTTGAAACCTACGTGGGGATATTTTGGACTTTTATTCCAGGGGCTGTTGGTAATTGTTTATTCCAGCACCTACTCCAGAGAACCCACAGAAAGTAAGCTTCTTATTTCAGCATGGAATATATGTGTCACTGGATTGAAAAGACAGGACTTAGAGGAGAAATAGAGTTCTGAGATTCACTCTCTCCACCTGAACAGGACAGTGAATGTGACTATGGCATATGAAGTAAGACCAGACAGGCTTTCTGTAGAAGCCTTCAGTTAGCCCATGTAGTCCAGGCTAACATCCTGGTATGGTATAAAACTGAGACAGAGTCTGGACAGTGTAACAGACTATAGGAAACTAGCAAGAGAAGAAGCAACTTTTGACTTTGAATTTTAATTCAATTTCTTATTTAAAATTCTCCTCTTAAAATCTGGTCCATAGGAATAACTATAGTATATTGAAATTCAGTAGTCTTGTAGGAGCAAAGAAGCTAGTGAAATCCACTAGGGTTTACACACTGTATTTCAAAGAGGGAAGCTACATGGAAATAATGAAATTTGTTTAGAAGAAACTAAAAGGGACAATTCAACAGTAAAAATATCCATTGGTGGCATGAAAACTGTTTAAAGACAGTATGTGGAAGGCTCATACATCACTTAAAAAGTAGTGTAAAACCAGTAAGATGGACAAAGAGTGTGGAAGTTTTGTTGAAAAAAAATAATAAGCAGAAGCAAGAGTCAAACAAAAAAAATGTGGAGAGGAACTCTACCCACAAACTACTAATAAATCCTTCAAATTCATTAAGAACAGAAAGCCAGTCAGAATATGTAGCACCAATAGATGACCAAGGCAGAAAAGAAACTAGGAAGAGGAGGCCACAGCAGAAAAACTAAATGAAAGTGTTTAGGAATGTGCCTACCTTTCTTGGTGGCAGATGGGATAGAGGAAATGCCTCAGACTGAAGGTTCAGTAGAAGAGGCTTTGGGACAAATCAATAATAGTGAATAATAACATATCAGCAAAGCCAGGAGGAATTTACCCAAGAACTTACTGAACTACTAACCGTGGTGCGGAACATCTTGCACAAAATTTCCTTGGTACAAGTGGGAAAGACAGTGATAAGTGCTACATCAATTTCTTTAACTTGTACGAGACAAATGTGGGGAACTGCAGACCAGTATATTTGATCTCCATTACAGGAAATCAGTAGAGATGATAATAAAAAACAGAATTAACAGAGAACTGATAAGCATGATACAATAGAGAAGAGCTTCAATAAAGACAAATCCACTGGAGGGTTCTGGAGGAATCAATGAATACTTAAATAAAGACCAGTATTTTCAACAAACTTTTAACAAGCTGCCTCACTGAAGCAATGAGAAAAGAGGGAAATTCCTTACCTGGATGAAGAACTCATTAAAAGAGGAAGCAGTGCTCTGGAATAAATGAAAGGAAGTCCCAAGGCTATGCTCAATGACTTGAACTCTTCAGTATATTCATAACCGACCTGGCAAAGGGACTGTATAATAAGGGGTTGTACTCTACAGATATTTCACTATTCATTGGAATAGAAAAGAAAATTGACTGAAGGCAGCTGTAGAAGGCCCTCATTGTACTGAATGACTGTGCAGTAATGTAGCACGTGAAATTCAAAGAGCTACATGCAAAGTAATGCACTGGAGGAAAAGCAAGCTTAATTTCACACATGCTGTGATGGGCTTTGAACTACCTCCCACCACCAAAGAAAGAGAGCTGGGCATCAAAGCTGAACAGCTCAGCCCTCCACTGGGGAGGGGAAGCGGTGGTGCAACAAAAAAGCGAAAAACAAAAAACTCCAAAAACTGAATGTGAAGAAATATCAAGAAAGGAAGTGAGAAAAACAGAAAACATTATTTTGGCACTACATCAACCCAGAGTGCTCACATATTTCCGTGTACATTTCTGATTTCCTGATCACAGAAAGGCTTGGAAGAACTGGAAATGATTCAGAGAAGGGATCAAGGATGAATAGAAGGGATACATATCAGTACAGGTCAAATAGTCTAATCAGTCTTAAAAAGAGGTGACTAAGAGGGAACATGAAAGAGGTCTAGGAAATGAGGAGGCAAATGTAGAATCAGAGTAGGAAGGTTCACTGAGTGTTTCTCACCACACAACAGCTTGTTGGCTTCAAATTAAATGGTCAGATAGGAAGTTCAAAACAATTAAGAGGATGCCATTCTTCATGCAGTGTACAATTAACTGTGGAACTCCATGCTGCAGGATTTCATTGATGCTAACATTTCACACTGTGAAAAGAAAGCACATATTTAACCTATATGAGCATCCATGTTCAGAGCATGAAAAAATCCAGGAAGGATCCCTGGAAAGAAAATCTTGTAGAGCTTTGAACACAAAGACAGCAAATCTGATTCCAGAGGTTCATGAGTCCCAGCTCACTGGAAATTGGACGGTGAAGCATGGCTGGCTGTGTTTTCTGTTCTCCCACTTCTCCATAATATCACCTATCAGTTGGTGTTGGAGATAGCATACTAGGCTCGATGGATTTTTTTTTCCCTCTGATTCATTGCAGCCATTCCTATCTTCTGAAAGCACAGTACAGATAGAAGATGATCCACTAAGGCTTTGGGAATGAAATACTTCCAACAATCCTGTGCAGGATGTGCAGAAACAGAGCTCTGCTTTAGCATGCTGGCTCAATGTGCTATGTAGCTCAGTGCTGGCCTTCAAGCCAGGGCCTGTGCCTGTTCTCTATAGCACTAGCCCTGAGGCTGTGGCTGCCAGGAGGGACTCAGACATGAGAGCATACCCCCATAGTCTATCAAGAATATGCATCTGCACCCACCAAAACTAATTACCTGGACCTGGGCCAAACTGTGTACCTACTAAGTTGCAGTGAAGCTGCCATTCTTTTCTCTTCACGGCTTCTTAAATTGAAATGCTTAGAGAACTAAGTCATGTACTGCAAACTGGGATGTGCTCATCAAACAAATAGAAAGCATTAACCCAATGTACACCATAATTATCTAACCGGCATCATCCAGGGAGACTGGAGTTGTTCATACTCAATGGGAATCCCAGTTAAGCAGAAGGTGGGCTATCAGGAAAGATCTCCCACTGCAAGGCAATACACCAAGGCAATGAGGAGGTGTCTACTAGAAAGAGGCACAGTCTATAATTTTTTGTGCAAGAGCCATTTGGAGCTAACTTCTCAGCAGGAATGAACTGATACACTGCTAACTATCTGGCTGCAAGGCCCTGCGGTAGCTTTGGTGCAGTAATACCAATGTGGGAAATGGGTGAGTCAAGTTTCAAAAAGTCAGGACAGACCAGATGGTGATGCTCCCATGTGGCAGCAGTGGCGCACACCACTGGTCATTCCACATTTCCCCCCAGGGTCTCTGCCTTCTTGTCATATGGACTCTTCTTCCGCTGCAGAGCTGATCCTGGAACACCACTGCAGAGCAGGCATGACAGCAAACACAGTAGCTCACACCTTATTCTGAGCTATATGGGGAGCCACAGTGGCCTCTGAAAACAGCACCCATGTAGCATAGAGAAAGCTCCAGGGTCAGAATTGTTCATGGAGCACTTGGTACAGCGCAGCTGCCCAAGACATGCCCATATACAACACCTAACAGAAGCTGTCTGGCCTCAGTGCCTCTTTCTAATTATTATTATAATTATTATATAATTATTATTATATTATATTATATTATTTATTATTATTATTATTATTATTATTATTATTATTTAATAATTCAATTCCTGTCCAAGGCTCCCCAGCATGACTGGGATTTGTAAGCAGGGAACTGACCTCAGCGTGCATGTCTGGAGGGAAGCATCTCATGATGCAGAACAGGTGGGGCTCTCTGAATACACCTGCCTCTCAGGAAGCATGTCAAGCTCTAAGGGGCTTAAAATAAGACATCTGGAGAACGCTTTAGAGTTGTTTTTTTGATTAAGTGTAAGGTTAGCACAAAAGTGCTAGAATGGAACAAGGTTTCTTTCTGGGCTGTCAGTGACTTCGTGTGGCACAACAGGTAATCTGTTAGAATCAAACCGTAGCAGCTCTGACTCAGTGCAGGAAAGATCTGATTCAGCAGTGATACTCCTGAATTAGCAAACTTTGGAGCCAGTTCAATACTCCATCTATCTCATCTATCTGGGAAGCCTCTCTTCTTCTTAATGGGGCATTTATCCATTTTAGCAAGAAAAGTATCAAATTTATGCTGTGGTGTGTGGGTTCTTCTGGATGACCGCCACACTTTAGTGAGACTCTCTGTAAATCACATTTCCACTTCGTTGGGCAAGGCAGCTTTTCTGATATGATAATCACCTTGTCCCTCCTACACAGCACGTTCATAAGGCTGGAAAGAGCTCTGGGGAAGACAGAGCAATGTAACATAACCTTGAAGCATGCAGTGGAGTCGATGCATAGAACTCTACTTTCTAAATGCCCTGGTACACACATGATGCTGTTTCACTTGACTGAGAGGAGGCAAAGATCCCATGCAGGGAGATTTTGTGTGGGGCAGAATTCTGGCCACAAGACAGCAGCAAAAATTAGGATGAGATCTGGAGATAGAAACTTAAATCCTGACAGAGTCAGTCCAGAAATAAGGTCTAATGAGGCTAATTAAACTAGCCATGGTCTGCTTAGGCAGGCAATAAATCACCTATTGCTTGAAGTCCTTTTAAAACAAGACGGTAAAAGCTCTAATCCTGATGAAGAATTGACTGAGTGAGGCTCTCTGGCCATATGTGGAGGTCAGATGCATAAATCAAGTGGTCTCCTTTAATCTATCATCTATTACCTGTGTTATGGAGATGCCTATGTGTGCAGGAGGCTAACAACAGAGCAGTTACAGAAAGCTGAAAGACAGTGCACTCTAGGCACCTACTCAGTGACAAGTCTCCCTGCTGCTCTGGTGCATCTGGTTGCTCATATTATGCTGCCTGATTGCTTGAGTTTTTCTGTATACATCTGCCAAGCTGCCATCCTACATTCCAGAATGCGTATATACCTTCTGCTGTCCTAAGTTACGATGCTGTGGCCAAATCACCTTCCTTTGTTGCATCAGTTTCCCCATCTGTGAAATGTATGCAGAGGAAAACCTCTTGTTGCCACAGTCCTTCCTATTTCCTGTCCCTGTGACTAATAGACCCACCTTCCACACCTGAACCAGTTTTGCTACTTTTTAGTGCTAGACCCTGCCCAACCCACCTGGCTGTGGGATCCACTGACCAAAGACCAATTAGCAGCCCAGCAAGTTCCCAACTGCTTTGAAGGCCCCATGCTTTGGTGCCAACAGCAAGCCCTCTGGGAATGTGAAGCAGAAGGAAAACAAGATAGGCTCCCAGCCAGATTGCGTTCAGGCTTCCAGAAGATGGATCAAGAGGCCAGGAAAATGAGCCGTGGGGTGGAATGCAATCACATTTCCAGTCTCATTTTCGCAATTGGTACAGAACCACAAGGAGAAAACCATGTCCTCTTTTGTGTCTCAATTTTCATAAAATAAACTAGAAGCTGGGCTTCTAATCTATATTTACAAGGAGACAAAGGTCCAGAGACCCAAGGGCTGCTACAGAACAGGCTGGTAACAAGGCAGTGAGCAAACACTTCTCACTTACTGGCTGACAAAGACATAGCTTGAGCATGTGGGCCTGGATGCCCATCCTTGCTCTGCCAAGGAACAAGAGCACCAGTGCAGATCCAAATACCTTTAATAAATATGCTTTTTGCAATATTTTCTGTCACAAGTCCTGCATTAGCTCCCAAGGTGGTTGGTACCCTGGCATAGATTACTGAAATGACTGTATACGGAAATGGGGGCAAAGGCATGGAGAGGGCATTTTCCCTCCTTCTAGGGCAGCACTGGTGATGACTATACTGTCCTCATCCATATCTGGCCTTTGTAGTTCAGGAGGGATGCTGAACACACAGACAGGGTGCAGAAAAGAGCCATAAAATCATCTGACTGAAAAAAAAAAAAAGGTAGAATTATGTAAAGAGATCAGTCTGTCTTGCTTTTAAAAAACAAATTGAACGATGTCTTGGTGAATGATGAAGATACCTTATGGAAAGGAAACTCTGAATGTTATTTTTTTTAAATTTTATTTATTTATTTATTTATTTTGTCTTACAGTGAAACACAAAACCTGAATCTATGGCTAGAAGCTAATGCCAGGTAAATTCAAACTAGAAGCCAGGCACACGACCTCAACAGCAAGAACTACTAGATATGGAGCAAATTATGGAAGGAGTGGAATATTCTGCCTTTGCTGATATCTTCGTATCTTGATGCCTTCTGAAATATTGTGCATCTATGGGTAGCTGCAGGAGATATGCTGGCTGCAGACCCAGAGGTTAAGGCAGGTCATTGCAAGCAGCCCCTGCTCATTTTCTGGGGATGTGCCTTCAGCATCAAGATCAGTGCTGAGCTGGAGGTAGGGGGGAAGGGTTGGGGCAGTGATGTCACAGAGTCCTCTGCAAGCAACTCATCCTATTGGACGAAAGCAGTGAGAGGTGCATGACCTCACAGAGGGCCTTGACCTCACATATAATGGGCGAGGGAACTCTCAGAGTCCTCTCAGCCTGGGCAGTGCCTCTCTCAGGGCCACCTGGAGAGGGGCATTTTTGTCCCATAGCATAAAATCTGAGTGTCTGAAAGATTTCTCCATCCTCTGGCTGGATTTCAGCAGTGGGCAGACCTCCATCTTCATCAGGTTAGAAATCCCTGGGGCTGCAGAGCCCATTTGATCTGATCTCTAACCCCTAGGCAACAGAATTTTCCATGTAGGGTGCTGTTCTGTTACTGAGGCAGTGAGCACTAAGCTAGTGCAAAGACAGCGGTTGCTTCATATGATGAAGTAAGGTTCATGGATAAGAGCGCTGTGCTGGGAACCGGTGCACCAGGGCTCCCTCTGGGCTGCTAGGGGATTCGTCATCTGCTAGCTAAACTGGGACTCAGCAGCTCTGAGTCCAGTTCTGCCCTGAAACCACCAATGCCTCTGGGGTTGATGGCATGCCCTGCCCACAGGGGCAGGGATATGCCCTTCTTTGTTCCTCAGGTTCCCTGTCTAGGCAACGGGACAGGCTTATTCTTTACTTTTGGTCACTGAGTGCTCATTCATATGGCAAACATTTGCTCTTTTAAGGCAAGAATTCCTACAGCCTTGCTGGTTGCCAGCTGAACTCAGTATCCCGCTTTGTGTTTGGAGAGAGGGTCAGAAATTCCCAGTAATCTTCTTCCCTGGCTGTCTCCACTCTGGGTGTCCCTCTGGGTGCTGGCTCCATGAGAGATCAGCCCAGAGGATGGTCACTACTTGCTTTGTGAATGTACCATCCACTCTTCCTACTGCCAGGGAGAGCTGAAGACCAGTATCATTGGTAGGAGCCCTAGAGACAGAAATTACTGACCCAGTTTCCTCAAGGCAAAAGAATCAGGTGAAGGTCCATGAGGATGATCTTTTAAAGGAAGCTTGAACAAGCTGGGGCCTAAGGAAAACTGGTGTGGAGAAAACTTCACAAATTGCCTTGAAAGGGATAAAAGGCTCTTGCACAGGAAGATGGATGTTCTGTTTGGCATGGCTGCCAAGAGGACAAGACTCCCACAGCAGAAGGGGAAGTTCAGGCTGAGTGTGAAGATTCTGTCCTGTGGTAAGGACGGGCTGCAGGGGGAAGCGTGGTGGCTGTGCACCTGTCACCGGAGACCTCCAGGCTAGGTTAGACAAGCATCTGCCAGGCTGGCCCCAGAAGAGCGGGTCCCATCCTACCCCTATGACATGCAGCACTTTCAAACCGGCTGTTAACAATCCCCATTAGCCATCCCTGAGCAGAACAACATGGATGATGACAGCCATCATCAGACACAGCATTGAGGGAAATAGTATAAAACGACAAAACAATGTGGAGCCTTGAGCTGGATTCCTGGACCACAGTAAACATCAACAGCAGCGGAATGGCGGGAGGTCTATTGTTTCACATGAGAGCCTGGCTACTGAGTGACAGAAATCAGAAACTTCTCAGAAAGGCTTTCCTGGCCTGAACATTTCCCTCATTCTAACAATCAGCCACATCCACAGGCAGTCACTGCCAGGGACACTCAGCTCCGTTTGCATGGCTGAGTCAGAGGAGGTGAACCAGGTCATAACATTATAAGCCAGCACTAGCGAAGTGCATCATAATAGCTGCCTTAACAGGCCTTTGATGCCAACGCTGAGGCCTCTCCTACAACTTGCTGCAGCACAGCGGACTCCCAGGTGAAGCCAAGCCAAGCCAGGGGAGCAGGCAATGAGGTCCAGCCCATGATTCCCCTGCTCCAGAAGGCAGCCTGTTTGAGTGAGGTCAGAGCAGGGCTTCTTGGTCTTCCTTCTGCTCTCTTAGTCATTTGTGTGACCCTAGACAGGCTTTTCTCCCTCATGCCCCCTGGCAGTTTATCCTCATGGGGTCAGAGATCTAGTACCCATAGGCTAGGGCTGGGGCTCATGCGCTGTGCAAAGCCCTAGGGGATGGTAAAATAATGCTGTCACACTGAGTAATTAGCGAGTCCTGGGCAATAAGCCCACAATTGTTCTCACTGCCTTGACAGTTGCTCTCTTTTGCTGGTTGGGCTGTGGAATGTCCCAAGGGCAGCTCCTTGCTCCATGCAGCCCCTGCACATCCTAGGAAGGGAGAAACTCTGCATACGTGCTCTCACATTGGCAAGCACCACATACCACATTGTGGATGGTTCCCCTCTCTGCCTGGAAAGGGCAGGATTGTGAGAAAAATCTCTCCTGGGGGAAAAAGTGCTTCCGGAGCCAAAGAATATTATGGCTCTGGCACTCTACAGATAGACCGCTAAAACGTTCAGTGTCCTCCACTTTATGCTGCCTTTGCCTTGAACTTGCCTAATTTTTCCAAGACCAGGCTCCTTCTGATGCAACTGAGACTCTACGCTGCTGCCTGCCAGAGGCATCAGCCAGCACCCCACGGAAGGGCCTGAACTTCTGCAGCTCTGGGAGAGGAAAGTGGTGCAAGCCCAGCTGACCAGCCCCTCCACAGGCTGGTGTCAGAGGGAAAACCGCGCAGCTGCAGGCCCTGTATCTTCCCCACTAGCAGCTCTGCCCTCTCTTCCCAGCTCAGTGCCACGACAGAGTAGGGGTGCTTTGGTGGCAGAATGTGTAGCCTCAAAAGTGGAGAAAAGGAAGGGAGGCCTATATTGCAGACGGGCCCTCCTCCATCGTAGGGCCAATCCCCAGGGAGAGGGTCAACCTGAGGGCAAATTCACTTATCCAGATAGTCTAGGTGACAGCTAGTGATGTCAATGCTTTGCGCTTTGAGAGAGAGAATTTTGGCTGCTGGTGTTTTTTTTATGTTGATGTCTCCAGAGAAGACTACACCTAAGCCCAGTTTAGTTCCTGGCTCCAGTCCTTGCCATAGTATCCATCCCTGGCTCCAGAAGTACTCTCCCAGGGTGCTTCTCCTGCTGTTCAGCACAGGATGAAATTTAAACAGTGCAAAGGATGGGTGTGCATTAGAGAGCTCAGCAAAAGTGACAGAGCTGGGAGTGGGATGAGCTCTTCTGCAGCCATTGGGACATATTCTCAGTGATCCTTTGTGCTGGGAGGAGAGAGGACTTTCAGCTCTGGCTGAGGTAAGAGTGTCCTTTGCCCTGACTAGTAAGTCTCCAACAAGTCTGAAGTTGTGAGGAGACACAGGAATCATTACTATAGATGATTTAACTTCTGCGCAAAGATCTCTAACTTTCCTACCTGAAGCAGCTCAGAACAGAGCAGTAAGAGGTACTTTGGAACTTCAGCAGCACCAGGAAATTATGGTTCTGAACCAGAAGTGGGAAGATTCACCTCGACTCCAGAGGTGGAATTAAATCAGCTCTTTAGGCAGAAATTGAGCTAAGGAGACCCTGAGGAAATAGAGAGGACATTTGTGAGAGAGCCTTGCTACATGTGAAGCCTTGTATCCTTTGCACGGATAGCAATGTGCACTCAGACCTAGACTCAGATCCAGCTGAAATCACTTGTGAGATAAGCCAAATGGTTGTTCCATGTCCATTACATATGGCAGCTCAGCTGTGGCTTTCGCTTCTGGAGCTCATCTGTAAATTCAGGACCTCTGGAAGTCTTACTAGAACATTATCATCTCGTCTCCCAAACTAGGACTACATGGAATAAGGAGCCCTCAGCTCTTACCAGAAACAGGGTTGTCCACCTATCCCTATCCAGCTGCAGACCCAATACGGAGCTAAAACCAGCATTAGCTCACAGATACCCATGGCAACAGCACTGAGCAACCCTGCTAGGGTTCAGGACCCATTTTCAAGGCCTCATACTATCAAATAGGATGATGACCGCTGACCCATTGTCTTAGAAGGGAGCCTGCTGCCACATGTCCATGGACCTTTGGGCTTATCATGTCAGTGTTTTAAGGATCCCTCAAGTTGCAGACTGCTTCCTTTGACACTAGCTGGTATGCCTATTAAAGCACAGTGTCTGTAGTGTGGGACAGGTGCACATTTAGTACTGAGGTGCCCCACCTCTCTGTCCCTGTCTGCCAGGGTTATGAGCAGTGCCTTCAGTGTCTGTGTCTCTATGAACAAGAGACACAGGACTAGACATTGCTAATCTTCTCTGCAGAAGGAGCTGTTTGCCAGCATGTTTTCTTCCCCTCTGAGTGTCTACCGTCAGTGTCCCTGCATTAGCACCTTCATATCAGCCTGTAGGAACAGCTATACAGAGGCTTGCACTAGCCCACCCACATTGTAGTGCACATCCTATTATAGCACAAAATTTTGCTGTCCACTCTTCACTGCAAAGGTGGCACTAAGTGCTAATCTTGCTGTCTGTTCACAGTTCAACAGAGTCTAGATTTTATTTTTCACTGATTCAATCCAGTAAGAGATTCAGTCGTCACTAGTGCTTGTTAGGGATGGGAAGCCATCCTGCCATCCTGCAGCAAGACTATGTGCTTTAATGATTCCCTAGGTAGTTCAGGGCACTTTCTGCATAATGAAATCAAGCTGCTGCTGAGTTGTTTCACATACACATGCACACACAATTTCATTAGCTGTTGGGCATAAAATGGCAAAATGCCCTCAAAAATAAAAAGCTTGGAACCTTAAAAACATGAGAGAATCTTTCAATTCCACATAAGAACTATCCAGATGTGTGGATCATGCTTCCTTGCTCTTCATGGCCAAATGGGATGCATCACACCCCACTCAACAACTTCTTGTCCTTGGGATCCCTTGGAGAAATCCTCTTCATCCTTTCTAGAACCAACAGTACCAGTAGCACTGGTCTGGGCTCAGCTATGTTGTTTGATTAGCATTTCAGCCATCTTCTGAAAGCTTGTTATGGGAGAAGAGGGATAGAGAGGGGAGTTGGGACTCCCAAGAACTCCAGAATGTTGGTTCTGGACTTCCACAAGGACAGACCTTCCCAAAACATCGCACATGCTATCTTCTGAGGGTATTCTCATCATCTGAGCTGAATGCCAGAGGTTTGCCTGAACACTGGGGAGCTAGAGAGCTGGAACTGCAGTGGGTGTGTCTGTCAGGGCCCTGAACGCAACCTCTTTCCCTGTCCCAGGGATCTTCCTGACTGTGATCAAGGTCAGCTCTGTTACCGTGCAGCTGTTTAACCTTGAATCAGACTGCTGGGAAAACAGCTGTGAAAAAAAGCACTGAGAGCAGATGTGAGGGTGCTTTTTCCCCCTTTTGTTTGGGAGCTGCATTTAAGCGCAGTCCCTTGCTCTTGTTCTTCATCGGGGCTGTATTGCAGGTATGCCTTGTGCCTAGTTGGGCACCTGGCATTGGCTGAATTGGCTTTCTGGTTTGACCCTGGACCTGCTTTATCATTATGGACTTGTGCAGAAATCATTGGACTCTTGGCTGACACCAGTTACTGTCAGAAGGCCTGCTTGCTCACCTTTCTTGGGCACTGTCAGACTGCACCCTCCTTGATGAGGACATTACCTTGCTTGCCTTGCTGTTGCCCTCTTCTCCCCTTCCCCTGTAGAGCAGCTGAGATTTGCTGCTCCCTGACAGTGCCTGCTCTGCTCACAGATGGCAGAAAAAGGGACGTAGAGGAGGTTATGTGCTTACTCCCAGCTGGCAATACAGGAGGACAGGAGGGGACAGCTTTTCCATCACTTTGCCTGAGATTGTAGGTTACCCAGTTAAGGCAGCTGCAAAAGAGACAGGGAAGAAATGTTCCTCCTCCCATCTGTCTGGGGGAAACCTCGCAGCCATCACAGTAGGTGTTTTTTTTGCAGATGGACTGTTTGCTGTGCAGTCCTTGCCAGCGCTAGCTTGGAAGCAGTTCTCTGTACAGATTTCTCATGGGAAAGCTTCCTGCATGCTGAATGAGGCAAGGTCCTGGGGAAAAACAGATTCAGCAGTGATGTGAAATATCACAGAAACCCTTGCCAGGCCACACATCTATAACAATGCACAGTCTAATATGAAAGTATTTTGCTTGCTTGTGAGAGGAGACTTTACAATCATCTTTACACTCTTTTAATACGATTTTCTTTGTGCATAATAAGAAATAGTATGTGAGTGAGGGAAACATTAACTTGGTTGTGGTATTTATAGCCATTATTTACAGCAGCTCTGCACAGCCGCAAGGAGACAGCATGTGTGACAGATGCAGAGTGCTTTCTGCTGTGCTTTGTCAACAGTTAACTTACTTCTGAATTATGTGTTTTTCTGCAAGAGAAGGAGCATATTTGTTCACTTCATGTTAACCTTCGGTGACCTCTGCCCAGAATGCAGGGGGAGGCTGCAGCTGGCAATTGTGTCCTCTTCCTGCAGCGAAGCTATGTTTAATTAGTCCAAAGTTAACTCTCTGTCCTACTTGGGAAGTGACATTTACTCCTTGAATCTCTTTTGCTGCTGATCTTTAGCTCTAATTAATTTCCTTGCTGCTCACAATGGCCTGTGCTCCATGCAGCGGCTGCTTGTGTTCCATTGTTGCGGGAGCCTTCATCACCCGCTGTGCCCTTCCTGCACAGTGAACACATAGTTATTCTCTGTCCTTCCAATAATAGATGTGCTATTAACTGACCTGACTCCCTTTACCAGTTCCAGAAGAATTTTTTTCTTCATCTGCAAAGCTTTAAGCAATCATAAATGTTAATGTACAACTGATGTACCAATGGCAGTTTTCTCTGAGATGTTGTTTAGACATGAACAGCTATTGCTGGCTAGCAGATTTAGGCAGCACCCATTGAATATGAAAGACCTGCTTACATTTCCTGATCTGCCAGAGAAATGTCTAAAACTTATCAGTCATGAATACCTATAATTACTGAATACATCAGAGTAAAGCAGTGATGACCACATTCCTGCTACACGTTTCAGAGCAGGTGTTATCAAGCCCCGTTCTGAGCTAGGACAACTAATGAGTTGACAAGAAAAATCCCCTGTAAGACAGGGCATATCCTGGAAAGGATCCCAGACCTTCAAAAGTCAAATTGAGTGATTCATCCAGTAGTGTGTGCTGCTTTTCTTTAAAGCTCTCTGCAGTGTTTGGTGCTGCTATCATGTTCTGAAGATAAAAAGCATGGATATAAAATTTCCCACAAGAGGAAATGAATGTTCCTCCTCTAAAAGAGTCCAAGTTCCCCACATCAAAACAATCAGTACTTATTTTACTGTCTGTGGATGTACCCTCTGCCATGCACACTTGGCCCTACGTTTGTCTGGCTCACAGGTGCGTGGGTTTACATTCTATAGATGGTTTGAGGTGTTTTATGGGGAAGAAGAGGGAATTTCCCACAAATTTTGAGCAGCGGATGAACCAAAGCTTCTAGTAAATCATCTGTAAAGCAGGAGGGAAGTGCGCAGTGAACGCTCTCATAAATCTATACAGTTGTCATGCTTCACTACAGTGAATGCATTGCATATTTAGTTAAGTAACTGTTATGCCTTTATTTCTGTGGGCTGCCTCTTTAAATCTCAACTGTCTCTCCCAGGCACTCTTGGATTTCTAGCTGCCTTGTGCCTGCGCAGCCGGTAAGGCAGGGTAGGAGCAATTCTAACATAAGTAGAAAGCCTCTGGGCTGAGGGGAGCCTGTGAGACCAGGTTTGTTTCCTCCTGCAGACCACAGCTAATGGTTTTGCGGTTACTTAACCCTTAATTACCTCCTCCATATGAGAGTCCTGCTTGGTGGGGGGGGGGGGGGGCAATTTGTTCAACCAACTCAGATACCTCCTAAACAAAGACGGGAACATACAACTGTAACAATGGGAGACATCTCCTCCAGCACAGCATCTCCTGGGAGGGATGGACTCCCTTGGATGACAGCTCTGGTGCCTGCACCCTGCCTCTGTGCTGGAGCCAAGCTAGGACTGTGCCCATGGCAGCCTGCTGGAGTGACGAGACTGTCACTTCTAGGAGCTGAGGGCAAAACCAATGGCCAATTGAAGAGCTTAAAGCAGAGTATAGAGGGAATTTAGACACCCAAAGCTGAGCACAGCAAACTTCAGCAGGTAATCCGACGTTCAGGATTCCCTGTGAATTAGGTGCAGGTATGCAAATGATGCCACTAATTAATTTGATAATTTGATTAATTAGTAGTGACTGATACAGATCTGCATAAAGTGTGAAAACACCGAGTCTGGGCACAGTTTTTTCTCTTTGGGAACCTGTCTGTCTTCTAGACCTCTGTCTAGGGCCTCTAGGTGGGGAATCAAGGCTGTTTGTGAGTGTGTTTATCTTCATGTCACTCAGGAAGGGCTCAGGGAAGGTGAGCTGTGGGGAAAATATCCTCCATCTTCCCTGCAGATTTTATCCTGCAATGGGACTGCCATTGGCCACCTGCCTGCCTTAGTCTGACCTGTACCTTTTTCTCTTCAGGTGTTTGGATCTGAACAGCTCTCAAATAAAAATGGATGATTCACTGGGCAGCTTCTGTTCTCTAAAAAACTGTAGCTGAAGTAAGTCAGTCAGAAGTAAAGGCCAGGTCCTAAATAGCTGTGGCAGACCCCCCTGCCCAAGTTAAATTTAAAGCTTGAAATATTTAATGTTTTAAAAACAGTGAGATCAAAGAGTTTTCCCTCTCGAAATTTTCATAAGCCAAGTATTTAAGCATGATTTAAATAATAAAGCTAAAAATTTCAAAAATCATAGAATAGTACTTTTTAATACAGTTAGCAGACCAGAAGGAGTCAGCTGTACTGTCAGCTAAAACTCATATCCTGTGGATTCCCCTTTGGAGCTGTATCCAGCAGCCCAAGCCTTGGTCCCTCTGCAGGCTCACTATGGTGGGAGTTGATGCTCTCTCACTCTCATCCTCGTCATTACCCTTGCAAAGCTAGAGCTTCCAAGACATGCCATGACAGAGCAGACGCACACTGACATCAGTCTGATTTGGAAAAAAATTGATTTATTTTCTTCCCGTGGAATATTCCTGCAAAACGATATTTTCTCTCAGCAGAGTTCCCTTGCAATAGAACTCCACCAGCCCACAGGAGATGATCTGTCATAACCTTTTAGCCAGATGCTGGGGGAGGAGGGTACATCAGGTCTGTCCCTCTCCTGCAGCCTTGCCCTCCCCCTGCACTATGCAGCTCCACTGAGTACTGCTGGGCCTTCCTGAGAGGGAGCTGTTAAGGTGCAGAGAAGAGCAGACCATTTTTGACAAGGGGCTCTGTAGTCTTGGTGCCATTTCTCGAGAAAATCTGTCTTGTGGTACAGCTTGCCTCTTTCCAAGGACAGAACTAGGTGAGATGCAGAGTTGGAACCTGCTCCAGCTTCCAGCTCCTTCATTTTAGCAACGCATCCCAAGGGTCCAGCCAGGGTGTGCCGTCCTTACCAGAAACACGTCCACATGGAGCCTGGGATGAAGGAAATCTTGGGGCCAGGACACACCTTCTATTTTTTGTTGCCGTGCACCCTGGGGGAAGATCCCTTGGCTCCCTGTTTGCTTCTACCATGCACTGCTTCCTCACACTCCAGGCTGTTCTCTGGAGGTGTTAGGAGCAGCACTGTGTCCAGAGCTACCATTTGCCTTATCGAGGATGGAAAGCAAGATCTCAGTGGCTCTTTAGCATGCCCAGTGTGGACAGCCATTCCCCAGCTGTGCTGTAAGCAGGATCAGACTGTCAGAGACTTATCCAGCTTCCCCCCATGAGAAACCCCGCCAAGCAAAGCAGTGAAATGAAAGCGTGGAAGCTTCTTGTAGTCACTCCTCTCCCCACTTTTCCTTCACACCCTCCAGTCCTCCTCACCCTCCAAACAGCTCACCCCAGAAGTGTGGGGTCTATCACCATGGGTAGCTGTGCCTCAGTGCTATGGAGTGGGGCTGTAGCAGGGAGCTAGGCCACCTGGCAGAGCCAAGCTGAAGCTCCCCAAGCCACAGTAAGCATGTGGGTTTCTCCCTCTGAGCATTCTTGCAGTGAAGGAGCAGACGGGCAGGCTCCATTGTGCTGACTCCCACACCACCGAGCAAGCCTGCAGCCATTCTTTTTATTGCTGATGCTGCTTCCTATGGAAACAATTTAGTGCTAATAAGCTCCATTTATAATAGTAAGAAATGGTTTGGTGGAATAATTGTCACTAAATACCATTCAGGGCTTTGTTGCTTTTCCTGCATGTTGCTAATTATTCTGCATCTGAAATAGCACCCAGAGAAACCACTGAATGCTAGTAAATAGGGTTCTCAGCACTCAAAGAAGCTGAGGCAGGGTATGATTAGAAATATCAAGGCCCTAATCCACTAGATAACGTCTTCCTTACTGTATGTGTTTCTGTAAAATCACAGCCTTTGCAAACTCTTTGGAAATGCAGCATCCTCCACTAAACCTCAGAGTCCCAGCAATAATTTACAAACAAGCTCCTGTCAAAGGGACAGCGTTGCACGATAGAAGATGATTACGTGAACAAACTGACCTTCTGGCAAATGCTAGAGCGGGAGGAATAGGAATGAGGAGGAAGGATTTCTCTGTGTTGAGGGTCTCACAGGAACGGCTAACCTATCTCAGATGCCTTAGACCTGCAGAGATTCATGGCTGAGATGATGCTGCCATGTCCAGCAGTGGTAGTCCTGTTGCACTCAGTCTGGCTATTGTTCTGCAAGGTTGAGCCTGAGCTGCACCAGGATGGGAAGAGTTTCAGGCAGCCGACTTCATCTGTGCTAGCCCTTCGTTTAGCTGGTAGCAGTGGTCCTGCAGCAGGGCTGGCCTCAGGGCTTGTACGGCTCTCTACTCGCTGCACACATTACTAAATAAGTTTGTCTAAAGCCAGCCTAGACATATGTTGCTTCCCAGTCACTGCATGGACACAGCCTCACCTACAGCAGCCAGTGTAAGATGTCCTGATCTCCCCAGGTCTTAAAAAGAAACATAGGTTTCTTGAAACTATTATTGAGAGATCTCCTTTCATGGGCTGGCCCAATCCTGAGCAGACACCAGCAGGGTTCTGCATGCACCAGATAGCAGATCCTGTTCACGCTCAGTCTGGACAATGTGAAGTCCCCACTGTCACTACCCAGCACTGGACACTGGCAGATGCAGTTCTGTATGCTGCTTACAAATCAGGGATAACAGATGATTACCTAAGATCTGAACTTTGGGCATGCCCCTGAATTTCCAATGCTTTACTGCCTATGTACATTCAATATTAACTGTTTTTGTTTCTTCTTCTCTCTCTGTCTCTCTCTCTCTCCCTTTTTATGTAACATCTGTGTTGTGAACAAGGACACAAGCAGAGTGGACTGCTTCTCTGGTGGACTCTGGGAGTGCTTTGGTGTTTCACCAGGTACTTGTTCCAAAATAAGATCTTGGCATAAGAGATTATCTACTGAACACAAAGCAGATGCAGACCTTATCAGGGACCATGAAGAAAGAAAATTAAGATCATTGTGAATTTCCCTATGCTGGCATTTTTAACAGGAGAAGTGTTTGTTCAGAGACAATTATAAGTTGCAAGTGAACTGTGCAAAGTTGTTGTAAATGCCCAAATTATAACATTTAAAAGGATGATAAAATGATTTCCTGTTTGATTAAGACACTGCTGATCCACTGTTCTTAATGAATTTATCAATCGGCCACAATCAGCAGCAATGTCATGTGTTTTACATATATATCTTAATTTTACGTATCTCTCTACATATCTTAATTTTCTCTCCAGGTAAGATTTTTGCAATCATATCACTATTTAATCTTCAGCTTGCTACACAGAGATACTGGGCATTGAGTAATGGCATGAATGCAGAACCGCAAGAGACAAAGGACAGGCACCACAGCACACTTCATTAGTCTGGCAGCATGCAGAAAATGAGAGATTTCTACAGTGATCTTTACCAGCTGGGTTTCACTTCAGAGCAAGTGCAGTAGCTAAATTCTTCTCATCACATCTGTGGCCACCTAATTACAGACCTTTCCACAGTAAAACAGAAGCTTGCGCTTTCAAAAAAGACACTTGGGGACCTGTTATGTCTCTGAAGTCAGCACAAAAGCTGTGTCAACTTGGGAGCTGTGTTTTGCAGAAGTCTGAGAGAACGTCTGTGTTCTCTATCCACATGGATCTTTTCCCTTTCTCTCTGGCTGTGTTCTACGCTCCAGGCTTAAACAAATTCAAGATCTCTAAATGACTGACGAAACTGGCAGCACTCCAACCATGGGACCGTGAATCCTAGGTAGTTAGAAGAGTCATTTATTATTTATCCTTGCAATAGTGTCTTAACCACTGAGATTGAAAAAGCAGCAAAGCAGGCAGTGGAAAACACTGTGCTGTAAGAACTTGAGCATGTCCAGCTCCCATTCACTGGTATGGCACTTTGGCATGCACAAGGCCTAAGGTCCGGATGTAGATGTGGGGTATGTGAATAAGACCAAGAGGTGGAATGGAAGAAATGGGGAAGCCCAGATGATGTCGGGGCCCTGAACACAAGCCCTTTATTTTAGGAGTTTAAGGGCAGCTTGCTGATAGCTGTTTGAGAAGTCTCAGCCAGCTTTGGAGCTCTTCAGGAAAAAGCCGGAACAGCTCTGCTAAGAGGCCTCAGCAGGGGCTCCCCCCCTCCCTCTCTTGGGAGCTGCTTTTAAGCTAAGGCTTTTGCATCTGGCCCCACCTCATCTACACTTTAGTAACCCAGTCTATGCTTACAAGCAAAGCTTTGGATTTACCTTTATCCACAAAATCTGTCAAGATACTCTGAAGCATGGGCTATTCTGTGAGGGCAGTACTCATATCCAGCACTGGGGAAAGAAAGTGAGACACAAACTGGGGGCTATTTTCCCATCAATAGGAAGTCCTGATGCAAAATCTAATTTATTCTGGGCAGTGTAGCACTTCAGCAGAATAACTGCCCTGTATAGGCAATTTGCACTAAAAGCAGTCCCACCACTGCAATCACAGTGTAGCCAGTACAAGTGCATGTGCACTTGCAAGTGCAGTACATGTGCAAGTGGTCTTGCACCAGCACAGGCACTGTGTCTCTTCTCTTCCCTGACTGTGAGCTGCCTGAACGCTGTGGTAGCGGTGTGACACCTCTGAAGACTGTGCAGTGAGTATGGCATAGAGTAGAGTGAGGAGGAACAGAGTCAGGAGCTCGTCCCTCCTTTCATACCTGCTAAAGACTTTGTAGTACCAGACGCTGAAACTGAGGGGTACCATCACATACTTTCAGCACATAGTCCACACCTTATGCACTACTGGATAAGCCAGTGAATAAGCTATGGCTAGAACATATCCCTGTCTGTCCCTAACAGATCAACAGCCTCTCATGGGCTACTCACTCTCAGCACTGAGGAACTACAACGGACCTAGAGCAAAGGAACGTAAAGTCTGTTCCTCTTACATCCCTTACATGGGCAGGGTTTTTTCTCCTCATCAGTTTCTCGGGCATGGCTGGTCGGAGCAGTGCTTAAGGTTTAAGTGTGACCTAGGCTGTCAACAATATTTGCCATGTGAGTTGCAGGCCCTTATTGGTTTAAGAAGCTTGGAAAGCAGCTCCTGGCCTAGCTTCATTGTGCACTTACTGGTGAGGAAACAGATCACTTCAAAGTTGTAACTATGTATCACTATGGTAACCTTATAATTGACATTTCTGGGGTATTATAGCGTCTGAAAGTCATAAACTTAATGAAAGTATATTTTTATTGCACTTCAGCTTCATCTCTGATTAAATCAAATTTGCATAATGGAAAGTTATTACATTTCCATGTTTCTCATTTCCCTTTTTTTTTTTCTTCTTTTCACTCCTTTGCCCAGCACATCTGAGGTTTTGTTTATAGTGAAGGCTGCTGAAGGTCGCCTAAGCCGTGTCTTTGCTGAAAAATGTTTTTAATAATTTGTGTCAGAGGAGCCCAGGAAGTGAACCTCCGAGAACTGGCTACATTGTGATTCTTTGAAATGTCTCTCTTTCTTCCCAGTAATGAGAGAACTGCAGTGTTTATAGTTATTAAGTGGTTGTTGCAAGAGAGAGGTGCTGGAAGCTCTGTGAAAGGTAATTTATCAAGGACAGATGAAGCGTACTGTTTTTCCCAGCCTTGGCCTTATACCACCTTTGCAGAGCATTTTAAGTAGCGTGTATGTTTTTATTTTCAATATGCAAAAGCTCACGTCTCTACCAGCAAGTAAATGATAACGTGTTCCTTACAGGATTGAGTGACGGCTGTTCCTAAATGCAGGTTAAGCAGAATGGCCCTCAGAGAAGATTTGTTTTCCTTGTCTTCTCCAGGATAGTGAAACAAACTGTTCTCCTGCACAAGTCCCTCATGTCAGAGGGCCAGACTTATTAAATGTCTCTTACTTTTGTTTTTGGTTGCAGTTGGTTTCACGATGGCTCCTGCTTTCTAGGACACAATGCAAGTTGGATCCATGTAGGCTACAAAAGTCTAAGGCACCGTTTAGGATCTGGATTCTCCAAAGGAAGTTGCAGAGTTGTTATGAATGAATATAGAGAGTCTCCAGCTCCATCCTGGGCTGTGACCACAGGCATTGTTGGTTATCCTTCATGGCTGAGGTAATACTTTGGGCAGGCATCCCTCGGGTGTGTTCTCAGGTAAATCCGGAACACTGATTCTTATGGAGACAGGTCTTCTCCACTGTGCAGCCCACAATCCTGGAAGAGTTCACCTCCCAGACAGTGTCTCATGCATTCCTCAAGAGAGTGTCCTCTGAGCAAGAAGCAGCACCTCCAAACAACTCTCAACAGCAGTGCTTCATAGGAGAGGACACGAGGTGAAAAGAAGCTCTCAGTTCCAGGAAGGACGTTACCTACTGCACTGTCAGTGATCCAAAACTAAGCAGTGTACCAACCAACAGAGCTCCGGCCTAGAACTCGGGGACTAGACCCTGGACATCCTGCTCCCAGCAGTCATACTCCCACCCCTGGGATGCCCTATCACATGTTGTGTCATCAGCTCAATGACCCTGTGAATTTTGTACTCTGCTCCACTGTGGCCCCAATAGGACATGAGGAAGCGCTCCAGCTGAAGTGGGGGAAGTAGATTTTAACCTTTCGAGACATTAAATTCAAATCATGCACTTCCTTCCCAACCTCTAGCATATTATTTCAATAGCATGAAGAAGCAACAGAAATAGGTGAGTTTACAGAGGAAAGTAAGGGTACCTACTAGCCAAGCATCATCATCTCCTTAATCCTCTTATGGTCTGAGCATTCATGTCTTATGCGGAGGACAGGCATGTCCAGGCACCAGTCTGGAGGGTTGTGAGCTGATGTGTTAATGCTTGGGACAGCCCGTACTTCCTCTCCAGTCCACATCACTACCACATTCCTGGTCCTTCCTGGGTCATCTGACTTTGCACTTAGGACCTGCTGTACAGCACAGAGAACAGTCCTCTCATTTAGTGCATTCACTGTAACGTATGTCCACTCCCTCTGTGACACAGATTCTTACAAGGTTCCTTTCAGCAACCTTCACCTTCTAGAATTGCGTTCTAGGGTTAAATAGAATTAACAGGTCAAACGCCCAGGAGGTAGCAAGAAACACATCTGGAGCAGTCTAGTAAGTGCATTGTCCTTAATCAGTGCCACTTGGTCCCAAGTGATGCCCAAGCCAGAGTAGATAAGCCGAAGTCTTGTGCTCTGACGCATGCTCTGGCAAATGCTGTCATTCCTACCTCAGCCAAATGCCTCCTAACAGGTCTTTATTTGTTGTCACCAGAGGTGAGGCCCTTTTAATGGCCTCTTGCAGATAACTGCTCTCCCTGAAGAAGAAAGCCTCAGGAAATCCCTTCGGTTCCCCAGAACTTGTCACTCTGCTGCTGTTTCATTAACTCAGGACACTGGTTTCCATGCATATATAAATGAACTTGGGCTTTGCATAGACAAATGGGAGCTCAGAGCTTAAGCCGAGCTTGTTTCAAGCTGAAACAAGCCAAGCACTCATCATATCTATCTCAGCTTGTCTGTCTGTATAGGTGTCTTTCAAAATGTGGCTGTTAGTGTGGGGCATATTTCTGTGTGTTTGCTTGGTGATGTTTCCTCCCCCTCCTGGGGACAAGGTAGCAGGTTTGCGACTTGTTCCTGTTTATCTTGTCTTTGCAAGAGGATAAGGGAAAGGCAAAAGCAATGTTGCTGACCTCTGCCAATTCTTGGAAGGAAGTGACGCTCTCTCCACACATGGGGCAGGGATCTAGACAGAGAGGTCTCACTGCAGCCATCTCCTGCTGTTCTTCCTCCTGCAGGTAGGGCCGTCTCCCCCAGCGCTGTCCAGCCTTTCTGTAAGATAAGCCTGCAGGGCTGGACTAAAATGGCAGAGGGTAAGGAGTCCCCGGACCACCTTCTCTGCTCTTGGGCTAGCAGCCACAAGCTGTGTTCACTACGCCAATTCCCTACCTTTATTGCTCTCTCTTTCTCCTCATAATGCTCCCCTCCCCATTTGTCTTCCCCACAAATATTGAAACATTCCTTTGCTAGGAGAAAACTTCACGTTTTCTGCCTTTCTTGCCAAAGACCTCCCCACAAGTGATATTTTTCACCAGAGCTGTGTGTTGATCTGCTCAGGGCAGGGGGCTTTAGCCCTCAGACATGTTAACTTTTCATTCCTCCACCCAGTAGGAACTATAAACATCTAGGGTTAAGTGGTTTAGCTGGAAACCAGCCATGTATTTTTATATTCCTTAGATGTATTTTATGTTGCTTAGTGAAAAACAAGCTTCTTGAGGTTTTTCTTTTTTCTTTTCTCTTTTTTCTTTTCTTTTCTTTTTTTTTTTTTTACCCGTGAGAAAACAGACAGTATCTGTTAAACGCAACTGAAAATCCAATTTTTCTTTTCTTGATGGAATAATTTTGACAGTCCTCATCATGAAGCGATAAAAGTGGCACTCCAGGGATTATGGGTAGTGGGGCTAGCGCCACTAATGAAAATAAACAGGCATTTCCAGGAACCTTTAGCTAAAGACCTGCTGGAGGGAGGGAGGGAGGAAAGCTACAGCATTGGAACGCTCAGGTGAAAGACTGCTTAATCATCTGGCATGCCAGCCCTGAGGAACAATGACAGAGGTAGAATATGAGAGCCTGTCAGTCTGACAAGGGGACAAACAAGTACTATTTTCAGCCAAGGATCTTGTTTGAGATAGATCTCATCCACATGATGTGAGCCAGAGACCTATCCTAGCACCATGAACATTTTCCCAAAGGGTAAAAGAGTCCGAGGTGTAGGGTGTGATGTAGCATATGAATCTTCCGTACCTCTCTTCTCCAAGCATGGTAGCCATACTCCTTACTGAAAAACAGGTTTCTCCAGGACCAGGAAGGACTATGTGCTTCTACCCCAGGCTCCTGGGTATGAAAACCAGAGGAGTTCTCAGCCAGATCTCCAAGAGAAAGTCTTATGTAGTTCCTTGGTAAAATGAGCATTTAATGAAGACATAAGTTATTGTCAATAACTGACCCTTTCACCCAAAGACAGCTCCAGGCCCAGGCGCATGGCTTGCATAGACATTGAGAGGTTTCCACCTTTCCAAAGCTGTGAATGTACTATCACTTTTCCACTGTTTCCCTTCAGAGATGGCTCCACAAAGCCTCAGTGTGTTCATCTGTCCTGACACATCCCAGGCCTCTCCAGCACAAGGAGTTTACCAAGGAAGGTGTAGGCCTTGCAACCCCTCAGCAGTTCCACAGCACCTCTTCATGGGTAGCCCGGGCTCACCAGTTCTTTGCAAGGTACCAGACCTGAAGCCTATACTCAGAGTGCTGTAAAATCAGATTCAGCCTAGGGCTGCTGGGTCCACTTTATTTCCAGTATTCCACCTACAACATACTGCAGGCTCAGTTTGGTCTCAAAGCAAAGGTTCTGTCCTCACTTGTGATTCTGAAAGCATGGTCTCCTCCTGACTGTCTCAGTCAACTTATTCTACAGCTTTCCCTCCCAACACCCTCCCCCCCCCCCAATCCCCAGAATAGGACAGGGGAGCTGGTGTCTGAAGCTCCACTACCTCTCACCACATTAGCTCCCTTGCTTACCTGTTTAAAAACAAAGCATCAATGGCGGTTCTCGTTCCCATCACGGCTAGGCCAGCATCCTTAACTCTTTCCTCTCTTAGACGCCTGTGAACCTGAGAAACACTGAAACAACTGCAGTGAACATAAAACTGCCTAGCAGAAGATGACTTCATCTGTCATAGTTAGTCTTGCAAGGCAGATAGCGGTTGCAAACTGTGCAGTGTCCATTCAGAGGCAGGCCTTAAACATGCGGGAAAATCACCACCTCATTTCTGTGTCTGATCTGATTTCACATTTCTCCTGAGCTGATTTCTGCATACGCACCTCCTTCCCTGCTGCAATATAAAGCCTAGATTAGAAGGTCTTGTGCAGTCATTTGCAGAATGAATTGAGATAGATAGGGATGACAACACACCCTTTCCCAAATTACACTCGTCCAACACCTTGAAAGGTGAGTAGGAGATGTTATCGGTGGCCACATGTATGCTTTGCAGTGCATCTGCAAGCATGCATGGCAGAAATATGCTGCATTAATGTGGTGAGGAGCGAAAAGGGAAAGGGAATCTTCTGGGCCCTGTCAGAGATGTACCCATTTGCCCTTGGGCAGAAAGGGTCCAGCTACAAAAGAACACCAGCTCCTTGGAGAACAACCAAGTCAATGCTCTTTTCTTATGAGAAAAATGAAAGAAAAATATTTCAACTTTATGTGAAATTTCCAGACTTTGCTCCAAAGCTCAGAAGAGTTAGAATTATTCAAAGAATAAGTCTTCAGTGTTGCTCATCTTAACAAAATGAGGCCTTTTTTCTTCAACTCGATTTCAGAAATAGCTAAGTTGCTTGGATGAAATACTACAGAACGATTCAGTCTGTGCCAGAACCCCATTATGGAAAATTTAAACCCCAAGGGTTCAAATTTGGCAGAGGATTAAGTAGCTGAAAGCAGGGTTCGGTAATGGGAAGCACTGGCAGCTTTTGCACTTCTAGTGTTGCTGATCTCTCTTGTAATATTTGCATGCTTCCAGTTTGATGCATGCTGGAATATTTTTTCTGGGTGAAGATCAGCCCTGAGTGATACTGAAACTATGTGTTTGCCTTGGATAGGGGGCAAATTTCAGGTCCCTAGGAGATTTGAAAGCCTTTGAACTCTTTCAGGATGCCCTGAAAGGTCCCAGTGAACAGCTCAGCCTTCAGCATCATATATTTGTCTTGCAATGATCCAGGGGGAAAGATCCCCAGTCTCAGGGAACCAGGACAGACAGAGTCAAGCGATGGGATGTAGAAAGCCATAAGGAAAACAGCCTAAGCTCACAGGTGATCATGGCTGACCCATAGCACTTGGGGCTGGATGAAGCTTTGTATTTTAGCAAAAGGAAGACCCATAAGTGGCTCATCCTGAAAGGACGCAGCACAGTCTATTAATTGCACATATCATACTGGGATACCAGGACAAGTAGGTTTATTAACAGTGGAGTGCTCTCCTGCCATTATGAAGGTATGTCCATGGCCAGGGAGGTTCCTCCACTGCAGGACAATGACTGTAAAAGAGACCAGTCAGAGGCAGAAGTGTCCTCACTGGAGCTCTAATGGGCTTAGGTCCAAGGAAGCACAGAACAGATGTGTGAATGAGCAGTGCAGGGAGTCTGACAGTCGTGGGACTGCAGAGTGAGTCCAAACAGACTGATGATGAGGGTAGAAGAAAGCTGATCTCTCAGTTACCACCACTTAGGACAGCACATGTGCTGGGTGACTTAAGGGACAGCCAAGCCGCTGCACAACCCCCAGTCCCCATCACCTCCAGCACAGACCTGGAGGACTGCCATGGGACAGCCCATTGCCTGGTGCTCGCTTTGATCCTGATGTGGGCTTCTACAGTCCGTGGTGCACAGCAAGTTGTGTCACCGGCCCAGGCCTGTTTCACCTCCTGCGTGAAAAGGAGGCGGGGGTGCCAGCTCCTATGTTTCTGTGTCTTGCATAGTAATGTACTGGCCCTGTGGGCAGGCTCATATCATGTATATTCCCACCCACTTCTTCCTGGGGATAACTCTATCCCAGAATATGCCAGAGACTTTATTGAGTGGACTTCAGTACTATAGGGCACACTGGGAAGAACAAAATAACTACTGCCTTCTGGCATTCCCTCTCTTGACCATTAACAGCCTCATTTCTCCTTCAGTGAAGTAACATGTCCTGTCACATCCAGTGGAGCATAGAGGTGTGGTCTCTCCAGGGACAGTCAGTCTGATCCCACCCTTGCACCAGTTTAACTATGAGCTGAGTCCCATGAAGTGATCATAAGTGATGTGCCATGGGGCCCTTGTCAGCAAGGTAGGCTGCTGTTTGCTTACAGGAGAGCATAACATCACTCGTTTCAATCATAAAAATGAAAATCAATAAAACTGGAGCAGTAAAAGATTAGGCTTATGCCTGGTAGAGCAAGACAAATCAGGCGTTGGATTAACATCTCAGGGGAAGAGAGCAGCCTTACTGGGCAGGCTTTAATGATCCTTGCTGAGCACAGCAATGCACTGGAGCCTGGTTTATCATACCCTTGGCAAGCATCAGTGCCCTTTACCTAGTGAGAGACAGTATCAGAGAGATCAGCTACAGCACTAGTGTCAACCAAGAGACACCAGCCCCAAAGAATGGAGCCTACACCGCATAACCTTGCCTCAGCCATGACTATATAGCACTTAGCATAATGAGACATATCCCTCACCTGGGCCTCAGTCCTGCACCAGAGACCGTAGCAGGGCAGCTTGCAGCTAGCCTCTGTATAAGGGTCTCAGGCAGATCCAGCTCTCCCCCAGGAACATTTTGCCTGCAGCATCACATGCATCACAGGTTTTGTGTCTAACATCGGGCCCGGAGTGGGAAGCAGGAAGAGGGTTGGACACATTGCCAAGACTACTGCATGGGTCATTTGTCAGCCAGACCCACTCAGGGGCTAAGCTCTATTCACTAATAGAGAAGAAATGCTGAATCTAAAATGAAAAGTGGAGCGGAAATGATATTTCTTCATCCATTGTGTGTTGCTAATAGGCGGAGAGATCTTCCATTTGTAATCAAGAATCCAAACAGCAATTGCATTTGCTGGCCCAGCCCATTTCTAATACTCCTGGGCAGCCTAATCACTATCCCTCATAGACAGACTTTTTCTAACAATAATGATGAAAGATCTAAAAGCTGCCTGGCACATAGCGGCCTGCCGTTTCCAGAACTCCCAACACAAGGCAGAGGGATGAGAAGATGGTCAAAGAGTCTTTGTCCAAAGCTGCTGCCCAGTTCCCAAGAGGACACCTCTGATCACGGGGGATACAATGGCTGCACCTGAGCTGAAGCAAGTTAGCACCAGGGAGCAGGGGACAGGAATGTGATATTGCTGACACAGCACCCTTGCAAACACCACAGCCTCTAGAGCATCCATGGGCAAACTTAAAGCTTCAGGGATTTGGAACAAGTCAGAAGCGTGACACAGAAACATAAAATCATGGGCAGGTTAACAAGTTCCTAAACAGGGCAGGCCAATGCATATGTGATTCTGTGGAGTTTTTTTCTTGGTCCTCTGCTGTTCCAGGACAGTGTGGATTCTCTGCAGATCTCTTTTCATATCTGGAAGCCCGATATAGATGTCTTGGACATCCAGGGTATCTCAAATAGTGCCAGGCACCTGTTTGAACCACTGAATAAAACCCTGTGTGTCAGTATTTGGTTCTCCTGCCATTACTGACTGGTATTGCAAGCTCTCCACCTCCCACAGATCTTCTGGCTAACACCTGTCATGGGAGGAAGATACCAGCCCTGGGCCACCATCTTTCAAGATATCCTGTGCCGCTTCCCAGAACAAACCTGTTCTTAGAGTCCATTGCAAGACTCAGCATCACCATGGCCAAGGGGCTAAAAAACCTTTTGTCCCAGTGACCTGGAAATTATCCTTAACGTTATTCAGATTTTAGGACAAAGAAGAAAAAAAAAAAGAAAAGAAAAAAAAAGTATCTATTGTGTTCCAAGCCCTAGGAAGGAAGCAATGTGACTCAGATACTGATTCGCAGAGATAAAGTACAGTTGTGCTTATATTTTCCTGTACTGCAGATCAGTTCCCAGAAGTGCCTTTCTGCTTCATCTGTCTAGCTGTCAGGATGCTTACACAGCCCAGTGGCTGGGATCCAACGCTTGCACAAAACTTTCATCTTTGCCACTGCTTTCATTGATGAGGATGGTGGTTTGGGCAGACATATCTCAGTGTATCTCAGCTCTTCCTAAGGCTCTGTTCTGATTCATGTACTGTCTCTCTGGAGGAGCCAGGCATCCAGGCTTTTTGTTCCTCTTACCGAGCAGTTGATTTCCCCCAGATATCTTTAGATATGCTAATATCCCTGGATAAGCAAGGGAAAGTTATCACCTGTCTAGATAGTAAACAGAACCTGTTAAAAAGACTCCTGGTGCTTAGCTACAAAATGCATCAGCGACTCATGAAAGGGAAACACTTGGTCTCAGATAGATAGAGGTGTATGGAGGAACTGTGCTTAACAAACATTTGTGCGAGTGACAGGTATGTGACATGAAGGCATCCAACCAATCTGGTGCTGATAGTGTGTTTGGACAATTCACTGCTATTTAAGGAGTACCAGGGAACAGTGACAACCCAGAATTAGACTTTTAGGAGCAGTCACCTCTTCACACCCAGAGGAATGCAAGCTGGTGGTTTACTCCCCATGACTGATTCTGTTTGTTGTGAGATAACTTAGCTATGCCCCCATGATCACTTAGCATGTCTCAAGGAGGGGGTTGTAGTGACTGAGAGAAGAGCAATAACATCTTGGACCACTCCAGATATCCTGGGTATGGATGTGCAACAATCCCTAATTTTGTGTAATCTTTTGCTAGCCAAGGACTCCGTGGTCTTCCGGGTTGGTTGTGCTTACCAGGAGAGAGATACCGTAGGTAAAACAGGGTACAGAATCCAGAAAACATGGCTTGTGCCTCACCTCTGCCACAAATTCACTGCCAGCTCTGGAGCAGGTCATTTTGGCTCTATCTGTGCTACCAGATGGATGTGTCAATACCACTCTTTGGCACTGAGGCCAGAAGACACAGAACAGCCATGCCCCTGCTTTCAAACCCTCTTCTCTCCAAAACTGGGTTGCCACATCCAACTGGGTTTTGGGACTATCATGTGGTCGTGTAAGCCCTCACCTTGCGTGGAAGGATGGTTAGCATTGGCCCAAAAGCATGCCAGGGCTCATAAGAACAAAATGATAGCGAATAGTCAAGCTGCAACACCTAGGAACCTTTCTGGGATCAGTTTAATTTACCAACATGGCTCTAACGTGGATATCTGAAAAACTGGCTGGGGAATACGTGCTAACTATGTTCACATTCCTTGCTTTCAGTTATTTCCCATCCCTGACACCCTTTGTCTATGGTTTCCACCTAAGCTTTTGACAGTGTACCGTTCAAATTGCATGGCCTCCTGCCAAGTGTTTGATGGAGAAGAGGCACGCTCATCTCTGAGATCTGGGCTGGATACAGCCACGGGTTAGACGGACATGAAATGGCTGCACAGCCTGTCCCTGATACTTGCCTGAGAGTGCTAGGGAGCTGCAGACCCACTGCCTCACTGCAGGAGAGGTGCCTCTGCCCCCTGCTGCAAGGAAGGCCAGGATTTGGACAAGATCTGAACTGGTCTTTGAGTAACGAGGTCACCTGCAACTTCTACGTACTGGGACATGCGGAGCCACACTGCACAACACGTTGGAGGAGCCCCCAGCTGGGAGCCTTAACAGGTTTGTTAGGGAAACACTTAAACATCCACAGGGTTTGCTCCTTTGCAAGGCTTTCAGGTCAGACATTTTTAAGTGATGTTAATTGATTTTAATTGATAAGCCTTTCCTCAGAGCCTCAGGGTCTCAGAGCTGCAGCTTTGTCAGCAGCATCAGCTGTTCTCACTGAGGCCAGCTGTCTATGTCCAGGCCCAGCACTAAGAGCTTTGAGAAGTGATCTCAAAACCCAGCTTCTAAAACACCCACTGTCTCCTCTGCCACGAGGATGGCCAGCTCCCTGGGAAGAACTGTTGATCATGCAGGAGCCCAGACAAGATCTGGATCAATGAATCCATTCTTGCTATGGAATAGCCATACAGACTGATGTGATGAGCTCTTTGGGATGCAAACAAAGACAAGAAGCTGCACTGAAAGAAAGTGAAGGTTATGAGACCACCTATGACAGGCAAACAGGGTTTTTTGAAGAAGGTTCAATAGGGATTCATTAGCCTCAAATATTGGGTGCTGTTATCCCTAAAAGCTCCAGAGTCCTCTGGCCATTTCTGAATGATGCCACCCCATCAGATTAGACAGGAATTGGAGGTTGCTCTCCTTTCTTTTGTGCAGAGGAGACACGTTCCAAACAGGTCTATTCAGTGGGTTTGTGCCTGGTGTAAAAGTGGCTGATCCTCATAGAAGCCCTTTGGAGCCCTGCACTGAGGGTGTTGAGACCTGCTCAGCATCAGGTCTATGTCAAGAGCTAACAC